>NW_028318161.1:0-624166 GCF_062004578.1 Staurois parvus | reverse complement strand
CTCCCTGCATCTAATTCAGACAAGCATTTGCACCAGTGTCAGTAACATTACCAACACTTGCAGCCATCTCAGGTAGTTCGTAGCACTGCAACTTTAAGAATCTGTCACTATGACAGTGCCAAATTCATAAAGAATCTGTTGCTATCACAGTGACAGATTCCGAAAGTGATATTAAATCCAAAAGCAAACATTTATTACCAATTCTTAGATGTGATGGCTGCATTCATTTTCTTTTTTAGGCTTTCTTTCTTCTGTTTTCATCTGGTGATCTGACTAGCAAGTCTGTTGCTTTTCAAAAGCACAAGCTTTCCAGCAAAATTTACATGGAAGAGATAAACTATTTAACACTGTCAGGGATTCTTCAAATTATCAGCTTTAGATTTATTTATGTAAAACCATTATCCCAAAAGGGAAAAAACTTTGCTATAGCTATTGATAAAGTGTGAGCCTTGTCAATGGATCCCTCCTTGCTGGCTCTCAGGGCTACCAGAAATCTCCCTATCCTGATGGCGGGGATAGCCTTAATGTCCATCCAAATGTTTGATCAAATAGCAGACTGAATTGGGTGGCTTATAACTCACAGTTCGGTGCTGATGAATGTTTCCATGGTGCTGAGAATGAATGCCGGGTCACCTGGTCATCGCTGATGTGTATGTAGTTCCAAAGAAGTGTATTTAAGCATCCTGTTCAAGGGTAGAGGGTGCCTGTGCCTCTTTGACAGCTGTCATGGCTACCTTCGAGGATTCTCAGTATCAGTAGCTGTTGGAACAATTGGCTCTGCCAATGCACACGTTTTTGCTTAAACAGCTGCTGGTATTAGCAAGTGGGCCCAAAAGATTGTTTGCATTGCTGTTTTTGACCACCCTATCGATACCAGGGACACTGTTCTGATATCATAAAACTCCTACAGCCATGTGCTAAAACGTCCGTAGGCTACCCCTATAGTTATTGTTCACAAAAAAGATTGGGGTCTGCGCTTTTGTGCAGATTACTGCAAGCTGAAAGCATGCACCCATCAAGATGCCTATCTGCTACTGCAGGTGGAGGAGTCCCTGATGGCCATAGGGCAAGCATATTACTTTTCAATGTTCGACTTAAGTAGTGGCTACTGGCAAGTACCTTTAAGAGAAGGGGATCAGAAACAGTTTTTATCATTCCTTTTGAGACTGTATGAGTTTAATCAAATGTTCTTCTGTCTAGTTAATGCTCCCAGGACTTTTCATTGGCTCATGGAATGATATCTGGGGGACCATAACCAGACCTAAATTGAAATCTGGCAAGTGTCATCATATGAGAAACTGAATACAATACTTAGGCTATGTTGTGGAGACTGGAGGGGTGTCCCCTGAATCAGCTAAGATCCAGAGAGTATGGGATTGGCCAGACTCAAAAACAGTGACACAACTGTGCTTTTTTTTCTGGGGCTAGTAAGGTACTACCAGTGTTTCATCCCTTCAGTCAGCAGAAATTGCAGCTCTTCCTGCACACTTGTTATTTGGACATCCCACCCAAAAAAATGGCAAGACGTCTCCCTCCATCCAATTCCAGTGGCAAGTTGCTCAAGGGAAACTTTTGAAACACTCAAGGACTGGCTAATTACTGCTCTTCGTTTGGCATATGCTGAATAAATGAAACCTTCTTGTGTCTACACTGATAGCAGTTTAGAAGGACAGGATGGGATTAAGCAAGCTATTGCTTATACCAGTCACAACCAATGGAATGTAATCCACATAATTACAGTGGACATTTATACAGAGAATAACCCCATGACCCACCTGAAGACTACCAAACTGGAAGCATTGGGCAAGGTTGAGTTACTTGTTTGACACAGATGACAGGAAGCCTGAAGGCCTTGAGGACAGAAAACGCTGGCTGCTGTCAGGCTCAAACCTGACCACCGAGATGACATCGTGTTGTGTAGGAATGCATTTCTGGGAAACCCCCCCTTTTATTAGCCTACTCCAGGGAGCTATGCCTTCAGAGGTGGGGCGAACCAAGGTAAGTATCAACGACAACATTTGATGCATAAAGACTGCAATGTGACTAAAAGTAACATGAAAAAATGATCAGAATAAAAACAGATTAAGAACAAATCATAAAGCTATTATTAAAGGATTTTTTGGAGCTGAAAAATACTATTTAGATAGTAATCCTAATATAATGGGGCTATAAAAAGACTCAGGTGTGGGGGTGGAAAAAGTACAATATGGAGCCATTGAGTAAGACTAGGTATAACAGATAAATCTTATGTTCCCAAGTGACTACAATAAGGGTGAGACCCTCAACTACCACAGCAGCAGAGATGATTATAAACCAAATGTCAGATGAATAAGAACACCTGCAAAAATGTGCATTCATTTCTTTTTTTTAAAGTGGGGAATTATCTTTTAACACAGCGGACACAGGAGGTTGA
The DNA here is from genome assembly GCF_062004578.1 of Staurois parvus. Lineage (NCBI taxonomy): Eukaryota > Metazoa > Chordata > Amphibia > Anura > Ranidae > Staurois > Staurois parvus. The sequence goes on along the minus strand of NW_028318161.1, from coordinate 621,753 downwards.
TTTGGCTGCTCAGTATGCATTTGTACTAAGCACCCAGGTTCTTCCGTGTTCGAGGGTAACCGAAGAGAATAAAGGGTTTTGTTCTCATTGAGGACAGCACGGCATTTACTCGATCAACAGACACACTTCTGCTGAGCATTAAAAGACCCCATCACTCCCCTTTCTTGATGAGCACCCAATCGGTGCTCATTACACTGCATGGTCTCGCCCCACCCTGCTAGTCCCCAGGTATGGTGCTGGAGAGAGACAGGGGGGTGAGGAGGAGATAAATAGCAAAATGTTAAAAATATTAAAAGTTTAAGTTGACATAAAGCCCCTTTTGTTTTTAAAAGCCCCAGACAAGCACCTCAGATTTAAACATGGTTTTGGTTATTTTTTATTTTTTTTATCAGGACAAGTAGATTGTCATGAGGGACAAGTAGATTGGGACCCTGATTTAGTCCTTGGACAAGTAGTTTTTCTCAAATTTTCCACACCCCTGTGTATAAGACTGGTCTCACCTTGAAAAATCATAATAACTTCAATGTAATAAACAAACATGATGATGACAAGAGAAAGGGATATTGGACCAAATGTAAAGGTCCTCCCAGTATCCCATAAACAGATTGGATAGCTGGGAGCAAAGTTTGAGTTAGAGTTAAAGCTTATATAGAAAGCAAAATTAACTATTGCAATATGAACCTTGAAGCATCTATGATAAAGTGTGCCTGGTAGCTATTAAGGGAGTTATCCTTGACCAACATTGTGGGGAACTGAAATGTAGAGAGAAACTAGATTAAGAAAAACACAGCAGTAATCATCTTCCTACCTATATTGACTCAAGATCTCAAGTATGTGACTTGAATCTTTGATATACACAGGCAAAGATGATCTCAAAGGCTATAAAAAATTATCAACATAGTCTGAGAGGCCGCTCAGCAAACTGCCCATAGAGGATACTATTGGACAACCAAGAGGAGCTGTTTGATTTTCATAACGTTAGAAAAATGGCAGCAATATTGGTGTAATAAAACTCCCAACATAAAAATAGTTTCTCCTGCTTGGTGATAGTGCCTCTAGTCCAGGCTTGAGTAACTAAACTAAACAACTCTTGATCAAAAGATGGCAGAGGGTCTGTAGGGAGTTCTCTCATAAGTGGTCCTATCAAAAAATAATCTAAGCGATTCTTTCACATAGTCTTCTTAGTCTTGCAAACAATGCCACCACCCCATCCGCTTGTTTGATTATAATATATTCCTGATTTTGCAAGGCCAATTATGGTGTCCTCTTATCAAGCAGTGGTAAATTACCGCTGCTCAGTTCTCCGGCATTCTCGGAGAACACAGTTCTCCTGTGAATGCCTTTTATGAAGCGGTGTAGATCAGTTCTCCAAATGAAGGGAGAACGATCTACAAATATTGGAAAACGGCTGCTTTTACTATAATCTCGTGAGATTACAGTAAGAGATCAGTCAAACACCGTTTGCTAAGCAGAGGTAAATTATCGCTGCTTTGTTTGCGGTTCCTCCGATTCTCCAGCTTGGGCTGGAGAATTTGGAGGGAGAACATAGATCTCCAGTGAAGGGCTGACATTGCTCCTTCATATACTGGCCATCTGTGTGCTGAGATGATCAGCGGAGAACATGTTCTCCATTGATCATCTCTATTTCCTACACCACAAATGATCGGAGATCAGCAACCATCCTCAGGATCGCCGCTGATCTCTGTTTCGTAAAAGGGCACCTATATCCGACCATTCCTGAGATGATAAATTATGGTGAATCTCCTTAGTTTGGCATAACCTAATCATATCTTGGTAGACCATCTTAAAAAAAGTTTCGATGTATATGGCCCCTTGGCAAGATATGAGTAGAAAATCAATCTGGGTCTAAAGTTGGTATGTGCTACTTTGTTATCAAGTGTACTCCAATGTGTGGAGTAATAGGGTGGTTTTTCAAAACTTTCTGCTTCAGATTCAGTACAGAGAGCTTGTAGAACTTTCAGGCCCTGTATATTTCCTCCCACTGGATGACTGGTTCTAGTGGAACTATATCAGCAGAATATCAGGTAGAATTAGGTAGACCCTCAGGTCATCATATGAGAGTAAAATCTTTTGATCATGGGTGATCCTATAGAATGGTATAAGTCCTTGAATAAGTTGAACTGGTTTGGTCTATTGGTGGGTGCAAAACTGAGACTCTTTTGTAAGCCAGAGTTTCATGAGCTGGCAGGCACCTCAATGAGGGACTGAATATTTTTATCACGGAAAAGCTAGTTTCTCCCTCCTCATTCCACGTCTACAGCCCATCTGGGTGATTCTAGGATACAAAGGGGGTAATGGGAACCCATATCATGAGATTTGGGATAGGCCTATTCTTCTAGATATGCTCTCTGGGGACCTTGCTGTCTATCTTTTAGCACTTCCTGATCTTGGATACCTGAGGATCTGGATGGAACTGGTTTAGACAATATTGTTTTTTAAATAGCTCGGTACCTAGAAGTGGGTTGATGTGGATGTTGATCCCCAACTTCCTTGTTTCCTGACAGGGGTGTTACAATGGTCAGCTTTTATTAAATTACTTAACCCTTTATTCAAAAGAAAAAACTGTTTCTGTAACTGCTTATATAATGTTAGCTGAAGTTAGGTGTTAATTTGTTAGTCATTTATGTAAAGTCCATCAAAATCTACTCTAAGCCTAAGAACTGAGAAATCACATGGCCGTTGATTGTTCAGTTCTGATAAAAGTGCAGTGAATGTCAGTCATATTGTCATTCACTGGCTCTCTGCTCAGTCCCTCCAGCGCTTGTTGGTGGGCTGAACTGTGAAGAGGGCTGGAGCTCTCAGCTGAGGCTCCAACAGGATGCAGAAGGACTGTTTGGCCTAACAGTTTGCCCTCCTGGCCTGGCCACAATGTGTGCTTCAAACTTACCACCCTGCTGGAGGCAGAGTCAAGACAAGGTGGTGCTCACTGCCCAGGCTGGTTTTTATACTGTGCTCACGACCTGGAAACTTGCATGAACAGTTACAGTGAGTTACTGTTGAGGACAATGAGATCTATAGAGGTCACTGCTGGAGACACTGATACATATACAGGTCACTGCTGTGGACACTAAGATCTAAGATCTGTATTTTTCACTGCTAGGGACATGGAGATCCATATTAGTCACTGCTGGAGACACTTAGATCTGTACTGATCAATCGTGGTGATACTTAGATCTACTGTATACTGGGCTAACTATGTAACTATATGTTGTCCCTGGCAACCAGTCATTATATTCCTTTTCAGAGTCTTGGTGTCTCTCTTCCCTCCCCATTCCTGATTGCTGCACTCTACACACTATGTTGTACATTACAGTTCTGACCTAAATGTTCATTGTCTCAACAGTTGCTGGTTATTATTGTTATACAGGATTTATATATTGCCAACAGTGCAGCAACAATACATTTCAGTACAAGAGGGTCAGGAGAGCCCTGCTCATGTGAGCTTACAATCTGATAGGGTGGTTATAATTAAGTTCTTATTTAAGGTATTCTCAGACTAAGTGTTAGAAGTTTTTTTTTATTATTATTTTTGTCCTGAGGTTTTGGTGGGTCTGTAAGATTTTGTGGGTGTAATGAGTATGGCTTGATTTGTCAGACATGCAATTCAGTGGTAAGAATTCAACAGACTACACTGTTTAATTTTTACTTTAGTTACCTTTATAATTTCAAATACATAAAAGTTATTGCTTTCTAAAGTCTCTTTAGGGGTCTCCTAATATGAATTTCCCAGGGAGAAACGATTTATGCAACCCGAAGGAAAGAAAACACAGGTCATACATATACAGGTAGAATAAATGCAAATTGCTTCTTTAATGTTTCTAAGGAAGGTTTGAGAGTTTGGGCCTGGTTCACACTGAAGCAACTTCAGATGTGACTTTGCTCGCACTGAATCGCATGACATTGGAAATAACATTGCTTCCAATGGTGCTCATTGAATCAGTGCAGATCAGCTGACTTTAGAGAGGGGTCCTGTGCTACTTTCGTGCAATGTAGTGCGGTTTTAGCCAGTTGCAGACTCTGCATGTTACACACACCAAAAAAAAGGCAGCATTGTACACAGGGCATGTGTAATACATCTAGCCCTACCACCTTGCTGCCAGGACCTCCTATGTCCCAGTACTTGGCAATTCAGCTCTGATTAATCAAAACAGTATTAGAGCATAGAAAAAATCTGAACAGCTGGAGCTGTCAATAAAAAAAGCAGTCTGGCAATGTTTATCATCACAATTGCTCAACTATGAATACAGAAACATACAAAGAAACATTGTTTAATTTTGTATCCTTCTATTTATTCATTTACAGATCAAAGGGATAAACTTCATCTGTAGACAAAGTCAGTTAAAGCAACTTGACAAGTAACAAAAAGTTTTGTTTTGTTTTTTTTCAATTATGTGTTCCTCTGTTTAACCCTTTATTTTACTTTAGTTTACTCTAATCAGCCATAATTAACTCCTTATTCCTCTTCTCCATTCAGTTATTTTCCTGCTGATTTTCTTTGTTAATTTCTATTTTATTCACTAATATTTAATTTTTTTTATTTGTTTTGTTTGTTAATATTTTTACACTTTTTACATATATTTACACATTTCACATTTTAAAAAGCACAACATTGAACAAAAAAAACACCTTACTTCATTTGTAAATAACTTTGCAATGCTTTGTACCAGAATCATAATTTTAGTGTCATTTTAAACAGGACAAATTACAAAATAAGAAAAGTGAAATTCCTGATAAAGTCACGTGGTGCGTGATGATACGCATGGGGAGGAGTCAGGTGACATGAGAGCCGGAACGCTGTCAGCACAGAAGGAGACACAGCTCAGTGAATCGTTACAGCTTTACCACTACTTTTTACTGCAGTTTCTATTACCGTTACCATGTGAGTGTATTTTAATAAACTTTTAATGTGTTTTTAACAAACGTGCTGCACTATGGTTGCTTTATATGGTTGTTGAGTTCCACTTACAGAGCCAGCTATACCGCTAAATGGTCCTTTTGGAGGATACAGTGACCATATATGAGGGGAGGATTATTCATAGAAGAGATATAATTATTTTACCCCCACTAGGAGGAGAGATGCCTGGTTGATGTGTTTCTTATACAGGTCCACACGTGAAGGTGAGGGTACACCTATATTACATGTTCACTGTAGTGGTGTATACCATTTAAAGACTTACAGCACCAGGATTGTGGGCTCACTCTCCAGTAGAAACATGGCTTTTTACATGAAGATTTGCTGAGTTGTTTTTCTTCATTTTCTTTCTTTTGGACTTTCCCGATTAAGTTTCACATATGTGGTTTTGGACTTTTTGTTATGGTTTTTATGTTTTAATGATTTTGGAGCAGCGCAACACTACACATTAGTTTTAAATTACAAAATAAAATGTGCACTTTTTATGTGCAGTAACACTAATTATTTTAAAAAATAAAAGCCTGCAAGCTTTGACGTCACACCACCGGGTCACGGAGATCCGGTGGCCACATTTGATCACCAGCTGGTTAGTGCTCATAACAAACTGTGTTGCTGCAATATCCCTGTCTACTGCTTTCATACAGCCCTTGGCATATGTTCAGCATTTTACATGTATGAGGATTTCTGTATATGTTTGCTGCTGCATAACATCCTTCATTGAATTTTCCTGACAATACTACACTATGGGTATTTCCATTTGTTGCTCTGCTTTGAGCATTTAATCCCCCAGAGCTCCCCCTGGTGATTTTTCCACAGTACTGAAGAGGCTGCACCCGTGTCTTTAAAGTGGACCTTTTTGAGAAACATCTACCTAGACGATGTCCGTCCACCCTAGGCTGGCTACAGTTGCATCCTGAAAAGGACCCCCTGGCAGACCTCCATTTTGCTGATACATTGCGCATTTGCTTTGCGCTTCTGGTGAGTGCGCATTTTATACATACCCTGCGCCGAACCGATTTTTATTTGAACCACGACCGTGGGATCAATATATCACCTTGAGCTCATATATTGTGGACTTATTACCCTTTTATGAACATTGCTACCATGAATTTGTCTGAATACTTCTAGCGCTGCACTTTTTCTATATACAAGTTTAAAATATATATATTCTGTATATGTTTATGCTATATGTTTGTGTTGCTATAATATAACAAACTGCTGCAGTATACTAATGTATAAATATACAAACTTTTAATTGTACTGTGTGTCGCAGCTATCATATTTTAATTGTCTTACAAGGACAAGGGATATAACTTACATTCAGTACGATGTGTCTCTTGTGCTGATGCTTCTTCTGTTAGGTGAACTCCTTCTCCATTGCTGCCCTCTCACCCCGCCACCATAATCTTCTGGTGTAGCAGGGGTTATTAGAACTGTGGATGTTGTAGTGGGCTCTCATCAAGAGTGCCAAATTATACCAGCAATCTATGAATGAAGTCCTTTATTCATAGATCATTTTTAATTCATAGACACTGTAGTACAGGCTTCTATGAATGGAGGAGGTGGATGGAAAGGGCAGGCATAGGTGTCCTTTTATCATGCAGCGGTAAATGATTGCTGCTCAGATATCTAGCATTCTCAGAGGAGAGAGTTCTCCTCTGAATGCCTTTTTATGAAGCGGTGTAGATCGAAGAGAGAAGCGATCTACAGTTGTGACCAAAATTATTCAACCCCCACTGAAATTGAGTGTTTTGGCCAGTTTGACATTGCTTTTGATCATTCAGTCATCTTGCTTACATTTACATTAAAGAGGCACTTGTAGGTCAGACAAATATAACATAACAGTTATAATGAAATAACCACAAATGTCTTTTCTGTGCTCACAGCATTATCAGTTTTATTCAACCCCCAAGTGACATTCAATCTTAGTACTTAGTACAGCATCCTTTTACAGTTATAACAGCTTTTAAACGTGAAGCATAGCTTGACACAAGTGTCTTGCAGCGATCTACGGGTATCTTCGCCCATTCTTCATGGGCAAAGGCCTCCAGTTCAGTCACATTCTTAGGCTTGCGCACTGCAACTGCTTTCTTTAAGTCCCACCAGAGGTTCTCAATCGGATTTAAGTCTGGTGACTGCGATGGCCACTCCAAAATGTTCCAGCCTTTCCTCTGCAACCATGCTCTAGTGGACTTGGAGGTATGCTTGGGATCATTGTCCTGTTGAAAGGTCCAACGTCTCCCAAGCCTCAGGTGTGTGACGGACTGCATCACGTTTCCATCCAATATCTCCTGGTACTGAAGAGAATTCATGGTACCTTGCACACGCTGAAGCTTCCCTGTACCTGCAGAAGCAAAACAGCCCCAAAGCATGATTGACCCTCCACCATGCTTCACAGTAGGCAAGGTGTTCTTTTCATCATAGGCCTTGTTCTTCCTCCTCCAAACATAGCGTTGATCCATGGGCCCAAACAGTTCTAATTTTGTTTCATCAGTCCACAGAACACTATCCCACAACTTTTGTGGTTTGTCCACATGGCTTTTGGCATACTGCAGTCGACTCTTCTTATTCTTTGGAGACAGCAAGGGGGTACGCCTGGGAGTTCTGGCACGGAGGCCTTCATTACGCAGTGTGCGTCTTATTGTCTGGGCTGAAACTTCTGTACCCACATCTGACAAATCTTTTCTCAGTTCCTCAGCAGTCACACGGGGACTTCTCTCCACTCTACGCTTCAGGTAGCGCACAGCAGTCGAAGTCAGCATCTTCTTTCTGCCACGACCAGGTAGCGTTTCAACAGTGCCCTTTGCCTTGAATTTGCGAATGATGCTTCCTAAGGTGTCTCTTGGTATGTTTAACATCTTTGCAATCTTCTTATAGCCATTGCCCTTCCTGTGAAGAGAAATCACCTCTTCTCTTGTCTTCCTGGACCATTCTCTTGCCTTCACCATGTTTGTAACCACACCAGTAAATGTCTAGAAGGAGCTGAGTATCACAGTCATTTTAAAGCTGCCTAATTGGTGCTTATTATGCTTGATTGCTGCTCGGTGACATCCACAGGTGTTTTCAATACCTGATGGAAAGCACCTGTATGAACCTCTGTTCTTCAGAGTGGTAGTCTTTAAGGGGTTGAATAATTGTGGCAATGAAGAAACCACATAAGAACCATTTACTACTGTATTACATAAACAATTGATGTCATTTTAGTTGCATTTGGGTAGTTACAACGTCCTTGTAGGATTTGATTCTGAATACAATTCCAAATGTACACTATAGTCCCTAAACCCCTTTACAGCATTGGGGGTTGAATAATTTTGGTCACAACTGTACAAACGCTTTGACTGCTAGAAAACGGCTGCTTTTACTGCAATCTCGCGACATTACAGTAAGAGATCAGTCAAACACCATTTACTAAGCAGTGGTAAATTATCGCTGCTTCGTTTGCGGTTCCCCCGTTTCTTCAGCTCTGGGCTAGAGAATCTGGAGGGAGAACACAGATCGCCAGTGAAGGGCTGACATCATATACTGGCCATCTGTGTGCTGAGATGATCAGTGGAGAACATGTTCTCCACTGATCATCTCTGTTTCCTAAACCGCAAATGATCAGAGATCAGCAACGATCCTTAGGATCTCCCCTGATCTCTGTTTCATAAAAGGACACCATAGTCTGGCAGTCTTGATGAGAGCCTGTGACAGCTCCCACAGCTCTATTAACCCTTTCCACACAATGTGATTGCAGTGGTGGGGGTGGGGGCATCAATGAAGGAGGATTTCACTGAATGTAAGACACATCAGCACAAGGGACACATCCTATTGAATGAAAGCTATATCCTTTTTACTGATTTTTGTGTTTTTTTATTTTGACCACACTTAGGCTTTAACTATTTGACCCACACATATCAAAATCTTGTAAAACAGATAAATCAATCTTTACGATATCCCAAGCATCTTTATGTCCCAAACATATACAGTATGGGAATAGCATTTTTATGATACCCTCCACATAATACATGCACGCTACCCATGCATTTCATTTAATGGACATCACACAACCTAAATGTGGAAGAAGGTGACCTTTAGCTTCCTGATCTGATTGGCTAAATTTGTCTTATCAGTGACAGCTGACAAATGTCAGGTCCCCTTTTAATGTTACACAAGATGGCTCTGACAGTTATAAAGATGAAATCAATTAAGGTGTCTTTCATTTTAATTTACACAGCAGAGGACAATACCTAAGGGAGACTGAAATAGTGAGAGCTGCAGTTAAGATTTAATTATAAAATGAGATGGCTAATTGTTGCTAGAAATATTTAATAAAGGTCATCTGGATACTTTAATAGTGAAACATAAGATTTCACAGATAGGACTTCCAACATAAGGCTCTCGCCAGTTATTATCAATTACTATAGCCAAATGGGGTCATCTAATTTTCTCCAGTGAATATATTTGACTTTTGTTTCATTACAATGCTTGATACCTACAAAAGCAACCCAAAATCCTACCTAACTATTCAAATTGCAAGCCACAAAACATAATGACAGCTGGTGGCATTTTAAAACACTCTTCATAAATAATATGGGTGCAGTCATGGTGAAAGAGGTATGACATGAAAAAAAATATGTCATTTCTCCTACAGGTTCTGACAGGTTTGACCTTTTACGGCATTCTTTAAAAATTGTTTCTGTTTCATGCACATCCTCTGAACTATGGTGTGCAAGATCAAGGCAAAAACCAAAATGTTGAAACTAAATGTTAAAGTAAAAAGATATATATTTTAATATATTATGTGTGATTGTTTCTGAGAATTTTATTAGTGTTTTGTATGGTTTGATCAATCAGCATTTTACAAACATCTGCTTGTAGATATGATATATATATATATATATATATATAGAACAACTACAAACCTTATAAGTCATTTGTGGGAGGTTCGCCTGTGCCTTTCATCATCATCATTATTATCATGTATTCACACTGCTGCTTACATGGATGCCATTCCTAAATAAATGTCCACATGTTAGCTGTGGCATACACCTCAAGAAAGCCTACCGATGCAAGAACAGCCAATTTGTAAATAATAGTTGTTTGGTATTCTTGACTGGGGCATGTTGCTATCTGTAAGTATATTAAGGGAAACATTTTGGTAAAATAAGTGTTGAGTTGGCAGGCAAGTATGTGGGTGAGTTGTTTGTTTTCTTGCCCAAACAGTCTATAAAGGGTCAACCCTAGACAACAGGAGGTGGAAAGATGAGCTGCCTGGTGGTGAGGCTGATTGTGCACAACATATAAGACAGCATTTTTACACTTCCATCTTTATCATCACTACAGCAGATGATAATGCAGTTTGGGTGTCGGAACAAAACTAATAATGTAAAGGGGGCTTTTTAATGTTATCTTTTTTTTACATTGGATATTGTATTATCATAGCATATTATAGATGAGACTGGAGATTCCCACACAAGGCCACCAACATTCCTTAAACCCCCATGGCCAGAAATTAGATAGAGCAAAGGGAAGAAGCCTCATCCCTAGAAGGATGGAGTGGGGCTTTAAATATGATTTTCAGATATAATAGCAATAAAATAACATTTTCCACCAATGTGCAAAAAACAAAGGCGCTACATGTATTTTTGAAAATCAATGTTTATGTTAATACTTCTTACAGAAAGTTACAGTTGGTACAGTATATGTTGGCTGTGCTTTTCATAAATTGACACTTTACATATGCACAATAAAATTTAATTTTTTTCCACAGAAACTGAAGAGTGTGAAAAATGAAAGAGCAGTATTTCAGCAATGGCAGCAAAAATATTCATTTTGTGTTAGTTTTCAGGTACACATGTTGTTGAAACACTCAGAGGCCCAACAAAAACTTTATCTAAATCTCAACCATGACCCTATGTTCAAATACTGATCACCCTTATTCTTTCACTTGGGAAGCCTAGGAACTTCTAGATTGAAAAATAGTCACATTGCCTTACTTTTGCTCTATTAACTTTTTATGCAAATTCATTGTTTTTAAAAGCATATTATTTGTGGCCTTTACATCCCTTTTATTATATATTCAGCCATGGGCTAGAACAGCAAAAAGTTGCAACAATCTGACTAAAATTTTCATATTTTATATATCTTTTCTCATAGATATGAACTTTTTTGCCCCCTGCAAAAGAAACTAAAATAGATATTCATTTTACAGCAGGTTTGGCCTGCAGACCTTTACGTTTTCATACCTGTTCTCCTTTATAGAAAAATAGAATATGAGTGTAGGTACTTGAAATACATTTGTCAACTTTCTTTCTCCACAGCCTTCATGTGGTAATAATACATCTCTTTGTTAGGCAGCAGTGAGTAAGGTCACAGCTCCTGGTGATTCAGTGTTTTGACAGGCTGCTAATGAACACTTGATAAGACATATTTTTTCATCTCTAAATCTCATCTTTATTTCTGACCTGGAAAGATTCTTCTGCCACTTTACAGGTGCTAGAATCTTTGCTCAACATTGGCTTTTTCATAAAATGTTCCTGTATAGTTATTTTTCCTTACAAAACTTAGTCCATTATTGTCTTCCTGGTGAATAAAAAGTTTTTTTTTTTCTAGTGAGCATATTAAATTAAAATGTTCTAAAAAGTAGAAAAATATGCATTTTGGTTGTAAAATGTTATGCTTCCTAAAGCAGTATTAAACCAAATAGCAAACATTTTATATATTACAGCTTACCCATTCTAAGCTGGATGGCTGTCTTAGTTTCCTTTTTTTGGCTTTCTTTCTTCTCTTTTCATCTGGTAAATCAGCCAGCAACTCCGCTGTTTTTCAGGAGTTCAAGTGCTCCAGCTGAATGTTTCAGCTTACACAGATGAGACCATCCATTTACCACTGGTAGCTGTGATTAAAATCCATGTAAAACCTTTATCCCAAAAGAAACAAAGATTTTACCCCAAGTATGTAATGGGACTTTTAAGGCAACATACACAAATATAAAATGACAACATCATTTTAATTACAAAAAAATTAAAAAAACATTAGATCATCACAAGAAGCACATACAGCTAACAGCAACATGTATAAGGCTGCTAAGTAAGAAATACGAGCTTGATGTGAAGATGCAACCTACTTGGTGGAAAAAAGAGGAAGAAAGAGTATTTCTTCAGTTGAAGTACCCGATGCGTTTCATAACAATATCTTTCAATAGGGGTAAACTGGAGAGAGAGGATGGCTGAAGAAAACTCATCCAATTATTGTTTGTGTTTACAACTACCAATAGATTAAAAACTATTCTTTGTGTGTACACCAAGATCACCAACCAGCATCCCAAACCAGATTCTCCATGAAGGGGAGTCACAGAGATCTTACACTGAGGTCACTCAGATGCATCCAAGGCAATTTTTGTATTAAAGGGTTGTTATCACCCTGGAATATGGGAACGTATTTTTTGCACCAAAAGCTCTCTTTAAACATTCTCATATTTCCTGGACAAATTATGGCCATGCAGAGCAATAATGAGACCTAATTACTCCCACAACAACAGTTGACAATTGATCTTATGAATAGAAGACATATTTTGGTTTCCATAGCAAGCCTGTGTAAATATAGGAAACGTGTCAGATAGTATTAATTATTTTACGTATGTTTATGGATCTTTCCATGCTGGAATTTGATACAGATTTCACATATCATCCCTGCCATAAATTCCTCTGTTACAAGGTTGACATAAAAATTTTTGTTACTTGGGGTTACTGAATCACTGATTCAGTTCTGAGGTAACTTTAGAGGCTTTACATTTAAAGCCTTTAAATGCCAAGTCACCATCTGTCCAATTCTGTTGGTAAGATTCAATATATTCATTCTGTTCTTCTTTTCACTTGCAGGTTGTTCATTCTACATGTGCAGTTATCCTGGGCAATCCATTTTTTTAAATGAAAATTAACCTGACCCACAAAAAATTTGGGACAAAATTTAAAAATATTAGTCATTTAGAAATAGAATGCAAATTTAAAAAATAAAAAAAGTGAAAAGATGGGTGAAAATCAATTAATAGCATTATTTACAAATATAACAAATTAGATGCCATTTATAGCTGTCAAATTGTTACTTAATAAAAAATGTCAACTGATATTTAAGAACAGAATGGTGCAGAACAACTTGTGAAAAAGGTGTGAGAAGGTAGACTGAAAAAGCAGAAATAATTAGGGAGTTCATGGCTCCTGTAAGCAGTAAAAAATGGCAGTACTGTTTCCATTGTATGTCCAGGGTAGTGGTAGACATATTTACTCTGTTTAGGCTAGTATATGCAGTACTATAAGGATCAGAATTGGAAACTATCAGCGCATAAATATTTCTAACTATTGCGAATATGCAATTAAATTAACGTACTATAAATAGTTTCTGCAACTGTGCCTCATCTTGTTATTAGTTACTTCAATGTTTTTCAAACTAATTGAAACTAACTGAACCACCCCCTTTGGTTTACACACTAAATTTTATTTAGATTTTTAAAGTATCTTAACACTTCATACTTTCTAACTAGCCATAGCTAGTTACTTATTGTGTGATGTCACAGCATAAAAGAGCCTTGAGATGTTTACTTTTTATTGGTATCTGTTCACATGGAGTACCATTGGATACCATTGGCCAATGCTTCTGCTAATGGTGGTCTGAACTGTATCAGGAATTACTTGGCTGGACAGGGGGCAAAACAAAAAATCCTAATGGAAGTAAAAATTGGAGAAGAGGTAGTAGAGTTTTCCGCACACTGATGGGGAAACATCATTGATAGAAGCTCTGCTTTGAAGATACAGCAGAACCTGTTAGCATAACATGTTACATAAGTAGAACATAATATCTATCTGTAAGGTCAACAGAAAGAATATTGTTAGAGTTATTCCTTTAAAATAATTTAATGCTATATTTAATAAAATATAGTACTTTCAATCACAATGCTGGTATGGATGTTTTTTTTTCTCAGAATAAGATATCCTCTCTGGAGAGCTCTGAATCTAAGTAATCTTCTCTGGTCTATTTATTCAGCAGTCTTTTTGCACAGAACAGCATTAATGGGAAGTGGCTGTTTGTAATGAACTTTTAGAAGCTGTTAATGAGGCTCCCAGCAAACTTGATTGAACAGCAAGCAGTTTTTCTCCTCACTTTTGCATTATTACAAGTCTAAAATTAGAATCAGCAAGGACTGGCTGGTTGGAGGAGCAAAAGGTCTCTCTCAGTTGAATTTCATTTGTCTTCAAGGCACATTCTCCCTACTGGTTACAAGTCCTTGTAAGATCCTACCTTATTATGTCTTGCGGAAACAACAACTGCACAGATTTCAGCTCTGCAGAACCAAACAGCCAATATTTCTAACCTCTTGAGGTTGTTGTAAACTAGGCCTGCAAATACAATCAATTGTTTTATTACAATGTTAATTTACTTTATATTTGTTCTTTTTCCTTTCTGTTTTTCTTTGCAGTAGTTAAAGTAGAACTCCAGGCAAACAGCTAAACTTACAGATGAGATACAGTTGTGACCAAAATTATTCAACCCCCAATGCTGTAAAGGGGTTTAGGGACTATAGTGTACATTTGGAATTGTATTCAGAATCAAATCCTACAAGGACGTTGTAACTACCCAAATGCAACTAAAATGACATCAATTGTTTATGTAATACAGTAGTAAATGGTTCTTATGTGGTTTCTTCATTGCCACAATTATTCAACCCCTTAAAGACTACCACTCTGAAGAACAGAGGTTCATACAGGTGCTTTCCATCAGGTATTGAAAACACCTGTGGATGTCACCGAGCAGCAATCAAGCATAATAAGCACCAATTAGGCAGCTTTAAAATGACTGTGATACTCAGCTCCTTCTAGACATTTACTGGTGTGGTTACAAACATGGTGAAGGCAAGAGAATGGTCCAGGAAGACAAGAGAAGAGGTGATTTCTCTTCACAGGAAGGGCAATGGCTATAAGAAGATTGCAAAGATGTTAAACATACCAAGAGACACCTTAGGAAGCATCATTCGCAAATTCAAGGCAAAGGGCACTGTTGAAACGCTACCTGGTCGTGGCAGAAAGAAGATGCTGACTTCGACTGCTGTGCGCTACCTGAAGCGTAGAGTGGAGAGAAGTCCCCGTGTGACTGCTGAGGAACTGAGAAAAGATTTGTCAGATGTGGGTACAGAAGTTTCAGCCCAGACAATAAGACGCACACTGCGTAATGAAGGCCTCCGTGCCAGAACTCCCAGGCGTACCCCCTTGCTGTCTCCAAAGAATAAGAAGAGTCGACTGCAGTATGCCAAAAGCCATGTGGACAAACCACAAAAGTTGTGGGATAGTGTTCTGTGGACTGATGAAACAAAATTAGAACTGTTTGGGCCCATGGATCAACGCTATGTTTGGAGGAGGAAGAACAAGGCCTATGATGAAAAGAACACCTTGCCTACTGTGAAGCATGGTGGAGGGTCAATCATGCTTTGGGGCTGTTTTGCTTCTGCAGGTACAGGGAAGCTTCAGCGTGTGCAAGGTACCATGAATTCTCTTCAGTACCAGGAGATATTGGATGGAAACGTGATGCAGTCCGTCACACACCTGAGGCTTGGGAGACGTTGGACCTTTCAACAGGACAATGATCCCAAGCATACCTCCAAGTCCACTAGAGCATGGTTGCAGAGGAAAGGCTGGAACATTTTGGAGTGGCCATCGCAGTCACCAGACTTAAATCCGATTGAGAACCTCTGGTGGGACTTAAAGAAAGCAGTTGCAGTGCGCAAGCCTAAGAATGTGACTGAACTGGAGGCCTTTGCCCATGAAGAATGGGCGAAGATACCCGTAGATCGCTGCAAGACACTTGTGTCAAGCTATGCTTCACGTTTAAAAGCTGTTATAACTGTAAAAGGATGCTGTACTAAGTACTAAGATTGAATGTCACTTGGGGGTTGAATAAAACTGATAATGCTGTGAGCACAGAAAAGACATTTGTGGTTATTTCATTATAACTGTTATGTTATATTTGTCTGACCTACAAGTGCCTCTTTAATGTAAATGTAAGCAAGATGACTGAATGATCAAAAGCAATGTCAAACTGGCCAAAACACTCAATTTCAGTGGGGGTTGAATAATTTTGGTCACAACTGTACATACTGTATACGTTATGTTTACTATTTTACCAGCCAAAGAATGAGTCTTTTTGGTCAGCCATTTTTCCAACAGACAAACGTCTACTGATCAGTAAGATTACTCTGAGACTTACAGGTTTACTAAGATCAGCTTTGTTGTTTTCTAGGTCAGATATCTAAAAAAAAAGGTAGAGAGGTGAGACAGGAAACTATATTAAACTTAACCCCTAACCTGGGACTAAATCTTGAGGCGTACATCCAGCCAAATACTTTTTTTAGCTTTGGGTAGAGCAGGAAAGAATTAGAACCCTCACTGAGTTTTTACTGCTATTGATTAATTAATTAGAGATATTTCCATTCACTTTATATCCTGATCACAACAAATTTACCAGACAGGAGTAGAGAACAACTGGAACCCCCTGCCTGATTTTTATAGCTGTATTTGTCTTCACACATACTTGGGATCACTTGGCCATTCTTTGTTGGCTTCAGTTCTAAAATCAACTACTCCCTATGCCAGGTGTTTGGCAGTGAAAGCAAATGATAGTAAGTAAAGTAGTTGTTCTAGATAAAGTGGGCAAACGTAAGAAATTATGAAAATATGTGCTTTTGTTTTTGTTCATTCTTTCATTAGAGAATTATTCTATCACTTCATGTTCTGATAGGAAGCAAGGGTAAATCTTTCCAACAGGCACACAGCAGCAAAAATACCTGTCAGAGGCTGTAACCCTTCTCCACTCTATCAAAAACAAAATAAAAGGTTTTAGCTTGAGGTGTGTTTTAAGTACATACAATTTAACAAAACTTAAATATTAAATATTTATATTTATGGGGGACGTGTGCAAACATGGAGGAGTAAGCAGCACTTCACTGAAGCTCTGTGATGTCCAATCCTTTTTAGTACATAAGTAACAACTGCCAGCGTTGCAAGACAGCTATGCCTAAATAGAGACCAACTCTGGAATGTCATCATGACAGCTCAGAACCGGCCATCTAACTGTATTTTGCCTCCCAGCCCTCTGACACACCACATAACACCTCAGCCAACATGGCGCCTTTCTGATCTGCCTCAACACACAAGTTCAAGTCTGCAGGCATGCCTTCTCTGGCCCATTAGGAATCCAATGACCCCTGCCCTACAATCAGGAGACAGTATGCACACTCTTCCCACTATGGACACTCCTCTCTACTTCATACCCACCAAAGCAGGCTTTGACACCTTTGCTCTGCTCTTGGAGAAGTCTTACAGCGAGGACATAACCTCCTTACAACAATCTACTATAGAGGAATCCACCACTGCTAAGTTGCAGGCTCTAGAAAAAAAAACTATCCTCCATACTCCCTCTGTTGTTGCACCTCCAGTTACAGATAGAAGATCTAAAAGACAGGAGCTGTTGCAACAATGTCCAAATGATGGGACTACTAGAAGTGAGAACTCCACAGTTCTGAAAATTTACTGGTGATTCCTTGCTGATTTCAACTCTGGTTGGCTGACGCTAACCACCTGAAAGATGTACTATTGTGTCTACACTATTATTCTATGAAGAAGAACATTGTCCATGCTGCCTGGCAAAAAGGAACAGTTGACTTCAACAGGGCTGCAGTTTGGGTCATACCAGATTTCTCCAGGAACACTCTGTTCAGAGAATGCACATTAGCTCCATTTTCCCATTCTGAACAAAGTGATAGTCTCTTGCTAGCCCTCCTCCTATCCTACTTATACTTACTTTCCTGTGAGGGGTAGCCAGGAATAAGAGACAAAGCATAAGTGGATCAATAGGCAAAATGACAGTTCCAAAAGGAGCAGTTCTGTCACTTAAATTACCCACTTACTCACCCATTATTCCACAATTCTCTATCCTTTCACCTGGTACATGCACTAAATGAGTTTCTTACTGGTAGGCCTAATAATGCTACCAGAGTGGTAATTCCAACACTAGGGTAATGTTAACAAAAGCAAAATTATAATTGTATCAAGCACTTGGTTCACCTACTGGCCACACTTAGATCTTAGCATTCTTAGGGTGAATGCACACAGAATTCGAAGAAAGTGAGATGCAGGTTTTTTTGCAGATAATCCAACACAGTACCATGCATATGTTTCATTTCAGTGAGTGACATTTTATACCTTTGTATAAGGAGTTTGATTATGGATATGAAATAGAAAAACTGAACATAGGTGTTTAAACACAAGATGAATAGTCAGATTTCAGTGGTATACATACAACCCATGAGCTTTCAGAGCTATTTAAAGTGGAACTTCACTTTCTAAATCATCATTGACTATTTTTTTTAATCCTTATGTTGCTAGCATTAGTAAATAGATAGGAAAGTATAACATATTTACTTGTTTTACATATTTTCTGTTACTTCCTGGCTTCCATGCCTAGGCAAATGATGTTATACAGGAGTCTTCAGGAGGGGAGGAGGGGTTTTCTCAGCTAAGCACACCCTCCTGTCTGCATGCCTGAGTTAGGGGCAGATGGATTCCAGGAAGTAAATGCTACATGAATCATCTGCCCTTACTCAAGATGGCCATGGCCAGGATTTCTGGGGGGGGGGGGGAGTTCAAAGTGGAAAGACTTGGATGAATGGGGGAGTTTGCTTTGAATATTAATAATGAATTAAATAGTGTTTTTGCTTTGTGTTGCCCAGATACAGTGTAGGTCGTCCGCTTTAAGTATTAAAATGTTTCCAAAAAGCCAAAATGTATCAGTAGAGCTTGGGAAAAAATAACTTTGTTCAAGTAAGACTATACAGTTTTGTATCTGGAAATTCACAAGATAATTATGTTCACTTTTCTCAGCAAGTAAGTACTGACTAAATTAACTGCATGGCTAAATTGCCACTTTTATATACAAATGTATAGATCTCCTTATTAGCTCCTGTGTAAGTCAGGGGAAACTGTTTTAGATCTCTCTTGTTCATTAAATATTTTGTCATTCACCTCTAAATATCAAACAGGGTAAAAATCTAAATCTTTGCAAGAGATAAATGGAAGCAAGATATTTCAAAGACAGAAAAGAATAATATGCTAAGGATAAAAAAAAATACTCATTTGGTTACTGTTGCCATGGCAATGTTCACTGATGTTTTGTTGCATTGCATGTTTTGTATTAATTGGTTCCCCAAGATCCTTAAGTACAAAGAAATTAAACTTGGGGAAAATAATGAATGCATATATCATCTAATTATCGCAAATGTCCTGTTACCAATTATAGGATACCAGCAAAAACATACAGATGCAAAAGGCTTCAAACACACAACATATGAGAAGCACATTTGTCTGCATGGAAGGGCTGTATACCCCAAATGTCATGCTTTTCATGAATACATTACTAATACCTACCCTGACCTCAGCTGGTAGTAAACACTGGGGAGGATTCAATAAAGCATTTATGACTCTTAGGTATGGCACCTAAGTCAGGAAAGCATTGTGACAGTTTCAGTAAGAGTCCTGATGCATGCAACAGATTCAGGTAGTTTTTATTACTGCCACTTTAGGAACCTATTGTTATGGCTGTAAAAGATTCAAAAAGTATTACCCCATTTCAAGGAAACTGGAGGTAAATAACAATGTATTTGCTTCACATGTATTTGCCAGCTTTCTAGCGACCAATGAAATGGGCTGAACACTGGCAGTTGGTAGAGCCTGATGGGGACCAGAGAGACTAGTAATGACTAGTAATGACATCAGGTCTGCCTGCCATGTGATTGACAGCACATGGTAGTGGGCAGATTCCATTGTCTTGGCTATGGAATTTGCCCACTGTGTGTGCTCTCAATGACAGACAAGCAGACCTACAGTAATTAAGAACCAATTCCCTTGGTCATGCGCCTGTCTGTGTGATGAGCACAGTGGCTGGGGAGTATTTTAACAGGCTTAGTGTTACTGAGCTGTGCTGAGGAGAGAATGCTTGGTATGGACACTCTGGCCTCAGTTCCACCACCAATTAAGACAAATTCATAAACACCCTTCACTGAAGAACTCCATCACACCTTTACACCAACATTGAGAGTGTTTGAAACAGATTTATGTACATGTCAGGAACATGAATTTAAATTAGAACTAAAAATAAAATATTGCAAATAGGCAGACTTTTTATTGCAGAAGAGTCATACAATGTCACTTTTACAATAAAGTACACTTACCTGCCTGTTGGCAATCATCTGTAGAATGTACTACTGAGCTATTCAGTTTACATTTCTCACAATGCCTCTGTGCCAGAATGACTATGCTCCTGCACATGCATGGAAGTTATGTGATCTTTCACCAGCCAATCAAGGAGGCCAAAGACCGACATTTGGGAGAAGCCGGAGAGAAGATATCATTGCAACCATTGGACCAAGAATGCATAGGTGAGTACAGTGGCTAAGTGGTTAGCACTTCTGCCTGGCAGCACTGGTGTCATCAGTTCAAAACCTAACCATGGAACTACCTGCCTGGAGTTTGCATGTTCTCCCTCTGCCTATGTGAGTTTCCTCTGGGTGGCCAGTTTCCTCCCACATTGCAAAGACAAGCTGTAGGTGTATTGGCCCTAGTGTACAGTATGTATGAATGTGAGTTAGGGACCTTAGATTGTTAAGGCAGGGACTGATGTAAATGTACAATATAATGTAAAGCCCTATGTAAACTATCAGTGCTATATAATTGGCAGTAATAAATACATTACTTTAGTTCCACTTTATTGGATTTTTCTTTAGTCATCTTTCCTTATGAAACATGCTATGAAGTAAACCCATTCCAACTAATTCAATTCCATCCCAAGACCTACCTAAAGCTACACTTATTTTTGGCATATGCTCTTTGCTTAGGATTCTGTAAGAGTAGGGGGTATACTTTTCAAGTTTGCCCTTCTCACTGTTCCACTGATGTTTCTGTGATCTACTGGGGAAGAAAGGAACCTCCTTGACATGAACAAATTTAAACTAGGCAGAGTGTCATAGGGATTTTACAAGTGAACACATGGACAGTGTGAGTTGTATCTCAGCTAGCCACTTCCTTCTTATGACACGTTTCCAGTTTAGCTAGGGTAAATACTTTAAATCCGTCATTATATCAAACTATCACATACCAAATGAAAGGTAAAATCATGCTTACAGTGAGAATGATGGCTCTGTAGCCTAATGGATGGAATGTAGAAAGAGGAAGTACTTTGGAAGGTCAAGAGAACTAAGGTAGTCACCAGCCTGTTCAAAAGCAATAACATTTAATAGGTCAGGCAGCAAAGCAGGACACAGAATGGTATCTGCAGAATTAGAGGCTGTGTGTGTTGTTACCATCCTTACAGTACTACCATGAAATGAAGGGGGAGTGGATCAGAACACATTTACTATTACTTTGAATATCTTTTTGCACATACACCTGTGCATTTAATTATTCAACTTTAAATAGAAGAAATCACCACTATCCACACAATTTCCTTCTTGTTTTATTTTTAAGATGAACTCCAGGATAGGCAAAAAAAACACCCATTAGTACACCCACTACACAAAATATTAAACTGTTACCACTGAGGACTTTTCATGATGTCATCTCTGTAATTCAGAATTATTGGGTGCAGTTCTGATATGGGCTTTTTACTAGTGTTAGTTAACCATGCCATTTGTATATTGGGTTTTTATCTATTGAAACATTAAAATGGGTACTTTATTTACCAGCACTGAGTTTCATAATTTGAGTAAACTACTTTGACTTAAATGGGTAATTTAATTAGTGTGAATTTGAAATGGATGACTACAGCAGCAATGAAATACCCATTTTATCGCATTAAGTATTATATTCATCTAATGAATACTTTAATTACAATAACAATGAGATGGGCATTTTACTAGGTGTGACACTGTGGTTGATCCATTATTTCAGCTACTTTGACAGAGGTTTGTTTTTCATCTAATTTACTTTGAAATTCAATTGGGTATTTTATGTTCTGCAGTATTAACATGAGTGTTTTTTTGATTGCAATATTCAGGGAGTGTTTTACGCAATGTATGATTTTACAAAGACATTAATATATATACTGTTACTGTAATTACTGTGACATTCTGGTGGCTGTGATATGTATTTTTTTTCTTTTTAGAATTTGTTTTGGAACTATATTTCTAATTCAGTCAGGGAAATAATAAAACACAGAAACATAGAAAAGTGATGGCAGAAAAAGACCTAGTGGTCCATCAAGTCTGCCCAATATTTTTTAATTTAAAATTACTAAAAAGCAGCTAACATCTGATCCTATACCAATCGGTTGCAAAGATAAAATAAAATATAATTGATGTAGCACTTATACACTAATACAATTATTAAGTATAATTAATAAGTGACCACAAGGTGATAAAAAAACACATACAAGGTCCTAATAATGGACCAATTAAAGTGACTTATATAAGAATAGTGACCCCAATCCACATGGGGATGCATAAAAATAGTGACCCCTGGTACCCAATATGGGACACAATCCAATATTAGGTGAATCCCTACAGAGGGATCAAATTCATACACTCAGTGTAAAACCAGATAATAAACATGACGTAATAAAGATCTGTGCAATACGTCCAATAATCGGTGCTGCATTCCTTCTGATCATGTAACATGTGAAATGTGGGTACACAGCACACCCTGAATGTGATCCCAAAATGGCTGCAATGGCCTCTCGTCTCCACCTAGCAACCCTGCAGGGCCACAAAGCATATATAGATAACCTCTGGATCCCCTCAGCATAAGGCACTCCTAATGGCCTGGTAGCTTGGGCAAATTCTCTGGAATCAACTTTCACCACTGAGATATATGGTATGTGAACAGCTTTATTAGGCTGCAATTTAAGAGGGAGAGATGAGGCTGGTTTTACCAACAGCCAGAAATATTGTACACACAATACAGAGCACGTAAGCAGCTTTATTAGGCAGCAATTTAAAAAGGAGAAGCAAGGTGGGTTTTATGATGAAGTACAAATTAAAGCGTATTCTTTCA
The DNA here is from genome assembly GCF_062004578.1 of Staurois parvus. Classification (NCBI taxonomy): domain Eukaryota; kingdom Metazoa; phylum Chordata; class Amphibia; order Anura; family Ranidae; genus Staurois; species Staurois parvus. The sequence goes on along the minus strand of NW_028318161.1, from coordinate 598,752 downwards.
TTGAAAACATCCAGAAATATAACACAGTTACACACAGTATGCAAGGCTGAGATTTCAAAGGGATAGACAAGGCAGGTTTTATTACAAAATAAAAATTACATTTCACATAAAATAGACAAAAATTGTGCAGTTGATGCACAGTTTATAATTAACATTACTGGGCCTTAAAGTAATTTTAAAGGCAACTTTGTTAAAAAAAAAAAAAATAACAAACATATTATACTTACCTGCTCTAAACAGTGGTTTTGCACAGAGCAGTCCCAATCCTCTTCAGCAAGCTTGCTATGGGGGTACCCAAGCAAGCTTGCTCTCCAGCTGCTGCTCTGTGTGGCCTTCACACACAGAGCTACAGCTCAGCCCCACCCTCTCTCTCTCTCTTCTCATTGGCTCACTGGTTGTTATTGAAAGCAGTATTGGGAGCCCGTGGCTCCTGCTGTTGTCTCAGCCAATGAGGAGGGAGAATTCGCAGACAGCTGAGGCTCTCATGCATATTGCTGGATCACGATGGGGCTCAGGTAAGTATTGGGGTGGTGCTAGGGGGGCTGCTGCACACAAATGCATAGAATGCATGAAGGTTAAAAACTTTGAGCCTTTAAAACCACTTTAATTTAAAGTGGTTGTAAATCTCAGACATGAAAAATTAACAAAACTCATCCCACTGTATTGTGTATTAGTCTGAATCCAAAGCACCAAATCTGGTTTCTCTCTGATCTCTCCTCTTTCTGCTATCTACATGACGCACTGATAGAACTCTAAGCTGACACAACAGCCTGCAAGGAGAAAGTCTACCCTTCTCCTCCCCAGCACAAAGCAGGTGACTAACAACCTAAGCTATGTATGTTTTTTTTTTCTATGAACCTGTGTATAGTGAGGCGTGTCCCTTCCCTCCACTCAGATTACACTTCAGCTCTATGCTCTACCTCTGCAGTGTGTGTGAGACATCGGATCCCTGCCCCCTGCTTTCTACTGCTGAGAAAAATCCTTTGATTTGTGTATTTTAAGAATCTTCCACAGGGAAAATTACAGATAAATAGGTACAACTTTTGTAGGTGGACCTGTTTCATCTCTGTCTATCACCAGAAGCTAGTCACTTCAAGGGGTATAGGTAAGGTTTTACAATGAATTTAAAAGGGAAAGTGGCTGTTGTTATCATGAAAGAAATATAGAGTATTTTTTAACAGACCAGGGTTCTGCAAACTACAGCCCTTGTGCCCCATTCAGCCTGTTACAAGATTTTATCTTGTAAAAAAAAACTGTCCCTGAAAATACTCCAGTTGGCTGGCAATAGATGCACCAGTCTGTGTATCATAATACAGTGACTGGTGCATCCACTACCAGCCACCCAGCTATGACCCTCCCCCAGTCCCCAGACAAGAATTACCCCTACCTCCACTGTGGCTGGTTGCCAGGACCACCAGCATCCTAGCATCCAATGACAAGTTGCCTCTTCTTATAGACAATAGCTAGAAATATTGTAAAATTGATGCTGCATATGTAATCAGTTTTATTAGGCAGCAATTTTAAAGGGAGATACAAAACAGGTTTTATGAAGAAATTAAAATTAGAGTGTATTATTTCACAGACAAGAGCCAAAAATATTGTACAGTCAATCAGCAGCATGAAAGCAACTTTCTCAGGACACAATTTGCAGAGAGAGAGACAAAGGCAGTTTTTATCTTGAACTAAATATTAGAGTGCATTCAATATTTCTGAGTGCTGGAGCAATGGAATAGACCTAGGAGACACAAAGTGTGATCTACCTTGCAGCAAACATTAGAAATTTTGCAGCTGACACCCAGCTGTGGAAACATTATGTGTGTGTCATCCAGTGGTGACTCTAGGAACAATTTATGGGGGGGCACATAAGGTCCCACAGTCAAAACTGGAGGGCAGTAATAAGTTTCACCATTAAATCATACCACTGAAAAAACAAAATAAGTATATACAAATAGGATTAAAAGAGTAATGCAGTATGCAACAATACTTTTTTTTATTGTTCTAAGCTAACACTTAAAAGACTAGCTTTCAAGAGTTTTCCTTCTTCTTCAGGTATTGCATTATTATTAATTTTATCCTCTCAGCATGAGTGAATTACTTCTCCTAAGAAGAAGCACATGACAGTCAGAGGCATAACTAGGAACCTCAGGGCCCCAGTTCAAGAATCTATGAATGGTCAGAGACTGCAGACATACTAAAAGAGATGGTCAGAGACTGCAGACACACTACGGGAGGTGATCCATGACAGCAAACATGATCCAGGAGATGGTCAGAGATTGCAGGCATACTGGAAGAGATGGTCAGAGACTGCAGACATACTACAGAAGACGGTCAGAGACTGCAGACATACTACAGGAGATGGTCAGAGACAGCAGGCATACTACAGGAGATGGTCAGAGATAGCAGACATACTACAGGAGATGATCAGAGACTGCAGACACGCTACAGGAGATGGTCAGAGACTTCAGACACTACAGCAGATGGTCAGAGACTGCAGGCATACTAAAGGAGATGGTCAGAGTCTGCAGACATACTACAGGAGATGTTCATAGACTGCAGACATACTATATAGAGATGGTCCATGACTGCAGACATGATACAGGAGATGGTCAGATACTGTAGACATACTACAGGAGATGGCCAGGGACTGTAGACGTACTACAGTTGATGGTCAGAGACAGCAGGCATACTACAGGAGATGGTCAGAGACTTCAGACATGATACAGGAGATGGTCAGAGACTGCAGATATACTACAGAAAATGGTCAGAGAATGTAGATATACTACAGGAGATGATCAGAGACTGCAGACATACCACAGAAGATGTTTAGAGACTTCACACACATACAGGAGATGGTCAGAGACTGCATACATACTACAGGAGATGGTCAGAGACTGCAGATATACTACAGGAAATGGTCAGAGAATGTAGATATACTACAGGAGATGATGAGAGACTGCAGACATAATACAGGAGAAGGCTATGCAGTGTCACCACTGCTAGTCGACCGGCGGGGGACTCAGCTGTCTACAACCACTAGTGACGGCCCTCCCATGCAAGAACCCATCAGCTCCATAATGTAACCAGCACTTGGTTCTAATGCACTACCACTGCTGCCATGGGGTCAGAATCGCCGGACAGACACTGTCAATAGCAGGGGCAGGACCAGGACCAGAAGAGTAGGCTGGAAACACCCAAAGTGGAGTAATGCCATGACCTGGTTGAAAGTGTGACCTTGGTAGTTCTGGCACTGTCTGAGTGGGAAGATGCCCCCATCCACCTTGAATGTGTAGATGAGGGAATTGGATCATATTTTTATTTTTTCATTCAACCCATTGATTGAACAAAAAAAAAAGTGATTGATGTATGGACTGCTAAGTGCTAACTGGAAGTGAGTAAGGCTGGCCATACACTATACAATTTTCTTTCCAATTTCTGCCCAATTTCCTTTAGATTTACCTTCAACTATGTAGTGCAACGGCCTGCCTAATTGGATACAATTGAAAGTGTTGTTAGATTTGACCTCCTATAATATGGGTTTTGGTAAATCTAAACCAAAAATCTCAAGAAAATTGTATAATGTATGGCCAGCCTAAGTTTGTGAAGTTCTTGGAGGAACAGAGAGGGGGAGGGAGACAGATGGGGGAGAAAAGAAATGGAGATGGGAACATGTCAGCTCTCACAGTTTGCTGCAGTGCTGAGTGTTCACTAAACCCAGGTATACCTTGTTTTTTTTCAGGACAAATTGGACTTTCATTGAGTGGTAAATGGTAATAAATATCTCCTGATTTTTTTTATTATCAAAGGAAAACTGGCCTAAAATAGTAAAAAAAAACATATTTTTAATTTAGATGTATATTTTTTGTTATTACCATACCTTACCACCAAAGAACAACCCAAAATAAATTCTGCTGCTTCTGATTTTTGTTGGTTGCACCCATAGTAGGGAACAAAAACAACAGTGTGCATTTTGCTTTTATATCCTACCTAAAACATACTGACACTGATACTAAATTAAAAAAGTTTTTTGTTTTTTTTTAATCCTATCTAAATTTTACTAACACTGACCTTTGGCCCTGAGCTTGACCCTAACACTAACCCTGACAATTACCTAGATCAAACCTTGATCTAGTTATTTTTTCTTTATTTTTTAATTTTTTTAATTATTTTTTTCACACACATTTGTTTGTTTGTTAACATCTTTCTCCTCCATTCAGAGGAAAAAGAAAACACATAGGTGGGCTGCAAAGTGACTGATCACAGCCAATCAGAGGCTATCACAGCGATCAGGTGACTGGGAACTTATCATTAGTACGAGACCCGGAGCTCTCAGTTAGAGCCTGTTCTCTGTGTTGGGAGCGCAAGAGCACATATACGAGTCGCCCCGTTTTAAAGCCCACCTCCTGGACATTGCATATATGTGTTACCATGTCATCAAGGGGTTAAGGATTGGTAAGCTACATTATATATTATTTTTTCTTTTGGGTTTAGATGCAGTTTAAGAATGCGGGGATGTGGTGCACTAAACTGTACTGCACATGTCTTGATGTGCTGCAAACAATGTGCAGGTCTGCTTTGTCAGTCATAAATTCACACAGCTCACTTGGAAATGAACAAAAAAGACCTCAGCAAACTTAAAATAAAATATACCTTCCCCAAACAAAATAAAACCTAAAACACAAAACCACAATCCTATATATTTTTTTAATCTAACAGTAAAACAATATAAAAATGTAAAACAGACGAAAAATAAAAGCCTAATAAAACACCAAAAAAATTCAAAGGGGGGGAAGCAGGACCTAAGCAGTAATTTAAGCTGTTGGTGATACAGACAAAAAGATAACTATGGAAAGGATTGTAAGGCTTCATTTGTACTATAAGAAATCTCAAACATAGAATTGCATTAAATTAAGTGTTTTATATTTTGTTTGTACAAAAAAGCAGTAGTGACAGACTCATTGAGCAAATTGTACATCGGGGTAGGCAATCTTTGAGAGGTGGAGATGTACCTGAACAACATGAAAGAGATCAAAGATCACCAGGGTTTGGCGCCCTTTTTTTTTCTTTTTTTTTTTTTTTTTTTTAAGAAATTAGCTAGCAGTGGGGCAGGTGTCAGTCTGTAGATCAGTGGACGTTTGAGCACTACAGATGCCGGCAACCATATTCAGTAAATCACCAGAATAGAACCATCGGCACTTGGAGAGGCGCTCTAAGTAATCTAACAGAGCAGAGGACAGTGTCTGTAGAGCAGGGGATAGAATCAGTAGGGCAGAGGTTGGTGGCAGCAGGGTAGTGGACAGTGTCCGTAAGGTAGTAGACAGTGTCGGTAGGGCTGTGGATGGTGTCAGTAGTTATTTTTTTGTAATTATTTTTTACAAATTTATTTTTTTAAATTATATTTAGGGTTTTTTTTTAGCAGCCCTGTTAGGGGGCTTTGGTGAAATATCAGGGGTCTAAAGAACCCTGATGTCTCACTTTTTGAGACAGAGAAATGAGATTGAGGACACAGTCCTCAATCCCGTTCGCTGCAGCCTTAGCTGCACAGAATGAATGAACAGAAAGAGCTCTGCACAGTTTACAATGCTTCAGTTATGAATGAGCACAGTGAGTGATTGGTACTGATCACTCCCTGTGTTCACCCAGAAAAGGAAGGGTCCAGTAAATGACATATTTACCATCCCCTTCTCAAGCTCTCTCCATCCTGAAAGGATCCCCCAGGCAGCTGGCAGGAGAGGAGAGGTGGGGAAGCTGACAGTGCTGTATAGGGGGAGATGGGACCAGGGGAGCACACAGGGGATCCAGGTAGCAGAAAAAGTGGAACCTGAAGAGGAGGAGCCATAGGGGTGGCATATGCTGGAGCTGAGCACTGCATTTTCATCCCACAGCCAGATTTCAGCAGATGCAGGAGAAAGATACATGGCTCAGTTCCAGTAAATGCCCCCCTGGTGCTCTGCCTGTCCAGGTTCCAGGGGTCGGCAATGAAGGGGCGACTGACTGGTTGCCGACACCCACACTACATGTTTCATTGAAGTACATTCAACTTCTTCAGGAATATATTGGTCGGTTGGTAATCTAAAGCAGGGGTCTCCATACCGGATGTGGCCCTTTGCTAGCCTTTATCCAGCCCTTGGGGCACTATTCCTCTCAATGATATGAAGCAGTATTCCTCCCACTGACACCAACAATGGGCCAATATTGATAACACTTATGTGGTACTATTCCTCCCATTAATACCAATGATGGGGCACTACTCTTCGTCCTACTGACCACCAACTCTGAGGCCATGTTTATTCTCACTGATGCTGGCTCCGACACATTTTCTATCCCCACTAGCCACACTCCGGCCCTCTTAAAGTCTGAAGGACCATAAGCCGGCCATTTGTTTGAAAATGTTTGGAGAACCCTGATCTAAAGTATAAAAACACAGGTAGGACATTTATATAGGTAACATTTATATATAATCAATAAATGTATATGAACATTTGCAGCATGCTTTTACTTACAAAAACAATAACACAAGACCTGTTTATCACAATACATGTGTGAGTGCCATCCAGATAGAAAACCAGATTGGAAAAGACAATGCTAAATATGAAATATTCACTCCAATTTCTTGATTTATTCAATGTCAATAAAATCTGCCATACAATGGACAAATATAAAATCAAATATAAAATCAAATTATCACATACTTTCCTCATACAACTGACTTTTCATCAGCACTAAACTGTTGCCAGTTGGATATTGACTGGTAATGTCATTCATTTTGTAACTTACAAAGGGTGATTATTGCCAGTACAAAGGTGAACACTTTATTTATATGTTCTGAAACAGCTTTCAATGCTTTCTTCAATTTGACATCTATTGCTATAAGGAATAACACTATGCAGTGCCCTATTGGCGTTTTTCACTCTTTAATTACTTCCCAAGTGATGGCTGTACAGAGATCAGGCAACATACTGTTTTATGGGGAGTTATAAATTACTTTCCATCTTTCACTTAGCTTTTAATTGTTCTTATTGTATTGCTTATTTGTTTCACTGAACAAAGGTCGGTGCGTTAAACATTTTAGCTCTTCCAGAAGATATGTTGCAGAATTTTTTTAATATGTGAGATAGTTTCAGAAAAATTAACTTTAGGTGAAAAATAATGTGTGATCTCCACCTAGGGGTGAAATGGTGGACTGCATTACTAAAATTAGGCAAAACTAAATACTGTAACAGTAACTGTCACTAGAAATATATTTCATTGGATATGTATTCTATTCATGTATATTTTTTTTTATTTTAAGATGAACAAGTAATACAAAAAGATTATGCATTTTTCATCATACGATAAAGTAACAAGTTCACTTTGCTATATGAGCTACTTTCTACTCACTACACACTCTACTACATGACCTACTGTATTAAAGTGTTACTAGACCCACAACAGTAAAATCAGTCTGTATTTGCAGTGAAGAATGCTTGTTATACTCACTGTGGAACCTAAGGGGTTAATCATTTGCATTGTGTAAAAAGGCAGTTTAATCCTGTCTTCTCTGATTCTCTCCTTCTTCCACTGTCCCCAGTCCATCTTCTGATAGAAGGGCAAGCTGCACATGCTCAATTTGGTTTGTATTGCTAGACAGGAGCGTGCATGTGATCAGCACAGGGCCAATCAGCACTGTCCAGACAAAGATTCAGGGGTTCTGCAGCTTCATATGAGAGTCAGAGGAGAATGACAACTCCTTCTACAACCTTTAACCTTCTTCTGGATCAACTGTGGGTATAGGATTATAACTTTTTGTTTTTTTAATGGTTGAACTGGATGGACTTTTCTCTTTTTTTCGGCCAGACTAACTATGTAACTATTTAACCAGTGCTCCACTGGACACTGATAGAAGTCACAAGACTGCTCTAACTGCTGATGAGAAAAGGTATTTACCAGTTTATATTTACTAAGAAAAATGCATTTCCATGTTGTGTGTAATGTGCGAGACCAGATATAGTGATTGCAGGGTCCTGGGTTCAGTAACACTTTAACTACATGGTATTGTATATTCTTTAAAGCAGAATCTCGAAGCTTTAAAAATGTAAAGTGGAATTCCAGTACTTTTTGATTGTGTCTAGATGGACTAGAGAAGTTATGTACAACCCTTTGTCAAACACACTTGAAGTGTGGCTGGGTAAACTAAAAATGTTATTTTTGTTACACCAGAAAAGGACTGTGATTCATGAGCTTTGACCACTCAGACTGATAGTGCAGGCATTTGTACAGTGAAGCCGCTTGATCTCCCCTTGACTTTTTCCTCAGCCATTCGCAAGAAGTCTTATGTTCTTTTTACTTAACCTCCCTGGCGGTATTCCCGAGTGTAGCTCGGGGTAAAGTTTCAGAGTTTCAGCACCACAAGCGGTAACCCCGAGCTACACTCGGGAATACCCTGCAGAGCTGCTCCGGGATCTCTTCTTCACTTACCTTGTCCTGCGCTCCCGCTATGTCCCCTCTGCAGTGTCCCCGGCAATGTCCTCCGGCCGATGCCGGCATCTGTCTTCCGGGTTCCATTCCCTGTGATGTCAGGGCGTATGGGAACAGAACTGGTGGGAAATTTAAAAATGTCAAAAAGTGACATTCACTAAATTCACTAACTATTGAAATAGATTTTAGAAATTATCCTAAAAGTCCAGGGATAATAATGATGATGAATAGAAATCTTCAACAAGAGTGTTCTTGCGGTGTATGATGTAAACCAATTTCAAGGTAAAAAGGTGACACAATAAGTGACTTTTGTGACCATATTCCTCCCACAGAAATGAGTGTAGATTGCACTAACCAGAAAGCCCAATGGTAATGCGCATTTGAGTGTTAACCAACTCCTGGTCATCCGGCTAATGATATTGGAACTGGATCACAGAGAGTGGTCATCTGGCCTGCATCAGCTGGGCAAACATCACAACCTCAGGGTCTCCAGATAGCAGAGGACGTGTAGTCGTCTCGCCACCGGGGGGAGTCTAACCAATCATGATGTGGCCACCAGATCATCCCAAAGGGATTTGATAACGTGCCATCGCACGAAACGCATTAGGGAGGTGCCCTATACCCTGTGACGTCACACTGCATGGCCCCTGTGGACGGCCGGTGGCCATTTTGGAATTCCCTGCTACCAGCTGCTCACCATACATGTGAGTAGTATTTTTCAGCTATTTGTCTATTTTTCCCTTGTGGATAATAAAGTACTACACTATCAGTATCTCCTGTTGTCTTGGCTCGTTACTTCCAAGCCTCCCCCTCCTTCAAGACTTATTGGGATGATCTGGTGGCCACATCAGGATTGGTTAGACTCCCCCCGGTGGTGAAACGACTACACGTCCTCTGCTATCTGTAGACCCTGAGGTTGTGATGTTTGCCCAGCTGATGCAGGCCAGATGACCACTCTCTGTGATCCAGTTCCAGTATCATTAGCCGGATGACCAGGAGTTGGTTAACACTCAAATGTGCATTACCATTGCGCTTTCTGGTTAGTGCAATCTACACTCATTTCTGTGGGAGGAATATGGTCACAGAAGTCACTTATTGTGTCACCTTTTTACCTTGAAATTGGTTTACATCATACACCGCAAGAACACTCTTGTTGAAGATTTCTATTCATCATCATTATTATCCCTGGACTTTTAGGATAATTTCTAAAATCTATTTCAATATTAAGTGGTGTTCACTTTACCATTCACTATATGCACTTTCATTATATGCACCGTATGAGGATTTGCATGCAATATTATGTTTATTAGCGCTGCATGGTTGTTTGATACATTTTAGTTTGAGGCTCCTGGTGTTTGCCTTTCATGCTAGTCGCTTTTTGGTTGTTTATCCAGTGCTTGTATCTTTTCTGTTTTTACTAAATTCACTAAAATCACATAGTAAAACATTACTGTATCAAACCATTTCACATACATTTTGTCCCTAGTGCTTTGTCCTGTGCCCTGCCTGCATTTTTACCATTCTTTCTGCCTGGAAACTGAGAAATGTCCATGGCGTCCAAAAAGCATCCCTTTAGGTCAAAAGCGGTTTTGGACCAGCTAGAGAACAGCGATAGTAAATAAGAACCACTTTCAGAATTGAGTGATAATGATTTGTTGGAAAATTCGTCATCAGACACTGAAAAAGATTTTGCTACTTTGCTCAGTGATGTGCGAACTTGGCACTCTATTTCAAATTTCAGTGTTTTTGGTTTGATTATATTATTGAATTAAATTTATTATTAAATTATTATTTTTGATTATTAAATTATAATTTATGATTTTGTGTTTCAAATTTTAACATACCCGGGATGTTTACTAGACTCTTGTTCGGACAGATTTCAGTGAGTTATTCCTAAAAATTACAGGCCTACAATAAAAAAACAACATATTTCCATGCAAACAAATGTACTGTCAGTCATGGCTGTGACACTAATAGCTAACAGCTAGTTTCTGTCATAACAAAATCAGAATTTTTATATACCTGTAAATTCCATATTTTGGGATACACTACAGGACACAGGAATAAATTCATAGATCATTATGTGCCTCTAACTCCAGGTTTTTGGACACTGACAAATGGTTTGATGGGTCCATTCCCTAGTGTCCTCATAAACTCTACCCACTCCATAAGGCTCCAGATCTGTTAGCAAGCAATACTGTAGAAATCACACAGATTAGAGAAGGGACCTGTGTCTTGTACTGCATTCCAAGATATGATGTATATAAGTACATCGAGATTCTTATTTTTTCATACAGTAAAGGACATAGGAATTGATTGAAAAACCATGTGACATCCCCAAGCAATAATTGAGGGATAGCCAACAATACAGCTAAATTGCAACAGGCCCTCAGGAAGAAACAAGAAGGCCAACTGGCCCAAAACAGTTAATAGTAGAACATTTCACTGCAGGAACAAGATACCTAGCAACCAATGGTTAGGGAGAAATGTGAAATACAATTTAGGTGGTGGTTGCCTTGAAGGGAGGAATACAGACTCTAGGTGCACTAGGCCCAAGACCCGGGGCATAGGTTCAGAAAGGGGAGGAGGGAACCCCCACAAAAAAAAAGAAAAGGAGAAAACGGAACAACAGGCAGGTGGGGAAACCCAACATGGGGAACATCCACTGAGGAATGAAGAGAAAAGATGGGGCAGTTCCAAAGCAGACATGGTACAAAACCATAGATGTCATGCTTGATCCCTAACTGCTAAGGGGATCAAGGAGAGAAATGTCATGTCAGCAAGCAGATCATAACCAGAGACTTTGGGAATACATAACAACAATATGGGAGGTAAGGAGAAGACCAGCCTCCAGGCTATCTTGTCTCCAAGTAGAAGAGGAGTCTAAGGAAGGTTACTGCTGCTGATGGGACAGAAGAAAGATGCTTGAATCTTATGAGGGTCCTCCCAGAAGTGCATTCTGTTTAAAGAGATAAAGCTCAAGATGGCCATGAGGCCTTGTAGGAATTCCACCAGGTGACCAGGAAGCACAGTGGCATACCGTAGCACGTCTGGCACTCGGGGATGGTTATTTCTTTACACTCCCCAAAAAAGTTCTCATTCAAAAAAATAAAGTGGTGTACTGTGCATGTAGAAGTGAATTTTGGGTGTGGTCCAACACAAACCCCTCAGTAAAGATCCCCCTCCCAACACAGACCGACCCTCCAAGCACTGACCAACTTTCCCAGCACAGACTGATCCCACCAGCACAGACTGCCCTCCAGCACAGATGCTTCCCCCCTAGCACAAACCTCTCAGTACAGACTCCCCCTTCCCCCAGCACAGGCCCCCAGCACAGACCCCTCAGCAAAGACAACCCCCCTCCCACACAAGCTCCTTAATACAAACTACCCCCCCCCCAGCACAGATTGACCTTCCCACACCCCAGCATAGAACGCTCAATACAGACCGGCCCCTTCCACACCCCCCAGCACAAGACACTTCAGTGCTGAATTTCCCAAGTACAGACTAACCATCCTAACATTCCTACATCCCCCCCAGTAAAGATCCCTCAATACAGACAATCCTCCTCCAATACCTAACCCCTCAGTAAATATACATGCCCTCCAGGACAGACCCCCTCAGTACAGAAACCCCTGCCCCCTCCCAGTACAGACACCCTTTTCTACAGAACCCCAAATACAGACACCCCCTCTCTGAACTCACATATTCTCTCCATTACATACAGCGAGATCTCAGAGTGAGGGAAGTCCGGACAGGGTAGGAGAGTGATGGGTGAAACAGGAATGGAGACTGTCTCTCACTCTGAGTTCCCGCTGTCACTCAAGCAGCAGATGCAGACTCACAGAGGGTGCTGCAGCTGTATGATATTTCTACTTTTCTTTGGGGTAGCGTGGTGCAACACAAAAAAGTAATGTCAGTGGCCCACCCCCCCATTAGTACACCACTGAGGAAGAGCCCTCTGAAGGAGAAGGTTGCGCAAAGAGTACAAACATGTCAAGAGATAGAAAAAGAGTGGGTAAGGTTGACCAGGGCCTACAGAGTTCTAACTGAAATGCTATGAGTAAAGCCAGGGGAACATATATAAAGAATACAGAACAAGTATGAAACTCAGAATGTTTTCTGTTAGCCCAACAGATGGAGCTGTTTGACCAAAAGATTTCCAAGCAAGGGAATCAGGAGGCATCCAATGCAAGGACAGAATAAATAACCACTTAAGATATTCCATAAATTAAGTACATCAGGAAATTACCTGCCCAGGCTGTCACGCAAGTGCCCAAGTTGCTATAAGGCATAGGTGGGGAGGAAGGGGGACCACCACAAGACTTATCACCTTACCTTGGAATGGACAAATTGGGAAACAGCAGCTGGGGAAGGGATAGGAATAGATGTGTTGGCGATCAGGACAAGGTCTGAGGATTAAAGTGTTTGTAAAGGCACAGTTTTATTTTTTTTAAATAACAAGCATGTTATACTTACCAGCTCTGTGCAATGGTTTTGCACAGAGCAGCCCCAATTTTCCTCTTCTGAGGTTCCCCGCCAGTGCTCCTGGCCCCTCCCCCTTGCCAAGTGCCCCCATATAAAGTCACTTGCTATGGGGGTACTCATGAATGCTCGCTCCCGAGCAGGCCCTGTGTGTCCATAAGCGTGCCTCGGCCCTGCCCCCCACTCCCTCTTCACTGGCTGTGGCAAGGGATTGCTCTGGTAATTCCAGGGTTACAGAAAAATCCCAGTAATCTAGAATTCCAGGTGCATAGTGAATAGAAGTAGTCAATCATGACAGTATGAGATGGTTTACAAGTTTTGGTGAACAGGAAAAACTGTCATTTCTAGAAGGAAAGAAAATCCCTGGCCTCAAAGATTTGGAGGCAAATATACAGGTGTCTCTGCAAGTCTAACTATACATTAGCCAAGTAGCTGTGGATGCCACAAGGAAGGCTCACTACTAATATAGTTAATTCCAATGCATCTTGTCTAATGTAGTCAATGAGCCTTCAAGGACAGGATTTCCTATGTTAAGGTTGGTAAGCCCTAAAATATTTGAGTAAGAAGGTAGGCAAACACCCATTGTAATATTAAAGTGAAAATGGGGTTAATAAATAGTGCTCCTGATAGAAGCAATGAAGAACTAGAGAGAGATGGAGAAGACAGCAATTAAGAAGAATTGGGCTTCTGCTGCAAAAGGTAAAGAGACAATATTTTTTTAGAGATAAGAAGGATGAATCTTTACCATGAGGAAGGCCTCTTAGCAGCTCCACTAGGCTTAGAGAGGGAAGGTTTGCCATGATGGGAAGAAATTGCAGTAGATAATGATTGCATCTGAGACAGATTAATAAATAAAAACCTTACAGTAGGAGATACATAATGCAGAGTGAATTGTAAGGCTGATTCTTCTTCCATGAGTTACTGACTCAATGTATTCATTGAGGGTCTTGCCAAAGTGATTCTTGTTCTTAAATGGCAAAAATGACAAAAAGGCATCTTTTCCTACACTGGATCATTCACCCAGGCTTTCAGTCACAGGATCCTGTGCATATGCACAGAAAGTAAAGACATTTAGAGATCTGATGGACAAGGTTCTCCATGCGTTCACACATAATATTAGGACTGAAGGTAAAAATTGTAACTTTGAGTAGAGTTTTGAGTTGTCTACATCAAGAAAAAAAATTCATGATGAATATTTCTGCTCCAGTTAGCTATAGTTTGGCAATTCCTAAGGGGATAAATGACCAGCTTTAGGCAGAGACTGCTAGAACAAAGTTTTTAGAAGAGTCTCCAAATGCATATCCATTAATTTTTTAAAAAGAGTTCCCTCAATACGAATCATATATCCAGTATTTAGCACAAGAATGGCCAGGTCCACAGTGGAGACGAACCATTTTTTGTTAAGTTCTGCATCCACAGGACACAAAACCTCAACAGTGTCACTGCCTCGATCAAGGAATCCACAATATATAGCAAGAGATTAAGGAAGTAATAACCCTAAATAGTGGTGGAGAGAATTCTCCAGGCACCTCTGCCAAAAATTATGCATGCTCCTCGGTTTGGGCCACAGTGAGTGTGTCAGGCAATTCTGGTTTTAGGGTAGAATTAAAGACAGGGGAAGGCAAGGCAATAGAGCACTTGTACCTGATAGACCACTCTGATTCCAGAAGTGGCCGCTAGCCACTCTAGTACATCAGAAATAGTGGCTGTGAAAAGCATTCCTGGAATGAAACTGAAGTTATGGGGTTGGAGCGGGGCAAAAACCTGAAGTTTCCTCTGAGCCTGCGGCAGACTCACTGCTGACTGTCTAGTGTGTTCCCACTGCCAAGTACTTGTAATCCTCCACTGCTAAGTGAGGGTCTTCCCCTGCACCATGGAATGGACATGGATTAAAGGGGTCCGGCATGGTAGGTATGAGGGAGTTGTGGTAACCCAGGCACTAATCAAGTTCTAATGGCTATTTCCTTTCAAAGTCAAGCAACAGGTAGTGTGGCAAGTGATCAGCTTTATGGCTGAATATAATTTTCATTCAGATTTTGTGTATAAAAAAACAGTAGACCAATAGGTGCAATTTAGAACAATAATCGGAAAGGCCCCACAAACAAGAAAATGGGTGTGGGGAAGGCATGTAAGAAGTCAGAGTAGAACAGATGAGAACATGAGGTATGTGAATACCATTACATGGGCCATATTGAATCCCAAAATAAGCATCATGGTAAGGTAAACACTCAACTAGGTTGCAAGTGATCAACTTTAGTTGTCAAAAGAAAATGGCAGGCAGAAGTGCACAGCTAAGAGTCTTATAAGCATTATATCAGTAGCTCAAAACAAACTTTTATTTGGGAGGTGGAAAAAAAATTGCCAAATTTGAATAGACAAATGCTATATTGTAACCTATTAGGCAGAATAGTGAAAAGTTAGGGAAAAAACAAAAGTGTCTCCGAACACTTGTGCCCTTAGAGCCACCTGTGTACAGAGCACTGCATAATCTCTTGTTGGATACTACATAGCCACCAAGACGTGAGCCATTAACCAATATTTGAATCTCTCTGTCTTGCAAGCAATACAATTTTATTTATTTTATGTAAGTTTATGGCAAATAGAACATCCTCGTCTTCAAAGGCCTTTTTTTTTTCTTTGCTCAAAAACATTGAAAAACATCAATCATCTGTCAGCAAATGTTAATTGCAAATAATAAAACATACATTTACCAATTATATTTATATTTCTTATAGATATTTAATGTGCATATTTATAGTATGTTTGAAAATGATGAAAAATGATTCAGAGAAGATGAATAATGAAAAGAGAAGAAACATTTCCTCTACTCTCACACAAATCTATTATGTGGATAGCAGTCCAGAAATAGATGATGAACACTTGACAAGACCTATGTGCCCTGTGTTGATTACACTGTTCAACAGGTAAAAAGTTTTGGGCATAAAATTAGCTAATATTACATAATTTTGGGGTGCTGAAAACGAAAATGACCCTAAAAAATGTTGATTGGCTCTAGTTTCCATGATATATTCACCCATCTAATGACGTAAGCCATTCAAAATTATGATGCAACTTCAGCTGCATATTGCGCAATTGATACTGGTGACCAATAGAAAATTGCATGTATACTGAGATGATGCAATATTAGCCTTTAATTGCATCACTTCACTGCAGTATCTGTAGCTGATTGTAGTTCGACAGCGTCTTTACATTTCGTTTTATGCTTATATAGGCTACTCAGTAATGCCTCGAACTTGTGTGAATAAAGCAGATAATTTCTGCTATATCTGCGGTGAAATAACTTTTATCTCACAAAAAAGGAGGATAACAGGAATGATTAAGAAAGCCTACAACTTGTATTTTGGCTGCAAGATAGGAGACCAGGACAAGAGCTGGGCACCACATATATGCTGCAATTCTTGTGGGACGGCACTGGAGCAATGGTTGAATGGAAAAAAGGCATCTATGCCTTTCGCTGTGCCAATGATTTGGGGAGAGCCAACAGATCATGTTAGTAATTGTTACTTTTGTATGGTGCCTCCAATTGTAAAAGGTATAAATAAGAAGAAAAAGTTATCTGTGCACTATCCAAATATTCCATCGGCAATACGTCCAGTTCCTCATGGAGAGGGGCTACCAATTCCTAAAGCACCAGAATCCTTCGTGGTTGAGTCAAGTGACCTGAAGCGTGTAGTCACGTGCAGTTGTAAGAGATAGCCCTTTCCTCGAATACAAGAGAAAAGCCAAGAGAAGCAAAACCGACACAAACTGAAGACAAAACTAGTGAGAATCCTAAGTATTAAAATGATTCAGCTTAGCTTATGGCTATAATTTTTCTTGGTAATCCTATGCAATATATTATGCCATTTAGGCTTTGTTATGTAGTCAATATCACTTGCTTTATATTTGTGGAAAGACATCTATCTATATAATTATTGTGCATTATGTAGTCATTATGCCTATAGTAGAAAACTTTCCGTTTACAGAAAAACTAGAGCCAATTGACAAATTTCATTGTTATATTTGAACTCAGAATGTGAAATTCATTAAGAAATGGATCCTTTTGTTTCCAAAACTGTCAAAAAATAAAAATTTGTTGAACAGTGTTATTAGTCCAGTGACAGCCGTTCTGGCCAAAGAAAAACCTCCACCAAGAAAAATAAAACAAAGACAACATGAAACTTTGAGAACAGTAGAGCTAAAATAATCTCTCTCTCTCTCACTGCCAAAGAGATATATATATATATATATATATATATATATAGTGAGAACTAGCATCAAATGGTAGAGCTTTTTAAAGCACACAGCAACTCGCTTCTTCTTTTTAAGGGCCTTCTTGCCCAATTTTATTTAAAAGAAAGTTCAATAACATGCTTCCCACACAGGGGAACCCACCATCAAACAAATGCAACAAATATTCAGCCTCCTGGCTTGTACACAGATTTACGTCTGTCTTCTGCAGACTCTTTTCAAAATGGCTGTTTCGCACACAGCTAGCCACTAGCACACAGCTACTCTGGATTCCACCTCTCCTAGGTGAAGCCCACCTGACTCCAAGGCAGTGACCTCCTGTCTGCCAGGGTGGAGTCCAGAATCATGGTTTGGGCCTCTACAAAAAGGCCTGCACACACCTGCGCAATCAGTAAACTGCTCTCAAAACATGAACCAAGGATTGGAGATTTCATTCCTTCCAAATCTTAGAAATCTCCAGGCCACAGGTCCCAAAACGGGCTTTACAAACCAAAGAGGAAACTGATAAACCAGTGTCCTCTGCATTAAGAGAGCTGCCTGGAGCCCCTCAACCTGTATAGTTGAGAATCTTGGGTTATCTCCGTGATTTTCAACGTGGCAGGATACTGCACTGCCACTATATATATATATATATATATATATATATATATATATATATATATATACATATAAATACATACATATACATTCAGGTCCATAAATATTGGGACATCAACACAATTCTAACATTTTTGGCTCTATACACCACCACAATGGATTTGAAATGAAACAAACAAGATGTGCTTTAACTGCAGACTGTCAGCTTTAATTTGAGGGTATTTACATCCAAATCAGGTGAACTGTGGAGGAATTACAACAGTTTGCATATGTGCCTCCCACTTGTTAAGGGACCAAAAGTAATGGGACAATTGGCTTCTCAGCTGTTCCATGGCCAGGTGTGTTATTCCCTCATTATCCCAATTACAGTGAGCAGATAAACGGTCCAGAGTTCATTTAAAGTGTGCTATTTGCATTTGAAATCTGTTGCTGTCAACTCCCAAGATGAGATCCAAAGAGCTGTCATTATCAGTGAAGCAAGCCATCATTAGGCTGAAAAAACAAAACAAACCCATCAGAGAGATAGCAAAAACATTAGGCGTGGCCAAAACAACTGTTTGGAACATTCTTAAAAAGAAGGAACGCACCGGTGAGCTCAGCAACACCAAAAGACCCGGAAGACCACGGAAAACAACTGTGGTGGATGACCGAAGAATTCTTTCCCTGGTGAAGAAAACACCCTTCACAACAGATCAAGAACACTCTCCAGAAGGTAGGTGTATGTGTGTCAAAGTCAACAATCAAGAGAAGACTTCACCTGAGTGAATACAGAGGGTTCACCACAAGATGTAAACCATTGGTGAGCCTCAAAAACAGGAAGGCCAGATTAGAGTTTGCCAAACGACATCTAAAAAAGCCTTCACAGTTCTGGAACAACATCCTATGGACTGATGAGACCAAGATCAACTTGTACCAGAGTGATGGGAAGAGAAGAGTATGGAGAAGGAAAGGAACTGCTCATGATCCTAAGCATACCACCTCATCAGTGAAGCATGGTGGTGGTAGTGTCATGGCGTGGGCATGTATGGCTGCCAATGGAACTGGTTCTATTGTATTTATTGATGATGTGACTGCTGACAAAAGCAGCAGGATGAATTCTGAAGTGTTTCGGGCGATATTATCTGCTCATATTCAGCCAAATGCTTCAGAACTCATTGGACGCCGCTTCACAGTGCAGATGGACAATGACCCAAAGCATACTGCAAAAGCAACCAAAGAGTTTAAGGGAAAGAAGTGGAATGTTATGCAATGGCCAAGTCAATCACCTGACCTGAATCCGATTGAGCATGCATTTCACTTGCTGAAGACAAAACTGAAGGGAAAATGCCCCAAGAACAAGCAGGAACTGAAGACAGTTGCAGTAGAGGCCTGGCAGAGCATCACCAGGAATGAAACCCAGCGTCTGGTGATGTCTATGCGTTCCAGACTTCAGGCTGTAATTGACTGCAAAGGATTTGCAACCAAGTATTAAAAAGCGAAAGTTTGATTTATGATTATTAATTTTGTCCCATTACTTTTGGTCCCTTAACAAGTGGGAGGCACATATGCAAACTGTTGTAATTCCTCCACAGTTCACCTGATTTGGATGTAAATACCCTCAAATTAAAGCTGACAGTCTGCAGTTAAAGCACATCTTGTTTGTTTCATTTCAAATCCATTGTGGTGGTATATAGAGCCAAAAATGTTGGAATTGTGTCGATGTCCCAATATTTATGGACCTGACTGTATGTATATATATATATATATATATATATATATATATATATATATATATATATATATATTGGACTGGCTGTGAGTTTTAATACATTATTTTTTATTAACACAAGATTTTAGTTTGTGCTGGTGGCCAGTGTTGGCACTATGCAATAAATAAGTGCATTTTTGGTTGCAGTTTGGGCACTTGGTCTCTAAAAGGTTCACCATCACTGCCCTATATTCATGAACAGACCATGACAGGACTTAAACATTTTTATGCCTTACTCACCAACAAAGGCAAGTTGACATTTGACTAAGATTATGAAAATCATCATAATAGGAAATGCTTTTGCAATTTTTTTTAAGTTTATATTATAGGTCATGTTGTAGAGGAAAAAGAGATGCACATACAGTACCTACCTATTCTCTGACTGCTCCTGGTTTGGTACTGTGATCTCCCATTTGTCAGCCAGAGTCAACTATAGGGGAGAGGAAGGAGCACTCAATGTCTAGTATCCCTTGGAGAATGACATCACCCATAGGCTTCAATGGCCCATCCTTTATTGATGCCCTGCTGCTCTGACTGACACAGGGGAACTGGATCATGTGACTGGATATGAGCGGCTTCAAAATAGGTAGCTAGTATAGGTCAAGGGTGTCAAACTGGGGGCCCTCCAGCTGTTGTGAAACTACAAGTCCCATCATACTTCTGCCTTTGGGACTCATGCTTGTAACTGTCATTATTGCAATGCCTCATGGGATTTGTAGTTTGGCAACAACTGGAGGGCTGCCAGTTTGACACCCGTGGTATAGGTGTTAGAAGGGGGTGGGAGCAGTTTTAAGATTAGTTATATTGATCCCGGAATTCAACTTTAATCTTTAGGTTACTACAACCCACACATTTTCTTGGTTGTTACAGGGAGCAATAATATTAATTAGTTCCTCCTCCAGTCATAGTTCTGCTTTAATTCCAGGAGACTGCGTTACATTTTCTAGTGATGGCGCAGTTAGTTGGAATGCAGAAGCCACTGCATTTGTTATTGTTACTTGAAAAAGGATTTGGGCCTATTAGTTTATGGAACTAATGAAATACTGTAAAGATATAACTTACAAAGTAGCCAACCTCAACCTAGTGTTTTGTTTCAATGCCGTAATATAGCTGAGATTGCCTCAAAATGCAGTCATCATGTACAAAGCCTAGGAATCCCGTGACAACATATGAATAAGCATCTGTGTGTCAAAGACTGTAAATGTGCTTCTTTTTGAGTGGAGCAAACCATGACACATAGGTACAATCAATCGCCCATTACATTAGGCATACTTGACACAAAATAAAAAGCATTTTTTGATCCCTTACTTGCCTTCTGTGGCTGGCAGTGGCAGGGTGACAGTTGCAGTGAGTGGAGAATGATGGATCCACACTCTGACAGATCCCAGGCTGGAATTTACCAGGCAAAAGGGGGAGATAAAACGCAGATCAGCAGGCACTAGAAGAGCAAGCTGGGGGATAGTGATGATGTCATCACTCACTGACCCATTGCACACATGGTGGATAGTAGGCAGGGTCACACTTACATAGACACGAGACATCAGAGTCAGACACTACCTTCCTCCACAGGTGCAGCTCCATGTCTGTTAATGAATGGGAAGAGAAGGGCTGGAACACCACAGTGATGAGGAGCAGCCAGCTGGCTTGCAGTAAGGGACTGAGTCTGAGAGGAACACTGGAAGGACCAATACAAAAGCTAAAAGAGGTACGCCATGGGCCAGGGCAGCCGATATACAGTGAATTAAACTAGAAATAGTCCGGTATATATCTGCTACCAATCGATTGCTGACTCACCCAAAGGTTAATAAAAAGTAGATGGGTGTTGTCACCGAAACTAATAATCTATAGACATATGCATAGGGGTAAGGGTTCCCCCAGAAAGATAGTTTCATATGGGACCATGCAGCTTTAACAAAAAAGAGCTTTATTAGAAAAAGCAAAACAAATGTGCTTAGCACAGATAAATACACAAAAACTGATCATACCACCACCGTCACCTTACCAATTTAAAAAGGCAACGTTGTCTAGTCACCTATGCATCTGCTCCTACATCCTCAAACATGTACATGGAGGGGGCGATAAGACTTGCAGGTACAGTATGGTAACACATGGGGTAAATGGACCGAGATAGTGGGTATAGGAGTATAAAGAATATTTACTCAATGGTTTACCATGTGTGAAAGGTAGAGGTCAGATCAAAGACCAGTTGTCCTATAACCATATACTGTATAATATACAGTTGCAAGAAAAAGTATGTGAACCCCTTTGGATTACGTGGAGTTTTGCATGAATTGGGCATAAAATGTGCTCTGAACGTCATGTAAGTCACAACAATAGAAGAACACAGTCTGCTGAACATAATACTACACAAACATTAGATGTTGCCATGGTTTAATTGCACATAACATGTAAACATTCACAGTGCAGGGAGGAAAAAGTATGTGAACCTTTGGACTTAATAACTGATTGACCCTCCTTTGGCAGCAATAACCTCAACCAAACGTTTTCTGTAGTTGCAGATCAGACCTGCACAACGATCTGGAGTCATTTTGGACCACTCCTCTTCACAAAACTGTTTCAGTGTAGCAATATTCTTGGGATGTCTGGTGTGAATCGCTCTCTTAAGGTCATGCCATAGCATTTCAATGGGGTTGAGGTCAGGACTCTGACTGGGCCACTCCAGAACGCGTATTCTGTGCTGTTGCAGCCATTGTTTTGTTGAATGACTTGTATGCTTTGGGTCATTGTCCTGTTGCATCGCCCATCCTCTGCGGAGCTTCAGTTGGCAGACAGATGGTCGTACGTTTTCCTGCAAAATGTCTTGATAAACTCTGGAATTAATTTTCCTATCAATGACAACAATCCGTCCAGGCCCTGAGGCAGCAAAGCAGCCCCAAACCATGATGCTCCCTCCACCATGTTTCACAGTGGGGATGAGGTTTTGATGTTGGTGTGCTGTGCCTTTTTTTCTCCACACATAGTGTTGTGTGTTCTTCCCAAACAACTCAATCTTGGTTTCATCTGTCCGCAGTATATTCTGCCAGTAGTGCTGTGGAACATCCAGGTGCTCTTTTGCAACTTCAAACGTGCTGCAATATTCTTTTTGGACAGCAATGGCTTCCTCCGTGGTGTCCTCCCATGTACTCCATTCTTGTTTAATGTTTTCCTTATTGTAGATGTGTCAACAAAAATGTTAGCATGTGCCAGAGATTTCTGTAGGTCTTTAGCTGACACTCTGGGATTCTTCTTTACCTCATGCAGCATTCTGCGCTGTGCTCTTGCAGTCATTTTTACAGGACGACCACGCCTAGGGAGAGTAGCAACAGTGCTAAACTTTCTCCATTTGTAGACAGTCTGTCTTACCATGGACACATGAACATCAAGGCTTTTGGAGATACTTTTGTAACCCTTTCCAGCTTCATGCAAGTCAACAATTCTTGATCGTAGGTCTTCTGAGAGCTCTTTTCTGCGAGGCATGGTTCACATCAGACAGTGCTTCTTGAAACCAGTAAACCCAACACAGGTGTGTTTTTTTAAGGGCAGGACAGCTGTCAGCAACACATCCAATATCATCACACTGATTGGAGTCAAGGTTGGCTCACTCCTGGCTCCAATTAGCTCTGGGAGAAGTCATTAAGCTAGGGCCTCACATACTTTTTCCTCCCTGCACTGTGAATGTTTACATGTTATGTGCAATTAAACCATGGCAACATCTAATGTTTGTGTAGTATTATGTTCAGCAGACTGTGTTCTTCCATTGTTGTGACTTACATGACGTTCAGAGCACATTTTATGCCCAATTCATGCAAAACTCCACATAATCCCAAGGGGTTCACATACTTTTTCTTGCAACTGTAGGTGTAGGGCACCTAAAAGTTCATTGACCTCTGCAAAAAGAGATTTGCCAGTCAATAACAGTCTGGGTAAATATGTACCATAAGATGACCAATATGAGGCACCTGACCTCTTACCTTTCACACGTTATACCATTGAGTAAATATTATTTATACTCCTACACCATCTCGGTCCATTTACCCCATGTGTTACCATATTGTACCTGCAGGTCTTCTCGCCCACTCCATGTACATGTTTAAGGATGTAGGAGCAGATGCATAGGTGACTAGACAACATTGTCTTTTTAAATTGGTAAGATGATGGTGGTGGTATGCTCAGTTTTTGTGTTTTTATCTGTGCGAAGCACATTTATTTTTTCTAATAAAGCTCTTTTTTGATAAAGCTGCATGGTTGTATATGAATCTATCTCTCTGGGAGAACCTTTACCCCTATGCATATGAACACTGGAAGGAGCAGCAGATCAGCTGCTACATTGGCCCCAGGCACCCGGCAATTTCCTCTGTCCTTTCTTCCTCCCTCTGCCACCCCTCCCCTTGGCTGAATGATCATTCATGATGTGGCAGCATCCCACACAGGGAGAGTGCTGGCCTGAGCTGCGCCTAGGTGCCCCTAGGTGGCAGTGCACCCTAGGCAGCTGCCTATTTTTCCTAGTGGAAGCACTGACCCTGCAAATCCCCCTTCCTTAAACACTTACCTGGCTTGTCTCACAGCTCCAAAGATGTGCTGGCTGCAGCATTGCTCCTCTCACTTCCTGGTCTCATAGGAGACACTTAGAGCAATGGGAGCTAAAGGCCCTTGCAGCTGTTATTATACTTTGAGGAGGGATCGGGGGTGTGGCTTACTACTACTGTGTGTCCATGGATGCACACAGCCTGGCTCTGGAGCACAGATGCACGGCTGCCCCCTTAGCACCCGGCTTACTGTGGCTTACTGTAAAGGCACCTGGGAGGATGGAGGAGCACACAGCGCCAGCAAGGGACCGCTCTATGCAATATTACACAAAGCAGCAATGATAACATCTTATCTTAAAGCAAAAAAAAAAAAATTCTTTAATATCACTTTAACACAACTAAGGTGCTGTCACAGGTTCTCATCAAGAGAGACCAAATATGCCTGCCCTTTCCTCCCAGCTGCTGCATTTATAGAAGCTGTATGAATGTATGAAGATGAAGTAAGCTTCTATGATTGCAGCAATCAGGAGGAAAACGGTGGGCACCAACAGTAGCGAAATAAGCAAAAGGGACACATCCAACTGACTGTACGTTATGTCCCTTGTACCAATTTTGATTTTTTTCCTGTTTGTGAATTTGGCTGCACTTAGGCTTTAAAAGTGATTAACTGCTATACCATTACAGGGACAAATGAAAACCTTCTCTTATAGACAAGCACACAAAACATTTTCTATGAACAGTCTCCATTTTTATTTAACTGACCCATTTTACTAGAGGCGTGAAACTGAAAATGCTGGAAAATAATTTGTAGCAGTCTTCTTGTGTTCTGTAATAGCACAGATATCCTCTGCTCGCAACAATGGAAAGCTTTGTTCAAAGAGCAAAAAAGTGAAAATAGCACCAAGACTTCAATAATTCATCTGTGTTTCTTTTTAACAAAAGGTTACAACAAACACTGGGAATGTATGATTGTAGCAAAGTTACAGCAAAACAGCAGCCATGTTAGTTTGGCTTTAAATAGCAGCTTGGTTTTACATTGTAACTGTGCCATCATAATGAAACAAGCCCCGTTGTGCTTACAACACACGAAATAGAAAAACACCACACGTTTAGTTCAAGTTTGCACAGGAACTGGGGCAATCACGGTTACATTAGTACTAGAGGAACTCAGGGTAAAGGAGTATTTGGGCTTGAAGCAGGAATCAGGTCATTCTATTCATCTTGTTTCCTTTTTGGTTTCTTTGGATTCCGAGAACGGCTTTTTGCTTTACACAGTGGGCAGATTGGTGCATTGCGGTGTATCTGTTGGTGGCATGATAAGCAGGCCTGGAAAAGAAAATATAATAGTAACTACTACATAAAAGGACAGAAAAATCACATGATGAAAGAAAGACAGAAAACAGAGGGATCAAAACAGTAGCTAAATGATGAAATTCACGTATTTGGGATCACAAAGAGACTATAAGTCCAAATGTAAAATGCCCCATGCTGTGAGGATGTAAAATTAACCTTGCAGCAGAAAACTTAAAATGTTTACCTGTGTGTATTCCTAGTTCTCAGACCCGCTGTCCAACAGAAAAATGACTCAAAGTTATTATGAAGTCAACACTTCAAAACTTGATCTGTCCATCTAAGCTTAAAAAAAATCTCTGGTCTGGAATGGTTATAGAAGAAAACTTAGAGATAGAGACAGGGCATAGGAGAAATTGATAATGACCAAATGATACTGGCACTAGAGGCTGTACCCACTGTATCTATTTCCCCATCTCAAAAATTGACTCAACTGGTCATACTGCACAGGGTCTATTATCCCCCAGAAGTTGCACTCATGTGGCAGAACTGAATCACCTTGCTGTCTGAGATGCTTTGGCACTGACAGCTAGTTAATTCTTATGCTTTGGCGTTGTCCAAAGCCTTTCAGATACTGGACTAATAATTCTCAGGCAGCTCAAGATTTATTCTCCATATCACGATCGCCATATCCCAAGATAGCAAACTTGAGCAATTTCCCTGAGGACCTCATAAGACCGACATCCAGGTTAATGCTGAAACTTTAAAGCATTTTCTTTCTTGCCTGCAAACTTATAGCCCAAAAGTGGTTGTCCCCTTCACCTCCCACATTTTCTCAATGGCAAAGCGCTGTCAATGCTATTTTAGAGGGAGAGAAACTGATGTACCAGCACAGGGGCTGCCCACCCCCAAAAAAAAATAAATAAAAAAAGTGTGGTCCCTTTGGTTAGCTTCAACCTTATTGGACTCTTTTCTTGTCCCCTCTCCATCACTCGCTACTTGATTGTCGACCTGCACTGCACATTGAGGTTATTTCTAAAAGCGTCTTCATTTGCCTACTCACTTACCTTATGAGGACTGTATTGTGATATTTTCTGGATTTGATAGACATGCTGAGCATAATCTCAGGGATAGTCTCAATTTTGTCATAACACTCTGTTATTTGGGTGCATTTCACTGCATATACTCGTACTTGTTATTTACGAGATCCAGCAAGTGTACAGATGCTATTCTGACTGTATTGTATTAATGCTGCACTTTTTGATCCGATTTCTATTTTTATGCTCTGTTATTGTGTAAGTCATACAAAATCTTTAATGAAAACTACCTGATTAAAAAAAAACAAAAAAATAAAAGACCTAAAAGGTAGAAAAAAAGAATATAGAAAGCTAAATCAAAGCCTAACTACAAACCATATGATACAACGCTGACTGCAGTTGCATCTCTTACTAAAAGAAAATAGTTAATTTGGGCCAGAGTATTTTTAGTCACCTTTGTAGAGGTCCACTTCTTCTCACTGTAGAAAGAATACATTCTATACACAGCTTTTTGTAACACCCCACCACCACCACCACCACCACCTCCCCCCAGTCCTCTGGGACTCTTCACAGGTCCCAGAGGACTGCAGCCCATTTAGAAAGCACAGCGTACTTTGCACAGGAGCAGCAGGAAACTGGCTGTGAATCCACAAGGCACAAAAAAATTGTCTCGGGGTAAGGACATCGCTGGATCCCTGGACAGGCAAGTGCAGAGGAAAAGTTAGCAGCTACACGATTTGTAGTTGCTGACATTTATTTTCTTTTGGGAGGGGGCAGGGGGCCAGAACTCAGCTTTACAGCCAAACTCTGGGCTATACTTTTTTTTTTTTTATTAAAAGTCTCTCTAGCAGTAGAAAAAAAACCATCCTCAATTTGAGTGCTGTTCACCACAGTAATTTCTCTTCACTAAAGATGTCTTCAATCAAAAGCAGGATACCTTCATGGGAGGTGGCTGTTGCCGAAAGGTGGCTGTCTGTCGGGTGTCCTGCTTTCTAGCTACTTGTAGCTGTTGTGCTGCTGCGGCTGCTGCTGCAAGGGACTCTGGTATAGGTGGTTCCTGAGGCTCTGTTTGCCATTCAGCTTTCTGTTTTTCAAAGTAGCTGCAACAAGACAAAAGAGCAGAAACATTTAAAAATTATGTACTGAACAAAAAACATTATATAAAAAAAACAGGAAATTGAAAAGGTTTTTCCAGGTACATTAGATTTTATTCTGGTAAGTAATATTACTGATGTGTTAGGCTGGCGTTTTGTAATAGATGAAGGTTTAAATAGTTTGTAGACCATGCATTAGGTATCATATAATTTTTCATAACTTGAAAAAAACAGTGGAGTGCAGTACGTAACAGCAGTTGACCAGATATTAGTTTTCATTTACTTTTGACTATTCTAGGCTGCTGAAGACTATATTCATGGCCATTTGGAAGTTTTAGAGCTACTGTAGATTAAAGAGTACCTAGGCAGCAATCAAAAGATAAGAGGTCAAGTGACCAAGAGACTCCTGCCTTACAGCTCTGAGTCCTGGGCTTAAATCCCATCTCAGACACTATCTCCATAGATAGTTTATAACATCTGTTTAATGTTAGGTATTTCAGTTTAATCCCAAAAAACACTCTAAAAGCTTAACTGGTATCTGACCAACCTGCCTTTACAGTTTGTGCATGGTATGGATTGTTAGAGCATAACTTCCTTTAGCAGAAGGAATAAAACAGGTAATATTTTGGTGGTGTATAATTGAAGTAAATAAACTGATCAACAACATATAGAAAACTCCTGCCAATAATACAGAGGTTAAAGCGAACACAGCCATTCTTCTTTGGTTTGATCTGCTGTGCGTAGAGAGAGAAAAAAAATCATGGTGCAGTCATAAAGGCAGGCACATGCAAATACCTGTACATACCTGCATCAGCCTCTAATAAACAAACACTATTTAGTAAAACTAATATATATTTAAAGCCATGCCATTTTTGCCATTCTCTCTGCCAGAATACAGCTAGTGAATGCAATCAAAGGCCTTGAGCTAGGGGAAAAAAAAGAAATTTTGACTTACCTGTAAATGTCATATCTTGCAGTACAGTACAGAACACAAGCTGAATATTTATAGCTCATGGGTTATAGGCTGGTACCTTCAGGTGATTGGATGCTGGCACACTTTTGGAGGACATGCCCCCTGGGTACCCCCCCCTAAACCCACTCCACTCCATGATTCCTCAGTTTTGAAGCAAGTAATGCAAAGTAACAGGAATAGAAGGAAGGGTGACAGGTGCACTGTTCGGTACTCCAAGATATGGAATTTACAGGCAGGTGAAAACTCCTTTTGCCTAATAGTAGAGTACAAATCAAAGGCTGATTATTAACAGACCCTGGGATGTTCACAAGCAATGAATGAGAAGGGTGGGCAAAAACTAGGTAACAGAACTGTGCAAAAAAAGCCCCAACAAAGTGTATCAACAGACCCAACTTCAGAGTGCTGCTGCAAGAACATATTGGCTGAAATCCACATCCACAGAAGACTGGACGTCCACCTGGTAAAACTTGTATAAGGTATGAACAGAAGACCAGGTAAAACTTTGAAAAAGTATAAACTGGAGGATCAGTTGGGGGCCTTGCACAGCTGGGGATCAGAGGCCTGATGTCAGAATACCCAGGAAACACCCACCAACCTTGGTGAATTTTCTTTCATTGTATTAGGACACCTACAACAGCAAAGGGTGCCCAACCGAAATTCGATATAGTTTGGTCAGTGTGGGTGGAAAGTCTTAACAAGGCCACATGATTTTTTGCCCGTCTCTTCTGACAGATTTGGCATTAGTCTTGACATTGATTTTGGGGCTACTGTCTGCTGTTGTTCACATTCTGATGCTTCTTGACTTTTTGCAATTTGTTTGAGTTATTGTCCTGGGATTCTACTTGTGTATTGGTTCCTTTATTGCTGGCAAGTACCGCTGCTGATTTCTCCTATATCCATATACAACCATGGTAGATAGTTTGATACGTCTTTTAAAGCACCCTAGTTCTTCCGTTTTTTTTTGGGGGGGGGTTGCTTTTTTGGGGGGGTTTGCTGTATTACTGCATAAAGATTTATAAATCAAACAAAATTTATCCCCCCAAAAAAACACCCACCAACCTGGTGGAGTGAGCATGTAAAAGTGCAGGGGATCCTTTGTCCTTTAGAATGTGAGCTCTGGCGATGAAATGTGTCATGCATCTAGCAATGGTGAAGCAAGAAATCCTTGCAAGGTCCTGAGGGTAGGATGAAGAGGGAGTCTGTCTTCCTGATAAAGGCTGTTGCTTGGAGGTAATGTCTTTATGTCCAGGCAGTAAAAGAGAAATTACCTTTTGGGTGCTTTGGAGCAGGGCACATAGAGGGAAGAACTAGGTCTTCATTGAGGTAGAAGATTTATACCAACCTTAAGAAGAAAAGAGGGTATTGGGCGCAAGACTACCTTGTCATTCTGAAGAGTGAGAAACTGATCCTTAAAAGATAAGAGTGGCTAACTCAGAGACACACCTAATAGACGTGATGGCAACCAAGAAGGCTACTTAGCACATGTGATCATTCAAAGATGGGTTCAAAAGGGTGGTTTCTGCAGGGCAGAGAGAATCAGATTAGGGTCCCAATGAAGCAAGGTGCTGTAAGGAAGGCATGATCCGAGAAACACCTTGAATAAGGGGGAGAAAAACCAGAGGTTTTTGGAAAGAAATGGACAAAGCTAAAATTTTTCTTTTCAGAGTTCTTAAGGCCAAGTTCCACTCTAATCCTGATTGTAGGAGTCCAGAATGCTTGGAACAGAGTAATCTCTGGGACTAGAGTGCCTGCTTTCCCACCAAGCAGAGAAGGATCTCTAGATATGATAATAGATTTTTCTGCAAGTGGCTTTTCTTGTTTTTGAAACGTGGTAATGACAGACTCAGAGAGCCCTCTGTCCCACAAGACCTGGGCAACTTGCCATTAAAGTCAGTAACTGAAGAGAAGAATGTGACAAGGGACCCTAAGAGAGCATGTCTGGAATGTTTTGAAGAGGCCAGAGGCCATTGGCCATCTCCTAGCAGTCTGAGCAGGCCTGCAAACCTGGCCAGTTTGGTGCAAAGAGAATCGGCAGTTTCTTCTGTTGCTCTATGTGTTGTGGAGCTGTCAAGGCAAAATGCTCCCTGGAGTCCAGGAAATTATCAGAGCATTCAATACCACTGCAAGAGGATCTCTGGTCCTGGCCAGAAACAGAGGTAACTTGTGGTTGAACCTAGAGTTCATTATACATAACCCTGAGACAGCAGGGTCCACCCTGGTGGTCTACATTCAGAGTACCCAACTTCTACTTCTTGAAGATGTTGGGATGAAGGGCCCATTTCCCTTGGTCCGGGTAGTGACAGATGAGGTAATCCGCCTTCCAATTGTCTACTCCTGGGATGTGGATAGCAGAGAGCATTGAAGGGTGTGTCTCAGTCCAAGAGATAATCAAGCTTGCTTCCTTCAAGGTTGCATAGCTCCTGGTACCCCCTCGGTGATTGATAGAGGTTACAGCAGAGGCATCTGACGGAGTGTCCTTGCAGTGTCCTGAGCTCCAGGATGCTGAGTGGGAGCTTGGCTTTCTCCCATGACCATGTTCCATGAACGGAGAGGGACTGGAACACTTCACCCAAGCTCGAAAGACTGGCATCCGTTAATTTCCATTGATATGGAAGAAACAACTTCTCTATAGTTAAAGCTGGGCTGGAGATCAAAACTAGGAAATTCCTTGGTCGGCTGATAGGAGCACAATTAGGTCGAGAGAAGGAACATGTTTGTTCCATGCCAACAAGATGTTGTTGAGAAATCTCAAATGAAATTGAGCGAATGGGGCAGCCCCAAACTTTCATGAAGAATCTCCCAGAGATGAGTTTCAGAGAAAAGTTTAGAAGGAAGTTCTTGAAGGAAGACCTATGCTTGGGTTGTGTTTTAAATGATTCCCAAATATTCCAGGCTTTAGCCGTGGATCTTTAACACCTGGTTTCCACCATTGTTACGGATAAGATATTCCCCTGTGGGGTACTCAAGGAGTAGTGAGGAAATGGGAAAGGCGTGTCTCAGGAGGAGTATGCAGCAACGTGGTTGCAGACTGTCCTGTAGCAAAGTGCTTGTGGCAAAATGGTAGATGAAAGAGCCCGAGGAATACCATATAAAAGGGCTTAAGACAGAAGTGGCGGTAAAGTGTGAAATATATGGTGTGATGTAAGACCTGGTCATCCACCCAAGACTAAACTCTAAGTAGTGGAATTTTAGTGCCAAGTATGAAAAGTTTACACTGTAAAAGTGAATAAATTTCAAACACAGTCACAGTTTCCTGATAGATATAACGTATGCATATTAACTATTCAAGACTGTGGGGCTACAGTAATGGTCAGAGATACAGGGTGACCCTCTCTTACCTGTCCATGTTGCTGGCCCTTACATAGGGTCCAGGCTTTGCCCATCATGGTAAGTATATCCGGAAAGGGGTCTTCAGGATCTGTATTCAAAAAGGATGGACCATTGCCCTGGACCCACATAGTACACTGTGGCTAACTACATGCATTGTAGTAGTGGAGAAACAAAGGTGAGCAGCCAAGCAGGATCTAATGCCTAAAGCAACAATGCAGGCCATCCTGACAGTGTGGGGTCCAGGTATTGCAACCAAGGTTTTACTGAGGCTACACAAATCTGGATGCACTA
Source organism: Staurois parvus (assembly GCF_062004578.1). Lineage (NCBI taxonomy): Eukaryota > Metazoa > Chordata > Amphibia > Anura > Ranidae > Staurois > Staurois parvus. Next base: position 566,677 of record NW_028318161.1, on the reverse strand, counting down.
CTTCTTTTGTATTAGAAGACAGTGAACCATTGATTGAAGAATCGAAAGAAAAATAAACTAAAACCAAAAAGTGATTTCTCCATAAGGAGGTCTGTCATCTTATGGCAACTAGCAAAAAACTGAAGACTCACAGAGTGGGAAGGGTTACAGGAGGGACACCCAGGGGGCTTATCCTCAAAAGCTTGCAGTGTCCAATCACCTAAAAGTTCCATTCTATAACCCAGGGTCTAGGAATATTTAGCCTGTGTCCTGTATGACAGGATAGATGTATTTGCTTTTGCATGATTTGAATAATCACAACTCCTCCCCATCCTACAATATAGACCCAGGGGTATACAGGCATCATATATGCCTAGAAATATTTAGTGGCTGCTCCTGGGAGCATCAGCAGTGTCATAGGATGGAGTTACAAACGTACCCTTAGCTGCTGTAACAATGCTGGTTAATTATTTTTTGCCTAAGACAAACTAATAACTATTGTTTAATTACAGAATAAGTGTTTGTTAACTGCCCAAAGCAGATTTAATCTATCTCAATATTATCAATCAGAATGTATACAGTGCTATATATATGAAAAGAGAAATTAGAAATCACAGTCAAAAATAAAATGCCATGAAAGGATACATGGCCATACTAGGACTAACTTACTCCAAAGACAGCTTTTCCTCCTCCTCACACAGATCTGGTAGTCTCTGTAGCCCTAGAGTCATTCTTAGTGCATCTACGTGCTCCTTCAGTGGCTTGTACTCCTCATGTAGGCGACGTGTAGACTCTAAAAGTTTGTTCAGGTCATTTTCTGACTGTTTGATTGTGTTTTCCATCTACAGAAGAGAAAATAATACCAATCAATAACAATTCAAGTAAGAAAAAATACTAATAACTAACTCCATAGGAGGTATCCTTATTAAAAAAAGAAAAGAAAAAACACTTATGTAGTAAAAATACAAAAAGGCTTCCTCTCATTGGATGAGGTGGAGAGGCAGGCAAATTATGTCACAATCTCCATCTCAGCCAATCAGAGGAAATATTGTATTCATTGATAAAAATACAAGACTTAATATGAATGGCTGAGAAGCACTGATTTTCCTCCAGCAACAGACGAGAAGTCTCCCAAGATCTTGCTAGAGCACAGAGCTGCATACTGCATGCAAAAACATAATTTAGTAAAGGAAATGGTTTGCTTGGCCCAAACAAACTAAAAACGACAGAAAACCTGGAGATAGGCTGTAAGCCAACTTACTGCTTTGCTCTACATGGGCAGAACATTGTCTACATTGAATATACAACAATACCAATTTTCAACAACAGATGGAACTGCAGAAATCACTCTCTACCCCCACAAGAAAACTTGGAAGCTGTGGAATAAGTGTCCCCCTCAATGCTAATTTACAGAAGGGTCCCAAATAATTGGGTATTATTTGTTTCTTCCCCCTTTAAGCAAAATTATCACAATATAATTACAGGTCCTAAAGTGATACTAAAGGTACATTGTTTTTTTTTTTCAAACAACGAACATGTTATACTTACCTACTCTGTGCAGTGGTTTCGCACAGAACAGCCCCAATCTACCAATTCTTAGGTCCCCCGATGGTGCTTCTGGCTCCTCCCCCTTGACCAGTGCCCCTAATAGTAAGTTGCTTGCTATGGGGGCACTGGTGCGTGCTCGCTCCCAAGCCCTGTTCTGTGCATCCTTAAGACACATAGAGCCGAGGCTCGCCCCCACCCCCACTCTTTTATCACTGCTTGTGATTGAGGGTAGTGGGAGCCAATGGCTCCTGTGCACATCGCTGGATCAAGATGGGGCTCAGGTTAGTATTAGAGGGGGGCTGATGGGGGATCTGAACACAGAAAGTTTTTTACCTTCACGCATAGAATGCATGAAGGTAAAAAAGCTTCAGCCTTTATAACCACTTTAAACAATATATATGCAAACAAAAGATCTGTTCCAAAGATAAGTTCACCTTTAACTAAATCATTGTAAACAAAGAGTTAAATTACATTAAGCTCATCAGGAATACAACTTTTAGGGTGCTGTAAGTGCATTCCACACTGTATAGGGACCCTAGGTTAACTTGGTTCTGAAGGCAGAAAGTTTTTTTTACCTTAATGCATTCTATACATTAAGTTTAGAAACCTTCTGGGTGCAGCTCCCCCCTCAGCACTCCCATATACTTACCTTTGCTTTCTATCCTATGATATACATTTTAGTGGGTTTCTTAATGAACCAATTTGGAGGATGTCTTCAAAATGTAATGTACAGTATACATGTGCCTGTGGGGGGGGGGGGGGGGGTGTCTCAAGACTGGAAATACTTTGAAAGGCTGCCATGCCTAAAAAACAAAAAAGGTTGAGAAACACTGACCTAAACTATCATGAAGTGAGCTAAGCCACCGAGTTCTACTTAGCATACCAACAAAGATGTACGCCTATACGGTTATGTCCCTTGGAGGTAGACCAACAGTGCACCAAAGCTCACAATGTCTTCCTGGCACTTTAAACAGCATAAGAGTATAAGGTGAAAAGCTGGCAACTTGTTCTCCCAATAAAAGTACTTTATTGATAAAGGGTACAGTGTGTAAGCTACAGCAGCTTATGTGTTTCGGTAAAAAAAAAAAACTTATTCATAGACATCTGCTGTAGCTTACACACTGTATCCTTTATCAATAAAGTACTTTTATCAGGAGAACAAGCTGCTGGCTCTTCAACGTATACTCTCATGCTATTTAGCTTACGGACTGCAGCTTTATATATCTAGACTAAGACTAATTGCACTTCAGCTGTTTGTGGATTATAGAACTATGGTCAAAAATAAGAATTAAATATCAATATTATGAACACAGCAGTCCTTGTTTTATATGAGTCCTCCAAAGCACATTCCCCCATAAGATAGTTTTATTACCATTGATTCTGCCAGTAAGTCTGTTAATTTTTAACTTCCTTTACCAGGCCAAGCTGTCCAGCAAAAGTGGAAGTTAGAGGGCAGAGACAAACCATCTAATACTGACAGGAGTGCCTACAATGGTCATCTTGTATTTATATAGGTAAACCTTTATCTCCAAAGGTTTAAAAAGAATGTTTTTGTAACTGCCTAAAACTGCTGTGTGTTAGCTTTACTTTGTTAGTCACTTACTATATGTAAAAGTCATCTAAATTTGTCTATCCTACACTACTATGTTGCTGTTCCAGAGATACAGTGGAGAAGAAAGTGCAGCCACACGAATACAAAAAGTGTGCTACTGCCTGAAACATCAGGTGAAAATAAGGATTGGTAAACTGCAATATGATGAATCTTTGTTTTGGGGTTTTACCACTTCAGCTCTCACACCTGTTCACCCCTTATGGACCAGAGCAATTTTTACATTTCTGATATGGACCCATTTATTTTGAGATAACAATCTCATTACTTAAGATAACCACATAATACATATGCGGTTTTATTTTCAAGTACAACCAAGACTTTTTGTGCGTATTATCTTGCAACAATGATTTTACATTTTTTTGTTTGCAATCTTTAGACAATTAAACATAACGAAACTAATCAAAACTCACTTTTTCTTTAGTTTGAAAAGAAATAGTGGTATTGCACATAAAAATTGTGTGCATTTTATTTATTTTATTTACAGTTATCTGCAAATGAAGTGTTTTTTTTTGGGGGGGGGGGGTTTCAATTTTGCAGGTTTTTTCAATATATGTGTAAATATATGTTAAAAGGTATAAAAATATGAATGAACAAAGCAAACAAAAAAAATATTACTTGTTAATGAAATAGAAACAAACGAACAAAATCAGCAGAAAAATTATAATTGAATGGAGAAGGAGAATTAGTTATTTAGGGATGATTAGAGTAAACAAAGGGTTAATAAGGGGTTAAAAAGTGGAACATTTAATTAAAAAAAAAACTAAGAAAAAACCCACTTTTTTTTTTTACTTGTCAGGTTGCTTTAACTGACTTTATCTACAGATTGAAGTTCATCCCTTTGATCTGTAGATGAATAAACAGAATAGATACAAATGTAACAATATGTCAATATTGTTCTGAGCAATGTTCTTGATAAACATTGTCAGGCTGCTTATTTTGACAGCTCCAGTTCCTTCTCTGAGTACTGGGACAGGGGGGTCCTGGTAGCAAGGCAGAAGGAGTGGACGTTCTATACACGTCCTGTGTACAATGATGACAATTTTTTGTGGCATGTGTAGAACACACAGAGTCTGCGACTGGTTAAGTATACTTTAACAGCTCTAATACATACCACATTAATGTCAGCATGAATAAGCCTCAGCTCTTCTACATGAGCCATCTTCTCCTGAAGTAAAAGGTCCATTTCTTGTTTGTACTCTTTTAGATGTCTCTCCTCAGACTCCAAGGACTCAAACTCAGCTTTCAGTCTGGCCTTGATCTTCTCCATCTGAAGAGTCTTGTTCCTGGAAGGACCAACATGACTACATTTATCAGGCATCACAATTTTATTCTATCAGGCAAGAATAATGTAATATTTCACACATAATATTAATTACCATTATTTCTATCACCCAAAGTTTGACCAGTCCCAGCAGTTTTCTACTCACTGCTGCTTCTTATATAATGTTCCTATCACAACTAAATGTTTATTAAAAAAAAAAAAAAAAGAAAAAGCAGGACAAGGGAAGAAGGAAAAACAAACATGAGCACTCTATAGTGTAGAGTTGAATTTAATATAGGGATCAGACAAAAAAAAATGTAAATCAAGACTGGATTGTACTCACACCTGCAGAGTTACTTGAAACCATGTAAGTGGTCAGTGACCAGTCATTGCACTTGTGGAAAATACATACCGGTCAATGCTTAGCACTTTCCCGCAAAAAACACTGACAAGCTGCAAGATGCTCATTTTACATCAACCTGATAATGTGTCCTAGGTTAGCAAGAAATGTGTTGAAGGTGCACCAAAATCATCAAAAGAATATTTTTCCTTGACTTACTAAAAAATTTGAGTTAGAGAATACGTTGAAAAAAACAAAACAAAAACAAGCACAACAAGAACACATCAGTGTGTTTCATCTGTTACGGAAATTTTGTAGATAGGCAACTCCTACCCTCATATTAATCAGCAGTTACAAAATAATAACTACTGCAGTAGGGAACAGACACATATATGGAAAAGATACACTCAGCTTCTTATCACTGTTCTGCTTATGGAAAAGATACACTCAGCTTCTTATCACTGTTCTGCTTATGGAAAAGATACACTCAGCTTCTTATCACTGTTCTGCTTATTCGGCAGAATTGATGTTTTTTCGTACACATGCTGACATATGTATAACATTCATGTTACAATTGTACTTACTGCATAGGGTAACAATGTGTGTTATATAGGCAGGCTAATTTCTTAGAATGGCTTGAAAGAATGCAAATACGAAATCAAAACATTATTAGTGCCGTGTGCATAATGGGGGTTATTTACTATAACTGGAGAGTGCAAAATCTGGTGCAGCTCTGCATAGAAAATCAGCATCCAGGTTTTATTGCCAAACCACTTTCCCACCGCCCTATAGCAGGGCAGCAGGGGTGCGCAAAATCATGTATATATACATACGTGATTTTGCACCTCCGGGTAGAAGCCGCACGCGCTCCCTACCTGCGCCGCTATTCGCTGCCTCGGGTGTCAATCACATCCCGGCCAGTGATTACTCGCCAGCACCTGGTGATTGCCGAGTATTACTGATGCAATACAATTCTCTTCCCCATCAGCTCCAGCACACTGCTTTGTATGGCTCTGCATAGCATACAAAGCAGTGTGCTTACAGTTAAAAGCACAAACACAGCATACTGTGAAACAGCACACAGTCAACCCTTTGATCGCCCCACATTAACCCCTTCCTACCCAGTGCCATTAGTACATTGTCAGTGCTTTTTATTAGCACTGATCACTGTATTGGAGTCACTGGGGATGCCAGACGCATTCCCACTATAAGTCGCTGATCACCGCAATTACCAGTGTATATATAAAAAAAATTCCAGTATCTATACCGCCATTTGTAAATGCTGTAACTTTCACGTCGTAAACCAATTCATTTACACGTATTGGGATTTTTTTTTGTAGCAAAGACATGCAGCACAATACATTTTGGCCTAAATTTATGACAAAATTTTAATTTTTTAAATTTTTTTACTGGGTATGTTTAATAGCAAAAAGTCAAAAATAGTTTTTTTTCTCAAAATTGTCGGTCTTTTTTTTAAAGCGCAAAAAATAAAAAATGCACAGGTGATCAAATAACACCAAAATAAATCTCTATTTGTGTGAAAAAATTACGTAAATTTCATTTGGGTGCAGCGTTGCATGACCACGCAATTGTCAGTTAAAGTAACGCAGCACAGTATCAGAAAATATGGCCTGGTCAGGAAGGGGATAAATCCTCAGTAGGGCAAGTGGTTATCAAGCTGAAATTAGAAGCTGATTGGCTACCATGCACATCTGCACCACAACACCAGTATTAGTAAATGTATCCCAATGAGTACAGAGTGCACTGTATTATTATTATACAGTATTTATAATGTATAAGCAAAGACTACAAAACAGAACAGTTATATACAGAATTACAATTTCTTTCACACATCCTATTCAGATCTAAAGAAATATGTCCTTAGCAACCAATGTGGTGCCAGCCCACTCACACAAGAAACATTTAAGATACGATCTCATTGGTGGCTATAGGAAAATCCTTTTATTTTGTGTTCATTACAACAAATAAACTTATGTTTTTGTGAAGTATGTATGACCCATTGGAGGTTATTTACTAAAACGACTGTGCAAACTCTGGTTCAGCCAACTCCAGTAACTGATACATCTGTAGGAGAGCTTGTTCTATAGAAAAACAATTGACTTACTGGCTGGATCACCAGATGAAAATAGAAGAAAGAAGGAAAAAAAGAAAATGAATGCAGTCATCACATCTAAGAATTGGTGAGCTGCAACATAAAAATGTTTGCTTTTCTGTCTAACACTGCTTAACCACTTGACCTCTGGATGGCTTTATCCCCTCCATGACAAGGACATGTTTTGCTATTCAGCACTGTGCAAGTTTAACTGGCAATTGCTCAGTCACGCAACGCATACCCAGATGAAATTCATATATGCTTTCTTACAAGTAGGGCTTTCTTTTGGTAGTATTTAATTACCACTGGGTTTTTAAATTTTAGTTGTAAAAATGAAAAAAAAATACTGAAAATGGTTATAACATTTTGCAAACAAATAATCCATCTTCATAAATTTAGGCTAAAATGTAGTCTGCTACATTTCCTTAAAAATAACCCAAATCGGTTTATATTATTTAGTCTGTGTGAAAGTTAGAGTTTACAAACTATGGTATATATACTTGAAAATTGATCAGTCCTGATGTATTGACTGCATCTCATCTCATTTCTTCAGGACCCAAAATGCCAGAACAGTAAAAATATTCCCCAAATGACCCCTTTATGAAACGTAGATAGTCCAAGGTATTTAGTAAGAGGAATGGTGAGTTTTTTAAAATTGTAATTATTTTTGGCACAAATTTTTGGAAAATTAAATACATTTTTTTCACAATTTTCTTTTAAATACTGTCACCAGTGCAGTACAGTGTAATATCATATGACTAGTGTGACAGTGATCAGGGACACTGGTGATAGTGTGTACAAAAATAAAAACTACATTTTTATAACATTTTTTGAACTTTTTTTTATTAATTTTTTACACCATCAGAGCAGTTCAATATCACTATAGCGTGTGTGTGTGTATATATATATATATATATATATATATATATATATATATATATACACACACACACACATACATACACTATTTTTTTTTATTATTATTAAAAACAAACTCTAATTGTTTCTAACAATGATGATCACTGTTATAAGCAATAGTTTTTACTGTCATGAATAGCTTTAATTCATGACAGCTTGCTTACTATTGTGATGCTGTGATTGGCTACAACTAAATCACATGGTACAGAGTGCCAGTTTTGCTTACATGTGACTATGTGATCGCTATGATTGGTCATAGCAATCACATGATACCCTGGCTGCTGACAGCGGCCGGGTACCAAGCACCGTGATCCGGTCAAGGGAAAGCACTGCTGCCCGCCCCAGGGGTGCGCCAATGCACATACACTAAGCAACATATGCATAGCCTGTAGCTGCTGCTCATTGACAGTAAATGTACTGTGGGCAGGCAGCAAGTGGTTATGAATTTTGCACAATCTGTCTCACCCAGGCTAACCTTTTCCACCAAACATTCACTATCTTCTGCACTCAGGGACTCAGACCAAACAAAGGTTAATAACGAAGACTGTTGATCAAAGGTTGTGCAGCTCTATCATGAAGCTGGGGAAGCTTGATAAAACTGTAGAAGGGGATAAAAGAAAGAGCGCACAAACCTTGTGCATTACCTCAATAAACAATGAATCATTTTATTTAGGAAATATACTCACAAGAGTAGCGATAAAACAGGCATAAAATAAGCATAGTCCACATAGGGTTACAGGTCAATCCAAAGGGGAGATAAAAGCTAACGCATTTCGAAGGGTGATTCCTTCTTCATCAGAGCTGGGTTTGACAGAGTTCCCATAGCAAGGAGACATTGAGCCACTGAGTGTCAGTATTTGCTGTAATACTCACCCTTCGACATGCGTTAGCTTTTATCTCCCCTTTGGATTGACCTGTAACCCTATGTGGACTATGGTTATTTTATGCCTGTTTTATCGCTACTCTTGTGAGTATATTTCCTAAATAAAATTATTCATTGTTTACTGAGGTAATGCACAAGGTTTGTGCGCTCTCTCTTATATCCCCTTCTACAATAACCTTTTCCACCCCCTACCCCTTTTGAAAAATTTTTCAATACAGGAGCAACATGCAGGGGACTAATCTCAAGTATATACCAACTCTAGATGATTCCACAGTCTGACACTCCTAAAGTATAACTACATGACTAAATGGGGACAGATATTGAATAAACAATTTACATCAAACGAATGAAGCAGAATTTGGGCTTCAGCACACCAAACCTCCAATTGCACAGTCCCAGCCTGTCAGCTAAATCTGGGATACAGCCAGCCAGTGTGGGAACTCAGTGGGGGTATCGTCTTTAAGAAAAACAAATTTAAAATCCTTTTGCAATGATATTATCCCCTGCCTTCCTACATACACTCAACCTCAATTTTTCTGACCGATATTGGAGGTGTTAAAAAAAACTAAGAACATTAGATCGCCTATTTTGCACCTGTCCAAAGATACAGCCATTTTAGCAAGGAGAAGAAGCTTCTACCCTATCATTTACAATTCTAGTGGATACATCTGGGTACTTGGGTTTTCCCCCCCAAAGGATATCTAGGGTTGCCAGAATATTACTTCTTCATGTTATTAGTGCCACCAGATGCTTGATTGCCTCACATTGGAGGTGGACACACAGACCCACAATACCCGATTTATAGTCTCACACTGAAGAGGTTAAAGTATAACTAAAGCCAATTTTTTTCATTTTGGATAAAGTAAGGGAGGGTCATTTTTTGCCATCTGTGTCCCATTGTGGAAATTTCCCTTTACGTCTTGTCCTACAGGCAAAACAGGAAGTGAAGTGAGAGAATTCTGTGGTGTCACAAGCTTACCAGAACTAGCATCCCTGTTGTAAGGTTTCCACTCTTTTACTGTTCTGGTGAGAACCCAAAATGTGGAATTTACTTTTACTTTTGATGAACATGGTAAACAGAACAAAACAGAGAGGGTGGATCTCCTTAATGGGGGGCACAGACAGCAATACAAACAGGTGTTCTAATCCCTCTCCACTCAAACTAAAAAAAAAAAAATTAGTATACTTTAAACTCATAGAAACTCTTACAAGAATAAAGAATAAATAAGCTGAAAACAACATATAGGTAAGAATAAGAATAAATACTATTGTGACCTTCGAACAGGTGTGGGATCCTGGAGTCCGTCAAGACGCCCGTCATAAAATACATATTGTAACACTGACTCTGACGTTGACCCATGCTGTTTCCTACTGCTTTGCCACAACCCCACCCCATCATCCTCTCCCACTTTTTCCCTATTTACTGTGAAGATAAGATTTCTTTCTTCATCTTGTTTGCTTTTACCAACTTCTATTGCTGACATCGATCCTCAAGGCGTGTTGCCAAAAGAATTTTTATAGTTCTAAATGCATAAAATGTATACTGTGACTGAATGGTTGTGACCACTTATACAATGTGTTGGTAATACTTGTCACATTCTTGTACATACCTTCTTAGGCTACTGTCGAAATGTCATGTTCTAGATTTGTATATGAAGCCAAGCCAGATTTTGTTATGACCTTTAAAAACTTTCTAATAAAAATACATTTAAAATAAAAGTCATAAGATGGCAGTTGCACACGTGGACAAAATATAGCCCTTGAGAAATGTTTTACTGGCTAGCCATATTGAAGATCCAACAAAACAGATCATTAATGTGAGATGTTATCATAGTGTACCATTGCACAGGGCTATGAGGTAGTGCAGTCACTTTGACATCTGTCATCATGGTGCAGCATCTGAGCCAGAAAAATAGACCAACACACCAGTTTTGAAGGATTAAACGTTTTTCAAAAAGGGAGGAGAGGGAAATTCAGTGAGTAGATTTCATGAGTGGCTTGATGGCTGTGTGTCATTTAAATGTAAAATTTGAAGTCTCCATAGTTTCACTCAAAAATGGAATCTCCGCTTGTTTGCCTCCCCCCTCCCCCACTGCCATATTTGGCATCTTTTGGGGGGGGTGAGAGTGGGGAGCGGGTACCTGGTTTTGACAGGTGCCTGCTCCCACTTCCGGCTCAGTTCGCCACAGCAAAGTGAACCAGAAGTTCAGCCCCCTCCTCCCTCCCGCAGTTTCCTGGGAACTTTCATAAGTCCCAGAAGACTGCCAGACCAATCAGAATGCGCAGCGAGAGTCACGCATGAGCAGTGGGCACCCGGCTGTGAAGCAGCAAGCTGCTGCCCACAGTTGTGATGCCGGCGCCAAGGAGAGAAGAGGCAAAGAAGCGACAGCATGGGTAAGCACATCGCTGGACCCTGGGACAGGTAAGTGTGGGTTTATTAAAAAATCAGCAGCTACAGTCTTTGTAGCTGCTGACTTTTAATAAATACAAAACTGACTGGAACTCCGCTTTAAGACGAAGTGCTAGTGACATTAAGGTGTATGTAAACCCAAACATTTCAAATTTCCTATATGCGCCTGCTGTACCATGTACTTGTATGAAAAAGTATCCTGTTCTCTTTGTATTTTTTCCTTTATGTGAAATACCAGGTGATCCTGCCAGTTCCCCTGCTTTCTTATTTCAAATTGACCATACTAGACATGGAAGCACATTGTGACGGACAGCAGAAATATTATTTTTATTTTTGTGTTGTTTTGCTGAACTCAACAGTGTGTCAAGCAGTCAGCTTGTCTGCTTAATTAAATCCATAGTTCCAGCTCCCCGCAGGGGGATGAGGCTGATCTCAGCGGGAGGCACAGACAGCACAGTGTCCTGTAGCTGGATAAAGCCAAATGTGTCGCCACCGGGTGTAGAGGTTTGGTTGAATTGAAGGGACAATATATTTTCCCTATGCTGCAGAATGGCTCAGACCTTTTTCCTGAATTTACTTCTTTGATGGAGGGCTGCATGTCTTCCTAGAAGGAAGTTAGAAGATAAACAGAACTTCTGAGAAGGATAGTCTTGTATGGGCTGTGCTCCGCTTTCTAAACTGCTGGGACTTGTAGTTTCATATTGTCTATGTGGCTTCCTGGACACTGGGACTCTCCCTCCTGCTAGTTCTTCTCCTCCTCTGCTACTGTGCTGCGAGAGGTTTAGTGCTGCGGCAGTCCCCTCTCCATCCCAGGACCCATGGACCTCTGATGAGCCTGGCAGGCCTGCAATGGCTATTGCCCCTTGCTCTCTCCACCACTCTCCAGAGTTCTGCCTCCTTGCTGTGTCCCAACCCCTGCGCTGAGGATTTAACCCGGACTTAACCCTTGCCCGCCAAACTTCTGTCTCCTTATTGTGTGCCAACCCCCGTGCTGAGGACTTAACCCTTGCCCACCAGAGTTCTGCCTTCTTGCTGTGTGCCAATTGCTGTGCCGAGGACTTGACCCTTGCCCACCAGAGGTTTGCCTTCTTGCTGTGCCGAGGACTTAACCCTTGACCTCCAGAGTTCTGCCTCCCTGTTGTGGGCCCAGACTGTGCTACGGACTAACCCCCTTTGTCTAATGGACATCTGCCCCCTGCTGCGTGCCCAACCTGTGTTATGGATTTAACCCCCTTTTGCCTACCAGAACTCGGTTATCCTTGCTGTGTGCCCCACCCTGACTTAACCCTTTTTCTACCAAAACTCTGCTATACTAATTGTGTGCCTCCACTATCATTCAACAAAACTCTTGTGTGTCCCACTGCTCTCCACTTGTGTTCTGTTCCATCCACTCCTCCGTCACACACATTCATCCCAGCATGGTCAGTTTTCTTCTTTGCATTCTACTTCCTGCCTACCTGTCCTCCAATGGTCAGACGTCTGCTGGCACACTCCCCTCCACAGCTAATCACTGTGAAGATCAGTGTACTACTGTTTCTCTGTCTCCTGCTGACATGTATCCCGGATCTATGGAAATTCACCTCCCTTTCGACTATAAAACAATGAAACAATGGCTTGGCTAATCAAAGCTAATAAACTTATGGAGGAGCTGACCAGTTCTCTACAAGGCATAGATTCTAAATTTTGACCATACTGGTTCTACTGGATCTGCTACACCTTTACAGAGCACATAGGAATATAAAACAACTGCTTTCAGGATCAGCCCCCATGTAATTCATATTGGGAACTTCCTACCTGCCATTAAAACCAAAAACGTAATATATCACAGAACACTAGTGCATGGTTTGGTGGCTGCATTTGTTTTCTTTTTTTTTTTCAGGCTTCCTCTTCTTTCATTTGGCAATCTTGCAAATAACACACTTCTCAACCATGGGCGACTATGTCACACCTCCATTGTATCTACGGAAGAAGTCATGGTTGTCACTCTATCCTGCTCTCCTAATGTTGACTCCACACGTCCATATATCTCTTCATCTCCATTACATGGAAGGCAGGGCATTTGGTAGTCCACAGAAGATAGCTATGAAGGAAGATATTCTTCGGTTCAGCTCTCAGCAGGTGGCAAGGATACTGTATTACTGGCAAGATCAACTGGTATTTTCTGTATTTGCTAAAAATGTTCCTAGCTTTATAAAACAAAAACAACAAAAAGCAAAACAAAAAGAAAACACATCAAAGGAACAGATTTCATGTGTTTTTATGTTATTCTTTCATTTCCTCCCAAATTTACCTCATTAGATCCATAACCATAGAGTCTATCACAAAGCCTTTCTTCCACCCATAGATCATGGTTCCAGCCATAACCTTGCTTTTATTCCAAAAACCCCCTTGCCCTCCCAAAGTTCCCCTTACTATAAAGCTGGAAACCCAGCCACCCATTCTGGTGAATCTTCCCATGTTTCCATTCCCACTCTTCCAGGCCCTACTGCTGCAACTACAGTATTCCCGTCACATTTATCACGTTTACATTGTTATTTTGCATTGATGTGTACGTGATACAAATTGTTATTTTCATTTAGGAACAATTGAGTACTGTCCGTGATACTTTTTTTATTTGCACTAACATACAATTTTGAGGACAAGCTTTCGGGGAATGTCCCCTTCTTCAGATCTAAGCAGTGCTGAAACAAAGATGTAGCAGAATGTTGGAAGAAATGTAGGGGATGGGAAAAAATCTTTTTACTCAATTGTTCCTGTCGCAAATGCACTAATACGTCTACAATTACCTCAAGCAAAATGGAAGATACTTATTTTCATTTAAAAAAATTGTTAAAGGAGAACTCTACCTTGCTAATCATCTCCCTACCCTTACCCCATGAGCAACCATTCAGAGACCTGGGAATGAAGGAACCACACTGCGGCAGACAGATTAATAGTTATCAATGAAACATGAGTGCAGTGATCAGCACACTCATAGCCCACGGACACTTTCTCCAGCTCTCTAACTGAAAAGCCAGTAAAGAGGAATGGGCAGGGAGCTGGAGAAGGGTTTGCAGGAGCCTGACATTGTACTCGCGATTCACTGATCTTGGGCGCAATGCTTTGCAAGCTCCTGTGGAACAAAATAATAAATGCAAATTTTTTTCCTGCAAAAATATGTGCATTTATTATTTTTTTCCTAAAGTAGAATTACATTGCATCTAATCACCACAAACTAAAACGCTGTTTATTCATTTTTAATATTCAAACTTGCCTGTTCATCCATGTCTCCATGCTTTATTTTGCAGATAAATCATTTTGAAAAACACCCCCTGGTATTTCTAGCCCTGGCCATCCTGAGTAAAGGCAGATGATTCATGTAGCATTTACCTCCTGGAATCCATCTGCCTTTAGCTCAGGCATGCAGGCAGGAGGGTGTGCTTAGAATCCACCCACAGTCTGCTGTAAAACACAAAGGGAGCAGACATGATGAGAAACTAGTCCCTCAACATCCCTATCAGGTTCACTGGTTGCTAGAAGTCTGCAGGGTATGAGGCCGACAATATTCTTGACAATCAGGTACAGGTGGGGAGAGGCGATGGTAGCGGTGGAAGATATGCTGCTCTGCCACACAATGTACAGAGACAGAAACTCTGCCTGTCTCTGTACGCCAGCTTAAAATGGGTCTTAATGTCAGTTTTATTATATACAGACTGGAGGTAATTGTTTTTGAATATTAGTGGAGTCATAGCACCACCATGAAGAACCACCTCGTGTGGCCCATTTTAAATGGGTCATAAAGCCAGAAAAAGGTCTTGTTTTTTGTTTTTTTACGCATGTTATATAGTTGGTTTGTTGTTGCCAAGCCATATAGGATGTGTGAAGCAGGAATTCATCTCAGGCATTGCACGTCTGACATTGCTCTGCTAGGTTTTTGTGGCACCTTAGGGGCAAAACAGCGTCATGCATGATGTGATGGTTCAGGGAACTTTGCTCCGCACAGTATGTCAGACATCATACCACTTAGTGAATGTAATTTATTTGCATGTTTGGACTGCTTTGCTGTGTGGTTTATTTATACCCTGTGTTGTAGTACAGGGAAGAATGCACCCCAACAGTATTTTTTATGTATTTTATATATAAAGGATATTAAAAAAAACATCAAAGCCAAACTCCAGCTCACAGCTACAGTGCTTTTTTTCTTCCTTTTGGTATAGAGATTTTGCATAAAGAAATAAAAGCTGATCATTGTAAGCATTGTTAGTGTTAAATGGTTTGTCTCAACCCTGTAACTGCTACTTTTGCAGCAGAGCTTGTTCAGTTTAAAAATAACAGACTTACTGGCAGGATCACCAATTGAAAATAAAGGAAAGCAAGCCCAAAAAAAGGAGACTAATGAAGCTATCACATGTAAGAATTGGCAAGCTTTAATAAAATAAATGTTTGTTTTAAGGTTTGTCATGTAAATTCAGGTTTAAAAAACCATGTATGTATTATAAAAAAAACAAACAAGCAAAAAACAGTCTCTCTGGTTTCATGATAGAAGGTGCCGATGTTCATTCTCCATAGTCTCACTGTAAGTGGAAACATAGCCACCATCTATTGCTCACTTCCTAGGAGGACGATGGGATTTGTAGTGTGCATCATCAATGGCCATGACCGCAAATAACAAGCACTGATCATTTGAAACAAAGTAAAGGGGGCAAACATGAGTTTCGGGAGCTCACAGAGGACATTACAAGGAGGCAGAAAAACACAAAAGGGCCAGTTTCACACTGGTGCACTGCAGCTTGGGAGCAGCATGACTGCATGCGAAGTTTATGCATGGTTTACATGCTCTCTTATTGACTTTTATTGGAACATGCTCTTTCTGAAACTGCATCAAAGATACAAAATGAAGTAATGCGCTTTCATGAAAATGCACGGTCTAACAGAAGTCAATGGGAGTGCACCTAAAAATTGCACATACAATCGTGCTGCACCCAAACCGCAGCACACCGGTGTGAACTCAGCCTACGAAATTATTTCATGAAAAATGGATTACAAGATATCGCTTAGGCTGCAATCCCACTTGGGTGATGCGGGAGCATTGTGTTTTTTGTGTTCTTTTGGTGAGATATGTAGGGCAGCCCATTCAAGATATGCTCCAAAAATACACCAAAGTAGCTCCCGTACCTTTTTTGTGGAGCTGACTTTAGCGCATTTTCTTGACAGCGCATTTTTGCGCTGTGTGACAAAACACCCTTTATTGGTGCGTTTGGGGTGCCATTAGAATGAATGCCACCCAAAACGTGCGTTTTTACCGATTCTGCAGCCATTTTTGTTACGCTCAGTTGTGAATTGGTCCTTAAGCTGGCCGTACATGGATTGAAATTTGGCTGGTTTGATCCATTTATGGCAGTTCCCATTCATGAGAAGTCAATCAACTGATCAATTTTTTCATGAATGAGCTTGTTTGAAAATCTCCACTCAATCAATGCATGCAACCAATGGGTTACAGCGCTGATCAGTATTCTTATGGCGGAGGAGTTCCACTGACAGAATATAATGACACAGTGGGTAGGATTTCCCCATTTACCTCGAATGTGTAGATGGAGAAATCCTCTCAGTTTTTTTTTTTCGTTCAGCTGGCTGACTAAGAGTAATGTATGGCAATCTTAACCACAATGTTTTGCAGAAGCGCAGTACAGTCCATTTAACATGATTTCCTATAGGACATGTTCACATCTGTGCTTTTTCACCCGGTGCATTTTTTGGAAAGGGTCAGGGACTTTTTTTTAACTCAAAAAGTTGCGTTTTTGGTTCTATAGACTTCAATGGAAACGCTGCAGAAAAGCATGTATTGCATTTCTGCCATGTTTTTGATGCATTTTGTGTTTTACATCTACCTTGCAACAAGAAAAATGGAAAAAAATGAAAAAAAAACCCCATCTAACGCAGTAAAAACATAAGTGCACAAAAAAGTAAAATGAAACTCAAAACGCAAGGCAGAAATATTCAAACTTGCCCATCCATCCATGTCTCCATGCTTTATTTTGCTGATGAATCATTTTGAAAAACACCTCCTAGCATTTCTAGCCCTGGCCAACCTGAGTAAAGGCAGATGATTCATGTAGCATTTACCTCCTGGAATCCATCTGCCTTTAGCTCAGGCATGCAAGCAGGAGGGTGTGCTTAGAATCCATCCACAGTCTGCTGTCAATTACAAGGGGAGCAGACATGATGGGAAACTAGTCCATCAGCATCCCTATTAGGTTCACTGGTTGCTAGAAGTCTGCAGGGTATGAGGCCGACAATATTCTTGACAATCAGGTACAGGTGGGGAGAGGCAATGGTAGCGGTGGAAGATATGCTGCTCTGCCACACAATGTACAGAGACAGAAACTCTGCCTGTCTCTGTACGCCAGCTTAAAATGGGTCTTAATGTCAGTTTTATTATATACAGACTGGAGGTAATTCTTTTTTGAATATTAGTGGAGTCATAGCACCACCATGAAGATCCACCTGGTGCAGCCCATTTTAAATGGGTCATAAAGCCAGAAAAAGGTCTAGTGCTTTTTTTTTTTAAAGCAAAAAGTTGGTTCTATAGACTTCAATGGAAGTGCTGCAGAAAAGCATGTATTGCATTTTTGCCGTGTTTTTGATGCATTTTGCGTCTTAAATCTACCTAGCAACAAGAAAAATGGAAAAAAAAATGAAAAAAAAAACCCTGTAACACGCAGCAAAAACGTAAGTGCAAAAAAATGCGAAATGCAATTCAAAACGCAATGCAGAAACGGCTCAAATGCAACCTGCATAGGTGTGAACCTAGCCTTAGTGTCATGGCCCTGTTCAGATATTGCATTGTGGGAACTAGCATTCCCACTTGCGATTTTGAAAGTGAAGTGCTTTTTACACAAGCTTCCATGTGCCAAGCATAGGACAGCCCATTCACTTCAACATGCTGCCCTAGACGTGTTTGTCGCCGAAAAGAAGATCCTGCTCCTTTTTAGGCAAGAAGCTTAGTATGATTTTTAAACACGCATTTTGCCTGTGATTGCTGCACGACAATTGCGGCAGAATTGCACCACGTTTGAGGTGCCATAATGAATAATGGCACCCAAATGCACATCACTCATTTTGCTGTGATTTGCAAACCAGGCATTCTTCTACAATTCCAAATTTCCTAATGTGAATGAAGGATTGCCATTGTTACAGACAGATCCTTTAGGCTCCATTCACACTTGGAATTTCAAAATGCACAGAAAACACACTTTGGAAATGTGTGTCATATGTAAATGGGGACTATAGTGACTATGGGCATGGAACCGAAGACAATCAGAATGAAAGAAGGTCCCTAACACACCATGGATTTCCAAAATGGCTGATGATGGAGTCCTGTGAGGCTCCGAAACTTTGCTTCTACTGTAACGATGTGATTAAAGCTTTGGACCCATTTTGTAGATCGGTGGGCCGTTGGTGACATTCTTTTGCTCTGCGATGCCATTAATGGTACCCCAAGTGCAGGTAGCGGGGAGCTCTTCTGCTGCCTGGCAAACATGCTACAAAGGTTGCAAAACGCTCGGTGAAAAAAACAATTCATGTGTCAGTCCAAAATGTTGTTGGAAGTTGCTTGGAATGTTGGTCATGTGTAGGGCAGCCCATTCAACTGAATGGGTGCCACGTGCGGAAATGCTTCAAAGCTAGGGCTGCCACCTTATCCCTTTAAAGCCAAACACATTAATTACACAGGTTCTGGGGCTAATTTATTGCAGATAAGGCACTAGGTGATATTAATGACCACCTTAATCAGCCACAGAACCTGTGTCATTAATATGTGTTTGGTTTTAAAGGGATGAGGTTGCAACCTTATTCAAAGCGTGCAAAAAAAAAAAATAAAACCCGCCAGTTTCTGATACGCTCAGGTGTGAGCCCAGCCTAACAATCAGTGTTGCATCTATCAGATCCATGTTACAAAATGAGAATGTCACCAGCACACCGAGGATCACCAATATGCGTCCACAAGGTTTAATAAACTATCACATAGTTACAGCAAGGCAATGTTTCGGAGTCACGCAGGACCCCTTCATCAGGTATGTGACGTCACACGCCTGATGAAGGGGTCCTGCATGACTCTGAGGATCACCAATATGCGTCCACAAGGTTTAATAAACAATCACATAGTTACAGCAAGGCAATGTTTCGGAGTCACTCAGGACCCCTTCATCAGGCGTGTGACATCACATACCTGATGAAGGGGTCCTGCGTGACTCTGAAATGTTGCCTTGCTGTAACTATGCGATTATTTATTAAACCTTGTGGATGCATATTGTTGATCCTCGGTGTGCTGGTGACATTCTCCCAGCTGATTCTGTTTGGTTCCAGCCGACGGTCGCTGTAGCACCCACTTATATTTAACGCAGGAACGTGTGCATTTGGATTGTACACTTCCATGTTACAAAGGGACCCAATGGGGGAGATTTACTAAAACTGATGCAGCTGTGCATAGCAACCAATCAACTTCCAGCTTTTATTGTCAAAGCTTAATAGAACAAACTGAAGTTAGAAGCTGATTGGCTGCCCGGCACAGCTGCTCCAGATTCTGGGGGCTCCACTAAATCTCCCCCAATCGGTCTTCTCCAGGTATGTTGGAGGCCAGCAGGAAATCAGATGGCTTTGTGTCCAACATCCATGGAAATGAATGGAGTTGGAGGCTGTCCACCCCGGACACTCACTCCACCGTCCATGTCATTGTTAGCAGCATCCGATCTGTCATGTGTGTACGACGACTGAGCATCTCCATACAAAGCAGAGGACAGGGAGAGGATTCCGCAGATCTACAAGTGATCCATACTGACAAGCGACCATCACAGAAGGGGATCGCTCCCGTCCAGGTCTATTATTACACGGCACCCCATCCACACACCGGCTCTGCAGCTCCCCGATTTCCAATCACTTCCACCTAACGATCATTGATCGCCTCCGATTAGCAATCTGATCGCCTCCAGCTGGATTCCTCCTAAAATCACAATAGTCTCCATGAAGAAGAGAACACAGCGCCGATCGGCCACACACACACTACCTGATCTCCTTGATGCTCTCCAGCTTACACATGATCTCCTGCTCGTCCCCCATACTCCGCACTTTACACTTCGCCGTCCAGCGGAATGTGAAAAGCACCAACAACACAGTACAATGGATTGAGATGTGAGCAGAGCTCCGTGCAGGCACAGGGACGCTCCGCACTGCTGCTGGGAAATGAAGTCCTCTCTACCGCCTCCCCCTGGCTGGAGCCCAGCTCCAGGACTACATCTCCCAGAAGGCCCTGCGCTCCTGTACAGTATCTACTTCCTGCAGGCGATTGCTCTCTTACTCCCAGTTTTAATCAATGTGCTGGAGCTAATGATGGGAGAGCTTGTCAGATGAGGGAGGGAGGCAGTGCTTTGTGCCCAGATTAATGGCAGGCATGATATCACAATATATTGCTTTGTCTAATGAGTGTGGTGCCCTGCTGGGAAGATCAGTAATATCCTTGTCCTCGGCTGACTGCTCCTTCCATTCATCAATGGCTTGTTAGTGTGGACAGGAGAATGTGTGGCTTGGAATAATGGTGTCTTCCTAATACCCTTCAGCATGTTCATCAGGACTCCCATTAAAAGCCGGCTAATAATACCATTAGAGTGTGCTTTATCCAAACTCTTGAATATAAAAACATCAGGGTGGCTGTATACTTTACAGTGTGATCGTACCATTTCCATCAGTATGCCCTGATCTGAATCGCACAGGAACGCAATGCGATTTATATGCGCGTCTATGCAGTGCAATTTCAAGGGATAAAATGTGGCGGCACAGTGGCTAAATGGTTATCACCTCCGCCTGGCAGCATCAGTGTTGTTGGTTCAAATACAAACCACAGCACCACCTGCCTGGAGCTTGCATGCTCTCCCTGTGCCTGTGTGGGTTTCCTCCCACATTCCAAAGACATGTTGGTGCGTTAATTGGCTCCTGTCCAAATTGGCCCTAGTATGTGTATGTATGAATGTGAGTTAGGGACCTTAGATTGTACACCCCTTGGGGATTAGGGACTGATGTGAAGATATGTATGCAAAGCGCTGTATAAATTGACAGCACTATAGGAGTACCTTAAATAAATTGCACCGCACCATGCTAAAAGAAGTGCATGCCCTACTTCTTTTAAACACACATGGAAGGGCAATGCACATTGCAAACAAAGGATTTCCCAGCAACACTTACCAGCCAGCTTGCAAAACAACCAACTTGGTCCTGTCTAACAGTTTGTGTTAAAAACAGAGGGTTTTGTTTGCATAATATGCCTGGACCTGAATGCAACCTCAGTGCATGGTACTTTGTACCATGTGATTTGGTGCAGGCAAATGCAATGCATTTGTGGGTGTTGATAACTTTAACTGACCCCGCAGCAGATTGCAAGGTCATTGGATTTGGAATGCAGTGCGGGAAGCCACACGAGAACGCAGCTCTCTAGCACCACATTCTAGTGTAAACTAAGCCTCAGTTCACACTATGAATCACTCAGAAAACGCACTGCATTCCTATACAATTCAATGTGCTTCTTTTAAGATCGCATGCATGCACCAATTTTGGAAACACACTACAACCAGATTGCCATTTTGTATTATGCATTCAGGTCCAGGCATATTATGCAAACAAAACCCTTTGTTTTTAACACAAACTATTAGACAAGACCAAATTGGTTGTATTACAGGCTGGCTGGTAAGTGGTGCTGGGAAATCCTTTGTTTGTTTGTGATGTGCATTGCCCTTCCATGTGCATTTTACTGCTAAGGCTGGTTATAGGTTGGGATGGTTGCAGGGGTAGACTGACAACTTATGGGGCCCCTGGGCAATAGAGGATCATGGGGCCCCTGTGTCCTTGCCCACACTCAAACCACACCCAAAAAAACCTATGAAAGGTACCAGGGGCATCTCATGGGGCCCCTTACTGACCCCGGGCCCTCGGGAAGTGCCCGAGTTTCCAAATGGTCAGTCCGCCCCTGGATGGTTGCCATTTCTTTGTGTAGTTGGCTAATTTGGATGCAGGGACTCACTGGATGCCTTTGCTGTCATTTGGTATAGCTGGGTGTCACATGCGTTCCTGTACCTTTAAGGAGGGATGGACTCCTCCAGGCACACCTGCCCTTAATTTATCCATTGATATAAGTACTCCTACTATGGAGGCTTTGGTAATATAAGGTCTACAGAGGACCCTTGATGTGGGGCTGTGGCTTACGGCACATAAAACCCTTTGTTTTTAACACAAACTGTTAGACAGGGCCAAATTGGTTGTTTTGCAAGCTGGCTGGTAAGTGGTGCTGGGAATTACTTTGTTTGCAATGTGCGTTGCCCTTCCATGTGCACCTTACTACTAAAGTTGGTTATAGGTTGGGATGGTTGCCAGTTTTTGCATTCCAGGCAAGCATACAGCCTTTACAGCCTGTGTTTAGGGTGTTGTTAACATTGTTCTGAGACCTGCTGCAGACCGCAAGTACAATTTGAATGCAGTGCAGGAAGCACACACAAATCATGGGTTTAGCCCTGGTTCACACTGTACTTGAAAATAACACTGTTGTATTTTCCCAGTGGCCACATTGGCAAGGTCACAGCAGCCCATTCATTTGAACAGAGAAAAGGTATCTGCACCTTCTCCATAGTTGCAGCTGCAGGAAAACTGCATAGTGCTTTATGGGTCCCAGCCAAATGAGTGGGCTGCTGTGCCCACGCAAACACTGCTCACAGAGCCACATTAGTGTGAACCTAGCTGCACCCACAAAACTGTGAACCTAGCCTGCAGCTAATCATACATGGGTAATTTTTTTTGCAATGAAAAAAAGACCCGAATCTCCCATTTCCAGGGAGGAGAAAGAGCCCCGTGTCCTAAAATAAAACTTACACTGAGCTTAGGAGTTTCTCCTCCTCGCCCCATGTGACAGTGGCAGGTGCCTGACTGGCCAGGAGCTGAACACCAGCTCTGTCATGTGCACCAGTGAGTTACAAGCTCTCCAATACAAAGTACCCTGGTATGTCATATCAGGGAGGCAAGGAAAGAGAAGAAGTGGAAGAGTCAAGGGAAGCGCAAGCCACAGCGGCAAGCAAAGACAAAGCATTTTCTGGCATGTTTTGTTTACAAGTTTAAATCTGTATTTTTTTGCTAGAAAATTATTTATAACCTCCAAACATTATATAATTTTTTTTCCGCAAAGACCCTAGAGAAGGGGTGTCAAACTGGAGGTCCTCTGGTGTTGTGGAATTACAAATTCCATCATGCCTCTGCCTGTGGGAGTCATGCTTGTAACTGTCAGCCTTGCAATGCTTCATGGGACTTGTAGTTCCACAACAGTTGGAGGACCGCCGGTTTGACACCCATGCCCTAGAGAATGACATGGTGATCGTTGTATTATTTTATGTCTCATGGTATTTGTGCAGTGGTTTTTCAGATGCAAATGTTTGGGAAAAAATACACTTTAATGAATTTTTAAAAAAAAAACGCAATATATACCCCAATTTTTTTGTAAAATATGAAAGAGGAAGTTACATCGAGTAAATGGATACCTAACATGTCACTCTTTAAAATTGTGCATGCTCGTGGAATGGTGACAAACTGCGGTAGTTAAAAATCTCCATAGGCGATGCTTTAAAAACTTTTCCAGGTTACCTGTTCAGAGTTACAGAGGATGTCTGGTACTAGAATTATTGGTTTCGCTCTAAATTTCACAGCGATGCCTCACATGTGTGCTGCAAACACTGATTTACATCTGCGTGCGCAACTCTATGCGCAAGCACAGAGGGATGGGGTGCTTTAATTTTTTTTCTTTCATTTTTACACTGTTCCTTTTTTTTTTTTTTTTTTGTAACACTCTTATTCCTATTACAAGGAATATAAACATCCCTTTTAATAGAAATAAGCATGACAGGTCCTCTTTAAGGAAAGATCTGGGTTCAAAAAGACCCCAAATCTCTCCTTTGCCTTTAAAAGCAAAAGATTTATTTTTTTTGTTCTAAAAAAGAAAAAAATAATTTACATATGCCCCCGGACCAGAAGTGACGTCATGATGTCGCTCTGGTCCTCCAATATCATAGAGACAATTGGAGACTATAGAGAATCTCAGCACCTCTGGGAGAAGCTGGCCACAATGTCAGATCATTTCTTGGGTGCGCCAGTTTTACCGGTAAGCTCGAGAAACACCGGCGAGCGACTGAAGGGGGGGGTGCTCCCTCCCGCCACTACTGAAAGTGTTTCAGTGGCTAATTACCTGCTCAGACCACTTCATCAGATATCTTCAACCATAACTCCGGTAAACTACAACATTTATATGTGTATTGTGGTTGTCAAGTGAACCTGTTGATTTACTTTTCTTGGGTAGGTTAACTTAAAGCGGAGTTCCACCTGAAAAAAATAAAAATAAGTCAGTAGCTACAAATACTGTAGCTGCTGACTTTTAAAATACAGCCATTTACCTGTCCCTTGGTTCAGAGGTGTCCTCACCAGCGCTGGTTTCACCAGCCATCTTCTCTCCCTGGCACTGACATCTTCAGTGTGGGCACCCGGCTGTGACAGCTTGCGGGTGCCTACTGCGCATGCGCAAGAAATGCTGCACTTTGTGAATGGCCCCATAGTCTTCTGGGACCTGTCACGTGTTCCAGAGGACTACGGGGAAATTCAGGTACCCCCGCTCCTCAACGGTGCCAATCCTTAATGGGGACAAAGGCTTAAAGTGGAACTTCCCCTTTTAAGTGGAGCTACAGTTTAAGGATTTCTGGGAAATTGTGTGAACCCTTCTGTGTCTTTGCCCATCCACCCTGTTGTATCCCCAAGACTAATAGAGAGCATACACAGGACATTTCTAGCTGGTTCATTAGAGTTTTTTCTTGATTCAGACAGACTCAGTTCATGCTCAAGAATAAGGGATCATGTACAGGTAATAATTCCTCTACATATCCAGACTGTCAGAATAGAGACCCACCTGATGGCAGCTCCTTTGCCTATGGTACTGTTCTCCAGATTCATTACTGCCTGTTATGACCTTTCAACTGTTGTTATAATGTAGGTATATTGCACACTACTTTCAATTTAGGACTTGGCATGCTTGATATTGGAATTATTCTTGTTGCCTTTAATGGGCTGTACTACCGTAATTGTATATAATGTTGCTATAAATAAAGAAGAGAGAATAGAGCAGTAAATATTTCTTTTCACAGAGATTTAGATTTTTTTTAATGCACTGGAGATTATATTGTGAGCAATTTATATGCAGCTTTGTATAATTTTTATTAATTTGTAACATTTATTACCCCTTGATGCAACTCATTTAGTACCCCACAAACATTGTCTGTATATACATACCATATAAATTAATTTACATTGTTTATTGTTTCTAAGTAATATAACTGTGAAAGCATAATTTGCATAATATGCATTGTCTGCAAAAGCTTTAGCATTCTGTGCAATAAAAAATTTTTACAAATATGGACCCCATGCTCACTAGCATTTTTTAACCTAAAAAAAAATCTGAGAAAAACATTGGATAAGAGCCCATTCACATTTGTGTGACTTGTTATGTGGCTTTGGGATCCAAAGTTGCAACCCATGTTCCCCAATGGCTACCATTAATATCTGTGTGACTTCAAAGTAGTTCTTGCACTACTTTGGTCCAACTTTCATGTGACTTGACGGCCGTAGACTTTAATGTACACCCTCCAAAGTCGTATGAAAATTGCACCTGAATGTTGTACATGTGACTTATGTGTGACTTTGTACAGCACAAACAATCATCCTTGGCATCAAAGTTGCATCAAACTCACATAAAGTCCCACCGTAAAGTTGCAATGATAATCACACGATTTTAAAGTTGCACAAGTGTGAATGGACCCTAAAAAATGCTGGTAGTAGTGTTTTTAGTAGCATTTCAGTAGTGTTAGCGTTTTTACAGTACATATAGAGGAAGAAAAAAGCTATTAGGAGTGTTTTTTAGTAGCGTTTAGCAACGCTTAGGAGCATTTAGGAGTGATTCGTGTTTTTTTTTCTGCTGAAAAAACACTCAAAAAAACTTTTTTTTTTTTCTGCTCCTAGGTACTGAAGCTCAAAAAATGCTAACAGCCTAAAATATGTACATGGACACACAGGATAACACAATTTAGCTGATAGGAGCAGAAATAAATATGCCGATAACCGCTTCTAGGAGCTTTTCAAAACGCTAGTGTGCATGGAGCCATATACAGTATCTGGTCGGTTTTCATTCGTGGTACATCATTAGTGAGATAAAAGAAAAATACAAATCTGTATAACGTGGAATCACATGGGGCCAATAGAGCAAACCTAGATTCAGAGGGTAGGTTCTGGATCCTGGCTTAGCAGCCTGTACCATATGAAGCAAAAGCAAAGCTGCAGTAGACTGGATCCAGCAGCCTCACTGTATGAAACACTCACATGATATCAGGTTGTCTATCATGAATAACAACAATAGAGAAGTCAACCTCCAAAGGAGAGGAGCATTATTAGGAATAATTGGAGCAAGAAGACAAAAAACAGACAAAAAAAAAAAGCTTTCAGCCCATCCCTACACTCAAGCTCAAAAAGGTTTTATCATTTCAAATTGAATTTATTAACCTTTAGGTATACAGTGTATACTCTAAATTGCAAAACAAAAAGCCATCCAGTGATATAAAATTATACAAATATTTAGATGGATTTTAAACATTCATTATAATAGTGCTTACAGACAGTTGGCACAACATTCAGCAACTTTATGGGTCAATTTGAATTTTTTTATGAATATGATTTTATTTAAAGGGTTATTCTGTAGCTTTACTATAACATGCCCCTGTAGGAACCCTTACAACATTTAACAAAACTGGCATACAGCCCTCAGACTCAGCTGACACCTTTTCACTGCTGCAGCCCACATAGGGATAGGCAAGATTTACAGCCTGATTTGAAGGTTTCAGAGTTCTGCACGACCTATACATAAAGTCAGACCAATAATGTGGACATTATTTTGCTCTACAGAATATACTGTATGTGTATATTAGGACAGTGCTTTCCCTTGTGATGGTGTCAGAAGGGTTAGATGCCACCCAGGATCCTCACATTAGGCCGGTTCACACCATGAATTGCACATACTGTGTGTATGTACAGCAGTGGTATTTAGGCTTTGTGCTGCCCTAGGCAACACAAAAATCAGAGGAACCCCCCAGTCCCCCCAATGTACCCCATACTCATTCACATGGGGGGGCTGGGAATTGGGGGTACCCTTGTGGGGAAGAGGCCCTTGTCCCCATCAACATTAGGAAAGAGTTCTCTCCCATAAGGGCACTTGGCCTGGTATGGTTCAGGAGAAGGGGGGAGCCCCTTTGTCCCCTCCCCCCCTTTTTCTTTTTTTATTGTGGCATGGGATTCCCCTTAAAATTTATACTAGACCTAAAGGCCTGGTATATATTGGAGGGGGACCCCCCCACGTTTTTTTTTCTCTAATTTTAATTGCACTTCTTTTGTTTAAATTCAATTGTCAGTGGGACTTGCCGGCCCACTCCTTAACAACCAGCTAAACGCTGGCAAAATGCCAACACAAAAACCACTGGAAACACTAATATTAGCATTTTTTTATCCTGCATTTTTCCAGTGGTTTTTCAGTTCCTAGTGTGCATGGAGCCTCAATTAAGGGGCAATCTTTGGTTCAGTGCTCTGCCCCTGGAGACAAAGTGCTACACAAGCAATGTTTGTGAAGAGACTGAGAGAATGTCTACCCTAGCCTTAAGGCGATAGGAAATCTAATCTGACCAGGCCTGAAGAGGTACAAAGAAAAGGTAATTAGTCAGGAGCCTGTGCAGCCCAAGTTGGGTGATATGTTTGTTACAAAGCTGAATGTGATAATGTGGGGAGTCTGTGCAGAAACAGACTCAGGGACTACACAGTCTGGATTGCCAGGAACATGTCTGTTTTGTGAATACTGAAAACCCCTGCAAGGGTAACCTGTGTCATTTTTGAAGTTTAGTTTTGAATAAAATTGGGCAGGAACCCCTGAAATATATATTTACTTCACTGGACTAAAGTTCATGGAAAGTGATACATTTGAGTAAGCCACCCACAATATATTAAAAAATCTGTTCAAAATTAACCTAAAATTGTAATTTCTCAAAAAAAAAATCTATAAATTCTTAGAAACATTACGGCCCCATTCCCTGCATTAAGGTAAAACGTGCCCCAATAGTTTTACCCCCCTCACTGCCTTAAACACTTACCTGAGTCCTCTCTCTGGCCAGTGCTGAACCCATCTGTAGTGGCATTCTCCCCTCTTGTAACAGGACAGAGGCAGCTGTGTAAGCCATTGGCTCCTGAGCCGCAAATCAAATTTTGTGAGGAAGGAGTGGGGAACAGGGAACAGTCATGCTGTGTGTGTCTAGGGATGCACACAACTGGGCTCAGGAGCACGCCTGCCCAAGTGCCTCCATAGCAGCCGGATTGTGATGGGGGCACATGCAGAGGAGAAGGAGCAGGGAGTACCAGCGGGAACCCCAGAAGAGGAAGTAAGAGACTGCTCTGTGCAACATAGCAGAGCAGGTAAGTATAACTTTATTTTAGGCAAAAGATTTAGCCTTTATAACTACTTTAAGCTGAGCAATGCAGCACTTACAAAGCATCCACTATTCTTCTATGAACTATACAAGAAAATATCTGAACATTCTGTCTTTGCGTTGACTAATGAATCTACTTTTACTGGTGCTTGGGGGTGTTTCAGCATCATCAGACAAAGACTTGAACCTTGTAATATGAATAACTAATATGTTGTATAGATTTCACATGATCAGCCACCAAACATAAATACAACAATTAACATTACATTACTGTGTAATAAGGCCTTGTGGCTGAAGCCAAGGTAATAAACACGCTTGAATGAATTTTCTATGTCACTAAATAGTCTACATTAGAGTTAGAAAAGCAAAATGTATTTGTTCCTTATGGCAATTAATCAAATACTAGATATCCTTTTCAAACTGGTGCTGTAGTAATGACAGCTGGAATCAGACTATGTTGCTATTGGTATTGGTACAATTATATTTGAATTTATCCAGTTTCACAGAGTACTTTAAATCAGGGCTTAAAATTTCAAGTCCTGAGGTACGAGCCATGTCTTAAGAGTTACTCGCCACCAACAAACACACAGTAACAGAGACACCTGTGTACACACACAGACATGTACACACACACAGAAACATGGACACACACACGTATATACACACAGGCATGTACAGACACACAGATACATGTACATACACAGAAATACACATGCACAGACAAATGTACATACATACACGGACACACAAACACACACTGTTAAGTGCTCTCTCCTCTCCCCTGAAGCCACCACTGGCTGACATAGAGGATCATGTGACCAGAGTGAGCTGAAATTAGGTAGACACACACACACACAGACACACTAAAAAGTTGCAGTACTTCGTTGTTCACTCACAGAGCCAGGTACAGCACTCTAGGGGGAGGCAGAGAGCACAGCACACACTCCTTCCTTTGCTTTCACTGCGCTCTGCTATTAAGCAGTCCGGCGGCTCCCAGTGCCAATGACAGATCCGGCATGAGCTCCGAGCCTGCTCAGCAAGATGACCCTGGGGGACACACTTGCCCCCACCATAATTTCCACTCGCCGTTGGCGAGCAGGCGAGTGGAAATTTCAAGACCTGCTTTAAATTGTATTTTGATAGGGTCTACAAACTGTAGCCTTTCAAAAAGATGTGAATTATTTCTGCTGCATGCCAACAACTGAAGAAAAAGAGGATGTGTAACAATATTTCCAGATATTCCACCCGTACACTGGACAATATTTGCAACCAAGGAATTAATCCAAGCATTGCTTTGCAGAAGTACTGTAAGCCTGGGTTGTGGTGCAGAATTCGCACCAGTTTCTGTGCGATTTCCACACAGCATCATGATTGCACCCCATTCATACGAATTGCTGCGGGTGTGTATTTTAAGTTAATGAAAACCCCGAAATCAGTTCGTACAACAGGAAAACCCCAAAATCAGTTCGTAAAACAGGGTGCGATGTGCAGAATCGGAAAGCACGGGTGTGAGCACCCATGCAATCCAATTCTGGGACGGACAAAAAAAAGAGTCCTACGCTTTTTTGGTGCGGATGCAGTGCAATTTGAGCCATACAAAATGTATGGCTCAAATTGCACCACACAGATGTGGTGCGGTTCCTATGTAAATTACATGCGATGTGCCACACCGCATCAGTGTAAACCCGGGCTAAATATGAAAGCTTTACAAACAACTTGTTTTTATAAGAGTCAGCTGAGGCTCAATCTGTTGTCTCCATAGAAAAGAAAATGATTCAAAGGATACATTGATTTCTAAATAGATAAATAGAAAAATAAATAGAATCCTGTTTAGCATGTTGTAATACATTGTAGCACAGTTATGTTTTCTGCTAATGACTTGGAAAGTTTGGAGAGCATGCTGAAGACTGAAATGGACCACCAAGTCCTAATGGCATGTATAAAACAGCTTGACTGGTGTGTGATGCATAGAAATGACAATGAATGCTGGATACAGTAGTAACCTGCTTTTACACAGTGGGAAGCAGTTCCTAGCCACCCTTAGCTTCCCCTGCAATTAGAAAAACAATAGCCAGCACAGGATGTCCTTGTAACTTGAAAAGACCTTCACTTTACTTAGTCAAAAATGCAGACCTTCCAGGTGTACAGAATGATAATAGCTCGGTCACAGCTGGGAAGGACCACATTTGTACTGTGTACAACAATGCCACTACCTTCAGTATGTCATATTTGTTTACCAATAGTATTCATTGAAAGTTCTATAATCACAACATACACTTTCACTTTCTAACATTTGCATTGTAATATTAATACAGTTTGCCAATCCAATATTAGCTTAAGATGGCCATATACAGCTGTGTTCAAAAAAATAGCAGTGTTTGTATTCTTCTTTACAAACTCAAACATTCACTATATAAACTGAAAAATGTTTGAAGATTTTGCTTTCCTTTGAATCACTTAATTAATATTTAGTTGTATAAGCACTGTTTCTGAGAACTGCTGCACATCTGTGTTGCATGGAGTCAACCAACTTCTGGCACCTGTGAACAGGTATTCCAGCCCAGGATAATTGGACTACATTCCACAGTTCTTCTCTATTTCTTGGTTTTGCCTCAGAAACTGCATTTTTGATGTCACCCCACATGTTTTCTATTGGATTAAGATCTGGGGATTGGGCTGGCCACTCCATAACGTCAATCTTGTTGGTCTGGAACCAAGATGTTGCACGTTTACTGGTGTGTTTGGGGTCCTTGTCTTGTTGGAACACCCATTTCAAGGGCATTTCCTCTTCAGCATAAGGCAGCATGACCTCTTCAAGTATTCTGATGTATTCAAACTGATACATGATCCCTGGTATGTGATAAATAGGCCCAACACCGTAGTATGAGAAACATCCCCATATCATGATGCTTGTGCAACCATGCTTCACTGTCTTCACAGTGTACTGTGGCTTGAAATCAGTGTTTGGGGGTCGTCTGACAAACTGTCTTCGGCCACTAGACCCAAAAAGAACAATCTTACTTTTATCAGTCCACAAAATGTTGCGCCATTTCTCTTTAGGCCAGTCAATGTGCTCTTTGGCAAATTGTAACCAGTGGGACTTTGCGGGGGCTTCTTGCAGATAGCTTGGCTTCACATAGGCGTCTTCTAATTGTAACAGTACTCACAGGTAACTTTAGACCTTCTTTGATCTTCCTGGAGCTGATTGTTGGCTGAATCCTTGCCATTTTGGCTATTCTTCTATCCATTCAAATGGTAGTTTTTCACTTTCTTCCACGTAATTTCGGGTTTTGGTTGCCATTTTAAAGCATTTGCGATCATTTTAGCTGAGCAGCCTATCATTTTCTGCACTTCTTTATGTTTTCCCCTCTCCAATCAACTTTTTAATCAAGGTACGCTGTTCTTCTGAACAATGTCTGGAACGACCCATTTTTCTTCAGAATTTCAGAGAGAAATGCACTGTAACCAGCATGTACAACATTTGCTGCCTTCCTTCCTTAAATAAGGGCAATAATTGCCACCTGCTTTTCAAAGAATGAATGACCTCACTAATAGAACTCCACACTGCTATTATTTTGAACATGCCCCTTTCAATTAGTGATTCAATTACACAGAATCAGCAGCATGCATGTCATGACTGTTGGGTCTGTTGGATTTCTATTACTCTACTACACCTGCTAGTAAATTATTTGCCATGTAGAAATATAATTTCTACCAAAACAGTGATTGATCAGGTTAGTGATGTCTGACTGCTATTATTTTGAACACAACTGTATGTATCTTTGGTTGAACAGAAGTCGATCTTCTGATTGACTTGAGTTAAAACGGAGTTCCACTCAAAAGCGGAAGCTCTGCTTATTTGCCTCCCCCCCCCCCCTCCACTGCCATATTTGGCACCTTTTTGGGGGGGAGGGGGGAATGGGTACCTGGTACTCACTCCCAGAACTTCAGCCCCCTCCTTCCTTCCCCAGTCTCCTGGGAACTTTCACAGGCCCCAGGAGACTGGCGGACCAATTAGGATGCATAGCGCAACTCACTCATGCGCCATGGGCACCAGGCTGTGAAGCCTCAAGCTGTCACAGCCTGGTACCCACAGTTGAGATGCCGGCGCCGTGGAGGAGAGAACGGGAGAAGGGATGGTGCAGGTGACAACATTGCTGGACTCCAGGACAGGTGAGTGTGTGTTTATTAACCACTTCAAGTCCGGACACTTCCCCCCCCCCCCCTTCCTTCCTGCCCAGGCCAGCTTTCAGCGCTATCACAATTTGAATGACCATTGCATGGTCATGAAACACTGTACCCATATGAATTTTTTAGCATTTTTTTTGAGACAGATAAAACGTTATTTTGCTGGTATTTATTCACTACTGGGATTTTTATTTTTTTGCTATATAAATGAAAAAGTCCAAACATTTTGAAAAAAAGTGTTTTTCTTATAACATTTTGCAAATAAATAATCTTTCTTCATAAATCTTGGCCAAAATGTATTCAGCTATCTTTTTAGTAAAAAATAAAAACAAAAAAAAAATTAGTTTATAACCAAAAATAATTTTTCAAATTTTTTTTTTTTTTACATTTTTATATATTTTCTTTATATATTTATGGGTTTTTTTCTTTTTTTTAATACCATCACCCTAGCAGTATAGTGTCACCATAGTGAGGCATAAGTATCCTTTTAACCAAATTGGCAGGACCTATTAAAGAGATCTGCAGTTTTCGCCATATCTGTACTTTATCTCAAAAATGTTTAAGCAGTGGGTTAATATTGAGCCCTAGAAAATCAGTAACTGTTCTAGAGATCACAATGCCCAAGTTTTTAAAACTAGAAACTATAGGTACCGGACACCCCGGGGGAAGAGTAGGAGTGAGTTGATCATCAAGGGGCAATAGAGATGACTTAGACCAGTTAATGATCAGGCCCGAATACCAGCCAAATTCACAAATAACATCCATCACGGTTTGCAAGCTGGAGGAAGAGTCCTCTAACATGAGCAGCCTTGTCGTCAGCATACAATAGTAGCTTCTCGCATATTTCTCCATATTGAAAACCACGAATGGACATAGAGGCATGAATACGAGAAGCCAGTGGCTCTATTACCAAGACGAACAATAAGGGTGATAGGGGGCAGCCCTGACGAATCCCCTGACCCAGGGAGAACAAATTGGACACCAGGTTACTCATACGAATTACAGCTTTAGGGGTGTAGTAGAGCAACTTCACCCATGAAATAAAGGTATCTCCAAAGCCAAAGCATTTCACTACTGCCACTCAACACTGTCAAATGCCTTATTGGCATCTAAAGATAATAAGACCCTCAATCCCATGTTCTCTGAGGGAGTTTGCATGTTCAGGAAGAGTCTGCACAGGTTGATGGCGGTAGACTTGTGAGGCACGAAGCCAGCCTGATCAGAATGTATGACACTAGCAATTACTTTATTTAGTCTTCTGACCAATATTTTAGCTAGGATTTTGATATCTTCAATAAAGAATAGGCTTGTATGAGTTGGGATCAGTGGGGCTTTTTCCCAGCTTTAATAACAGAACAATAGTGTCTTGAGCTTAGGAATCTGGTAGTCTCCCTAAACGGAACGCATCACTGAAGGTTGTAATTAAGTGAGGTAGTATAGATTCCGCGTATTGTGAGTATACCTCCATGCGAAAACACATCTGCCCCAGGGGCCTTTGAGGTGGGGAAAGAGGCCACCACCTCCCGAACCCCCTCTACAGCGAGAGGTGAGTCGAGTAATGCCCTCTGTGCATCCAACAGTCTAGGCAGGTGCACTGTACTCAGATAGATCTGCAGTTCATCAGGGGTACACGAAACCTTGGATTGATACAGGGTGGAATAGAACGATACCAGTTCCGCCATAACCCCAATCGGGAGTATTTAGAAAAGCACCAGATTGGGAATAAATGGTGGTGATGGCAGGAGTGGTAGACTGAGCCCTGACAAGCTTAGCCAAAAGACTTTTCTCCCTCCTCGTAAAATGCCTATTTGGCGAAGAAGCGTTTTTTTCCCCACTAGCGAGTGGAGCAAATGCAGGTAAGCTTCCTGTGCTGCCCTAGAGGCCTCTGAGGGGTCTAAAAGCTAATCCTGCCCCTTTATCTCTACTAGCCATGACAGCTGTTCTTCCTAGCGTTTACTTGAGTTTTTAATATTCGTAATCTCCTCTATGCAGACATCCTGGAGCCAACATTTAAAAGCATCCCAAGTTAGCAAGGGGTCATGGTAATATGCGTTGTCATAAAAAAATCTGGTGATTCGGGTTAGGATAAAATCATGGGAAGGAATCAAGTGCAGCCAAAATGCATTCATTTTCCAAGGGGGTCTGCTAAGGAGGGTGATAGGTTTAACGTTTAGTACTACCACTAAAAGGGAGTGATCTGGGATAGCCCTAGGATCATAGCTGATATCGTGTATCACAATATTGGACTGGGCCATTCCCAGAGATAAATTCTGGATAGAATAGTGTGCATTTTAGAAAAACAGGAGAATTCAATGCGGTGCCCATAATAGCCTACACAGGGGAAAGTAAAATACAGATACAGGAAAATATGAAAATATCTTTCCCAATAGTCTGCTCGTGACAGTGTTATACATCCTGCTATCTCTGGGTAAATGCTGCTATCTGCTCTCTACTCTAAACTACAACAACGCATGGACTCCTGTTAATTTCAGAACAAATAGTGTATACTGTATATATTTTTGTCTGTTGATTAGTTCTCACCTCTAGTTGCACTCTTTTTATGACTGTGGCCTGTGTCTGGTCTGTGTTTGAGAAACATCCCCCCCTATTCATGTGATCATTATCCGTTCCTAATTGGGGCGGAGAAGAGTGCTCATTTGACCATCTCCCATAAATTTAGATCAGCTCATGGGGGGTGGTCACAGATCGGGGGGGCATAGTCACAGATGGGGTGCTGCTTTTGCGTGAGTGTTGTTTTTGATGGAGTGCTAGGACGCAGTTGAACACAGCAGTTTAACTAAAGCAGGATAACTCAAGCAGCAGGAATATACAAGAAGAAGAAACTCTACTACATGCTGGACAGACTGCAAGCAAACACCCTGGGAAACATCTCTTACAAGTCTGAGTCCCACTCCGTGTACCTTTTTAAT
Organism: Staurois parvus; assembly: GCF_062004578.1. NCBI lineage: Eukaryota > Metazoa > Chordata > Amphibia > Anura > Ranidae > Staurois > Staurois parvus. The sequence continues at coordinate 530,931 of NW_028318161.1, read as the reverse complement.
ATGTCCCCTCCACTCCTTTTCATATTACTATCCTGCGTTCCCAAAATCTCACTTCTTTACCCCTCTGCTCCACCCCAAAATTTGTACATCTCACCCTCACTGCTACCATCTCCCTACTACTGCTCTCATCACCTCCTGTTGATACTTTACTATCCTGCTGACCCAAACACCAGGACTGGAAGGCATGTACACTCATGTACATCCCGCTCCCATCTTACTTTCCTCACCCTTCTTCTTCTCCTAACCTCTGGGGATATCTCCCCAAACCCTGGTCCTCCACTATTTCACCCCCACACCAAGCATCCTCTTTCTTCTGGGAATAGCCGCAATCCCCTCAATTTAATATCCGTCCCTGTGCTCCCAAAAACCACCCTCCCTTTTTCATGTGCGCTATGGAATGCCCACTCTGTCTGTAATAAGCTCACCTCTGTCCATGACCTTTTTGTGTCCCGCTCCCTTAACCTACTAGCTATTACAGAAACCTGGCTTCAAGCAGCAGATTCTGCTTCTCCCGCAGCACTTTCCTAAGGAGGCCTCCTCTGGACCCACTCACACAGACCCAGTGGTTGGAAAGGTGGTGGAGTTGGTTTTCTTCTATCCCCACTGAGCACCTTTCAAGTCCTCTCTAACCCTCCCTCTCTATCCTTCTCTTCTTTCGAGACTCACTGCATCTGGCTGTTTTCTCCTATTTCTCTGAGGATTGCAGTGATCTATTGTCCTCCTGGACCGGTGTCCCGCTTTCTTGGTGATCTCTCCGCCTGGCTACCCTACTTCTCTCCTCTGAACTACCCACTATCATTCTCAGAGATTTTAACATCCCTTTTAATGTCAACAACCCGGCTACCTCCTAACTCTTCAACCTGACCTCATCTTTTGCATTAGCACAGTGCATACAGTCCTCCACTCACTCTGATGGGAATACATTAGACCTTGTTTTCTCCCATCTTTGCACTCTCTACAACCCCACAAACACCCCCTTTCCTTTCTCTGATCACAATCTCATCACCTTCACAGTGTCCTTGTCTTCAAACACCTATCCCTTCAAGCAGCAAACAATTACCCACAGAAACCTTCACAACTTGAACCCTGCTCCTTTCCACTCTGCAACTGGCCACCTTTATGACAGAATCTCTCCCCTGTCCTGCCCTGCCCTGGCCACTGCTGTCTACAACAGTTCGTTTTCATCCACATTAGACTAACTTGCTCCTCTAACAACATGAAGCATCAGGCCCCCACCGTTACAACCTTGGCAGACTGACGACACCAGAAATCTTAAACGACATAGTTGTGCGCTATCAAGGTCCTACCTTTCCTCAGGGCTTGTGCTGCTCCATGTGCTGGCATCCATCTTAGGTCTGCAAAGCATTGTGGGATCCTTTATGCTTTCAGCCCTCTGCGGCTCCTCCCAGGAGGTGGCAGCTTATCACATTTAAGTCTGCTGTTTGCAGCTGTCCATTGCATTCGTGTCCTGTCTGTTGCACAGAAGCAAGCTCCTGTATAGTTAACTCTTTGCTCTCCTGGATACCAACTTGGCTTTGGCTAAGACTCCTCCTGGCTTCTGACCCCGGCTCTGGTGACCATTCTTCCTGGCTTCTGACCCTGGCTCTGGCGACCATTCTTCCTGGCTTCTGACCCTGGCTCTGGTGAACATTCTTCCTGGCTTCTGACCCTGGCTCTGGCGACCATTCTTCCTGGCTTCTGACCCCGGCTTTGGCTACGATTCCCGCTGGTTCTCGACTTGATTATTCTGAAAGACGACCTCGGCAGGGGAACTTCTGTCCTACCAAGTCATCCGCTGTTGCTGTCGGACTTGCATAGACTCTTGCCTTGTTTCTGTGTAAATAAAGCTACCTTTAATTGCACCTCCTTGTGTGTCTGGCTCCTCGCTCCCTGACATGCGCTGGAGCGATTGTGGTGTAAAACCAAATCTCAACAAGCATTCACCCTATATAAATTTGCTTTCTTAACATACAATTCCTCCTTTCATGCTGCCAAACAAGCCTACTTTGTCACTCTTATTAATACCTTGTCATCCAGTCCTCGTCGTCTCTTCTCTACTTTTAACTCTCTACTTTCTCCACCTCCACCCAGTACCTCGCTCACGAGATTGCCACTTAGCATACCTTATACTAAACCTCCCTCAACACTTTCCTCTTTTGACCTTGCTACTACCGAAGAGGTCACTAAGGTTTTCTCTGAAGCCCGTCTCACTACCTGCCTCCTGGATCCTGTCCCCTCACAACTACTACGGTCACCCTCTTCTTCCATCCTATGCTCCCTCACTCACATCTTCAATATTTCCCTCTCTACTGGTGCCTTCCCCTCCCCTTTAAAGCATGCGCACATCACTCCCATACTTAAAAAGCCCTTTCTGGACCCCACCAACCTGAACTTAAGACCCATCTCCCTGCTGTCATTTACCTCTAAACTCCTAGAACGCTTAGTCTACAATCACCTGAGCTCCCACCTCACCGACAACAACCTTCTTGACCCTTTACAGTCTGGCTTTCGCTCACTACACTCCACTGAAACTGCCCTCCTAAAACTCACTAATGATCTACTAACTGCTAAAACCAATGGTAACTACTCCATACTCTTACTACTTGACCTCTCTGCGGCTTTAGATACGGTTGACCATCCCCTCCTCCTCAAAAAACTCCACTCTCTTGGCCTTAGAGACTCTGCTCTCTCCTGGTTCTCCTCCTACATATCGCAGCGCTCCTTCAGTGTTACATATAACGCTGCCTCCTCCTCTTCACTCCCTATTTCTGTAGGGGTCCCTCAAGGTTCTGTCCTTCGACCCCTTCTCTTCTCCATCTACACCTCCTCCCTTGGTCACTTGATAAACTCCCATGGCTTTAAGTACCATCTCTATGCTGATGACACACAAATCTATCTTTCTACCCCCTCACCTCACCCCTTCAGTCTCCTCTCGCATTACTAACCTACTAAGTGACATATCGGCATGGATGTCACTCTACTTCCTCAAACTCAATCTTTCCAAAACTGAGCTCTTAGTATTCCCCCCAGCCGTACCCCCTTCACTGACTTCTCCATCAAGATCAATAACACAATCATCAGTCCCTCCCCTCATGCTAGGGTACTAGGTGTAATCCTAGACTCCCATCTGTCCTTTTACCCCCAAATCCAATCACTGTCCAAATCTTGTAGACTTCACCTCCGCAACATCTCCAAGATATGCCCGTTCCTAACCTTGGAAATCACTAAGCAACTTATTCACTCCCTTGTTATATCTTGCCTTGACTATAGTAACTCACTCCTCATTGGCCTACCTCATCGCAGGCTATCCCCTCTTCAGTCTATCATGAATGCTGCCGCCAGACTTATCCACCTTACTAACCGTTCTGTATCTGCCACCCCTCTCTACCAATCCCTCCACTGGCTTCCCATTGCCCAACGGATAAAATTCAAAACATTAACAATAACGTATAAAGCCATTTATAACTCTGCCCCAAATTACATCATTGATCTTGTCTCTAAATATCACCCAAACCGTACTCTCCGCTCCTCCCAAGACCTCCTACTCTCTAGCTCCCTTGTCTCCTACTCCCATGCTCTTCTCCAGAGCTTACCCCATCCTCTGGAACTCTCTACCCCAATTTATCAGACTATCGCCTACTCTGCTCACTTTTAGGCGATCTCTGAAAACCTCTCTCTTCAGGGAAGCCTATCCTGCCCTCAGCTAATAATGGAATCTTCTACTCTTCAAACCAGTCCATCCCCCACAGTTACTACCTTTTGTACCACTAGCCCCTCCCTCCTAGATTGTAAGCTCCAAGGAGAGCAGGGCCCTCCTATCCCTCTTGTATTGAACTGTATTGTTGCTGTATTGTCTCCCATTTTATATTGTAACTCGCTGAGCAAACTGTTGGCGCTATATAAATCCTGTATAATAATAATAATCCATCAATAAAAACAAAGAACAAAGGGTTGAAAACAGGCCCCAGCACGATGGTGCTGGGATCAAAGTTTGTGAAACAATTAACAACCAGTAGAAGTGACTGGGTGGAACCTATGACAGCCACCCCAAGGCAACCCAGTCCACCCTGCCTAACAGCACGCATTGGGAGGACCATATAGTACAAATTCGAAAAGAAATCTGCACTCCCAAATAGTTGGAATACAGGGGAGCGTTCAACCGTGTACAAATCCCATAGTGAGAAGCAGTAGGATAAGTTCCCTTGGCTTGTAAGTAAGAACATAAAGGAGAAAAATTGTAAAAGCGCACATATATTTGTTGCTCTTAACCACCACCAGGCATGTACCGGATGGAAGGGGGAAAAAGGAAGGGGGGGCCTTCGACTCAAGAGGAGTATACTGCCAGCCCGTAGCATCTTGATGCAACATCTTGAGGGAGGCCTTTACATTCAACGATTGCGCTGCATCAAGTGGACTCGGCCTCTCACAGTGGTCTGCAAAATAGGAGGGTATAGCATAGCATAATTTGAAGCCTTTGGAGTCACTTCTTGACAAACCAAAAATGTAGCCCTCCAATCTGTTTTCAATGTCATCCATTTTATCCGTGACAACATGTAATTGGTGAGTTGTAGCACGGGTTTCAGCCACCAGTGGGGGCATTTGATCTTCCAAATCACTAATGCGACTTTCAGCCGCAGTTGTGCGTTCTCGAATCTTTTGGAGGTCCTTCAAAAGGATACCTTCTCTGTGAGTCCCCCTAATTGCTCCTTCACCAATTGCACCGAGGCTGTGCATTTATTCACAGCTCTCAGGATATCACTCAGAGTGGGTTGTTCTCCCCTATCCAGGGTCTCATCATCCTCCATTGCCATGTCTGCGGCTGTCGCCTGTATAGCAGCCAGGCCAGAGCTGGGGACAGTAAAGGCCACTTTTCCCGACAGCTCCATTCAGCCCTCCCCAGCTCCCAAATCAGTGTCTTGCATATCAGAGATAAAACTAAGAATATTACATCCTTACAGGTGGCGCGGCTACTCTTTCCCCACTGTTTCTTTGTATTCTGACAGTGGAGGAGACTCCCCCACCCTCAAAATAAACAGATCAGCACTGCAGCCTATTGCCTGATCGAGTGAAAATATCCTGTCCTGAGATGAACTGAAGTCAATCAGGAAAACAATCAGTAGATTGACTTCTGTTCAACCAAAGCACAGATCTGCTTTCCCCTTAAGATGGTTAGTGAACGAAACTGGTCAGGGCAGAGCCTTTGGCAGTGACATCATCCCACATGGCTACGTTTTGGGGTTGAGTGTGAATCTGGCTTGTAGTATACAGTTTGTTGCTGCATTGTATATTGTTCCTGCTGTAAGTATGATACTTTGAATAAAGCTGTGCAGTTCATTCTGGTAAAGCACTATAGAGCATTTTATTTTGTGCATATACAGAGCTGTTACCTGGTTGGGACTGGAGAGGATATAGTAGCTGGATGCTGCTCCTGGGCAAAAGTAGTGCTCCAGCTGCATTATTTTGAAGACAAAATGGCTGTCAATATCAAGCAGTTAACAAGTGGTCTATTCCATTTGGTAAGCAGATTGTGTGTGCTCCTTTCAGGTGATGATGCACCAAAGTTGCGGTAAATAGTTTGCAGCGGATCCACACAAGTCTGTTTTATCCCATTTGCACAGGACCTTTGCAATATTTTATGAAATTACATTTTTTGAACTTTATTTATTGCATGAGCACTTGGTTTGTTTTACAAACACTGAGCACAGAGGTAGACACATTGATATAATTTTATATTTTGATCATATATATGCTTTAAGTAAAATACTTAAGGTAATAGCAAAATACAAAAGTGAATTGCAAATGCAAAATGCAACATATTGAGGAAAACAACATGAAGCAGAAGCCTTTAGTAAGCCAGTTGGTCGTGGGAGTTGCAGCCCTGTAATAGCTAACAACACATACGTTTGCAATCACTGTAGCACAAGCTATATACATACAGAATAGTTGGCTTTTAAAGCATCAGTGTTTCTTCTGTCATTACTAGCACACCTCCAACAGCAGGATGCCTTCAATACTTCTAAGGATGAGTATACAGTGTAGGCTCATACACACATGTGATACATGCTACAATTCACTTTTCTTTACATTCTGGAAGGCCCTTACAAAGGCAGCTGTTTAGATGAGCCAGGAGCAAAGAAGAATGGCTTAGTTTGTGTTTAGTTGAAGATACAAGGAAAAGCTAGATATATCATAGCTGTGTGCAGCATCGAGCACTGTCTTGGTGATCTTGGACCTACAGATAATAGCATGATAGATAGATAGATAGATAGATAGATAGATCATTGGATTTAGGTGTTCCAATTACCACCGTGGCCACAGGCATATAAATCAAGCATCTAGGCATGCAGACTGCTTCTACAAACATGTTTGAAAGAATGGGGCGCTCTCAGGAGCTCAGTAAATTCAAGCATGGTACCTTGATAGGTTGCCACCTGTGTACTAAGTCCATCTGTGAAATTTCCTTGCTACTAAATATTCCACAGTCAACTGTTAGTAGTATTATAACAAAGTGGAAACAACTGGGAACAACAACAACTCGGCCACGAAAAATGACAAAGCAAGGTCAGCACATGTTGAAGCGCACAGTGTGCAGAAGTCATCAACTGTCTGCAGAGTCAATAGCTAAAGACAGTGCATAGAGAGCTTCATGGAATGGGTTTCCATGGCCAAGCAGCTGCATTCAAGCCTTACATCACCAAGTGCAATGCAAAGCGTCGGATCACGCTTCTCTGTCTGGCAATCCAATGGACGTGCCTAGCTTTGGCGGTTGCCAAGAGAATGGTACTTGGTACTGAAACTAAATTCTCTCAACATCACTAAAGGAGAAGTATGGCTAAAGCTTGTTTGGCTATATTTCTATGCATCACAGGTGTGCAGTTCTTCAGAGAGCCAGCCCAGGCTCTGGAAAAATCCAGACAATATGGTCTGGATCCCCCCAGAAGCCGGACCAGCAGCCTTGTCAGCCTTTCGGCTGCGTTGCTGAGAGACTGAGCCAGTATCCCCCTCACATCCCATGGAGGTGCAGAGCAGAGAGGCTGACCGTCACTGCTCTCTGCTCAGAGCAGACCTGAGAACTAAGCACTTGCTCAATTCTCAGTACAGAGGCGATGGGGGACAACATTTTTTTTTTTTTTTCATGGAAACCACACACTTCTTTTAACTATTTTTAATCCTAAGGCCACTAGGTTTGGTAATAGATAGGAAGGTAATTTATATTTACTTATTTTAACCTTTTTTTTTTTAATTTCTTCCGTTGCTTCCTGGTTTCTGGCCTAGGCCAAAAATGATGTCATACAACCCAGGCCTCTTCATAGGCAGTTTTTTCTTTCATCTAGAGGAAGGGAGAAGGGCATTTCTTAGCTAAGCAGACCCTCCTGCCTGCATACCTGAGCTAAGTACACATGGATTCCAGGAAGTAAATGCTACACTGATCATCTGCCCTTACTCAAGATGGCCATGGCTAAAATGTGTACCTCAGGATATAGAAAAACTTCCAATAGTAACTCCCACGTACAATAATGTATCTATAGCTGAGAAATAGGCATTATTTTCTCTTCAAGTCTATCGCAATAAAATCTTATGATAAAGGAGGAAATGCAGTTATCATGGACAACTCCCAGTATAAAACGATGCATTATAACATTCTTAGAAACAAAGAATGGTATTGACCTATACCTTCCACTATTGTTGATAACTTAAATTTAAAATTTTGTGAACTGGTAGATAGGGCTTTGGAGGTTGGTGCTATTTCCAAAGACTTGCGGGAATATACTAGAACTCCCTATCCGAAAACCCCTACATTTTATAGTCTGCCCAAGTTGCGCAAAAAGTCTGCTACCATTACTGGTAGATCTATTGTATCTCCAACCTCATGTTCATGCTTTGCAATTTTTTGTGAAACATACAATCCATTTTTTACAACTAATAGAGATTATCACGGTTTCATCTGAGGCCTTGATAGTAACTATTTGATGTTGAAGCACTGTACAGCTCCATACATCACTATTTAGGACTGGCCATGATTAGAAAGATACTCGCTCAGAGAGGCATTCAGAATTGGTGTTTCAATGAATTTATCATCATTTCAGGTTTGGCATTAATCCTTAATCACAATTTATTTCTGTTTGAGGGCTCCCACTACCTCCAGGTGTAGGGTGTTGCGATGGGAACATGTTGTGCCTGGGGGCGTGGGAGCAATCTCTCCTCTGTAACAAGGGTCTTGCGATGTACCCCTGCCATATCTCTACATGGCAGAGGTACATTGATGATGTCTTTCTTGTGTGGGAGGGGCCAGAGGAATTGTTACTTCATTGGTTCAACACTCTAAATGATAATGATTTGAATTTAAAATTTACCATGTCTCAGAGTTTTAAGGCAGTTAACTTCTTGCATACAACTATATCCAAGGAATCTGATGGACGCCTGATTAGCAGTCTGTACAGTAAAAGTAAGGCTGGCAATACAATTCTCCATGTGGACAGTTTTCATCCTCAGCCTCTTATTAACGCAGTTCCGTACAGTCAATATTTCAGACTGCGACGCAACTGTTCTCAGGAATCTACTTTTAAAATGGAGGCCAGTAATTTGAAAAACAGACTATTGGAAAGAGGCTATAGTAAGACTTGTCTTTGAAAAGCCTAGATCTATGAAAGCATTGAGAGATCATTTACTCTTTCAGAAAGAAAAAAACAAAATCCTACAAACAAGGACCTACACAAAATATTTTATGTTATGCTAACTAACAACCAAACACTCAAAGAATTTAAAAAAACATTGGTCATTCTTTGAAGTTCTCAATACTAACACAAGACCCTGGTATCCAGCTGTTTATAAGTAAAACACCAGCTATCACATTTAGATGAGCTACTTCACTCAAAGACAGATTGGTTAAAGGTGAGTTTAGAGGGGATAACCCAGCTGATCACTGCCGGTATTCTGGGACCTTTCCTATGACATATGCTTTTATTGTCCATATATGTTAGGCAAAAATAATATCATATTGCCAACTGGAGAACAATTACAACATTTTGCAAACTGCCAGACAAAAGGTGTAGTTTACATGCTCACATGTGACTGTGGAGCTTCCTATATAGGGAAAACCAGAATTTTGGCATCATATATACAGGTACATTCATAGTATGAAAGTCTGTAATCCAGATTTCCCTGTTGGAAGTCATGCACCTTTGTTACATGCACACAAACCTAGAATTAAATTTACAGCTATTGATCAAGTGCATATTACACAGAGAAAAGGTGATTTGAACAAATTTCTTCTGCAGTTAAAACAGAAATGGATATTCAAATTGAGGGCTACTTACCCTCTTTGATTAGGTGATGCTATTACTTCTAAACCCTTTATTAAAGGATTTTTTTCAGGGAAGATAGAATAATGATAATATATATATATACAGTATATATATATATATATATATCCTAGATTGTAAGCTCTAATGAGGGGCCTTCTGTTTCCACTTTGTACCAAATTGTATTGCAGCTGTAATGTCTACCTTAATTTTGTAAAGCGCTGCTGGCAAACTGTTGGCAAACTGTTGGCACTATATAAATCCTGTATAATATATATAAAATTCCTTTGTGTTTTTGATCGGTTTGGTTACGTGTATTTTGGATCCTCTACTGCTGTACTGAATGATACATAAATAATATGATAAAAAACTACTATGTTTAATACTTTTGTAGACATTCTTCAGTGGTTTGATGTGTTTTTCTCTTTATATGGTTTTTTTTTGCTCTCTGGTCTTGGTAATTTGTTTTGTGGGGGACCCTTCTCTCTTTGGGTGGGCTGTGTGTCTCCCCCAGTGCGGATGTGGGGGATCTTCTGTATTTGCCCCTGCCTCACAGTGGTTGAGGCGGGGCGTACGTCTGCACTGGTAGTGTCCTCTCAGTGGTGGCTCACCGCAGATGTGCGCAGTGCGGTGATGTCAGCACGTCAGTTCTGGTCTCCTCTCGGGGGGTGGTCTGGTGAACTGAAATGTGCATGATGTCACAACATCGCAGACGCACAATACCACCAGTTGAGGACGCTGGGTGAGTCATCTTGATGAGCGGGTGGTGCGTTCGGCATCTTCCTCCACAGCTGTTACCATTAATGCAAATCTGTTTAAAGTCTTGGATAGTATCAGACTTCTCTTTGTTTGTTTGTGGGAACAACGGCATCCTTTCTTTTATCTGTCCTCAAGGGTGTTTCATGGTACGCTGCCATTGAGGTTTAGTACTCAAATTGCCCAGTTGATGTTTGTGGGGATGTATATTTGTGTATATTATTTAAAAGATCTCTGGTACTACTTTTTGAATTATTCTTTACTTAGGCTTGGGATCTCACCTACAGCTCTGGGGTACGCTTATTTTCCATCTATTGTCAACTTTCCTGACACCCTCAGAATAAGCATTAACTGCGGTAGTTAACCCTGGACTCAGTATTGTGAACTTCATAGAATTCAATAGTGCATTGGTTATTTGTTTCTTATATTTTCAAATTCTCAAATTATGGAGGGTGGGCTGTGGAGGTGTGCCACTGATCATATTTAGCCCCTGCTTTGGCTCTCTGGGCCCCCCCCCCCAAGACAATATTTGACCTCCTGGACATCGCCAATAGTCCTTATACCTCAATGATAACTGTAAATCATTTTGACATATTCCTATTGTGCCTGCTTATCTATGCTGACTCTATATGTTGGTGCTGTTATTATTTGTATGTATTTCCTTGTTCATACATGCAGGTATTTCTCCATTTTCCGCTGGTGAAGACTTGTTTGTTGACGAATCTCGTTGGTAATGATTACTGGGGAAAGTTATGTTTTATTGTATTGCATCTTGACACTGTTCCCTCTGTGTGTACAAATGTTCTTTAACTCTGTCAACTAGATAATATAGTGCAATGGCACACGGAAGAATACACATATGATAATCTAGTTGTATAGACATGATCAGAGCCTTTTTTTTAACTAAGCAATTGTTTTAGATGGAATTAAAATAAATCAGATTTGTATTAATCTTTTGGACCCTTTTGATACACTTCTTGATACATATTTTTTGTTGCTGCATGAAAGTCCCAGAGGAGATGTATTTGTTGTCTTCCAAGAAATGCTACGGGTTGCTTTTAAAAGTGATTTCTCAACCGAACAAAGCAAGGAGACATGTATGGATGGGTGAATTAGCTCTGAATATTAAAAATGAATTTAATAGTATTTTCAGTTTATGGTGCTTAGATACAGTTTAGTTTTACTTTGAGGCAAACAGCTCAATATTCAGATAAAGATTACAGCACTCATATTTAAGTCAAGGCTCTGGCAGTGCTCATCCTATTCCTCCTTGCACAAAAGAGCAGATACCGGTCCTGCTGATTGGTTAGCCCGTTGACGCCGACGTAACACAAATATGCAGCCTCACAGAACTGGGCTTTTTTCCATGGGGCCACATATTTGCGTACCTGTCTTTGTGGTGGGAGTGCGCTGCATGGAGCGTACCTGTCTTTGTGGTGGGAGCGCGCTGCACGGAGCGCTCCCAGCACAAAGACCGTGGTGTCACTGAGAGCACCGGGTCCGGTTCTTATGATCGGGACCCAGAACTCCAGATTCCAGGTCACATAATTGCTGTGATAGCCTCTGATTGCCTATCACAGTGATCAGTCACTGTACAGCCTGGCCTCCTTTTTTTTTCTGTGAATACATTGTATCTCTCTAACTCCTGGCATATAGGGGGAAAACATTTTGTAAAAAAAAAAAGATAAATATTAAAAAATAAAATTAAGAAAAAATACCTAGATCAAGGTTTGATCTAGTTCAGTGCCAAGGTTAGTGTTTGGGTCAGGGTCAAAGGTCAGGATTAAAAAAAAATTTGGTGTTGGTGTCAGTGTGTTTCAGGTAAAAAAAAAAGTACAAAAACAAAATGCGCACTATTGTTTCTGGGCGGTACTACGGGTACAAACAACAAATAACATACACATAGATGGTATCGCTGCGATCGTCGAGCTGAAGAAATTTGTCCTGAAAAAAACAAGGTATAATTCACCTGTATGTACAAAGTAGTTGTGGTGATATGTACGGTTGTACTAACATACTAACACATGTCACATGCAAAATTGTGCTTAGTCATTTTTAGATTTGTTTTACCCTTAGGCGTGAAGGGGTTAAGGACCTTCTATGTGCCTGTCCAGCTCTCCTAGGGTAACTGCCTGTCTCCTGGAATCTCCTCCATGCTCTTGAGACTATGCTGGGAGACACAGCAAACCTTCTGGTAATGACACGTATTGATGTGCCATCCTGGAGGAGTTGGACTGCCTGTGCAACCTCTGTAGGGTCCGGGTATTGCCTCACTCTATCAGAAAAGTTGAGTAGGGAAAAAATGGCAGTGGCCTCCACTTGTAAAACCATTTCTGTTTTGGGGGTCATCTCATTGTTGCCCATCGAGTGCACCCGTTAATTTTATTAAACCAAAACAGCTGAAACTGATTAACAACCCCCTTTGCTACTTAACTGACCAGATCAATATCCCAGGAGTTTAATTGACTTGATGCTACAGTCTGATTAAAAAATGTTCCTTTAATTTTTTGAGCAGTGTATATAAAATTAAGAAAAACTTATAAAGAGGCTTTTTTGCACTGAAGTCAATGGAGACGTTTTTACATTGAAGTCAATGGGATGCAATTTGGCATTTAAGTCAAAAGGACATGATTTTTAATTGGAGTCAATAGGTGGCATGTTTGCATTGTAGTCAATAGGACAAGATTTTGCATTGAAGTCAATGGGATGCGATTTTGCATTGAAGTCAATAGGGACATTTTTGCATTGAGGTAAATGGGATATGATTTTGCATTAAGGTCAATAGGATGCAATTTTGCATTGAAGTCAGTTATCATTATCGGCACCTTCTTTTTTCTATTAGCAAAACGCCGGTAACTCTGTTTTTGGCCAATAATTTTTGGTGGCCGATATATTGGTGCATCACTATATAATACCCTTTTTTTTGGTAAAATTTAAAACATGATGGTGCCCTGAGTGAATAGATATAAAATATGTTAAGATGTAAAATTGTGCACGCCTGTGAAATGACAACAAACTATGGTACCTAAAATTATCCATATAGGTGACACTTTAAAAGCCTTAATTATTTCTTAATCTGGTATTGCAGCCATATAGGAGATATACAGTATGTGCAAGGCTACAATAATCACATATGGAATGAACTGTGCATTTTTCACAACCATCTAGTGAACCTCATCTCTACGCCTATTTACTAACAATACAAAAAATATTTGGAACATCGAAATCTGGATAGAAATTGAACAGTTGCCAAAATTTGAATCCTTGGGGTACATTTACTAAAGGAAAATAGGTTAATCACTTTGCAGGGAAATTTTCCCTTAGGATAGGTGTGCTGATTTCCATCATCCAATCATGCCTCCTCCTTTGCACTCACACAGTGCATATAATCCACCACCCACTCCGATGGAAATATCCTGGACCTTGTCTTCTCCCACCTTTGCGCTCCCCACAACCTCACTAACACCCCCTTCCCTCTCTCGAACCACAACTTTATTACCTTCTCTCTCTCTCCTCGTCCTCAAACCCCTACCCCTCCAAATGCCATACTACTACCAGCCGTAACCTCCGCAACCTGAACCCTGCCCCCCTCCACTCTGCAGCTGATCAACTCCACGACCGCATCCTCCCCCTGTCCTGCCCCCGACCTGGCTATGACTGCCTATAACAACTCACTATCAGCCACCCTTGACTCATTAGCACCTTTAACCACACAAAACATCAGACCCCGACCGCTCCAGCCTTGGCAGACTGATCACACCAAAACTCTCAAACGACACAATCGTGCCCTGGAGCAACTATGGCGCAAAACCAGATCCCAACAAGCCTTCACCCGCTATAAACCCGCCTTCCACACATACACCTCCGCCCTCCACGCTGCCAAACAAGCCTACTTCCTGACCCTCATCAAGACCCTCTTCTCCAATCCTTGCCAACTTTTCTCCACCTTTAACTCTCTACTCTCTCTGCCCCCACCTCCACACAGCACCTCACTCACCGCCCTTGAGATGGCCAATCACTTCAAAAACAAGATTGACACAATTCACAAGGACATCGCCGCTTCTCAAACTCCCTCCAAACCCGTCCCCTCTCATACAGCTACCCCCTCATCACCCCTCTCCCTCGGCCTCACCACTGCTCTGACCTCCACCCCACCTAACATTCCTCACACTGAAGCGCCCTCCACACTCCACACCTTCGACCTTACTACCATCGAGGAGGTCACCAAGGTCTTTTCTGATGTCCGCCTCACCACCTGCCCCCTCGACCCTATACCCTCACAACTCCTACGACCTCCCTCCCCCTCCATCTTACGCTCCCTCACCCACATCTTTAATCTCTCCCTCTCTTGCGGCGCATTCCCCTCCCCTCTGAAGCACGCGCACATCACTCCCATACTTAAAAAGCCCTCCCTGGACCCTAACAACCCGAACAACCTCAGGCCCATCTCCCTGCTCCCATTCTCATCCAAACTCCTGGAGCGCTTAGTCTACAATCGCCTAAGCTCTCACCTCAACGACAACAACTTCCTCGATCCCCTACAGTCTGGTTTCCGTCCCCTACACTCCACCGAAACTGCCTTACTCAAACTCTCCAACGACCTTCTAACCGCCAAAGCTAATGGCCACTGTTCAGTGCTCCTACTCCTCGACCTCTCCGCTGCCTTCAACACAGTCGACCACCCCCTCCTCCTCAAAAAACTACACTCCCTCGGCCTCAGAGATTCTGCTCTCTCCTGGCTCTCGTCCTACCTATCACAACGCTCCTTCAGCGTTACCTATAACGCTACCACCTCCCCCTCGCTCCCCCTCTCTGTTGGGGTCCCTCAAGGCTCCGTCCTCGGGCACTTTCTCTTCTCCATCTACACCTCCTCCCTTGGCCAACTCATATACTCTCACGGCTTCAACTACCACCTCTATGCCGACTAAACACAAATCTATCTCTCTACCCCTCGCCTCACCCCCTCTGTCTCCGCCCGAATCACAAACCTACTAAACGACATATCAGACTGGATGTCGCTCCACTTCCTTAAACTGAACCTCTCCAAAACCGAGCTCCTAGTCTTCCCCCCAGCTCGCACACTACCCCACACTGACTTCTCCATCACTTCCAACAATGCCACTATCAGGCCCGCCCCGCAGGCCAGAGTACTTGGTGACATTCTGGACTCCAACCTATCCTTCCAGCCCCAAGTCCAATCACTAACAAACTCATGCAGACTCCACCTCCGCAACATCGCCAAAATCCGCACGTTCCTAACCTCAGAAACCACTAAACAGCTCATCCACTTCCTCATCATATCACGACTCGATTACTGCAACTCCCTCCTTACTGGCCTGCCTCGCCACAGGCTATTCCCGCTTCAGTCAATCCTGAATACGGCAGCCAGACTCATTCACCTCACCAACCACTCCGCTTCCGCCACCCCCCTCTGCCAATCCTTCCACTGGCTTCCGATTGCACAACGGATCAAATTCAAAATCCTAACACTGACATACAAAGCTGTCCATCATACTGCCCCAAACTACATCACCGACCTAATATCCAAGTACCACCCAACACGCACACTCCGCTCTTCTCAAGACCTCCTTCTCTCTAGTTCCCTGGTCTCCTCCTCCCATGCCCGCCTCCAGGATTTCTCCAGGACATCACCTATCCTCTGGAACTCCCTACTCCAATCCATCAGACTATCACCTACTCTCCTCTTATTTAGGTGCACCCTGAAAACCCACCTCTTCAGGGAAGCCTACCCCACCCCCTGCTAATTGCCGACCTCCTCCACTCTTCCTACCACTCCATTCCCCACAGCTATCTCCTCCTGTACCACTATCCCCTCCCTCCTAGATTGTAAGCTCAAAAGAGCAGGGCCCTCGAACCCCTCGTGTATCACATTGTATTGTTTTCGTACTGTCGCATGTTCGGTCTCCCTTTGTAATGTACAGCGCTGAGTGAACTGTTGGCGCTTTACAAATACTGTATAATAATAATCATGTGCAAGCAAAACATAGTTTTTTTGTTTTTGTCTTTTTTTTAATTTTCCTTGCACATAATTGGGTATTTTTTCTGAACGCTTATCACAATTGCTAAGCAAGGGGACAATTCCTTTGTAAAGTGCCAATTCCACAGTAAAGTGAACAGCTTTCTTTCCTATAAAAATGAGGAAGGGTTGTGACAGCGCAAACACTGCAAAGTCCTGGGAAATGGTAGTATGGGTGATGGTGGTATTAGTGGCTACTGTATGAAGAGCGTAGGATTCCGTGTGGCACTGAGGGCAAGGCTTCCAAATAAGCTGTAGCAACTTCTGTAGATGAGAAAAAGGAGAGAAGCGCCTCTAAGTGCAATAAGTCTTTTAATTCAAGTCTAAATGTAGAAACACTCACATGTGTGAAGTAATCATAAGCATAAAAACCATGGTTAACAATAGTTAACGGTGGGGTGGTAACCCGGGTGAAGAGCCGTCATCTCTCTGCGATGTGGGGAGGTCAGCTCTCGGCTGGAACAGCGTGGTGGCTGGAGGGGGAACAGCGGTGAGGCCAGCCTTCATGCACGTCCTCCCTCAAAGCCGGATGGAACGCACGCTGGAACGTAGCGGCGGCGTGGCGGTGATGACGTCAGATCCCAGGGTGCACTGTGACGCGTTTCGGAGCATGCACTGGCCGTGGAAGGCGGAAGTGCACTCCTTTTTCAAGCAGTGAAAAAGGAGTGCACTTCCGCCTTCCACGGCCAGTGCCTTCCGCCTTCCACGGCCAGTGCATACTACAAAGCCGATATCCTGATGAATAGCAATGTGGTGACGTCATTCGCACACTCCTCATTGACGCGTTTCATCACTAGTCACATGACTTTATCAAGGATTGATCATATCCCCTTGATAAAGCCACGTGACTAGTGACGAAACGCGTCACATGGAGTTGCCATTCATCGGGATAGCGGCTTGCAGTACTTTACAAACGGCTCTTGGAATGACATTACAGCAGGCAATAGCATTCATTAAGTGGGCCCGTGCTTTGCCTTGTATTACATTATGGATGGTGTCTGTTTTGAGCATGTACAGGACTCTGCTGCTGAGATGATACTGCCATCTGGTGTTTAATCAGTACATCACTGGATCTTCATCATACCTGGTGCAAAATACACCTCCGGAACGTGAGTGTATTTCTTATGTTTTAAGTGATGAATAAAAGTTTAAAAGGATAAAGCACTATGTTGAGTTCTTTTTAAATGAGGAATACGGCTGATACAAAGACACTTATCAGGAGGGAGCTTACTTTGGAGTCTTCATTCAGCAAGCTGATCTTCTGAGTCCATATGGGTCCAAAAGTGCAGTTAGACTGTAACATTGTATAATGTGAGGTCACACTGCGTGAGGTGAGCAGATATATGGTGGAGGACGTCTTTGCACGGCAATTGATGACAGATGCACATATTTTTCGCTATCCATAGAGGGTTCACTGAATGAACACTTTATTGATTGAGCTTGATTTTCTTAATGACTTTTGTTTGATTCACACTTAAAAATTTCTTTATTTTTTTTTTATGTGTGGTTTTTGTTTTTAATAAAACAAAATATATATATATATATTTCATATTTTTATTTCAACACTAATATTTTAATTTCTAGCTCTGTGCTGGATACATGTTCTCTTTACCTGTAAGCTGATTGAAAGCAAAAATGTTCATATGCAATATTTCATATTTACCTGATTAAAAAATATAACTTTTTATTTTCTTCAGTACTGAACATAATAAAGAGGATACATTTTAAAACCAAAAAGTTTTTTTCTAGGGTGCTCCAGGATCCCCACAATCAAGTACGCAAATCTCAAGTTTCACCCCAAAGTCAAGCGCCCCCCATGTTCCTTCCTTGCACATCACCATTGAAGGGTTATTATTGGAAGCAATATGTGATTTTTCATAGTTGACCACCCTGGGTTTCATACAAAAACTGAAGGTACATGCCAGCAGCCCTTTGTGCCTGCATTTAAAACCTGCTGGAGATTTACTAGGTATTCCTAAGTACAGGTTTGCTTAAAGAACCCTGCACAAGTAATGATTTCCGCACATTTTTATCCTGAGTATAGTACACTGTAAACTCTGATTGTGTGGCAAGTTTAAAAGTATACACATTACACCTAACCTTTATTTAGCAAGATGTTTTTACTTAATAATTAGAAAATTCCAGGATTTCCAACACAATACAAATGAGGGGGTGAACGGTGTTATACGAAGACACAGCTTAAATTTAATAGACCATTTGATTCAGTGGGTGGGTGTAAGGTATCTGCTCTGTGCGGCAGGATGGTTGCTATGCAACAGACTCCAGAGAGACAGAGGGAGAAACATAGTAAGGTAGAGAGAACAGTGATTATCAGTGATGAAAATGGCACACAAATATGAACAATGTGGTTTTTCTTTTTGTGATGAAACATTTTATTACAGTCAGACAGCATTGCTGGGTAAAACTGTGTTATCCGAAGGTTTTCCTTTCTTAAAAATATCAGTCACGTGCATATAATATCGGCCACAAATGTTACAATAAACATGGGGAGCACTAGCATATTCTAGAGTGGAAAAGTATCTGGCCGTTACACCATTCAGATCTGATATTTGTAAATGTGGTCACAGGCACATCATTGTTTTCCAGTTATACTTTCTTACAGTTGTTGAACATGATTCTGCAGCTGGTCTAATCACTGCTCCTTTAGCATGATACTATATTTAAAGAGGATCTAAACCCATTGATTTAATTGTCTCTGAAAACCATTACATTCAAGGCATGCTACGAATGACAACTCACAGTTGCTTGTCTCTCAAATGAACTGTCAAACCATCAAATTTCATATCTGATCACATGTGCGGCACCATGGCAACTACAGATCAAACAGAGGCTAAGATGGCAGCTTCCTTGGCTGCAAGGCCTCATTTAGACTTGTTTTGCTGTCTGAAGCACGATCTATGTTCAGATCACGCATCAGACAGCAATAGACAGGGGTGAGGAGGCATTGTATCGCCTACTCTCCACCTGTTTTAAAACCCTAATTACCAGACAACTACTCTGCAACTACATGCTTTGTGAGTGGTTGCAGTGTGGCACCCTTCCCTTGAATGGTTCTGTGCTCTGTGGGCAGTACCAGTACATATATACACCCCTAGCCGCAGCCTCAGCAGCAACAGGGAAGAGGTTGAGGGTGGGAATAACATGGCTTAACCACAGGGTGTCATTGAGCCCTAAAGAATAGAAGGGCTTAGTTCCGCTTTAACCACTTGCCTACTGGGCACCTATACCCCCTCCGTGCCCAGGCCGATTTTCAGCTTTCATTGCTCTCACACTGACTGCAACACTGTACCCATATGAAATTTACGTCATTTTGTTCACACAAATAGAGCTTTCTTTTGGTGGTATTTAATCACCACTGGTTTTTGGTGTTTTTTTAGCTATACACAAAAAAAGATTTTGAAACAGAAAAATGTATTTTTCTTAGTTTCTGTTATACAATTTTGCAAACAAGTAATTCTTCTTCATATATTTATACTGCTACATTTCTTTGGTAAAAATAACCCAAATCAGTGTATATTATTTGGTCTGTGTGAAAGCTATAGGGTCTACAAGCTATGGTAGCAATTACTGAAAATTTATCACACCTGCTGTACTGATCTCATTCCTTGAGGCCCTAACATGCCAGGACAGTACAAATACCCCTTACCTGACCCCTTTTTGTAAAGTAGACATTCCAAAGTATTTAGTAAGAGGCATGGTGAGTTTTTGGAAGTTGTAATTTTTTCCCACAATTATTTGGAAAATTAAGATTTTTTTTTTTTCACAAAATTGTCATATTACCAGGTTATTTATCACACACAGCATAGGCATACTTGCAACTACAGTGAGATAATAGGTTTGTGCTCATATAATCAAAATAAAATCTAATACCATCCACAGTACTAAATATATAAATGATACAGAGTGTCCAAATATTGTGAAACATAAATATGAGTAATATGTGTCAAATAAAGTCCAAACACCAGTGTCAGATAGTCCTTTTCTTTTTGTGTCTTTAAACAAAAATAATTTTCAACTCAATTCCAGTGTCCAAATAATTTCACCATGACAAAATCCACCACCAGATACATTAAATGAACTCACCAGAGCCATATGCTGATTAACCACATGCCGCCCAGCCACTGTATAAATATGGCGGCAGGGCGGCACGGCTGGGCAAAACCACATTTTAAAACGTGTGTTTTTAAAACAGGTATGGGACGCGCCGCCGCCCTAACTGTCCCGCCGATCACAGCCGTGGATGTCAGTCGCCGGGTCATAGCCGGTCGTTACTGGCTACGTCCCGGCGATCGGTGGCAATCGCTGACAGAGAGCACAGCTGCAGTAGCTGTGCTTTCTGTCAGTTCCCTGACGGCTCCAGGACAAGCTGATCAGGACAGAAGAGTTTCTCTCTCCTGATCAGCAGTGTCCCATGCAGTACACACCCCCGCCCCCTAGTAAAACACTCCCCTCACACAGTTAACCGTTTCCCTGAAAAATAAACTTAACCCCTTCCTCCCCAATGCCATTAGTACAGTGTCAGTGTTTTTTTTTTTGCACTGATCACTGTATCCATAAGTCACTGATCGCCGCCATTATTAGTATATAAAAAAAAAACTCCCAATATCTTTCCCGCCATTTGTAAACGCTATAACTTTCACGTAAACCAATTAATTTACACGTATTGGTTTTTTTTTTTAGCAAAAACATGTCGCAGAATGCATTTTGGCAGAAATTTATGACTAAATTTGATTTTTAAATTTTTTTTTACTGGACATGTTTTATAGCAAAAAGTCCAAAATATTGTTTTTTTTCCTCAAAATTGTCAGCCTTTTTTTTATAGCGCAAAAAATAAAAACTGCACAGGCGATCAAATACCACCGAAAGAAAGCTCAAATTTGTGGGGAAAAAAAGATGTAAATTTCATTTATGTACCGCATTGCATGACCGCGCAATTGTCCGTTAAACTAGCATAGCCAAAAATGGTGTAAATTCCATTATCTATACCATAGTTTGTAGACGCTATAACTTTCACACAAAGCAATCAATATACACTTATTGGGATTTTTTTTACCAAAAACATGTAGCAGAATACATTTTGGCCTAAATTTATAACCAACTTTGAGTTTACTATATATTTTTTATAGCTGAAAGTAAAAAAATATTGTTTTTCTTCAAAATCTTTGGCCTTTTTTTGTTTATAGCACTTTATACCACATGCACGGTAGCAGCCTTATTCAATGAAGAGTTATTCTTAAGTGCATAGCAATCTGAATCCTTCTCATTATTATGACTTTTCAGCAAAGGGGATTCTCATTTGTTTCTATGGAATACTGTATTTAACCGCATGCCGCCCAGCCACTGTACATGTACGGCGGCAGGGCGGCACTCACAGGCAAAACCACGTTTTAAAACGTGTGTTTTGTAAACAAATAGGGGGCGTGCACGAGGCGCGCCGCCGCCCTATTTGTCCCGCGGATCACCGCCGCAGATGTCAGTCGCCGGGTCACAGCCACTCCTTAGCGGCTATGTTCCGGCGATCTGCGGCAAACAGTGACAGAGAGGACAGCTGCAGTAGCTGTGCTGTCTGTCACTTCCCTGTCAGCTCGAGGATGAGCTGATCAAGAAAGAACAGTTTCTCTTTCTCGATCAGCCTTGTCCCGCCCAGTACACACCCCCGCCCCCTAGTAAAACACTCCCCTCACTCCTATAACCCTTCCTTGCAAAATAAAGTTAACCCCTTCCTCCCCATTGCCATTAGTACAGTGTCAGTTTTTTGGGGTTTTTTTTGCACTGATCACTGTATTAGTGTTTTTTGGGATGTCAGTGACCCCAAGTCAGTACCCCCCAATGTCAGAATGTCCACCGCAGTCCCGCAGTCCTGCCATAAGTCGCTGGTCGCCGCCATAAGTCCCTGATTGCCGCCATAAGTCCCTGATCACCGCCATAATTCGATGATCGCCGCCATTATTAGTATAAAAAAAACCCTAAAAATCCCAGTATCTTTCCCGCCATTTGTAAATGCTATAACTTTCATGTAAACCAATTAATTTACACGTATTGTTTTTTTTTTAGCAAAGACATGTCGCAGAATGCATTTTGGCAGAAATGTATGACTAAATTTGATTTTTAAATTTTTTTTTACTGGACATGTTTTATAGCAAAAAGTCCAAAATATTGTTTTTTTTTCCTCAAAATTGTCAGCCTTTTTTTTTTTTTATAGCGCAAAAAATAAAAACCGATCAAATACCACCAAAAGAAAGCTCAATTTGTGGGGAAAAAAAGGAAGTAAATTTCATTTATGTACCGTATTGCATGACCGCACAATTGTCCGTTAAACTAGCGCAGCGCTGTATAGCAGAAAAATGGCGTAAATTGCAGTATTTATACCAGCGGTTCTCAACCTGGGGGTCGCAACCCCTTTGGGGGTCGAACGACCATTTCCCAGGGGTCGCCTAAGACCATCGGAAAACACATATTTCCGATGGTCTTAGGAACCGAGACACCGCTCCTGTCTCCGGCGATGTGTGGGCGGGATGATATGCTGCCCCTGTCACCGCCTCCTCGCCGCTGATTGGCCACCGGAACTGTAGCTCAGTAGAGGCACACAGGCGGCCAATCACCGACGAGGAGGTGGAGCTTGGAGAGGAGGAGCCGAGCGGCAGCGCGCGTAGATCAAAGAAGATCGAGGGAGCTGCAGGAGCGAGTGAAGAGAGAGGCCAGAGAAGGAAGACAGCTGACAGGTAAGTGCAAATTTTGCTGCTGCAGCCAGGTATGCAGGCTGTAGATGGGAGAGGGAGAGAGCGAGCCCAGGCTGGAGCAGGTGTCAGCAAGGTAAGTATCATTGGTGTCAGTGGGAGGGATAGTGCCCCATCATTTGTGTCACTAATACCAATGATGGGGCACTATTCCTCCCCCCACTGACACCAACGATGAGACACTATTCCTCCACTCACTGACACCAACGATGAGACACTATTCCTCCCCCCACTGACACCAACAATGGGGCACTATTCCTCCCCCCACTGACACCAACGATGGGGCACTATTCCTCCCAATGACACCCACGATGGGGCACTATTCCTCCCCCTGGCACCCACGATGGGGCACTATTCCTCCCACTGACGCCAATGATGGGGCACTATTCCTCCCACTGACGCCAATGATTGGGCACTATTCCTCCCACTGACGCCAATGATTGTGCACTATTCCTCCCACTGACGCCAATGATGGAGCACTATTCCTCCCACTGACGCCAATGATGGGGCACTATTCCTCCCACTGACGCCAATGATGGGGCACTATTCCTCCCACTGACGCCAATGATGGGGCACTATTCCTCCCACTGACGCCAATGATGGGGCACTATTCCTCCCACTGACGCCAATGATGGGGCACTATTCCTCCCACTGACGCCAACGATGGGGCACTATTCCTCCCACTGACGCCAACGATGGGGCACTATTCCTCCCACTGACGCCAACGATGGGGCACTATTCCTCCCACTGACGCCAACGATGGGGCACTATTCCTCCCACTGACACCAACGATGGCGCACTATTCCTCCCACTGACATTAGTGATGGGGCGCTAGTCCTCCCACTGCAAAATTACAGTTATGAAGTAGCAACGAAAATAATTTTATGGTTGGGGGTCACCACAACATGAGGAACTGTATTAAGGGGTCGCGGAATTAGAAAGGTTGAGAACCACTGATTTATACTATAGTTTGTAGACGCTATAACTTCCACACAAAGCAATCAATATACACTTATTGGGATTTTTTTTACCAAAAACATGTAGCAGAATACAGTTTGGCCTAAATTTATAACCAACTTTGAGTTTACTATATATTTTTTTTATAGCTGAAAATAAAAAATATTGTTTTTCTTCAAAATTTTTGGCATTTTATTGTTTATAGCGTGAAAAATAAAAAGCGCACAGGTGATCAAATACCACCGAAAGAAAGCTCTATTTGTGTGAAAAAAAGGACGTAAATTTCGTTTGGGTGCAGCATTGCATGACCGCACAATTATCAGTTGAATTAGTGCAGCGCCGAGTAGCAAAAAGAGGCCTGGTCATTAAGGGGGGTAAATCCTCTGGAGCTCAAGTGGTTAAGAGTTACCAATTAAAAGTTGGCAACAATAATAACTTTTTATTGACTGACCGTAGGAGAGCATTATACCATTTAAACGTTTTAGCTTCCTGTCTGCCCATTACCTATAATACAGCCCTGTATGTATATACCTGTACTTCAGCCCACATTGGCAGCTCCTGAGCGGCTCACAGAGCACACACCCAGGAGCCCAGCGATTGGTATGTCACCCGGACACAGGAAATCACATGGTGTTCTGCCATGTGATTGCTGTGACCAATCACAGCAATCACATAGTAAACACTGAAAGTGAAAGAAAAGATCATTTCTTTCTGCTCTCACTGTGAGAGCAGAGAGAAGCGATGCAGAAGTCTGTCAGGCTGCTTGCACACTCATATACTGCAGTGCCAGCAAACCCCAGTGTCCCTGATTACTGCCCCAGTGTCTCTGATCACTGCCCATCTTAGTCAATAATAAACATGCAGCCTTGTCACCTGTCCCAGTGCTCACAATAACATGGCCATACACCATACCAATGTCCTGGTTCCCACCATACCAGTGTCCTGAACACCGCTCTACTGCATACCAGTGTCCTTATCACCACCATACCCCATACCAGCACCCTGATCATCGGCATACCCCTTACCAGCACCCTGACCACCGCCATACTCCATACCAGCATCCTGATCACTGCCACACACCAAACCAGTGCCCTGATCACTGCCTTACCCCATAACAGCATCCTGATCACTGCCATACCACATATCAGTTTCCTGATCATCACCATAACCCATACCAGTGTTCTGATCCCCACCATACCCCATGCCAGTGTCCTGATCACCGTCATACCCCATATCGGTGTCCTGATCACCACCATACTGCATACCAGCTTTCTGATCACCTCCATACCCCATACCAGCATCCTGATCACCACCTAACCCCACACCAGCATCCTGATCACCTCACTGCCATACGTCATACCAGCGTCCGGTATTTTAGGGTCTCAGCTGGTCAATTTTCAAATTTATATGCCATAGTTTGTAGACTCTATAGCTTTCACACAGACTAAATATTATACACTGTTTTGGGTTATTTTTACCCCACAAAAAGCAGAATACATTTTGGCCTAAATTTATGAAGAAAAATTATTTAATTGCAAAATTTATAACAAAAAATAAGCAAACAATTATTTATTTTCAAAATGTTCAGTATTTTTTCATTTATATAGTAAAACATAAAAACAACTGTGGTGATCAAATACCACCAAAAGAAAGTTCTACCTGTCCCAAAAAAATGATAAACATTTTATATGGGTACAGTGTTGCAAGACTGAGCAATTGTCCCTCAAAGTGTGATAGTGAAATCTGAAAATTGCTGATAGCTGAAAATTGGCCTGGACTGGAAGGGGGTGAAAGTGTCCACACCTGAATTAGTTAATTACTCAAAAAATGTCTGAACAGAATATCTTTATGCTAAAATCTTTGGTAAAACAAATTTCCATATCATCAAATAGCAGAATTACTCCAGTGTCCCATAACTGGGTCTCAGACAAAAAGTCCTCAGTAATCATTCAGAAGATACAGCAGATATTTTGTTATTCACTGACTGGCGCTTGGCAAAGCAACAGTGTTGGAAATAGATTGTAGGAATTCTGATAAGAATGGATGCGCTACCAGACCATCCCAGATGGAAATTGTTCTTAACCAGTTCCGAAGCAGGACAAGTGTCATTTATTTATTTATTACAGGTACTTATAAAGTGCCATCAATTTACGCAGTGCTTTTATATATATTGTACATTCACATCAGTCCCTAACCCTCAAGTAGCAATCTAAAGTCCTTAACTCACATTCATACATACACATACTAGAGCCAATTTAGACAGAAGTCAATTAACCTACCAGAATGTCTTTGGATTGTGGAAGGAAACCGGAGTTACTGGAGGAAACACACGCAGGCACAAGGAGAACATGCAAACTCTGGGAGTACATACCTGTACGTCCTCCTGCTCAAGCCACTCATGCATGCCCTGAAGGGGGTGCAGAAGCGCGATTGTCCTTCAGACAGTGGATCACAGATTGAGGTATATAGTTACTGTCAATAACCCTGTACTATATGATCATTGTTATGAATCTCAATGATTACAGTAATAGTGATTCATGCAGCCATTGTTTACTACTGTGATTGCTGCACTGGTCTGGGGACACTGAGACTTGTGTAACGGTGAATGGAAACACTGTTGCTGGGGACCCACATAAACAGGGTCAATTTGGTTTTATTGCAGGCAATCTGGTAAGTGTGCTGGTAAATTTTATGTTCTTTGTGATGTGCAAAGCTCTTCCATGTGCACGTTACTGCAAAGGCTAGTTACAGATTAGGGTGATTGCCACTTATTTGCACAGCTTGTTGGTTGAATTTGGCGTGGGGACAAATTGGATGCCTTCATCTGCCATTGTGCTTTTGCTGGATGTACATTGTGTCCCTGTGCCTTTTTAAGGAGAAGTAGGGTTCCTCCAGGCAAGCCTGCCCTTATTTATCCACTAGATAAACAATAAAACTGTATCCTGCGCATAGGTTTGGAAGACTAAAGGCAGTGATCCTGATTAAGCTCCAGTGAGTGTGTGTGTGTGTGTGTCAGAGTTGACCAATGGATAGACCAAGCCTTGCTGCTCTCGAGCAAGACCGGGGTAGTCGAGACAAAACTGCAAAAAGACAACGCAAGAACGCACCTGCCTTATCCCAAAAAGATATATTGTATGATAGATAAAAACACACAAACATGTGATAACAATTTGCATATCTAATGAAAGCCACTTAGTGCAACGACTGATAAGAACCAATGGACCCTGATGTCAAGGTGAGAGCCATCCCAAGGTCAAGGTATGGCTGACAAGTTTTGAGGGCAACCCTCTTCCTCAGAGCCACCCCAAATTGGGGTGGTTGTCACTTATCTGTACAGCTTGTTGGCTGTAATTGTAAGTATGCCTATGCCGCGTTTGGGAAATAACTTGTTAAGAAGGCCCTACCTGGCAAAATGGTATGTCTGACCTCGTTATTGAAGCCACAGGGAGAAGGAGATGGATATAAGAGAGGTAACACCCTAAAGAATTTGTAACAGAATAATTTTAAGAAGTGTCTGCTCTTCAACTAAGTGCTGTGTTACCTAGTACTTCCAGTCAGAGTCAATCAATCAAAATAGATTCAGAGAAAGGTTCAGATGATGAAGAGATCGGCATTTCTTCAGGATTAGATTTTTCTCTAATACAGCTTTTCACAAGAGAGTGTTAAAGAGGCAGTCAGCTGGGAGAAAGCCAAAGGACTGCCTCAAAAGGTCAGAAAATAGTTTCCTAATCTCTGGCACAAGAGAAATCAGAGGCACCCAAACTTCTATGCTCTATTAAAACTGCAAAAATCCAAGACTCCTTCCAAGTTGCAAACATTTTTTGGAAAGTTTGCCTGTCCAGAATGTGCTGGTCAGATCCAGAGTGAAGCTCTTTGCACATGGCTGGACAGAGAACATAAAGGATCCTTGGACAGCATTCCCTATTTCTGTGGGCTATCAGTAGACAATCCAGAAAAGACCTCCCTCTAATTAGTTCCAGGTAACCAAAATACCATCTTCTGCAGAAAAACAGAAAATTCTGTTTCAATACACAGACAATTTGTTACAAAAGCTAGAAATTGCAGAAGTGCCAAGTTCCCAGAGGGGAACAGTGTTCTGTTCAACACTATTTCTAGCAGTAAAGAAAATGGGAGATCTTTGTCCAGAGTTAGAATTGAAAAGATTGGACAAGCACATAGATGTAGAATCACTGAAGATGGATTCTTGCAGGCATTTCTACTTTCATTAAGTCTAGGGCATTGGATGCTCTCCAGAAGGGGTCTTTAGGAACTTGGAACCCTGTAGATAACTCAACGTCCTGCATGACAAGGAGTGCCTAAAGCCCCTTTCACATGGGACGGAATCTGCCTGCGATCCTCTTGCTCAGCAGGGATCTGTCTGTTTATCCCCGCTGAGCAGACAGATGACAGGTCCATTTCTGCTACACTTATGCAGAACAGACACAAATACAGCCCACCCCCCTATGGGAGTTTATATCGTTTAATATCCATTTACACTTGACTGTCATCTGAACTGGCCAAATGGAGTGGCACAGATCCCCATCCATTCATTTGTAGCAGATGGGATTGGATATCAGCGAGTGTAAACAGACACTTGTTTTTTTACACCCGCCACTCCATGGGGGAGAATGGCAGTTCCAATCGGGTCCGCCTGAAAAACGGACAGGTGAACTGATCAGAACATCCATGGTAAAGGGGCCTTAAGCAGGATCCAGTTCCCAAAGCAACGTTATAGACCGGCCCTTTGTCTTCCAACATTTTGACAGGATTCATGTATGGTCCCAGTGGCATGCCTAGGGTACTGATCTGGCAGCTGCATATATTGCCAGAGGAGCAGAAATCATAACAAAAATAAGTAGGTAGCAGAAAAAAATGAGCATCCATCACCTAAGGACACTAGCAAAAAACTTAAGACTGGAGGGAATCATGTGGGGTCCTTACAGTCCTGTTTGCCAACGTTCAAGCACATAGCAACATATAATCCAGGATTCTAGGAACATGCCTTTATCCTGTACTGCGTGATCAAAAACTTTTGTTTTACCTATAGAAGAGAAATGCTGATTAACCCCTCCTTGGATAGTCCTTTTGTATGCCCGGAACTTATTTTTAATAAAAGTGTGCAAGAATTGCCTTTAGAAAGAAGATAATGTGCTGTTATGTTGTGCACATTATGGCTAACAGCTTCTGGGGCCCAATATAAGAAAAATGAGCAGAGGTTTAACGTCACTTTAAGGATTCAGCCACTTGCCAATATCTTCTTTGTAAAGGCAATTCTTGCACACTTTTATTAAAATTAGGTTCTGGGCATACAAAAGGAAGGTTCTGTCAGGTACAGGCACTGCCAGTCTTTCTTCCGGGTTTTGAATGGTGCCGTAAATGTACAATGAGCTGCACATACATGGCTCAGTGTGCATAAATGCTGATAGACAGGAAGAGGGAGACCAATAGGGTCTTTTCTGTCATAAAGATCATAACTGTCTGTGTTTTTTCTTTTTCTAGGTTTAATTCCACTTTAAGAGCTCTACACTTTAAGCGACTTCTCTCCATAAGTATATTACCTGGACATCTGTTTTCCCTAAAAACAAAATCTGTGCTGAGGAACTTTAAAGGCTGCCATTGCTGACCCCTCCAACATCTCCCTGCCAATAATTCTCTATTTCCCTACTTGGAGTTCTGATTGTTCTTGCCAGCTTTGCATGGTCTAGCATTTTCTATTTTCCCTCTATAATTTAAAATAAAGTAATACTCCAATAGGGAGAGTGGTAACTCCCCATAATGGCCTGGAAGGTGTACAGGTGACCCAGGAAATGAAGTACAGAGAACTCAGCAATAGAGATATATGAGGTGGTGTCAAAAAGTTTCAAGACTAGTTTTGTAACAGGTCAACATATGGCAGCACAGTCATAGGGAGCAGTGACCTTCAGTGTGCCAAAAGATATCATCCTGTGTACATCAGAAGCTGTGCAACTAGTGCTATTCTGACCACATGTGTTACCACATCTGCTATTTCATCATGGACAGCAAGTTAGAACAAAGAGCAAAGTTGAATTTTGTACACCCAAGTTTTGTCACCGGTAATGATCTTCAGCATGAAGGGTGGGTCATCTAAGGCAAGCTGATGGAGTTCTTGGCAGACTTCAAAGTGATGTTCCTTCTGCTCCTGGGTCAGCAGCCTGAGGACGAACTTGACAGAAACACGGCGCATGTTCAAAGCACACATGAGGATTGACTGGATGTTTCAGTATGACACACAGACAATGGCAGCAGTGTTGTGGATTGTTCTCCGACAATCATCATGTACAAGTTGACGAATGGTTTTGACATTTTCACAGGTTGAGCTCGTTGAGGGTCTTTCTGAGCAGAATAAAGGTGAATAAAGCACCTGGACTGGATGGCATACACCCACGGGTCCTTAAAGAATTGAGCTGTGATTTCAAAGCCATTGTTTCTAATTTTTAGGGACTCTTTAATGACTGGCATAGTACCACTGGATTGGCATAAGGCCAATGTGGTGCCAATATTTAAAAAGGGGTAAAAATCTTTACCAAGTAATTATAGACCTGTTAGTTTAACTTCTATAATTCGGAATGGAGAGTTTAATAAAAGACCACATAAATGAGTTCTTGCTGGAAAAAAATATTTTAAGCAACAGACAGCATGGATTCATGAAAGAGAGAAGTTGTCAAACAAATCTGATTTCTTTTTATGAAGAGGTGAGCAAAACCTTGGACAGAGGGGTAGTAAAGGACGTGATATACTTGGATTTTTCAAAAGCGTTTGACACAGTTCCCCACACACGGCTAATGTGTAAGGTAAAGTCTACAGGCTTGGAAAAATCTGTATGTAAATGGATAGCAAACTGGCGAAAAGATCGTATTCAGAGAGTAGTGGTTAATGATTCATACTCTGAATGGTCTAGGGCTGTCAGTGGTGTACCCCAAGGTTCAGTGTTGGGACCCTTACTTTTTAATATATTTATAAACGATATAGGGTCTGGGAATTAAAAATACCATTTTAACCTTTACAGATGACACCAAGCTGTGCAGTGGAATAATGTCCTTACAGGATGTCTCCAACTTACAAGCCGACCTCAATGCACTGTTTAATTGGGCAACTATGTGGCAAATGAGGTTTAATGTTGATAAATGTAAGATTATGCACTTGGGGGCTAAGAATATGCATGCATCATACATACTAGGGGGGGTACAACTGGGGGAATCAATGGTGGAGAAGGATCTGGGAGTTCTGGTAGATCACAAGCTTAATAATGGCATGCAATGCCAAGCTGCGGTTTCTAAAGCGAGCAAAATCCTCTCTTGTATTAAAAGAGGTATAAACTCCAGAGAGAGAGATATCATATTACCCTGTACAAATTTTTAGTAAGACCTCATCTGGAATATGAAGTTCAGTTTTGGGCACCAATTCACAAAAAGAACATTGGGGAACTGGAGAAAGTACAGAGAAGGGCAACCAAACTGATAAGAGGCATGGAGGAGCTCAGCTATGAGGAAAGATTAGAGGAATTGAATTTATTCAACATGTATAAATACATCAGTGGTTCACATAGTGAACTCGGTGTACAGTTTACACCCTGAGGTCATCACAGAGGACAAGGGGGCACTCTACATCTGTAGGAAAAAAAAAATGTAATCTCCAAACACAGAAAGGTTTCTTCACAGTAAGAAAATGTGGAATAGACTCCCTCAAGAGTTGGTTCTGGTCAGCTCAGTGGATTGCTTTATAAAAGGCCTGAATTCTTTCTTGGATACACAGAATATAACTGGATATTAACATTTATAGGTAAACTTGGTCCAGGGAATATCCAATTGCCTCTCGGGGTATCCGGAAATAATTTTATCCCCTGCAGGAGCAAATTGGATCATGCTTTGCTGTTTTTTTTTTACCTTCCTCTGGATCAACTGTGGGTGTAGGATTATAACTTTTTTTTTTTATGGTTGAACTGAATGGACTTTTGTCTTTTTTCAGCCAGAACTGTAACTATGTAACTATATGTAGCTCTTGTCATCTTCCAATAATGTTCTTCCACTCTTGAAGCGCACATGCCACTCAAAGCACCTCAAACGACTCATTGCCAAACATCTCTGTGGTAGATATGCCCAGTTTCATGCAGAATTTCACATTTGCTCTTTGTTCTAACTTGCTGTCTGTGATGAAATAGCAGGTGTGGTAATGAATGTGGTCAGAATAGCTCCAGTTGCACAGCTCCCAATGTACACAGGATGATATCGTTTAGCTCACGGACATATGAAGGTCGCTGCTCCCTGTGACTGTGCATGCAGCCTTGTGCTGCCATCTGTCAGCCTGTTACAAAACTAGTCTAGAAACTTTGATACCACCTTGTGTGTATTTTTAAGGTTTCAAAACATGTTTATAATTCCATATTGAAATGATTACTAACATTTTCTTCCAAAACAGTTGGCAAGCAACATATAACTAATGAACATGCATTTGTTTTGGTCACATAAATATCTATGAAATCATTCAAAGGAGAATTACAGGATCCTGTCCATACGGCTGTAAGTAATGTTTTTCATAGTTAATAAACTAAGGGTATTTAATAAATTATTGCAAAACCCAGAAATTTATTCCTACTAGTTGTTCTAGGAAATCTAGTTATTCTTTATAAACTAGGCCATGTCAGAAAGTACAGTCATGGCCAAAAATATTGGCACTCCTGCACACATTCCACACAAAACCCCAAAAATGGACTAGACACAATTTTTGGAACCTTCTCAAAATTTTGAGAAATAATTGCATTCTAAGATTGTGATGCTCCTGTAATTTGTAATTAAACTCACCTGTATAAATTAACAGATTATAATATTCCTGTGTCCACTGTGCACAATATTGTGAAGCAGTTTACAGCCCATGGCACTGTAACTAATCCCTGAATGTGGATGAAAGAGAAAATTTTGAACTAAGATTGCAACAAAGGATTTTTCGATTGTGGATAAAGAACTTTGATCACCTTCCAGACAATTTCAAACATCACCAGGGTAGGGAGGAGCAGAAAAAATATCAATCACCAGCCACTTGCTGGGGAATCAGGTTTTTAAAATACCTGCCTTCCGTCGATGCCCTTTATTGTCCTCCTGGAGCAGCTGAAAGCTAGCATCTCCTCCTTGCCCTCCCACTAGTGTACAGTTGCTACAGGAGGAAAATCCAGGGGATCGCTTTTAGTAAACGCCTCCTCCACTGCCCCTCCCCTCCTTGTTCCTCCTTTTTTCTGCTGCCAAGGCCCTCTCCCAAGTGCACCCCTTTCAACAGGGCTCCTAAAAAAATGTGAAAAATAATAAAAAATAAAATTGTAAAAATAAAAACTACTGGCACCATCCACTGCCCTACTGACACCATCCTCTGCCCTACTGACACTGTCCACTGCTCTACTGACTGACACCATCTACTGTACTACTGACTGACACCATCCTCTGCCCTACTGACACTGTCCACTGCTCTACAGACTGACACCATCCACTGCACTACTGACACCATCCACTGTTCTACTGACTGACACCAACCTCTGCCCTACTGACACTGTCCACTGCTCTACAGACTGACACCATCCACTGTCCTACTAACTAACACTGTCCTTTTTTAAGGTAGGCTAAGTTTGCATTTTTACAGTGACATTTGTTTTATTATATTTTTCAACATTTTCCTTACTATTTGGTTAGGCCTTGCTAGTTAATTTCTTTTTTTTTAATGGCACTGAACCCCGGTGATCTTTGATCTCTTTTATGTTGTTCAGGTAGATCTCCACCTCTCAGAGGTTTCCTACCCCTGATTTAAGGGTTTCCAAGCAACAAATATGCAAACTATCAAACAACATTTGAACAAGTAATACAAAAAACAATATGTTTACCTCTTCATTACCATTTTTCTGCCTATCCCTCTAGACATGAGATCATTGCCGAAACGAAATGACAATTATTCCAAATTTAAACTTTTCACATTTCTAAGGACCACAGTGTACATTTCATGGTATCATGCTGCCTGTAAACAGTCCTACCTCCTGAAACTCCTCCACTCAGCACCTCTGTAGTTCAGAAGGCAGGCTCTGTGAGTTCTGGGACACAGCAGTGCCTATCAACAGGTTATAGTGAATAAGTTTCACAGAACTTAAAAAAGCAAATGTGTAGGGATTAGGGAATGTCAAAGTGTACATTTACAAACCTCAAGATCATTCACATTGATAGGAGTAGGCTAGAAATAATTGAAATACAATGTCAAAATGAATATATGATTTTAGATTTTGACCATAAATAAGCTATAAGGAAAGGTACACTGCAATATATTACAATTTGTATTTGTGGCTCAGATACACTATAATGTCTTCACATAATCGATGCACTTGAATTCAGAATCTGCAAGGCAGAACGTGGCCATGTGATGGGCATATCTGGCCCAGTTTAAAATCCTAAAACAGCTTCTTTCATTGTCCCACTCACATTCTGAATGTCAGTGCTGGCCCCACACATTTGTACAGCCAACTGTGCTAAGACTTCTATGTGTGGACGTTTGTAAGATGCAGTTTTTTCACGGTGCATTGTACATTACATGTAGGCAACACAGTGGCTAAATGGTTAGCACTTCCGCCTGGCAGTACTAGGGTCGTTGGTTCGAATCCCAGCCATGGTTACTCTGGATTCCTCCCACACTCCGAAGACATGCTAGTAGGTTAATTGGCTCCTGTCTAAATTGGCCCTAGTATGTGATGTATGAATGTGAGTTAGGGACCTTAGATTGTACACACCTTGAGGGTTAGGGACTAAATGTGAATGTACAATATATATATAAAGCGCTTCATAAATTGAAAGCGCTATATAGAGTGTATGTGATTTTGCACTGCCCTGTAGCAGTATTTTTACTATAGGGTGGCGGGAAATTGGTTAACCCCTTCCCAGCCAGTACAGCGACAATGTATAGTATTATCACTGATCACCGTATTAGTGTCACTGGTGACATCAGTGTCAGTTAGTCAGTTAGTGTACCTCCCAGCCAGTGTCAGTTAGTGTCAGATTTCCTGCATCAGTATTACAGTCTCACTATAGGTCGCTGATCACCGCCATTACAAGTATAAAAAGAAAAAATCCAGTATACATACCATAGTTTGTAGATGCTATAACTTTCACACAGGCGAATCAATATGCACTTATTGGTATTTTTTTTTCACCTAATATATGTAGCAGAATACATTTTGGCCTACATTTATGAAGAAATTTGATTTTTTTTTGGATATAATGTACAGTATAGCAGAAAGTGATGCTGTGTTTTTGTGAAGATTTTTGGTCTTTTTTTATTTACATAATAGCAACTAAAAACCCAGTGGTTATCAAATACCTCCAAAAGAAAGCTCTATTTATGTGAAAAAAAGTATGTAACGTTAAGTTGGGTACAGCAGTGCACTGCGCAATTACCAGTTAAAGTAGCACAGTGCTAAATAGCAAAATATGGCCTGCTCATAAAGAGGTAACATCTTCTGGAGCTCAAGATGTTAAAGTAAAATTCCAGCTTTATTATCACTTTAACCATTTTCCGCCCTGCCTATTGTAATAATATGGCAAGATGGGTATTCTGTTATTCAGTATGGACGTCATATAACATCCTGCCACTTGTGCGCCTTGTGTAAACCCTGGAGGAGCACAGTGGCTCAATCTGAGATCCTCTGTGTTCAACGTGACCTGCTGAGTCACCTCTGGTACTTCATCTCAGACACCACCTCTTCCTCTCCTGTCCTCTGCAAGGTGCCCTGAGCAGATGGCCTCAAGCAACAGGACACTCTGAACGGGCAGGCTCCTTTTTATCCAAGACCTCTGCTTCAAGATATGGACAACACATACTGTATATGTGCAGATGCATTCAATGCTATGAGAATTGTAGTACACATAGAGCGAAGCATGTGGGCAGAAATCACAAGCACTTCTCATAGTAGTGAGGTGCATCAGCAAAGGAACGGGAACATGCATAGGATAAAAAAAAGCTTGAAAAGCATGGTAAGAAAAAAAGGTTATAGTATACAGGATATTTTAGAACAATTGATGTAAAAAAACAATTTTGTGTCAATTAAGGTATTGTGGTGGGGGCATAAGTGTGGTGGCTTAGAAAACATGGAGTTGGACTGAAGCCTGGATCCACGCTTGAGTATAATTTTGGAGGTTTTTTTTTTTTTTTTTTTGTATGTCTTGAGCATTTTTATTTTAACCAATGAAAAGCTAGTTACTAAGAGGAGACAGGTGTTAGGTGCAAAATTTCAGGACAAATGCATGTTACATGTGGTTTTCACATGATTCTTTTGAAGTGCATTGGGACCAAACACACGCAATTATACACTAAAGAAGCTCCTGTAATTTTTCTAAACGTTGAGTGACAGCACATCGGTCAGATGTGAACAGTTACAGTAAGACTATTTTCACACTGAGGTGTTTTTCAAGTGTTTTTGCTTTAAAAAAAGCGCCTGAACAGCTGAAGAAAAATGCTTCCCTATGTATGTATGTTTTCACACTGATTCATTGTGCTTGCGGAGTGGTGTAAAAACTCCTGCTTGCAGCATCTTTGGGGCATGTTTGGTGAGTTAAATAAAATGCCCCAAAAACATCTCTTCCCATTGAAATCAATGGAAAATGCTTGAAAAGCGCCTCAAAAATGACTCTGAAAAACATTTTTGGTGCAGTTTTAAGTCACGTGCTCTTTAAAAATCGCTCAGAAACAGCGTTCTTGCTGTGTTTTTGCGGTGAATCATTGTGAAAGTAGCCTAACATGGAAATCTGAGTGTTGAACAGTGAAACTACTACTGACATAGCATACAGAAGCAGGGTTTTTTTAAACTGCTGACTGTTGTGTGTAAATCTTACAATCCAATCGGGCCCCCAGTATGTTACCCCCCCAACAATGCCCCTGCCATGTTTCAGCTCCCACCTTAGAGCCCAGGGCCCGCATGGCAGTTGTCATCAGGTACAAGGGAGGGAGCCCAGTGAACATTAGTAAGCTGATCTCCTCAGTTAGTAAGAACATGGAAGTGACAACATTTCTGCTGTCACTTTCCCTGGCTGCTGTGGCCAAATGCAATCTGCACACCATTAACTTCAGTGTTGTGCAGCATAGACAACAAGGGTTTCAGTAAACAGAATCTGTCACAGTAAAAAATGTTATCACATAGACTTTAGTGATAACAATACAGTTAAATGCAAAAAAAAGAAGTAAAAAGTGTATAAAATTGAAGGTACATTTAAGAAATTAACCACTTCCAGACTGGACACTTTTACCCCCTTCCTGACCAGGGCAATTTTCAGCTTTCAGTTGTATCACACTTTGAATGACAATTGCGCGGTCATGCAACACTGTACCCAAATGAATATTTTACCACTTTTTTGAGACAGATAAAGCTTTATTTTGGTGGTATTTATTCACCGCTGGGATTTTTTATTTTTTTTGCTATGTAAATGAAAAAGTCCAAAAATTCTGAAAAAAAGTGGGTTTTTTTTATAAAATTTTGCAAATAAATAATATTTCATCATAAATCTTGGCCAAAATTTATTCCGTTATCTTTTTAGTAAAAAAAAAAAATCCAAATTAGTTTATAACCAAAAATTATAATTTTTAAAAAATGTTTTTACATTTTTATTTTATTTTTTTATATGTTTTTATTTACATACTGTCACCCTTATCAGTACAGTGTCACCATGGTGACACTGTACTACTTGTGGGGGGTGATGAAGATTTTTTTTTTTTTTTTACACTGATTGCTTTTACACCGATATAGGATGTAAAAGCAATCATTTCTCTTTCTCTCTGTCTGCATTCTTGCAGTCATTGAGAAGTACTGAGTGAGCTGTGATTGGTCACAGCTTGTCACATGGTACAAGGCTGTTGTGAATAGCCTTATACCATGTGACCTCTGTGATCACTCACAGATTTCACACGTAGTAAGCAATGATGTCAGAAGTGACATCTTCCTTACTACTTTGCATGGGATCATTGATTGGCCAATCAGTCCCGTCCGACGATCGGTGTTTCACTGTGTCCGGAGGACACAGCGGGCACCGGATCGCGGTGCTGCGCACTCCCAGGGAGTGCGCACAAGCAGGGTGCGGGGAGGCCGTTTATAAACGGCCACCCGACCCTGCACTGCCACCGTCCGGCCGTTTATATAGAACGGCCGGTCGGGAAGTAGTTAAAAATTCCTTCTGAAAAAAATGTTTGAGATTTCCCCCTTGACTCCTGTATCTAAATGCACATGTTAAGGGAAGCTTATGTACAAATATATTGATCGCACTATGCATGTTACATATTTCCGCACACACTGCAGTGGGAGCAATAATTCTAGGGTCATTATTCACAGTTAGCTCTAAATTTATGATCTGTGGGGGTTTTTGAAGTGTTTCCTATGATACATTTTGGGCACTGAAGCTAGACCTAGTACTGACAAATGGGGATTAATTGTCTGATGTTATAGTGAGAAAAAATTTGGGTACTAGTGGTCACCAATGTGTTTTGTTTGATATTTAACTACTTGACAACCGGGCTATAGCCGAATGACGGCTACAGCGCTGTTGTCCAGTTCTGGGAGGTCGCCACATGATATCCTCCCAGAACGCGCCCCCAGTGGCACACACCCGGTGATCTCCACGATTGCTGTGTCCAATGACACAGCAGATCGCCAGATAAATGCAGTTGCCGGTTGTCGGCTGCACTTTCCTCGCGCTGTCACAGTGTGAGGAAAGTACTGCCGAGAACCGGCAATTGTCAGAAAAGAGATCGGCACTGATCATCATGATGATTAGTGCCCTGATGATCAGTGCCCAGCAGTGCCACCCACCAGTGCTACCCACCTGTGCCCAGCAATGCCACCCACATGTGCCCATCAGTGCCACCTACCTGTGCCAAGCAGTGCCACCCACCTGTGCCCAGCAGTGCCACTCATCAGTGCCCAGCAGTGCCACCCATCAGTGCCCATCAGTGCTGTCCACTAGTGCCACCTATCAGTGCCCATCAGTGCCACCTATCAGTGCCCATCATTGCTGCATATCAGTGCAGCAGCATCAGTGCCAGCTCATTAGTTCCTCCTATCATTGCCCCTCAGTGCTGCCTATCAGTGCTCATCAGTGCTGCCTATCAGTGCCCATCAGTCCTGCCCATCAGTGCAGCCTCATCAATGCACATCAGTGAAGGATAAAAATTACCTGTTTGCAATATTTTATTAAAAAAACAACTTTTTTTGTTTGCTCTTTTTTTGTTTACAGCGCAAAAAATAAAACACCAAGCGGCGATTAAATACCACCAAAAGAAATCTCTATTTGTGTGGAAAAAAAATGCAAAAATGTCATATGGATACAGTGTTGCATGACCGCACAATTGTCATTCAAAGTGCAACAGCTGAAAATTGGCCTGGGCAGGAAGAGGGTATAAGTGCCCGGTATGCAAGTGGTTAACCAAGAACTGAAAAATCATATACAAAAATTAAAGCTTTGGATTTTAAAAAGGCCAAATTTTGCTGAAATTTCTAAATAATGAATTAACAGGTTGAAGTAAAACTGTCAGTAATCAGTGGACACTACTGAATTCTACCATCCTGGAGGTAACTAGATTATATGTCAGGAAAATTAGTAAGAGTAAAAGTAAGAGAAAAACAATATGCTTCACTAAAGAGGTAAGCACTATAGAAAAGGAGACAAAACAGCATATAGCTAATTCAAGGAAAGTATGACTGATAGAGACATGTATAAAAATATTCAAAAGGAGTACAAACACATTGGAGTTGATTTACTAAAGGTAAATATACTGTGCATTGCAAGTGCAGTTGCTTTAGAGCTGAGGGGAAGTTTTGAAATGAGGCGAAGCTGTGATGATTTCTTTCATCCAATCATGTGCAAGCAAAATGCAGTTTTTTTTTTATTTTCCTTGCATATTCCCCTCAGATCTAGAACAGCTGCACTTTCAGTGCACTTGAAAGACTATTTGCCTTTAGTAAATCAACCCCACTGAGTGCTGCCAAAGCACAGAAAGAGAAGGAATTGCTACATCTATTAGAAAAGGAGATAGTAACATGTTATGAAAGGTTTACTTATCCTTTAACCACTTCGCCTCTCACACCGGTTCACCCCATATGGACCAGAGCAATTTTTACATTTCTGCCTGTTTATTCAGCAATAACTTTGTCATTACTTAAGATCAAAACGTAATACACATATTGTTTTTTTTTTTTTATGACAAACAAGGCTTTGCAACAATGATTTTGTTTTCACAATCTTTATACAATTAAACATAACAAAGTGTAACAAAACACACTTCCTTTTCAAGCAGTGTTAGTTTAAAAATTAATAGTGCTACTGCACATAGAAACTGCACATTTTATTTTGTAATTTGTCCTGTTTAAATTGAAACAAAAATTATGATTTTGATACAAAACATTGCAAATTTATTTACAATTGAAAAGCAAACAAAAACAAAAAAAAGTTCAAATATTAATATTATTATTAGTTAATAAAATAGAAATTAACAAAAAAAATCAGCAGGAAAATAATAATTGAATGGAGAAGAAGAAAAAGGAATTAATTAGGGCTCATTAGTGTAAACTACAGGTTAATAAGGGTTTTTGGCAATATAGTGTATCTCCTAGACATGCACCGTTTAGGAGATATTTACTAAAGAAGCAGCCGTCGATGTCACCAGCGCATGCGCTCTGAAGAAATGGCACACTGTACGTTTCCTTCAGAGCTCTGTGCCATGAACAGTGACTCCCGTGCGCATGCAAGGGAGTGACATCATCACGGCTCAGCCATTCATATTGCCAAAGCCCGCGAACCCGGAAGGAAGACTGGGTGAAGATGGAAGTGCCTACATTGGTGACATTGTGCCGCTGTGGGGCTTAGCTTTCAGGAACGTCTGTCATAATGTGCTAGTATGCAGTGATACTAGCAAATTATAACTTAAACTGCCCAGGGCCATTTTTTTTTTGCTGCAGTTTACTACTGCTTTAACCACTTCCAGACCGGACACTTTTACCCCCTTCCTGACCAGGGCACTTTTCAGCTTTCAGCGCTATCACACTTTGAATGACAATTGCGCCGTCATGCAACACTGTACCCAAATGAATTTATTACCATTTTTTGGAGACAGATAAAGCTTTATTTTGGTGGTATTTATTCACCGCTGGGATTTTTATTTTTTTGCTATGTAAATGAAAATGTCCACAAATTTTGAAAAAAGTGTTTTTTTAATAAAATTTTGCAAAGAAATAATATTTCATCATAAATCTTGGCCAAAATTTATTCTGTTACCTTTTTAGTAAAAAAAAAAAAATCCAAATTAGTTTATAACCAAAAATTATAATTTTTAAACATTTTTGTTTACATTTTTATTTTATTTTTTTATATTATTTTTTATTTTTTTTATTACATACTGTCACCCTCAGCAGTACAGTGTCACCATGGTGACACTGTACTACTTGTGGGGGGTGATGAAGATTTTATTTTTTTTTTTTTACTCTGATTGCTTTTACACCCATATAGGATGTAAAAGCAATCATTTCTCTTTCTCTCTGTCTGCATTCTTGCAGTCATTGAGAAGTATTGAGTGAGCTGTGATTGGTCACAGCTTGTCACATGGTACAAGGCTGTTGTGAATAGCCTTGTACCATGTGACCTCTGTGATCATTCACAGATTTCACACATAGTAAGCAATGATGTCACAAGTGACATCTTGCTTACTACTTTGCATGTGATCACTGATTGGACAATCAGTGATCACATGATCGGGACCTCGTACAAAGGTCCCGTCCGACGATTGGTGTTTCACTGTGTCCGGAGGACACAGCAGGCACCAGATTGCGGTGCTGCGCGCTCCCAGGGAGCGTACACAAGCAGGGTGCGGGGAGGCCGTTTGTAAACGGCCACCCGACCCTGCACTGCCACCGTCCGGCCGTTTATATACAACGGCCAGTTGGGAAGTGGTTAATCTATCTCTTCTAACAGAAGTTCCCCCCAAACTGGTGGACAGCTAATATTGTACCTATCCACAAGAAGGGCAGCAAGGCAGAAGATTGCAATTTCAGACCAGTGAGTTTAACATCGGTTGTAGTCCAGTTAATGGAATCACTCTTAAAAAGAAGGTTCATTGATCATTTAAAAACACACATTCTGCTTGACCCAAAGTAGCATGGTTTTACCGAGGATAGATCATGTCAGACTAATCTGATTTAGTTTTTTGACTATATCACTAATGTTTTGGGCCAGGATGGTGCTGAGGACATAGCATATCCTGATTTCAGCAAAACATATGATACTGTTCCACATAATGGTCTAATACAAACGTTGTACAAGCTGGGAATGGGTGGTTCAGTGGAAAGGCAGTTGTCGAAAAGATAGATACCAGATTGTGTTTGTAAATGGGGTTCATTCAGAACAGAGACCAGTCACTAGTGGAGTACCAAATTAAGATAAAAACTGATCTGGATATAGATTTTGAGGGGGATCCCCATGCTAAAATTAAAAAAAAAGGTCATGCTCCCCCCTCAAATCCATACCAAACCCTTATTCGAGCATGCAGCCCAGCAGGTCCTGAAACATATCAGGCCACATATCCTCAGCATGGGGCTCTGTCCCCCCAAAGCACCTT
The DNA here is from genome assembly GCF_062004578.1 of Staurois parvus. Taxonomy (NCBI): domain Eukaryota; kingdom Metazoa; phylum Chordata; class Amphibia; order Anura; family Ranidae; genus Staurois; species Staurois parvus. The sequence goes on along the minus strand of NW_028318161.1, from coordinate 488,488 downwards.
GTCCCCATGTTGATGGGGACAAGGGCCTCTTCCCCACAACCCTTACCAGTGGTTGTGGGGGTCTGCGGGCTGGAATCTGGAAACCCCTTTAACAAGGAAGTGCCCAGATACCGCCCCCCCCATGTGAATGAGTATGGGGTACATGGTACACCTACTCATTCACCGAAAAAAAAGTGTAGTGTAAAAAAGCAGAGGAGGCAGTTTTTGATAAGTCCTTTATTATAAAAATAAAAACAAATGTCCCCCTGTGTAGATCCATCATCAATCACAATGCTCATCACTACTGCTCAGCTCCCAACAAAGGCTCCTGCCGTCTGACAGCTCCATTGCCTCCTGCTCTCTCACAGCTCTGCTGCCTCCTGCTGCTAAATAAACTAAGAGACGGTGCCACCTGGGGATGTCTCCGGGTGGCATTTCCCCCTTGTGATGTCATCGACATATTTCTATGTTGTTTCCACTTCAGGGGTAGGCACAATTTTAAGGCTTGTCATATTGGGTATCTACTTACTCGGTCCAACCTAATCTTTCATGCTTTACCAAAAATTGTATAATATACTGTGTGTACACCAAAATTAACATCAGTGTATTTTTTACTGAAAATTTGCGCTTGGTAAACTGTTTTTTCTTTTATTTCTCCAGGGTTCCTGCTTTCAAAAAAACTGTTCATAATTTTTAGTTAATCTTCAGGCCTAAAATGATTGTTTTTTTTTTCACAAAAAAAATGGCAGTGAAAGGGTTAAAGCAAGTCTATGGTGAAAATGTAAAATCATATAATCATTTCCACATTTTATTTCAATTATTTCTAGCCCACTCCTATTATTATGAATGATCTGGAATTTTTTTAACTTACTTTGTGAAGAGCCGCACATAATTTCTTTACCTTGAATTCTGTACCACATATTAAGACGCTTTGTTGATAGGCACTGCTGTGTCCCAGAACTCACAGAGCCTGCCTTGTGAACTACAGCGGCGCTGAGAGGAGGAGTTTCAAGAGGTGGAGTCAGTACAGGAATTGCATGGGATATGTAGTCTTTAGAAATTGAAAGTAAACAGCAGAAGAGGAGCTGCAAGGCATACAAGGAGTCCAAGAAGTTGTGGACAGGGATGGCCAGGGATGACCAGCACACAGGCAAAACTCACTACATGAAAGGAGATTTTTCAAGTAAACTTATATTGGATTGTCTAAAGTAACTGTTGTTTATATTGCATATTGTTTATATATTACACTGCTGATGGATACTTGCCAACTGTCCCTTGCCAGTGGATATGCTGGGATATCTCCACTTTTGCATTAAAGTGTTACTAAACCCATGACAGTAAAATCAGTCTGTATATGCAATGAAGAATGCATGTTAAACTCACTGTGGAACCTAAGGGGTAATCCTCTGCATTGTGTAAAAAGGCTGTTTGATCCTGTCTTCTCTGATCCTCCCCTTCTTCTACTGTCCCCAATCCATCTGCTCCACAGAGCTCTAGGAGTCACTTTGCACATGTTCAGTTTAGAGTGTATGGCTAGAGAATTTTTTTTTTCTTTGGGAGGATGCATGTGATCAGTACAGTCCAGAAAGAGGGTCAGGGGTCATGCAGCCTCATAGAACAATGAGGGGAAAATGAAAACTCCTCCTACAAGCTTTAACCAGTGCTCTGCTAAAGTCACAAGACTGCTCTAACTGCTGATGAGAAAAGGTATTTAGCAGTTTGTATTTACAAAAATAATTGCATTTCCATGTTCTGTGTACTGTGGGAGATCAGATATAGTGAATGCAAGGTAATGGGTTTAGTAACACTTTAATTGCAAAGTGATGGCTGTGTCCTATTTATTTTGCATGTGCTGAAATCAAACTCCACCAAAAGTAGTGCATATGCTACTTTTCAAAATGCATTGCAACCGGATTTTATGGTACTTCTGTACCCTGCGATGTGGTGCAGGCAAATGCAATGCATTTACGACCTGCGTTTGGGTTGTCATTAACTTAATATCAACACCTGCTGCAGATCACAACTGCAGTTGTGTTTGAATGCAGTGCAAGAAACATGCACAACACCCAGGTTTCCTGCACTGCGTTCTGGTGTGAACTGGCCCTGAGGCGCATTTTTTAGGCTGCTGTACCTGCCAGGAGTAAAAGTCGTTCGAAAGAGAAAATCAAAGCCCTGTGTGCATGAGGATTTCTTAAGTGACAGACGTGAGAGGAAGCCTGCAGGCAGGGCTGGTGCTTCCATTAGGCAAACTAGGCGGCCGCCTAAGGCTGGCTATACATTATACAATTTTCTTGAGATTTTTGGTTTAGATTTACCAAAAACCATATAATAGGAGGTCAAATCTAACAACACTTTCAATTGTATCCAATTAGGCAGGCTTTTGCACTACATTGTTGAAGGTAAATCTAAAGGAAATTGGGCAGAAATTGGGCAGAAATTGGACAGAAAATTGTAGTGTATGGCCAGCCTAAGGCGCACTGCCACCTAGGGGTGCCTGGGAGCAGCACAGGCCTGCACTTTCTCTCTGTGGGACACCGCCACGTCATGAATGATCCTTCAGCTGATAGAAGGGGCAGCAGAGGAGAGGAAGAAAGAACAGAGGAAGATGCTGGGTGTCTGGGGCCAGTGTAGCAGCTGAGGTGCAGCTCCTTCCAGTGTTCCTCTCAGACTCAGTCCCCTACTGCAAGCCGACTGGTGGCTGCTGATTACTGTGCAGTTCCAGCCCTCCTCTTATCATTCATCAGTGGAGGTGGAGCTGACTCCACCTTAATCTCCCAGATATGATCGCATGCGAGGTGACACATAGCGTCCATCGATCACCTCGCCTTTCATACTGTCACATAGTTTATTATTTATTGTCTTCTCATCTCATTGTCTTGGCATGTCTGTGGCATTGTTGTGATTAGCACATCAATTTTCTGTTTGATGTCTGACTCTGATGTCTTGTGTCTGTGTAAGTGTGACCCTGCCGGCCAGATATCCACCACATGTGCAGTGTGTCAGTGAGTGATGGCATCATCACGCTCCCACAGCCTGCTCTTCTAGTGCCTGCTGATCTGTGTCAGTGTCAGTGGTGGTGTGTTGTGTTGGATCTGTCACTGTGTGGGATCACTCAGTTCAGCTGCCTGCTGTCACAGTGTTTTACCTCCCCCCATTGTCTGGGGAATTCCAGCCTGAGATCTGTCAGAGTGTGGATCCTTCCTCCTCCACTCACCACAACTGTCACCCAGCCACTGCCAGCCACCGATACAGTCCATCTGTGACACTGGTCCGCAGTGCTAGCCTCACCCCTAGGGTTGCCACCTCATCACATATTAATGACAGTTTCTGGGGCTGATTAAGGTGGTAATAAAACTCACCTAGTGCCTTACCTGCAATCAATTGGCCCCAGAACCTGTGTAATTAATATGTGTTAAATGTTAATGGGATGAGGTGAAAGCCCTACTCACCCCATCCATCCATCCCTCTTCCAGCGCTGTGCCATGCTCACATGGACTGTCCTTCCTCCAGCATCCTCTCAGGCACTCGGTTGCCATGGTGACGCTTGTCTCCAGTCGCTGTGGAAGGAGGATGAGCCCGCCTCTTCTCCCTGCTCTCCCGTGACAGGCTGTTCGTCAGCAGAGTGAGCAGTGTGGGCAGCGCTCGGTGCTGGGGCCGGGGGCTGCTGGCAGGCTGGGATGGAGGAGGGAGCGGCAAGGCCCGGAGCTCGGTGTAGGCCGGTGTGTGGCCCCTTGTACCCAGGGCTGGTCTGTGCCGGCCTCACATTGCTGGGCTAGAGCCAGGTGCGGCCGGGACTGGAGCGGAAGCCTTCTCCTCCGACAACAGGAGCGGACAGGGAGCTCGGCATGAGGAGAGAGCGGGGTGAGTGTATTGGGGGAGCCCTCCAGGGTGAGTGTATTGGGGGAGCCTTCCAGGGGGAGCCTTCCAGGGTGAGTGTATTGGGGGAGCCTTCCAGGGTGAGTGTATTGGGGGAGCCCTCCAGGGTGAGTGTATTGGGGGAGCCTTCCAGGGTGAGTGTATTGGGGGAGCCTTCCAGGGGGAGCGTATTGGGGGAGCCTTCCAGGGGGAGTGTATTGGGGGAGCCTTCCAGGGTGAGTGTATTGGGGGAGCCTTCCAGGGGGAGCCTTCCAGGGTGAGTGTATTGGGGGAGCCTTCCAGGGGGAGCCTTCCAGGGTGAGTGTATTGGGGGAGCCTTCCAGGGGGAGCCTTCCAGGGTGAGTTTATTGGGGGAGCCTTCCAGGGGGAGCGTATTGGGGGAGCCTTCCAGGGTGAGTGTATTGGGGGAGCCTTCCAGGAGGAGCGTATTGGGGGAGCCTTCCAGGGGGAGCCTTCCAGGGTGAGTGTATTGGGGGAGCCTTCCAGGGGGAGCCTTCCAGGGTGAGTGTATTGGGGGAGCCTTCCAGGGGGAGCGTATTGGGGGAGCCTTCCAGGGGGAGCCTTCCAGGGTGAGTGTATTGGGGGAGCCTTCCAGGGGGAGCCTTCCAGGGTGAGTGTATTGGGGGAGCCTTCCAGGGGGAGCGTATTGGGGGAGCCCTCCAGGGTGAGCGTAATGGGGGAGCCTTCCAGGGTGAGCGTAATGAGGAAGCCTTCCAGGGGGAGCGTAATGGGGGAGCCCTCCAGGGTGAGCGTATTGGGGGAGCCTTCCCATCACCTCCTCACCCAATGTGACTGTGCATTACTTGTTATTTTCATGCACCCACCCCCACTTATAGCAGACCTGAGTGTGGGTGACACCCTGTCAGGTAATCAGGGTCAGGTGTTTGTTCATATAGACGCTCCATCCTATGTTCTGAGTTTGCACACAGGTTACCTTCCCTCACCCTTCATCACCAGCACTGTGGGGGGAGGGGGGTTATTTACTAAAGCTGGGGCGTGCAAAATCAGGCTCACTTCTGCATAGAAACCAATCAGCTTCCAGGTTTTATTGCTAAAGTTTAATTGAACAAGCTGAGGTTAGAAGCTGATTGGTTTCCATGCACAGCTGCACCAGATTCTGAGTGAGCCAGCTTTAGTAAAAAAAAGCCCGTAATGCAGGCCATAGATGGGGAGAAAAACGGCAGATTTTTCTTTTAAAAAACGAAAATTCGGTCGTTCAAACGGCCGATGTTACCATCAATGGTAAAAAAAATCGTCCGATTTTCATCCCTTCTACAGCCGGCAAAAAGTGTCCCTGCAGAGAGCTCCGCTATTTCTGACAGTTCTCTGACAGTTCCTTCACATTTACAGCGGTTGAAACATTGTATCTATTTGTTTCCATTTAGGATACAGATGTTTTTATTCGGAAACAAATAGATACATTGTTGCAACCGCTGTAAATGTCAAAGAACTGTCAGAAATAGCGGAGCTCTCTGCAGAGACACTTTTTGCTGGACTGGAATTCTTCTTATTTTCATCCTACTTCTTCTTCTTCATCCTCATCCTCTTCTTCTTCTTCATCATCATCCTCTTCTTCTTCTTCTTCCTCATCCTCATCCTCTTCTTCTTCTTCTTCTTCTTCTGCTTCTTCTTCCTCCTCATCCTCTTCTTCTTCCTCATCCTCTTCTTCATCCTCATCCTCTTCTTCTTCATCATCCTCTTCTTCTTCATCATCCTCATCCTCTTCTTCTTCTTCTTCTTCTTCTTCTTCTTCTTCTTCCTCATCCTCATCTTCTTCTTCTTCATCCTCATCCTCTTCTTCTTCATCCTCTTCTTCTTCTTCATCCTCATCCTCTTCTTCTTCATCCTCTTCTTCTTCTTCGACATCCTCGTCCTCTTCTTCTTCTTCCTCATCCTCATCCTATTCTTCTTCTTCTTCATCCTCATCCTCCTCTTCTTCTTCTTCTTCATCCTCTTCTTCTTCCTCATCCTCACCCTCTTCTTCTTCTTCCTCATCCTCACCCTCTTCTTCTTCTTCATACTCATCCTCACCCTCTTCTTCTTCTTCTTCCTCTTCCTCATCCTCATCCTCTTCTTCTTCTTCATACTCATCCTCCTCTTCTTCTTCTTCTTCCTCATCCTCTTCTTCTTCTTCTTCTTCATCATCCTCTTCTTCTTCATCATCCTCTTCTTCTTCTTCATCATCCTCTTCTTCATCATCCTCATCTTCTTCATCCTCATCCTCTTCTTCTTCTTCTTCTTCTTCTTCTTCTACATCCTCATCCTCTTCTTCTTCTTCCTCATCCTCATCTTCTTCATCCTCATCCTCTTCTTCTTCATCCTCATCCTCTTCTTCTTCATCATCCTCATCCTCTTCTTCTTCTTCATCATCTTCATCCTCCTCCTCCTCTTCTTCTTCTTCTTCCTCATCCTCGCCCTCTTCTTCTTCATCATCATCCTCATCCTCTTCTTCTTCATCCTCATCCTCTTCTTCTTCTTCTACTTCCTCATCCTCATCCTTTTCTTCTTCCTCATCCTCATCTTCTTCTTCTTCATCCTCTTCTTCTTCATCCTCATCCTCTTCTTCTTCATCATCATCATCCTCTTCTTCATCTTCCTCCTCCTCCTCTTCTTCTTCTTCTTCTTCTTCCTCTTCATCCTCTTCTTCTTCATCATCCTCATCCTCTTCTTCTTAATCCTCTTCCTCTTCTTCTTCTACATCCTCATCCTCTTCTTCTTCTTCTTCTTCCTCATCCTCTTCTTCTTCTTCTTCATCCTCCTCCTCTTCTTCATCCTCATCCTCTTCTTCTTCTTCATCCTCACCCTCCTCCTCTTCTTCTTCTTCTTCTTCTTCTTCTTCTTCCTCATCCTCTTCTTCTTCATACTCATCCTCCTCTTCTTCTTCTTCTTCTTCCTCATCCTCTTCTTCTTCTTCATACTCATCCTCCTCTTCTTTTTCTTCTTCCTCATCCTCATCCTCATCCTCTTCTTCTTCTTCTTCTTCTTCATCCTCATCCTCTTCTTCTTCATCCTCATCCTCTTCTTCTTCTTCTTCTTCTTCTTCTTCTACATCCTCATCCTCTTCTTCTTCTTCCTCATCCTCTTCTTCTTCTTCTTCTTCCTCATCCTCATCCTCTTCTTCTTCTTCTTCATCCTCATCCTCTTCTTCATCCTCATCCTCTTCTTCTTCTTCTTCATCCTCTTCTTCTTCTTCCTCACCCTCATCTTCTTCTTCTTCTTCGTCTTCTTCTTCATCCTCATCCTCTTCTTCTTCTTCTTCATCCTCATCCTCTTCTTCTTCTTCTTCTTCTTCATCCTCTTCTTCTTCTTCTTCTTCTTCTTCTTCATCCTCATCCTCTTCTTCTTCTTCTTCTTCATCCTCTTCTTCTTCTTCTTCTTCATCCTCATCCTCTTCTTCTTCTTCTTCATCCTCATCCTCTTCTTCTTCTTCTTCCTCTTCCTCATCCTCTTCTTCTTCTTCTTCTTCATCCTCATCTTCTTCTTCTTCCTCTTCTTCTTCTTCATCCTCTTCTTCATCCTCTTCCTCTTCTTCTTTTTCTTCTTTTTGTCTTCCTCTTGCAGGTCACTGCTCATGCGCAGATTTTTTATCGGCAAAAAATCGGCCGATTTGCCCACTATTGCCACGAAAATCGGCCGATCGGCAAAATTGGCCGATTTTTTTCCAACTTTACAGAAAAAAAAAACGGCCAAAATACCGAAAAACGGCCGACCAAATAGCCCACTAACAATCCGAAAATCGGCCGATTTTATTTTCGGCCGAAAAATCGGCCGATTTTCGACCCATCTATGGCCTGCATAACTGTCTGTAGACACACCAGCCACCTCTTCCATACTCACACACCTCACCCTCCCCCCCCCCCCCCCACTAACACCTTTCACTCTTTATAGCCACCATTGGCTATTATTTCCTCCTTCTTGCAGTTATACCTGGCCAGTGCTTTTCTCCTTCCCTCTACCTACTCTGTCTTCTTCCAGATCCCTTATGGCTTCTCCTTTCCCTCCTCTGAAAGCCGTATTAAACCCAAAGCAAACATTTATTATATTGCAGCTTACTAATCCTTAGATGTGATGGCTGCTTTCATTTTCCTTTTTAGGCTTCCTTTCTTCTATTTTCATCTGGTGATCCAGCCATTAAATTAGTTGTTTTTTTTTTCAAAAGAACAAGCTGTCCTGTAGATTTAGCAGTTAGAGAGATTAGACAAACCATTTACTACTGACAGTGGTGCTTACTGTGATCAGCTTTATTTATGTAAGTTTTATCTCAAAAGGGGAAAAAAAGAGTTTACTGTAACTGCTTATAAAATGTGAGCTGGAGTTTGGCTTAATTTGTTGTTTCTAAATCTGCTAGTTCATCTAGGACTAACAATGCTGGCTGTCTGCTGTGCTCAATGTGCTCCTTCATCCAGAGTGTAGTCACTTTAATACAGGAGGTGTGTTAGGCCTTTTACACATGGGCGGACCTGATCAGGCCATCCATTGCCCTCTATGGAGCGGTGAATGTAAATGGGCAGATGGTTCACTTACATCTGATCGCCCATGCAGAGCAGACACAGAACTGTCAGCAGGGATCAGTGGACAGATTCCCCGTGGAGCAGGCGGATCCAGCTGGCAAAGTCCACCAGTGTGAAAGGGGCCTTACTCTCCAGATCACCAGGTGAGAAGAGAAGGGGAAAACTCTAAAAAAAAATAGAAAACTAATGCAGCCACCACATTTAATGACTGGTAAATTGCAATATATTAAATTTTTTTGTTTTGGGTATAATACCCCTTTACAGCTGTTCCCCCTCATTTCAGTCATCCATTCACTGTCTTCTTCCCTCCTTATTTCAGTCATCCATTTAGTAGCCCTTCCTTCTCTTCCCAATCATCCATTGACGGTCCTTTCCTCTTTATTTCAGTCATCCATAGACTGTCCCTTCCCTTCCTCCTCATTCCAGTCACCCTTTGAGTATCCTTTCCTTTCCTCCTAATTTAAGTCATCCATTGACTGTCCCTTCCATTCCTCATTGTTTGCTTTTGGTGGCTGCCTCTTTCCTGCCCCCTGAATGGCAGGAATAACTGACCCTTCCCTCTTCTGTATTTCACTCATTTTTGGACTGCTCTTTTCTCCTCATTTCAGGCATCTACAAATCAGACTTCTTTCCTACTTGTATCAGTTGTACCTCTGCCCTCTATTTCCTATTCCTCCTTATTTTGCTCATCTGCTGACTGTCCTGATCATTCAGATGCACAGGGGTTGATTTACTAAAACTGGAGAGCACAAAATCTGGTGCAGCTGTGCAAGATAGCCAATCAGCTTCTAACTTAAAATTGTTCAGTTAAGCTTTGACAAAAAAAAAACCCAAGCAACTGGAAGCTGATTGGCTTCTATGCAGAGCTGCACCAGATTTTTCACTCTCCAGTTTTAGTAAATCAGCCCTACAGTGATTAGCCTTTCTCTCCCTTTCTCATCTCAGCCTGTCACAATTAACCTTTTTATTCTTCTTTAGTTGTTCATTGACTGTTTTCTCTTGTTCTTTAGTTGCCTTCTGTTCTTCCTTACTATACTGTAGTTTCCTATTGACTACCCCTTCTTTCTTTTATCATATTGTTCTTCTAATAATCCCCACACCTGATATTTTTCTGCATATTTTGCTGCAGATTAAACCTCCATACACATGGGCCAGACATTCTTGTGTTCGGCAGTCTGTCCAACAGAAGCCGGCCGAACGTCCAGCTTCTGTTGGAAGGGCATGACCAAAAAACATCTGCTGATCAGCATCTGATCAGCGCTCTCAGTCAATGGCTGCGAGCGCTGACTGGTGTGTTCTGATGGGGGGGAGGGCAGGCAGTCCACCCGTCAGAATGCAATAGCTCAGCGGAGAGATCTCTGTACTAATATCGGATAGTTAGTACAGTGAGCTTCTCCGCTTTTTGTCTTTCAGGCCGCTGGGTTGAATGAATATTAACTGATAGTGTGTGCCTAGCATGACTTGATGCCTTTATTGCAGTCAGTCACTGTACACCTTTATCAATTATTGTTAATACTGAATGATCTCAATCTTCATACTGCAGCCCTCTTTTCCCTTCTCAATCGTCTTATTTTTTTTTTTGTTGCAGCCAACCTTTCTTTTCCGATGCTGTCAACTGTCCCATTCCTTGCTTATTTGTACAGTGTGGCGAAAACTGCTCTTCTGTTTATTCTGTTACTTATCATGGATTTTCTGTGGTGCTAGCCACTAATACTGGCCTTACAACTGTAGAATTATATTTGAACTTTCAGAAGAGAAAGTGTAAAAATCGCTCATCTGACCATTCGATGTTGCTTTATGGACTTGAATACCTTTGAGTGACTTTTTATTAAAGTACCATGTCATGATTACGTCTTATCTCCCCCTCATTTAATTTGGCCATGATAAATAATTTCTCTTCTACTGTAAGTTATCAATTGACTTCTGCTTTGGTATTCTCGGGAGTTATTTACATAGATCTCTGCTGGGAATGTGTATAACTAGAATTTTTATTTACAAAAAAGTCACATTTTTCCAATAGCTCAATCATTTGAGATTTACTTTCCTAATTATAAATTTCTTAAAATTCTCTTCTATAATAATAATTTTCTCTCGGTACTGATTTTGTGAATCTTGGGTATGAAAGTATATGAAAAAGGAAATGGTGTTGTATGTACTGTCTATAACCTATATTAGCAATATATCCTTTTGATTTTCCTGTGGAAGAGTGAATTGTACAAGTGTGTAGTTATGGTACTCAGCATCTTGGAATAGGAAATATTTGAGGACGTTGTTCAAGTTTGTGAGTTGTAGTCATCTTCTGAAGGGAGAAGCCATACACTAGTAGAATTTGGTTTGAAATTTTCCATTTTCAGAAAGGTTTTCGAATCATTAGTGGGGTCAAGCCAGCATTTGTTTTTAACCATAGTGATGACAACGTTTGAAGGGGTGGGATGGAAAATATTACTTGAACAAATTTTAACAGTGTATGTGGCTTTCATTTCGGAAATGACATTCATTCCAAAATTGAATGTTTAAGCAAACAAAATTTTGAAGTACTTTCAAAAGACATTTATGAAGTCATTGAATGTACTGAGAATACTCATACAAATGTCCATTAGAAAATCTATTAGTGTATGGCCATGTTAAGTTCTTTTGCCTGAGGTCAGTCTAAGTTGATTGAGTCATAGAAACCTGGAGAGTCTCCAGTGAAATAACTGTAGTGAAATCTGTGAAAAGATAAGACTGTAGTTATAATAACCAGGGACAATGCAGTACTGTAATAACTAAGCACTTTTCCAATAAGTGCAATATTGTCGTATTTTGTATTTATTTGATTTCTATCAGGAGTTTTTTTTATTTATTACAGGTATTTGTAGCACTAACAACTTACACTGCATTTTTCCTATTGTACATTCACATTAGTCCCTGCCCTCAAGGATCTTACTATCTAAGGTCCTGATCACACATACATACACATACCAGGGCCAATTTAGGCAAAAACCAATTAAACTACCAGCATGTCTTTGGAGGCTGGGAGGAAAACGATAAGCACACGGAGAATATGCCTACTATGTTCAGATAGAATCTTGACCTGTTTAGTTTCAGAGTATTGAGCCAGCCATAAATGGATCTAAATTTGACTGGTTCAGCGGGGGCCTGTCAAATTGTGATCCATGTATGGGCAGGTTGTTTGTACAGAAATCGATCTACTAAACAATCACCATGTCGGGTTTTTCCCAATCGGTCAGTGCTGCAGGCTATAGCCGGTGGTAGTGATTAGTCCATTTTTGATGGAGAGGAAGCCTCCCTGCTGTCATAATACAATAACTCAGTGGGAAGGATTCCCTCTTCCACCTCGAGGGTGTGGATGGGGGAATGGGGTAATTTTTTATTTTCTTCATTCAACCCGCTGGTTGAACGAAAAAAAATGACTAATGTATGGACTGCCTAAGTTTAACCCTAAACATTTGCTTTCATCACTGGATAGCAGATGTACTCATTAAATGTAATCATTAAAAAATAAGTGTCTTTTTAAATGTAGTTATTGTACTATAATGATATACTTGTACCAAGCTAGGAGAGTGCGTGCCAGTACTAGGATCCAGTTAGGTTAATGCAAGAGAGTGGACCAAGCAGAAGGATGGCCTCATCAGTGCTTAGATTTTGCTTTATTGTTCAGTGGGGAAGCTGGAGGTGTCTCGTTCTGCTCTAGTACTAGAAGTGCAATAGAGATCCTTTAGCTATGTATGACCTGTAAATAATTACAACCCTGTGACAAGTAAATAAGTATATATGTGTTTTTAGCTGTTTGCATGGACGTTTTCACAGCATTCTTTGCTAGAAAACCTGATAAAAAATAAGTGTGTTTAAAAAGTTGGTAATGTCTTTTGAAAAGCAACTCTACCAAAAATAAATTTCTCTAAATGGGTGAAGATAGCTGTGTTGATTTCCTCAAGGATCAGCTGTTGATCATTCCCACCCCAGAAGACAACTGTTGTTGTCACTGGCCTCAGCTTTCTCCCCATATTCCTAAACTGAATACACTTGAGGCCTATAGAAAATAGAGGATGGTTACAACAAACAAGTTGGCTTCTTAGACAAGCTCATCACTTGTCATAACTGCACCTAAGACATGACATGGAATCAAACCTTGTCCCACATTACCCAATATCTAGATATCCTTGAATGAATTTGCTCTATTAGCACCAGAGAAAATCTGATTTTAGAGGCGTTACTCTTTAACTACAAACGTTCTGTTAAGCAGTTTCAGAATTAAAGTGTGATTTGTCACTCCAGAGAACACGTCTCCACTGCTCTAGAGTCCAGTGGTGGCGTGCTTTACACCATTGCATCCGACGCTTTGCATTGCACTTAATGATGTAAGGCTTGGATGCAGCTGCTCGGTCATGAAAACCCATTCCATGAAGCTCTCTACGCATTGTTATGCTAATCTAAAGGCCACATGTAGTTTGAAGGTCTTTAGCTATTGACTCTGCAGACAGTTAGCAACTTCCGCACACTGTGCGCTTCAGCATGCGCTGACCCCACTGTGTCATTTTACGTGGCCTACCACTTCGTGGCTGAGTTGCTGTTGTTCCCAGTTGCTTCCACTTTGTTATAACATCACTAACAGTTGACTGGAATATTTAGTAGCCAGGAAATTTCATGGATGGACTTATTGCACAGGTGGCAACCTATCACAGTACCATGTTTGAATTCACTGAGCTCCTGAGAGCAACCCATTCTTTCACAAATGTTTGTAGAAGCAGTCTGCATGCCTAGGTGCTTGATTTTATACACCTGTGGCCACGGAGGTGATTGGAACTCCTGAATCCAATGATTTGGAGGGGTGTCCCAATACTTTTGGCAATATAATGTAAATCTGCTAGTACTTCTAAGATTAACATTGCTGTTGTCCAAACGTGCCCCTGCGCTCATTCATCCAGAGTGAGAACACCTGACCAGACCACCAAGTGAAAACAGAGGGGAAAAAAAGCCTAAAAAAGAAAGTTAATGCAGCCACCACATCTAATGATTGTTAACCTTCAATATATTACATTTTGGTTTTGGGTTTAATACCACCTTAAGGGAACTTTACTAAAATACTTGGTGGTAGAGGAGTGGGGGTGCGCTACCACAAATTATTGCTTTATAAATGCCCAGATTTCCACACTTAACCACTTCAAGTCTGGATACTTTCACCCCCTTCCAGTCCAGTTTTAAGCGATGTCACACTTTGAATGACAATTACTCAGTCATGCAACGCTCTACCCATATAAGATTTTTATATTTTTTTTGAGACAGAGCTTTCTTTTGGTGGTATTTAATCACTGTTGCTATATAAATGAAAAAATACTGAAATTTAACCACCTCCTGCCCGCCATATAGTAATATGATGGGCGCAAGGTGGTTCTCTCGTTCTGGGAGCGCGGCGATCGGTGGTGCGCTGTGTCCCTCGGACACAGCGGATCACCGATCATGGAAAGAGCCGAAGATGTTGGCTCGGTCATGTGATCAGCTGTGTCCAATCACAGCTGATCACATGTAAACAGGGAAATGCCAGTTATCGACATTTCTCTCCTCTCGAGCTGTCACGCTGACAGCTCGAGAGGAGAGGAGAGCCAGTAATCGGCTTTCCGCAGAGGGGACATGTACACTGATGATCAGTGTGCCCCAATGATCAGTGTAGCCCCAGCAGTGCCTTATGTCAGTGCTCATCAGTGCCTCGTGCCAGTGCCCATCAGTGCCTACCAGTGCACATCAATGCCACATATCAGTGCCCATCTGAGCTGCCTTTCAGTGTCACCTATCAGTGCCAGTCAATGCCACCTATCAATGCCAATCAGTGCCACTTATCAGTGCTGCCAATCAGTGCCGCTTATCAGTGCGCATCAGTGCCGCTTATCAGTGCCGCCTAACAGTGCCAGTCAGTGCCGCCTAACAGTGCCAGTCAATGCCCATCAGTGCCACCTACCAGTGCCCATCAGTGCAACCTATCAGTGTCCATCAGTGCAGCCTATCAGTGCCCATTAGTGCAGCCTCATTAGCGCACATCAGTGAAGGAGAAAAATCACTTATTTACAAAATTTTATAACAAAAACTAAGAAAAAAAAAATTTTTGTTCAAAATTTTCAGTGGTTTTTGGTTTGTTTAAGAAAAAATAAAAAAACCCAGAGGTGATTAAATACCACCAAAATAAAGCTTTATCTGTCGCAAAAAAATGATAAAAATTTCATATGGGTACAGTGTTGCATGCCTGCGCAATTGTCATTCAAAGTGCAACAGCGCTGAAAGCTGGAAATTGGTCTGAACAGGAAGGGGGTATAAGTGCCCTGTAGGCTAGTGGTTAAAAAATAAAAACATTGCTTAGCTTTTGTTTTATAATTTTGCAATTAAATAATCTTTCTTCAGGGATGTAGGCCAAAATGTATTCTGCTACATTTGGGGGGTAAGAATAACATAAAACAGTGTATATTATTTAGTCTGTGTGAAGTTATAGAGTCTACAAACTATGGAGTATATATTTGAAAATTGCTCAGGTGAGACCCTAAATTGCCAGATGCTGGTATGACGTTTGGCAGTGATCAGGACACTGATATGAAGTATGGCAGGGATCAGGAGGCTGGTATGACGTATGGCGATTTTTAGGACACTGGTATGGGGTATAGCAGTGATCAGGATGTTGGCATGAGGTATGGTGGCGATCAGGATGCTGGTATGGCAGTGATCAGGATGCTGGTATGGTATATGGGGTGATCAGGACGCTGGTATGGGGTATGGTGGTGATCAGGACGCTGGTATGGGGTATGGTGGTGATCAGGACGCTGGTATGGGGTATGGTGGTGATCAGGATGCAGGTATGGCATATGGGGTGATCAGAATGCTGATACGCGGTATGGCGATGATCAGGGCGCTGGTGTGGTGTATGGTGGTGATCAGGATGCTGGTATGGCATGTGGTGATCATGATGCTGCACCATTCTGGGCTTGCCCACCACCAGAGGAAGAGGACTCATGGGGGTTTATTTACTAAAGCTGGAGAGTCCAAAATCAGACTCCCTTCTGCATAGAAACCAATCAGCTTCCAGGTTTCATTGCCAAAGCTTCATTGAACAAGCTGAGGTTAGAAGCTGATTGGTTTCTATGCAGAAGGGAGTCTGATTTTGGACTCTCCAGCTTTAGTAAATAAACCCCATGATGTCACTTGATTGGACTGAAATCCCATGGGAAAAAATGTACATATGCAAAAATGTTTAATTTTAATAAAGGCAGCAGGGGCAACCTGGGGGGCAGATCTTTGGATTCATACTGATTGTCCATATTCTGAGCCTAAGCCCAGTAAAGGCTCCTGTATAGTTTGTGCTCTGCTAAGGAACTGCAGAGGCATGAATCAGGTGTTCAGTTTTGTCTTTCTGTTTAAAAAAAAACATTTCTTTTTTAGGGGCCTAAGCTACCTTCCATCTCAATGCACTGCAATCCCATCCTTGGTTAAACAATAGAAGTGATTCCTCACTGGGGACTGAATCATAGTCACGCTCCCTGCCTGTATAACCCAATTGTGCTAAGTCACAGATTCCTGTCCTATTACAACTTATGTGGGTGGCAGGAAGAAGGGAGATGCAGACAGAGATAGCATTAATAGGCTGCACAATCTTGAGAAGTAGGATCACATGATTAACTCCTGGATGGTCAAACTGCATCATAGGAAACAGTACAGTTAGCCACCACTTACTAACTGCCTTGTTTAAAAGAACTGGTCATCTTTTTCTGTTAGAGAGAATATATATAACAGTGTATAAAACAAGGTCATGACACTAGTAAAGAAGTCCGTTTATGCTCAATGTGCTGTTTTCAAATATGTATTTAACTTCAGTAGTATCCCCACATGTGTACAGCATTAGCAGTTCTCCACAAAAGTTTACGGACTGTCAGCTTGCAGTGTATTTGACTTTTTAGTGTGTTCAGCAGGGTGCTTTAAAGTAATTCTAAAGATTCATTTTATTTTGTTTTTTTGTTTTTAAATAACAACACAAACACAGAGAAGCCCCTGTCCTCTTCTTATTGCCCCCTCCCTCCTTCCCCCAGTGCTCCTGGGTCCTCCCCCTTGACCAGTGCCAACCAATAGCAAGCCGCTTGCTATGGAGGTACTGGTGCATGCTCACTCCCAAACCCCGCACTGTGTCCATAAGACACATAGAGCTGTGGCTCAGCCCTGCCCCCCACTTTTCCCTTATTGGCTCACTGGCTGTGATTGACAACAGTGGAAGTAATTGGCTCCCATTGCTGTGTCTCAGCCAATGAAGAGGGAGAACCGGGACAGCTGATGCTCCCATGCACATCACTGGATTTAGAGGGGGCTCAGGTGAGCATTTGGGGGGGGGGCTGTGGGGGGAGCAGCACATAAAAGGTTTTTCCCTTCATGCATAGAATGCATAAATGTAAAAAATAAAATTCAGCCTTTACAACCTCTGTATGCAGTAGTATGAGTGCATTTTCTATTAGGGTCATTTTACAGGGGTACATTTCACCTCACCAAAACCTTAAAGGAAAACCATGGCCGTGTTTGATCCACAGCTTTTCAACATGGGAACAGACCTAAAGCTTAGCTTCTCTTTTTCAGAAGCATCCCTGACTCAGCTAGGAGATCAGCATCTTACATCACTCCTACAGCAGCCAAATAGCCAGCCTACTATGCTTCTGCTTTATCATAGTGCCAAACAGAAGTTGGCTGCAGGCTATTTTAATTGGCAACTGTATTGTTGCTGCTGTGTTACTGAACAGCGGTTTATTGTTTTATTTATTCTTATAAAAAGTCTGGATTTGTCAGCTGAAGTAATTATACTTTTGAGCCCTAAAAACACATGTAAATTAAATTGTTACAGCAAGTACATGGAGTAACAAATTAGATTAAGACAGTGGATAACACATATCACTGAAGACCTTTTCTGCTGTTCAGAAACACTCAGCTTTATTAAAAACGCAACCTTTTGGAATACTTCCAACCCAAAGCTAATGACTGGGAAAAGCTAGTGTTTTTTGGGACACACTGTCCACCAATACCCCCGTAGGATCCAGTGGTTGGCTGGAGATCCTGAAAAATCCAGTGAATGTTTGGCAAAAAAAGCCATATACTTTAAAAATGACTAGTACAGGAACCTTGGCCAACCAATAATTTTCTGGTACCAAAAAAGTGTGCTAGCTGCTACCCAACACAGTTTTAAAATCTTGGGTGGATGTCCTGTTTAACCTGTCCAGAATCGTCACTTGTTAGGGCTCGTGTACATAGACATTTGTGTTTGAACTACTTTCCTTACCATAACAGGTCAACGTGAATGCAAAAATAGCTTGAAACGAATCAAAGCAATTCATAAACCGACTACAAAGAACTCAGAAGCAAGTCAAATCAACACAAACCATATTGCATTTGACTTGCTTTTGAGTTGCATGCCCTAACATTTCTATTTTGATGCACATCTGTTTTTCTTTTCTGTTTGCTTAACCCAGAACAGTAGCAGTACTCACTGAATACCCCACATAGCAGATATATCTCAGCACAGACAGACAATGCTGTGAGTCATCTTTGTGCTCTTCTAGTAGTTCCTACCTGAACATTGAGCAAAAGGATGACTCATTGCTGCATTAGGACACAGGTGGCAGGATTTCTTTCCTGTTAAATATTCCAGTTGGTTTTTTTTTTCTTAAGAAATAGTCTATTTGCTACATTTCAGGAGGTCATCATTGTTATAGTGGACTCGTGTATAAAAATATCTACAGTATATGTCTAAAAATGTGTCTATTGATCAGGACGGCCAGGTACTCGTGCTTCTGTTTCCAGGTTATGTTATTTAATAATGTAGATTCTAAGGCAGGGGTCCTCAAACTTTTTAAACAGGGGGCCAGTTTACTGTCTCTCAGACCGTTGGAGGGCCGGACTATAGTTTAAAAAAAAAACTATGAACAAATGCGGACACAGTACAGGAGATGACCAGAGACTGCGGACATACAACGGCGGCGGGAATACTGGGCCGGCCGCTCCATAAGACGCACAGACATTTCCCCCTAAGTGTGTCTTATGGAGCAAAATAGTGCCCCATCATTGGTGTCAGTGGGAGGAATAGTGCCCCATCATTGGTGTCAGTGGGAGGAATAGTGCTCCATCATTGGTGTCAGTGGGAAGAATCATGCCCCATCATTAGTGTCAGTGGGAGGAATAGTGCCCCATCATTGGTGTCAGTTGGAAGAAATGTGCCCCATCATTGGTGTCAGTGGGAGGAATAGTTCCCCATCATTGGTGTCAGTGGGAGGAATAGTTCCCCATCATTGGTGTCAGTGGGAGGAATAGTGCCCCATCATTGGTGTCAGTGGGAGGAATAGTGCCCCATCATTGGTGTCAGTGGGAGGAATAGTGCCCCATCATTGGTGTCAGTGGGAAGAATAGTGCCCCATCATTGGTGTCAGTGGGAGGAATAGTACCCCATCATTGGTGTCAGTTCGAGGAATAGTGCCCCATCATTGGTGTCAGTGGGATGAATAGTGCCCCATCATTGGTGTCAGTGGGAGGAATAGTACCCCATCATTGGTGTCAGTTCGAGGAATAGTGCCCCATCATTAGTGTCAGTGGGGGGAGGAATAGTGCCCCATGGTCACTAAAGTGTGCAGCACTGCATTCTGGGAAAATTGGAAGAGTCTCATGCTCCTACTTCACTCTGGCAGATAATTAGGGCAGTGGGAGGAGAGAGAGGTGAGCTGTGGTGAACTAGGAGCGCCGAGAGAGAGAGCATGTGAGGCAGATCACACAGAACCTGATGTGGGGGCGTTTATTTGGAGACTTCTCTTTACCTTAATTAATCGTAAAGGTCTTAACTAGCGTATGCAAAACACAGAAGCATTATTTGTAAAACATCTTTGTTGTTTTAAAAAGTGAGGATTGACTCAATGAACACACGCTCTTCAAAGAAAAGCACACAAGTGCAAGTTTGCCAGATCATGACTTTGTGTTTCTCACTTTTCATTAGATTTAATTTACATAGTATATGTTTGTTTCAGAATTGCAGCTTCATTTTTACTGATAGAAAAGTTCATCAGTCTCTGTTGCTAGATGTGTTTGCAGTAACGAGAAATAACCAGTAGGTTGTGCTTCAAGTCCATCATCTGTCATATTCATAGCGTATTGGTTATATACCTTTTTTTTTTTTAACAAAGGTTTTAATATAACTGACAGTTTTTACACAATGATATACTGTATACGTGTTTCCAAGATCAGAGGGGAAAACAGGCATCTCCAACACTTCCATAAACAAAGCCTACTTTGTTGTTGTCAGCAAACACAGCAAACAGGCATTGTCTTCTACTTCAGTGCAAACAAAACATATAGCTGCTTCTTTTCATTGCCTAACACAATCTTTAAAGAAGAATTGCAAAAATGGTGTTTTCTACATGGTTACATTGGTCTAGTTTATACCATACCTGTGGGATCTCTCGAGAAGCTGTAAATCCTTGTAGTAGACATTGCTACTCCAGTGATCTCTACTTGCTTCCGTGTCCTGTGCTGCACAGCTGCATTCAGAACACAGAAGATCAACCGATCAGCATGTCCACCATTCTGAGAATGCTTTGCATTTTCTCAGTGTATGCAAAGCATTCTTTGATGGGACGAGGTAGAGAGTGTGTTGTCAATGCCCCGCCTCTCTACCTCACCCAGTCAGAGAACTCTTTGCATTCATTAAGAAAATGCAAAGCATTCCTTGATTGGTGCCCCTTTCAAGCGGCTGGCTCCTTTGTTGGGAATGCAGCAGGGCATATTCACCAGGAAGATATACTTGCAGTAAATATTTAAGCTTTTATCCAACTTAAATGGATGCATGCATCATAGAACTGTTATCTGAAAGATAGGCAACGTCAGAAAGCCTTCAGATTCAGCCAAATGCCAGCCATTCTGACAGGTAATACTAAGACACTGCCAGGTAGCGCTGGAACTGGCTTTTAAATCCCACTCCTTACATTCTTATTTCCTTACTACTATGATGGACTGCTTCATGGCCAATATTAATGTGCATTGGCTCAGACACAGCAGCGAGGGAGGGGGGGGGCACAGACACAGTGAGAAGGGGGGGAATAATAGAGTGGGGACACAATGCAGTAACAGAGTGGGGACACTATGAGGACACTAGTTCTGGTGACTCTCTGGTTTTCCCTCACTTTGAAGGGATTTTCTCTCACTTTCTGTTTTGGCTATAAGACAGGAAGTTAAGGAAAGTTTCTCCAATGTGAAAACTACAAGTTCCCACAATTATCAGCAGATAGTGCTTTAAATGCTTTTCTAGCTCATCATCTTGAGATAACTGGAAATGAGGTACCTAGGATTATTGTTTTCACTTCGTTCATGAGATTTAGAACATGTGTGGTGCAATCATTGCTTACATACACGTGCGCACTCTATGCATTATGTGGGTGTGCGCATGGCAACAAGATTGCTTTTACATTTTTTTTTTCATTAATTTAATTATTGTTATTTTTTCTGTTTTCAATATTTCTATTGAAAGTTAACAGATAAAGATCATAATAATACAATCGTACACCTATGATGGCAATTGCAGAAAGAGGGGGCTCGCAACGCAGGCGAGACACAGATGAGAGAAGGCACATATTAAGGATATATATTATACTATAGGTGCAGTCTTCCTATTCAGTGAGATAACGCCACACCTCAGGAAAAACAGAAGTCAAGGGGTATATACCCCCTGAGAGCAGTCCAAGTAGTCTTAACACATAATTTCTGCTCCAGATAGTTGCAAGAAGCAACAGATACAAATTTGAAGGATGCTACTTTCAAAATCACAAAAGGACATAGTCCATCAAAGGGCAAGTGAAGAGAAAAAGAGAGGAAGAACAAGGAAAGGAACTCAAGTTGCCCACACGCCAGGCCCACCCCTTCCAGCAAAGAGGGATGTAATGTTAAGATGGAATCTATAAGTAACTAATCCACGGGGTTCAGATGCTCTCAAACCTAGTCGTGGTATCACGTAAGATGCTAACCATCTTCTCGTTGATCGTAATCCAGGAAGGTTTGTGTTTCATCACCACTGGGCTTTTCCAGGCAGTCGCAATTGCAATTTTAGGTGCTAGGAACATAAAGCACATGGGAATTTGGATGGGTCTGGATGCATCAGCTATTGTTTCATTCAGAAGCGCAATTGATGATGTTGGTCATGGTCAACGAAAAAATCAGGGCATGAACTCATATCAATAACCTCCTAACTTTGGGGCAAGTCCATCACACATCGTTCCTATTTGCCCACAACCTCGGAAACAGAGCAGGGAGGAACTGGGGTACATTTTTGACAGGCGATCAGGAACCAGGTACCAACAGAACACCTTATAGCCTTCTACAAGGGAGTCATTCATAATGCCTTTGCGAATGCGCAAAGACCAGTCCCTCTATTCCTCCCTATTTATCTCTGAGCCTATATCCCTTTCCCAAGCCAGTATTCATAATAAAAGTCATATAAAAGTATTTATCCCCCTTCAAATTTTCCACATTTTGAGATGTTACAACCAAAAACATAAATGTATTTTATTGGGATTTTATGTGATAGACTAACACAAAGTGGCACATAATTGTGAAGTGGAAGGAAAATGTAAATGATTTAAAACATTTTTGACAAATACATATCTGAAAAGTGTATTTGTATTCAGCCCCCCAGAGTCAATACTTTGTACAACCACCTTTCACTGCAATTACAGCTGCAAGTCTTTTGGGGGATGTCTACCAGCTTTGCACATCTAGAGAGTGACATTTTTGCCCATTCTTCTTTGCAAAATAGCTCAAGCTCTGTCAGATTAGATGGAGAGCTCCTGTGTACAGCAATTTTCTAGTCTTGCCACAGATTCTCAATTGGATTTAAGTCTGGACTTTGGGCATTTCTAACACATGAATATGCTTTGATCTATTTGGCTCCATCTATCTTCCCATCAACTCTGACCAGCTTCCCTGTCCTTGCTGAAGAAAAGCATCCCCACAACATGATGCTGCCGCCACCATATTTCACAATGGGGATGGTGTGTTCAGGGTGATGTGTAGTGTTAGTTTTCTGCCACACATATCATTTTGCTTTTAGGCCAAAAAGTTCAATTTTGTTCTTATCTGACCAGAGCACCTTCTTCCACATGTTTGCTATGTCCCCCAAATGGCTTCTTGCAAACGGGACTTCTTAAGGCTTCCTTTCAACAATGGCTTTCTTCTTGCCACTCTTCTTTAAAGGCCAGATTTATGGAGTGCTCGACTAATAGTTGTCCTCTGGGCAGATTCTCCCACTTGAGCTGTGGATCTCTGCAGCTCCTCCAGAGTTACCATGGGCCTCTTTGGCTTCTATTCTGATTTAATGCTCTCCTTGCCTGGCCTGTCACTTTAGGTGGACGGCCATGCCTTGGTAGGATTGTAGTTGTGCCATACTCTTTCCATTTTTGGATGATGGATTGAACAGTGCTCCATGAAATGTTCAAGGCTTGGGATATTTTTTATAATATAACCCTGTTTTAAGCTTCTCCACAATTTTATCCCTGACCTGTCTGGTGTGTTCTTTGGCCTTTATGATGCTGTTTGTTCACTAAACTTTTCTAACAAACCTCTGAGGGCTTCACAGAACAGCTGTATTTCTATTGAGATTAAATTACACACACAGGTGGAGTCTATTTACTAATTAGGTGACTTCTGAAGGCAATTGGTTGCACTAGATTTTAGTTAGGAGTATCAGAGTAAAGGGGGCTGAATACAAATGCACGTCACACTTTTCAGATATTTATTTGTCAAAAATTTTGAAAACCATTTATCATTTTCCTTTCACTTCACAATTATGTGCCACTTTGGGCTCGTTCACACTTGACTGTATTACCAACTCTTGCCAAACGCCGGTACGGCGTTTGCGGAGCGTTTTTTAACGCTCCACAAACGTCGCATGCACGGTTCAGCAGCGGTTGCTAGGCGTTTGCCAAGCGTTAAAAACGCCCCACAAATGCCTATAATGAAGTTTGAATGGTGTTACCGCTCCGCAACCGCACCACAAACGCCAGCCAGGCATTTGCGGAGCGGCACCATAGACTAGAATAGGAGGCTTCAACGCCTCCTGACTCGACCCCAGGCGTCCGTTTTGCCGCGCCGCTAATGCTCCCGTTAGAACAGCACTGTATGCTGCAATGTGCAGAATTGCCCGAGGCGTTTGGGAAGCGGTAAAAACGCTTCCCAAACGCCTTTCTGCCACCTGCACACAACGCTAGTGTGAACGTAGCCATTGTGTTGGTCTATCACATAAAATACCAATAAAATACATTAATTTTAATAATTAGTAATTAAAATACATTAATACAAAATACATAAATTACATTTTTGGTTGTAACATGACAAAATGTAGAAAATTTCAAGGGGTATGAATACTTTTTCAAGGCACTGTATGTGGCAGTTTGGGGTTGTGACAAATAACTTTTACAGACTTGAGATGCCCCCTCTCTGAGCCTCACCACAGAAACATGTTGCAAAAGCCATCCGGGTGGTGATATCAACAGTATTTCGTTGTGGGGAACGTATTATTTTTATTTTTTGCTACTTTTTTTATTCTCATTTAACATTTAGTTTTATTGCTATCACAAGGGGGCAGGAACTTTTATTTCTCATCTATTGTCTTCCGTGCCCTTCACTATAGAGAATCAAGCACAGATCATTCTTTATTAGCTGCATCCCCGAGAATGACAGCTGTAAATCTAGAAACACTCAGAACTGTGTGCTTCCGGCTTTATATACAGTAGATCAGATCTTCGCCGAACTCCTTCCGTTCACTATCCTGAAGAAATTGGTTGTCCGTGGCAACCCCCCTGCACTTTAAAAGTGGCTGCATCCAGAGAGCTAAAGTAGTTAATGTTGAAAAACAGAGATACTGTATAAGAAATACAATTTTTTTTTTTGTGTATAATCAGTTTTACAAAAGCAGAAAATATAAACCAGACACAATTGGAAAAATGAAATCACCATAGGTGTAAGCACTTCATAATTTACACAGCAACAGTACTGCAGTTATTGCATATGTGCGAAAGATAATAGTGGCATACAGTGGTGTATTTAGGTTTTGTGCTGCCCTAGGCAACACAAAAATCATGCGTCCATTCCCCCCCATGAGAGAGTGAGAGCGTTCAATGAATGTGTGTGTGTGACATATATATTTTTATATATATATATATATACATATACATGATCATTGAACTCTCTCTCACAGTTATATATATTTCAATGATCATATATATATTGTTCAATGATTATCTATGAATTGTAAATTGTTCAATTGTAAAGTGGCAATCAGTGTTTGTCAGCATTCCCCCCTCTTAGCATACATCCCCCCTCCAAGCACAAACATTCCTCCCAATCCTCCTTCCCGGCTCATATCTCCCAAACCCTCCTACTAGTACATATTTCCCCCATTCCTCCTTCTAGCAAATACTACCCCCCAAATATCCATTACACTTCCTAGAAAAGGTAGAGAGGAAAGAGCCAGGAGGAGGTGCGCTGTGTTGTGTTTTCCGGGCTCTCCCTCCTGTTAGAACAGTGTTCGTCCACTTCTTCTCTCCCTGCTCCAGGCTTTCCCCTTGTCCCAGCTCTGAGTGCGGGCGGGAGAAGGAGCCCAGCGGAGAGCGTCCACTCAGGAACACCAGGGCACCTCCTCGTTCTGGCCAGGTCTGTCCCTTCCTCCAGCAGAGAAAGCTGGAGGGAGGGAAAGGGGGAGAAACCTGCTTTCAGCTGCCTGTGGGAGAGATACACAGTGCATTGTTCTGCAACTGCCCTCCCCCACCACACATTCCTCCTGCTGTCTGGGCCACCTGCAGGAGTACCGGTGGTACCCCTCTGATGGCATTCCTGCATGAGTCAGTCCACCTCTGCTCACAAGGTCCCTTCTTCTGGGGAGCAGTGCCGCTACCCTAAAAATGTCTGCCCTAGGGAAACGCCTTGTTTGCCTTGTGGTAAATACACCACTGAGGTCAGGCACTGTTCTCACAAAGTTGGCAGCATGAAATTGTCCAAAATGTCTTGGTATGCTGACGCTTTAAGAGTTCCCTTCACTGGAACTAAGCGGCCAAGTCCAACCCCTGAAAAACAACCCCACACCATAATCCCCCCCTCCACCAAACTTTACACTTGGCACAATGCAGTCAGGCAAATACTGTTCTCCTGGCAACCGCCAAACCGAGACACGTCCATCGGATTGCCAGAGAAGCGTGAGAACACATCTTCACTGCTCTAGAGTCCAGTGGCAGTGTACTTTACACCACTGCATCCGATACTTTGCATTGCACTTGGTGATGTAAGGCTTGGAGGCAGCATCTTGGCCATGTAAACCCATTCCATGAAGATCTCTACGCACTGTTGTTGTGCTAATCTGTGCGCTTCAGCATGCGCTGACCCTGCTCTGTCATTTTACGTGGCCTACCACTTCATGGCTGAGTTGCTGTTCTTCCCAGTTGCTTCCACTTTGGTATAATACCACTAATAGTTGGGCGTGGAATATTTAGTAGCAAGGAAATGTCACGGATGGACTTATTGCACAGGTGGCAACCCATCACAGTACCATGCTTGAATTCACTGAGCTCCTGTCCCAATCTTTCACAAATGTTTGTAGAAGCAGTCTGCATGCCTAGATGCTTCATTTTATACACCTGTGGCCATGGAGGTGATTGGAATACCTGGATTCAATTATTTGGAGGGGTGTCCCAATACTTTTGGCATTGTGTATATAAATACAAAGTCTTTAGTTTGTTTCACATGAACTGTTTTTGTGATAGATTCTATATCATCACTATATAAGTATATGATTTTTTTACTTTGTGGTTAATTGATGATTTTATGACCAAACCATGTAAAAGTTCTTTGCTGCCATTTTGTAAGGTCACGCTTGATAAAATGACAGTCCATGCCATCAAATGCTTTTTCAGCATTGGTCAAAAGAAGGACAAGTGGACAAGATTGCATGGTGAATCAGATATGCAGGGTATTGTCCCTTGCCTCTCTTTGGGGTGTAAAACTTGCTTGGTTGGGAAGGATTAGGGTTAGTAGAAAAACCTAAAGCAGGTGATTCACAAGACTTTTTGTGAATATCTTTAACTCTGTATTCAGCAGTTCTATCAGGCAATAGTTACTACGTTCAGTAGGATTCTTTCCCTCGTTTGGGGATGACTAATATGCGTGCTGAGGGTGTATCACGGGGAAAGGGGGTATGGTGTTGGATGGAGATCCGCTTTATGTTTCTCTCCGTGTATTTTGGTTTCCACTGCTACTGATTGTGCTAGTGTTAGGTTGTGACTCTGTTCCAAAGTGTTAATCTAATTTAGCAGGGAGTCTATTTGGACTGTATTCTTCTTTTCATTTTTCTTTTTCATTTGGGAACGCAGGCAGATAAGGACATGTAACATTTGTGGGTTCCCCATAGGATTAAGGGGTTTGTGTCATCCGAATCGTTAGATTGAAAGGAGTCTAAGGCTGGCCATACACTATACAATTTTCTGTCCAATTTCTACCCAGTTTCCTTTAGATTTATCTTAAACTATGTAGTGCAAGGGCCTGCCTAACTGGATACAATTGAAAGTGTTGTTTAGGTTTGACCTCATATTATATGGTTTTTGGTAAATCTAAAGCAATTTTCTAAAGAAAATTGTGTAATGTATGGCCAGCCATGGTGGAAGGAAAGAAAATTTCTCACTGACTGTGTGTATCCTGCAGAGATATTGTGTTCTGCCAGCAGGGATCCTTCTGTGCATGGCAGGACACAATGATTAGTGTTGCTGCCTATAGCCGGCAGCACTAATCATTCAGGAAAAACCCAATAGGCTGGATGTACACAAGTTGATTGATAGATTGACTGGTGTACAACCAGGGTGCCCATACATGAATCAAAATTCAGCTGGTCCCTGCCGAACCAACTGAATTTCATTCATGTATGAATCATGTATGACCGGCTTAAAAATGACATTGCTAACCTGCTGGTGCAGAGATTATAACAATATCTGTTATTTAATTAAAGCTGGGCGGACTGAGGCTGAACAGCTTTAAAGCAGGTTCCTAAAAAATACTAAAATCTCAAATATAAAACTGTCTGCAATAACTTTCAGTGCCAGTTTGCAGTTTCACAGTGTGGTAGCACAGTGCAATTTCTGCTGTGACAGCTGCAAATTGAATGCAATTTGTGAGGGGACTGGGCATAGCAAGTGATGAAATTCGCACCACACCCGCACTAAACTCGCACAGGTCCCTTTTTTGGACCGGATCAAATTTGCACTGCATATATATGAACAAGCCTCATTGGAAATAATGCTTTTTTGATCCGCATAGAATTCACAGCATTGTGAATCGGCACTAAGACAAAGCCCTTCTGACAGGTTCTAGAATGGCTGTATTCCCAACCCTAGCCTGATTCCACTGTTTGCAGGAGTCAATTGTTGACAATCAGTAAGAATTATCTCTTATCTCTGTGTTCTTTTATCTATGACTTCTGAACATGTCCTACTTTTCCCAGATACCAGTGGTCATTTATTGCACTTTGTAATACGTTTAATTGCAGAATTTAAATGTATTCATTATTGCTTACTGGCCATGTCATGCACATAATTTCCATTTTTTTAAGCTGCATGACATTTTAAATGATTTTTACAGCCTCTGAAAACATAGTTCTTTTTTGCTGGGGATAAACATTATTTTCTGAAGTGGATAAGGGTGTGCTGCTTTTATTGATGTGCAGTTTGGGCTACATTGAGAAAACACGATTACTCTGCATGATGGTATCTGTCTTAAGAGTCAGTCGTGACTTTCATAAAAGGGAGTATTTAGGTAGAAAGGTTTGGTTGCTAAGCACTGGGCGTCTGTGTCAACCCCCTCCCTGCTCCCAGTTTGTAGTGTCCATTATTAAGAAAACACTACCTTTGCAGAGGTTGGTGAACAAGCTTCTTGCTGCCATTCATCCTTTTTTTTAATATTCTATCTGTATACATGACCATTCATAGCTGAAGTTAGTTTTCTTTGTCATTTCATAGTGGTAATGTTACAGCCCTAGTGTTTATTCATAATGTGTCTCATCCCAGTTTCTTCTCATCTGTAAACATATTACCAATACCTTATATCAGGAATGGAAGTGAGGTAATATCTCCCCAATGGAAACACAGATAAAAATATATTTTAAAAAACTGACAGAGGCTCTATCCCTTTATATCCAGAGCGGAACAAAAAATAATAACTGTGTTCTGAATTTTGGATTTATTCCTAATTATTTGTAATTTCACCAAGGGCACATACAGAGCCCTCCTATAAAGGGTCACGGGGTGTACATTCTGTAGGCTGTGCACATGCCAGCTTCCAAAACAGGTTTGAATCTAAGTAGGGACAGTTAGAAACATTGTATTACTGATGTTTAATGGCCACACCAGGTGGACAAAACTGGGGACTCCGATATATATTATACAGGTGAAACTCAAAAAATTAGAATATCGTGCAAAAGTTCATTTATTTCAGTAATGCAACTTAAAAGGTGAAACTAATATATGAGATAGACTCATTACATGCAAAGCAAGATAGTTCAAGCCGTGATTTGTCATAATTGTGATGATTATGGTTTACAGCTCATGAAAACCCCAAATCCACAATCTCAGAAAGTTAGAATATTGTGAAAAGGTACAATATTCTCGGCTCAAAGTGTCCCACTCTAATCAGCTAATTAAGCCATAACACCTGCAAAGGGTTCCTGAGCCTTTAAATGGTCTCTCAGTCTGGTGCAGTAGGAACCACAATCATGGGAAAGACTGCTGACCTGACAGTTGTGCAGAAAACCATCATTGACACCCTCCATAAGGAGGGAAAACCTCAAAAGGTAATTGCAGAAGAAGTTGGATGTTCCCAAAGTGCTCTATTAAAGCACATTAATAGAAAGTTTTGTGGAAGGGAAAAGCGTGGAAGAAAAAGGTGCACAAGCAGCAGGGATGACCGCAGCCTGGAGAGGATTGTCAGGAAAAGGCCATTCAAAAGTGTTGTGGACTTTCACAAGGAGTGGACTGAGGCTGGAGTCAGTGCATCAAGAGCCACCACACACAGATGGATCCTGGACATGGGCTTCAAATGTCGTATTCCTCTTGTCAAGCTGCTCCTGAACAACAAACAACATAGGAAGCGTCTTACCTGGGTTTAAGAAAAACAGACCTGGTCTGTTGCTCAGTAGTCCAAAGTCCTCTTTTCTGATGAGAGCAACTTTTGCATCTCATTTGGAAACCAAGGACCCAGAGTATGGAGGAAGAATGGAGAGGCACACACTGCAAGATGCTTGAAGTCCAGTGTGAAGTTTCCACAGTCTGTGTTGATTTGGGGAGCCATGTCATCTGCTGGTGTTGGTCCACTGTGCTTCATTAAGTCCAGGGTCAACGCAGTCATCTACCAGGAGATTTTGGAGCACTTCATGCTTCCTTCCGCAGATGAGCTTTATGGGGATGCTGACTTCATTTTCCAGCAGGACTTGGCATCTGCCCACACTGCCAAAAACACCAAAACCTGGTTCAATGACCGTGGGATTACTGTGCTTGATTGGCCAGCAAACTCGCCTGACCTGAACCCCATAGAGAATCTATGGGGCATTGCCAAGAGAAAGATGAGAGACATGAGATCGAACAATGCAGAAGAGCTGAAGGCCGCTATTGAAGCATCCTGGTCTTCCATAACACCTCCGCAGTGCCACAGGCTGATGGCTTCCATGCCACGCCGCATTGAGGCAGTAATTGCTGCAAAAGGAGCCCAAACCAAGTACTGAGTACATATGCATGCTTATACTTTTCAGAGGTCAGATATTGTTCTATGTACAATCCTTGTTTTATTGATTGCATATAATATTCTCATTTTCTGAGATTGTGGATTTGGGGTTTTCATGATCTGTAAGCCATAATCATCACAATTATGACAAATCACGGCTTGCACTATCTTGCTTTGCATGTAATGAGTCTATCTCATATATTACTTTCACCTTTTAAGTTGCATTACTGAAATAAATGAATGTTTGCACAATATTCAAATTTTTTGAGTTTCACCTGTATATACAATATATATACAAAGCAAGTGGGTGATTGAACGCACTAATATCTATCCAAAAGTGAAATCATCAGTTCAGGCAGCTTGATAGTTTAAGCACAGCAAGTAACAAAAGCCAAATGTAGCAAATCCATTAGAATTTCTGTACAGTGGAACCTCAACTTACGAGTTTAATTCGTTCCGTGGCCGAGCTCGTAACTCAAAATGCTCGCTCGTTAAATCAATTTTCCCCATAAGAAATAATGGAAACGGCCGTAATCCGTTCCAACCCTCAAAATGGCACCTCATATTTGTCATTTTTCTTGTTATTTCATAAGGAAAAAAGCTTTTTACATAACTAATATTATATAAAAACAAAATAGAAAGAAAATATGAAGATATAATAAGGTTGTATACAATTTACTTACCTTGGAGATGATTTTTGTTTTCGCTTAATTCTCATCACTCTCTTCACTTTCACTAGTTCTTGGCCTTTTTGCCACACTTTGCTCACTTCGAGCTGAAGGTCTTTTCTTAAGAAACATGTCTAAGGAAGTCTGTTTCATTCTCCCTTTGAGAATGTTTCTGAAACGACGTAGACACGTGTCATTGAAAAGCTCTGTCGCACGACTCGTTGCAATTTTTTCAGGATGGTTCTTTTCAACAAATCCTGCCACCCTCTCCCACATTGCCAAAATATCCTTGAGGTCTTTTGTACTGATTGTCTCCGGCTCTGTCTCCTCTCCCTCCGAAGTAGCTTCAGTTAATGCTTCTGTGTGCCGTTGCTCTTGTAACTCCTTTAACTCGTCAGTCGTAAGTTCCTCGGAGTGCTCCTCAACGAGTTCCTCGATGTCTCTTTCATCCACCTCCAGACCTATAGTCTTGCCAATGGACACGATCTCTTCCTCCACTGGCTCCTCTTCTTCCTCAATCTCAAACCCTTCAAAATCTCTTTCAGCCACATTTTCAGGCCACAGCTTCTTCCAAGCAGAGGTCAAGGTCCTTTTCGTAACCCCCTGCCAGGCAATATCGATGATTTTGAGGCCTATTGCTATGTTAAAATGCTCCTTCCAAAACTCTCGAAGGGTGAGGTTTGTGTTCTCCGTCACCTCAAAGCAACGGCGAAACAGGTGCTTGGTGTAGAGTTTCTTGAAATTTGATATTACCTGTTGGTCCATTGGCTGGAGGATAGGGGTGGTGTTTGGAGGAAGGTAGAGAACCTTCACAAAATTATACTCGTCGAGTATTTCTTCCTCGATCTGTGGTGGATGTGCAGGAGCATTGTCGAGGACGAGAAGGGCTCGCAGGGGCAGGTTGTTGTTCTTCAAATATTTCTTCACCGAAGGACCAAACACAAGGTTTACCCAGTCGATAAAGAACTGCCCGGTGACCCACGCCTTAGGGTTTGCCCTCCACATAACATGGAGTTTCTCCTTTATTATCTTGTGCGCTTTAAAGGCTCTGGGGTTCTCCGAATGGTATACGAGTAGCGGCTTTATTTTGCAGTCACCACTCGCATTGGCACACAGAGCGAGGGTCAACCTATCCTTCATAGGTTTGTGTCCTGGCATCCTCTTCTCCTCTTCGGTGATGTATGTTCTCCTCGGCATCTTCTTCCAGAACAGCCCTGTCTCGTCACAGTTGAAGATTTGCTGGGGGATGTATCCTTCTTCCTCAACGAATTCTGCAAAAGTTTTCACGAACTCCTCTGCTGCCTTTACATCAGCACTTGCTGCCTCACCATGCCTAACAACGGAGTGAATCCCCGTCCTTTTCTTAAAATTTTCAAACCAGCCCCGACTGGCTTTAAAGGATTCCTCCTCCGTTGAAGTGCCTGGGGTTTGCTGTTGTAAATCTGAAAAAATACTGCGCGCCTTCTCGCAGATTATTCCCTCGGTGACGGTATCTCCGGCAAGTTGTTTTTCCGTCAGCCACACCAACAGCAGATTCTCCATCTTCTCATGCACATCTGTACGGCGCTTTGAAATAATCTTGATACCTTTGGCTGGCTTAATTTTCTTTAGGGACTCCTTCTGCTTTAAGATGGTGCAGATCGTTGACGTTGTACGGTCGTAGTGCTTGGCCAGTTCCTTTACTCGCATGCCTTGCTCATGCTTCTTGATGATTTCAAGCTTTATTTCGAGGGACATCATCCTCCTCTTCTCGGTACTCGCACTACCACTTGCTTTCTTTGGTGCCATGGTTACAACAAAGTTAGAAGTTGGGATTTCAATCACGTGTAGACAGTGAGAGAGAGAGAAAGGCCCGGAGATGGGATGCTGTGACTCGTACCCTCTGAGCTGCGCGCGCCTCGAAAATATACACTTAGAGCTGCGTGCGCCTCGAGCTCGTATCTTAAAATTCTGCTCGCGTGCTGAAGCAAAAAATCGTCCGAGCGACTGCTCGTATCTCGGAAAACTCGCACGTTAGTTCGCTCGTAGGTTGAGGTTCCACTGTATTTGGAAAACAGCAGGGAGTCTGGATCAGGTGGGACTAGTTCACCTGCATCGCAAGCTGACATTCTATGGGCTCAGAGGCCTGTACAGCATACAAGAGCCATTTGGTAGTGCGTCTGGAGCAGCACAGAGCTATGTGTAGGAAGCCTATGTTAGTCAATGGTGATGCAGTGGCTATATGAATTCAACTACATATCCAAGTTTGACAGGCTTGCAGGGATAGGTGGGTGGTCCTGAATGTAGACAGTGGCGAGCACCCGTCCCCGCATGACTATCAAACTCAGATATGAAGGTGAGTCCGTACAGGCACCTCATTTCCATTGACTAACAAAATCTACCTGCATGCAGCTTCAAATTTTCTAGCTTGCACTTTTTTTCGTCTGAAGAGTTGGAATTGGCTGTCAAAAGCACTATACTAACAATCAGATAATCGACCGATCGTTCCTTGTACGGACATTTTCTTCTGATTTTCTTATAGTGTGTATCCAGCTTTAGTCCAGTTCAGGCCTAAGGGCTAATTGAACAGGGCTGCACAGCGGCTAAATGGTTAGCACTTCCACCTAGAAGCTCAAGTGTCATTGGGTCAAATCCCAACCATGACACTAACTGCCCAGAGTTTGCATGGTCGCCCTGTGCCTGCGTGGGTTTCCTCTTAGACTTGCTTGTAAGTTTAACCACTTGCCTACTTGGCACCTTTTATCTGTGATTTGACACAGCTGATCACATGATAGAGTCTGTGTCATCAGCTCTTTACTGCGATCGGTGATCCGCTGTGTCCCAGGGACACAGCGTACCACCGATCGCCGCACGCATGTGCAGCTAGGGTGGGAGGACGTCATATGACACCCTCCCAGAATGAAAGAGCCACTGCACTCCCATCATTTCCTTATCCATGAGGCGGTTAATGGCTCCTGTCTAAATTGGCCTTCGTATGTGTATGTATGAATGTGAGTTAGGGACCTTAGATTGTAAGTTTCTTGAGGGCAAGGGATGATGTGAATGTACAATATATATGTAATGCACTGTGTAAATTGTTGGTGCTATATACTGTAATACTTGTAATAATAATAGGTTACTAAAGACAGACTGTGCACACTGCACTTTTCCCCTAGCTTAGTGAAAGAGGTGAAGTTCTGATATCCATCATTCAGGCTCCGTTCACATCTAGGAGTTTTGTATCGTGGCGTTTCTATCCGTAATCCCAAAACGCCCTGCAAAACTGACAAATTGCACCACACTTGTTCAGATTCCATTCATTTTAAATGGCACCTAAACGTGGGTAAGATTCTGCAGCCATTGTCGCACAACAAACTGCGCTGCCATCTCAGCAAACCGCATCGTGTGAAGCATGTCACCCAAAAAGGATCAAGAACTTCTTTTGGGCCGTCAAGCTTAGCGTGATGCGGTTTGCGTGATTGCAGCGTGATTTATTGCACAACAGGCATGGCAGAATCACACCACATTTTATTAGTCACTGAAAACGAATGGCACCTGAACACGCGTGGTATGATTTGTAATTTTTGCACAGCGTTTTCGGATCGCGGGCAGAATCGCTGTAATTCTGCCTCCCATAAAAAACTCCTAGATGTGAATGGAGCTTCAATATTGCCAGCAAAAATACTGTTTTTTTTCTACTCATAAGCAATTGGATATTCTTGGTAAAGGGAAATGTTACCACATTCAGTAAGCTAATGAAAAATTCCCTTGGAAACTGAACAACTTATTTGCCTTTAGTAAATCACCCTGTATTTAAATCCTTTAAGCCAGAACCAAGCTATGCTGCCCTGCGGGGAGACTGCAGTGGTATCCCCCTGAGTACAAACCTTTTTGTTTTGTGGTTAACATTTTAACTTTTTTCAGAGGGACTTGAACTGTCAAACCAGAAAAGCTAGGTTTTTATTTAGTTATTTATGGAAAGGATGCCTATGTTAGCTGCCTAAATCTGGCAGTGTAATACAGCTGATTGTGGCCTGTGTGAAAATTGGGCAGCTGTGTGCACTCTCACTACCTGTATAAAAACCTGCATTGTGGCTGTCAATCCCACTAGGAAGAGGCTTATATTTAGATTACATTTAAAGCAGAACTTCACTGTATCTGAGCACCACAAACCAAAAACGCTGTTTAATTAATTGTTTTAATATTCAAAGCAAACTCACCCATCGATCCATGTCTAAATGCTTTATTTTGCTGAGAAATCACTTTGAAAAACACCCCCATAGCATTTATGGCAGTGGCCATCTTGAATAAGGGCATATGATTCATGTAGCATTTACTTCCTGGAATCTATCTGCCCTTAGCTTAGGCATGCAGGCAGGAGGGTGTGCTTAGCTGAGAAAACCCCTCCTCCTCTCTTATGGACTCCTGGGATGTATGACATCACTTCCTAGGCATGGAAACCAGGAAGTAATGGAAGAAATGTAAAAAAAAAAGTTTAAAGCAAGTAAATATGATATACTTTCCTATCCACTTACTAATGCTAGCAGCATAAGGATTAAAAATAGTCAATGTTGACTGAGAGGGTGAAGTTCCCCTTTCATCACTACATGATTGCCAATGAGCAATTTGTTTTAATTTCAACAAAACAGGAAATAATTTATAAACTATACAGTAGGGAAAATAATTATTTTAGCCCCTGCAGATTTTGTAAGTTTACCCACTTACAAAGAAATGAATGGACTATAATTTTTATCATAGGCGTATTTTTCAAATGATGCAGAATATCAACCAAAAATCCCTAAAAAAACACAATACAAATGTTATAAATTGAGTTGCAGTTCAGTGAGTAAAATATGTATTTGATCCCCTACCAAACAACAATAATTTTGGCTCCCACAGACTGGCTATGTGCTCATTTGGTGCACAGACTAGTCCTGTCAATTTTAAGAAGGTGCTCCTAATGACAACTCATTATGTGTATAAAAGACACCTGTCCACAGAATTTCTTTCTTCATCAAGGGCAAAGAGCTGTCAATTATTTTCCCCACTGTAATTCTCCAATATTCCTAGATTATTAGAACTGAGGACTACAGGGAGTGTTATAAAATGTACTGTGGAAAAGCTGTTATGCAAGTACTACAGTGAAGACTAGAGACAGAGGGTTATGTAATACTCCCAACATCCCATGCTTTAAAATAATTGATACATTTGACTACCTGTATCTTCAAAACCCTAATCCTACTGCTATTTACTAAATTGATCTCACAATCATTTAATGCTTTTTCTAAACAAAAAACAAATTACATTAGGTCTGGTCCCATACATGGGCTAATGACTATAAGCCCTGGTTCACACTGAATGCAACTCTGAAATCGTGCTACTTCAAGTGAAGTAGTGTGATTTCAAAGCCGCAGATCAGTGTGCTTTGTACTTCTGATTTTACTGTGTCTTGCAACTTCATTTAACAGAAGTCAATGCAAGTCACAGCGAAAAAGATAAAAAGTAGTGCAGGAACTATTTTTTAAATCTCGCTACTTCAAATTGCACTGATTAAGACAGTGCCATAGAAATACAGTAGATGCAACTTCAGGTGCAGTTTGTAAATTGCATGTTGTACCTGAAATCACACCATTGTGAACTAGGGCTAAGAGTTTGATTTGTATACATATATAACATATACAGTTATTTATATTATAAAATATTATGTATTTGGTAATATGCCTTTAAAATTACATTTTACTGGGCTTAAGTCTTTAACATGAACAAAATTTTGGACGTATCTTCCAGATGGGTCCATTTCAGTATTTATTATCTTTAATTTATGACTCACTATCTATGATCAAAAATTGATTAACCATATTCATACGGCATCCCACTGCTTAATCTCTCTCCACTGGAATAGTATTTGTTCACCCACACTTTTTGATTTATTCCCAATTTTTAGAAGGTATGACAGCTTGGATGAATATAAACAATAAGTTTGCATACAAAATAACTCAAAATTCCATATGCAGGTTCTTTCTGTTTAAAGGGTAAGTATACTTTTTACAAGAAAATCCATAACCCTACCACTGCCTGCACTCATCAATATATATAGCTGCAGACATCAATTGCAGACTTTGCCATCTTCTCACTGCCTGATCTGACAGTGCAAGAGTAGTGATTATATCATGCTGCTATTCTGGCATCTTCTATAATGCCACACTTCCACTGCCATATAACATATTGCATGCCCTGACTAAATTCACTGAGCTAGAGATGGACTTGGCCATTATTCCCAATAAAGATGTTTACTATTGGATGTTATAGTAATGTTGTAGTCCAAGCCAGTGAGGAGACGACAAAGCTTGAATCTGATTCTGTAATTTAGGATATTATCAGGATGATGGAAGTATGGGGTTTCTTTACGGAGCTCTACTTGTACTTGGGCTTGTAAAATATATATATATATATATATATATATATATATATATATATATATATAAAAATATATATATATTTTTTTTTTTGCAATACTGTTATGTTCAAGTTACAATTTCTATATGTTGACATTGATCGCTGTACATTCTATTTTGAGGTCAACATTCAAGTTTTATTGTAAATTATAAGGGGCCATACATGCTAAGTGACATTTGGGGGGGCAGTGGGACTGCATAACACAGGCTTATTAAAACAAAACAGACTTTTAATAAAAAAAAAGGCTTCACTGCAGCAAGCACAAGTCCGTAACAGCAGAAGGGAAACTTCCTTTTCAGGCAAATACAGCCTCAATAACATAAAGGGGGAATGTTTACATCAGCAAGTCACTCCTAACTAATCAGTCAAGGCCACAGAGCCCAGCCATGAGCAGGGGTCTCTTCTCAGGTTTTTTTTGCAGTAAGTATAGCATCCAGTCACATTTCCACCACCTCTAACTCCTCTCTACTTCCTCTTTATTAGCCCTCCTGTGTTAATCCTTGCTGCATCTGTAAATGACCTAGGGCTTACCACACAAAAAGGTAATATGTTCCTGCCATCCAGGATGCATCCTTTTTTGCCAGTAAATATTCTCCCTCTCTTCCTCAATCTGGAAGAGGTAGAGGCACCAGTGGAGACCAGAAAGTGAACCCAGGAAAGGTCATCCACGTTCTAATAAGGTTTCCCATATCTATGATCCACCACAAATCTGAAATCCTGTATTGCAAGGAACTAGAAGGGTTATCATGGCATTTGTCCCCTTTTTCTGTCTCAGCCACCTCAGGGGAGCATGTTCGGAGGTGAGCCTGAAGTGCCTACCTATGAGGTAATGCCAGAGCCTATCTAATGGCCAAACATTTAAGTTTGGCTGTTGTGTAGCTTTTCTCAGCTGCAGTTAATTTTTGACTGAGAAAAACCACGGGAAACACCTCTCCATGACTGCCCTGCTAATAGAACAGCTACTAATTCCACATCAGAGGCATCTGTCTAAACAGCAGATTTTTTTGAGTAATTGGGTGTTACCAGAACTGGATGTTGGCACATTGCCTGCTTGAGAGACTGTATAGCCTCTGCCTTGTTGACTTGGGGCTTCGCCATCCCTCTTTCTACAGTATACCCAATATACTGCATTTTTTCTATGACTACTACACACATTTTGGGATTCACAACCCCCCCCTCACTTCCACCTCCTCGGGGAGTCTAACACTGCTTGGACTTTGGGCAAATGAAATTTTCAGTTCCTGATGAAAATTACAATGTCATCCAAATACACCGAGGTGAATTCTCGATGGGGACATACTGTCTTCCACTACCTGGACTTTGGGCAAATCGGATTTCCAGTTCCTACTGAAAATGGCACTGTCATCCAAATACACTGAGGTGAATTCTCGATGGGAGCATAATGTCTGATCCCTTGCCTGTTGAAATATGAGCAGTCCAAAGGCCAAAGGAAATTCTTTTGTACTGGAGGGACTCCTCTGGGTTGGAGAAAGCCGTTTTCTCTGAGGCATCCTTGGTTAAAGGTATCTGCCCTTTTGTAAGGTGATGCACCTGGCCGGGCAGTAGGTGTGGCATCCAGCTACATTCCCTTCACCTCCAAATACTCTCTGCTTCCTTTTTATTAGGCAATCAAAGCTAGTGAGGAGGGAGTGAGGGAGCCTAGCTCACATGAGTGCCCCCAGAGCAGATCAGAGGAGCCAGGAGAGCTGGCAGGGGACTCGAGAAGAGGAGGATCAGGGATGCTGTGTGCAAAACCACTGCACAAAGCAGGTAAGTATAGATTTTTTTTTTTTTTTTTTTTTTTTAATCTGAACCTTTAGTATCGCTTTAAGACATCAGATGAGTTGTCATATTTAAACCATTTTGGCAATGATTTTTTTTTTCGTCTTTGAGCAATGCAAAATGCTGCTAGTTAATGTCTGTGTTAATAACTTGTGTTCCCCTACCTGGTGTTGTGAAGCTTTGTTCTCTTTTTCCTTAAAGTAGTTTTTACAGTGCACTATCATGACATATATTTGAAAAAAAAGAATCTCAAAAAGATAAAGAGTAGCTCTCCATGTACATGCCAAATTAACTACAATAAAATATTGATGAGCCTTTTAATTAGATAAGCTTTAGCTACTGTTTTAATACTGTATTTATATATAAACTGCCATACATTTTTTTCTAATTTGAAGAGACTTTCTGCTGTTGTTATGGTTTCATGTTTTTTTTAGTCTCTTATATCTGTTTAATTTAAGATATGTAGGCTAATGCATACCTTATAGAGGTGAATGTATCCTGTATTTGTTTAATATTCTCTGAACATAAAATACCTAGAAACTTGAGCCAATTGCAGCACTAAACATGAATGATATTTTTAGCATCTAAAACAGCTGCAAAAGTTTTACATGGGAGTAAGCATGTGGCTTCACAATTAATTTCAGGTGGCTGTAAAGGCATAAGGTTCTTCTGACATTCTCTGCATCGGGGTAAAAAACTTTCCATGATCCTCCCTCCCACCCCCCCTGAACACCGTCAGTGGTGTGTTTAACTTTTGTGCTGCCCTAGGCAACACAAAAATAATGCCCCCCCGTGCCAGTGATCTGGCCTGGGAAAGAGAGTAGGACACCGGACACGTTCCACTTCCAGCAGCCTCTCGCAGATCATACCCCATGTAGCAAAGACTGCTGCAAGCCTGCAAACATACTGGCTTGTGTGAGCCACTGCCACATGTGTGTCACTTCTGCTGGGGGGGCCCTCGAAGCATGCCCAAGGCAAACGCCTTGTTTGCCTTGCAGTAAATACACCCCTGACCTGAGACCTATCTCGATCCAGCGTTGTGCCCTAGAGTAGTAGCACTGTTCTTGCTCTCTCCCTCCTCACTGGACTCAGAGGCAATATAATCCTTTGAGGAGGAAGTGGGAGCGGGGCTAGACTCTCTCAGTATAGACACACACAGCCCCGCTTGAGATCAAGCCCACACAAGTGCCCCCATAGCAAGCAGCTTGCTGTGGGGCACTCAGAAGGGAGGAGGAGCAGAGAGCACTGGCAGGGGACCTGAGAAAAGGAGGTTCAGGACTGCATCCTTGCTTCAGCAGTCTTCCTCCTGTCCAACAGAGGAGAATGTCAGCTGCGGGGGGAGTGAGGAACAGGGTAACTATTTGTACTTATTCCTTACCACCCTAGCCAGAAAGGCATTTAATTCATGCAATGTCAGAGAGACCATAATAAATAGATAAATTTAACAGCAGCCAAGAGTGGGACTTTAAAGCGGAGCTTCACTCAAAAGGGGAAGTTCCATTGTAAGACCTCCTCCCCTGCTTCAGTAAATAAAATGGCACTTTTGAGGAGGGATGGAACGGGATCATCTAGGCGATCGGAGCAGACGTTCTCCTCGCCCCCCCCTTCCCTCCACGCAGTCTTCTGGGACATGTGACAGTTCAGTGCAGTGCAGCTCACAAATGTGTAATGGGCACCCGGCTGCGAAACCGCAAGCTGTCACAGCCAGGTGCCCACTATTAAGATGCCAGCGCTGGGGACAGAAGAGCATTTCCCTCATATCATACCTAGACGATATCTTCTTATTTGTGGCAACAGAGCAGTTGCTGGAAGAACATTTACAAATGGTTCTTCACCTCTTAAGAAAACTAAGTTGGCTGCTCTACAAGGAAAAATCTTCATTAGTTCCTGCCCAGTCCAGAATTTTTCTGGGTTATCAGATAGACTTGTTGGCCCAAAGATTTTTCCCACCTGAGAAAAAGGTTGAGACGTTTGCAACCATGACATGGTTGGTCAGGATATCACTGAAGATATCCATGAGACACATAATGAAGCTGTTGGGTCTTATGATGGCCTTTAGCCTGGTGCTTACTTTGGCCCAGGCTCACACAAGAATCCTCCAAGCATTTTTGTTATCCCTATGGAACCGCAGACAGAATTAATTGGATCAGGAGGTTTTCCTACCCTTGGAACATCAGATTTCATTAGACTGCTGGATGAACCCAACAAATTTAAGGAAGAGCAGAGATTGGAGTCAGAATTTCCCACTTAGGGTCACTACAAATTACACCATCTGGGGTTGGGGGGCACATACCCTTCACAGGCTTACTCAGGGAACAAGACTTGGGCTTAGACCTTGTCCACCATGAGAGATTTGATGGCAGTAACAAAAGGGGTTGCTAGCCTTCCAATCATTGCTGGAAGACAATAAAGTCCTGATCTGTTCAGGCAATGCAACCACAGTAGCATATCTAAAGCATCAAGGAGGTACCGGCTCTCTCCCCTTGTTGAGGTTGGCCCTAGATGTTCTGGAGTGGGTAGAAATCCATACCAGCTACATCTTCAATCCACATAAAGGGACCAGAAAATGTTTTAGTGGACTTTTAAGTTGCAGACATTTTCGCCAGAGTGAATTGAAGTTAAAGCAAAAAGTGTTTCTGCAGCTCACCAGCAAATGGGGAATGCCAGCAGTAGACCTATTTGCTTTCAAAGCAAACAGAAAAGTAGAAAATATTTTCTCCCTGAAAAAGGAGAGTTCCTGGGGTATTGATGCCCTGTCCCAAAAATGGAACTTCAGCCTGGATCATGCCTTTCCACCTCTTCTTTTTGATCCCTCAAATTCTTCAAAAACTCGGAGAATCCCCACAAAGCACCTTCTAGGTTCTTCAGACACGTCCCTCTATGTCCCTGAGCTCTTTTGAAGCACACTGTATTTGTCTTTTTCCCACGTTTGTCTAAGGATTGCAATCATTTATCAGCCTCTTGGACCAGTGTTATGCTTTCTGGATGACTACCCTT
The DNA here is from genome assembly GCF_062004578.1 of Staurois parvus. Lineage (NCBI taxonomy): Eukaryota > Metazoa > Chordata > Amphibia > Anura > Ranidae > Staurois > Staurois parvus. Next base: position 446,442 of record NW_028318161.1, on the reverse strand, counting down.
CATGGCTACCCTACTTTCCCTCTCTGAAGTACCCGTCTTCATCCTCAGCCACCTCAGCCTTGCCTGCTAAAACCCAAAGAGGCATCACCAGAAGTCTCAAGAGACACAGTTGTGCTCTTGAGCGATTGTGGCATAAAATGAAATCCCTGCAAGACTTCATCATCTACAAATTTGCCCTTCTCAAATACAACTCCTGCCTCCACACTGCTAAACAAACTTACTACACAGCTCTCATCAAAACCCTTGTATCCAATCCTTGTCAACTCTTTTCCACCCTTAATTCCCTAGTTCATCCACCACATCTACCCTTTAACTTACTGCCCAGGAGATTACCAATCATTTCAAAAACAGATTGATAAAATTCATGGTGAGATCTCTTGATAACACACTCCTAACCCTGTTACCACTGAGGATGTTGCCAAACTCCATTCTGAGGCCCACCTCACCACATCTTCCCTGGACCCTGTCTCCTCAGAACTACTATGGCCCCTTTCCTGCTCTATCCTATACTCTCTAACGTAAATCTTCAATCTCTTCCTGTCAACTGGCATCTTTCCCTGCTCTCTCCAACATGCACTGGTTACCCCCATTCCCAAAAACATTTCACTGGACCACACCTGTTTGAACAAATTAAGACCCAGCTCTCTGCTGCTTTTTGCCTCCAAGCTTTTTGAGCACCTTGTTCACAACCACGAGTTACTACCTCACTGATAACATTCTTGACCCCCTACACACTGGCCTGCAACAATCCACTGAAACTGCTCTACTAAAACTCACTAATGACCTACTAACTGCTAAAATCAATGACCATTACTCCATACTCCTACTCCTAGACCTTTCTGCAGCCTTTGACACAATTGATCACCCAATCCTTTTCAATAAATTCTACCCCCTTTGCCTCCACGACTTTGCTTTTTCTCAGTTCTCCTCCTACCTATCTCAGTGGACCTTAGGTGTCACAACTCGGTCTCCTCTGCTCCTCTCCCTCTTTCTGTTAGGGTACCCCAGAGCTTTGTCCTTGGGTCCTTCCTATTTTCTCCTCTTCCATGGGCCAGCTGATAACCCTCCACGATATTCACATTTAGCTGACCTGTGTTGCTCTGTTCTCTTTTGTCGGATGTTGGGAACATTTGAGCTTGGTGGGCTCAGCTTGGAGCAGCAGCACCATGCTTATTGTTTGAGCCACTAGACAGCGTGGGGTTTATTTACTAAAGCTGGAGAGTGCGAAGTCAGACTCACTTCTGCATAGAAACCAATCAGCTTCCAGGTTTCATTGCCAAAGCTTCATTGAACAAGCTGAGGTTAGAAGCGGATTGGTTTCTATGCAGAAGGGAGTCTGATTTTGCACTCTCCAGCTTTAGTAAATAAACCCCCATGTGTCTAGTGGCTGGGGGTGCTGCTTTCTTTACGGGGTCACATGCAAAACAGTGTGTTTACAAAATGCTAGATTTGAAAAGCATGCAGAAGCACTCATTCACCAAAAGATCGGAGTGAACCTAGCCTAAAGGCACTTTTTTCATATTTTAGATGGTATAGGGCAGTATCCTAACCCTAGTAGTTTTTTTGCCATCTGTTTCTCACTAGGGACACTTCCCTCCACTTCCTGCACTGTAGACTCAACAGGAAGTAGGAGGATATATTTCCAATGCGGAGTAGATCCCCTATTAGACAGTTGTCATGATGGGAATAAGATATCCTACTGGACATTTCCCCCTCTATTCTTGTTTTGGTGGCAACACAAATTGTTGGATTTACCATCACCTTCATTCCTGGTGACACTGGTGATCAGGACAGTTATAGAGAATTAATAACAGGTACACAGGCAGTAATAAAGACCTATATTATATATATATAAAAACAGAAGTATGGTCAAACATTTTTTGACCATACCTCTCTTGTGGGTCACAGGAGTACATTTACTTGTGCTCTCCTGTAACACAGAATCAACCAACAGTGGGCTAAAGTCTGCTGTTGGCTGACGTCGTTACTGAGTCGCTCCAGGCTCTGGAAGGATCCTGACAATAATCAATAATGTCACAATCCACCAAGATGCAGATTGACAGCCGGTTCATTCTCTCAGTGCTTGGCTGAGAGCCGAAGCCAGCTGCCCCTGCCCCCTCTCCAGCCCAATGCTCCAGTCTGTGCTGGAAGAGCAGAACAGAGACTGGTGACTGACAGCCACTGCTCTCCATTCAGGGTGGACTGTGACCTAAGTGATCAGCAGTCATGTGATCACCTCTTTCTCAGTCCTAGAGCTGCCAGGGGTCAGATGCTGCAGCATGAAGGTATGTATGTTTGGTTTTTTTAGTATCCCATAAGTCTTCTTTAAATATAATAATTAAAAATATGACAGGGGTTCTAACTAAACTAAATCTTCTTAGGGATTCCAACTGTTCCCCCTCTTTATGTAAAAGTTTTTTTTTCTATGGATATATTTTAGGCCCTGTTCACATCTGAGCAACACGGGGGTGTCTTGTTTTTCACACTCTTTTTTCCCCTTTTGGAGTCACAACATTCACTTCAATGATCTGCCCTCTGCTCTACAAAATGCACTATAGTATCTACTGTATCCTGTTTGGAGCCAACTTTGGCACATTTTTGATTAAGACATTTTGTCACAAGACAAAACAGCTATTTCTTTAGTGTGTTTGGGGGTGCCATTATCAATAAATGGCACCCAAAATGAGTTGCATGTTTTTAGTGCATTCCAAAATCACATGCAGAATTGCAAATCTGCCACACAGATGTGAACAGGGCCCTCTCTTGACTATGAGCATTTTAGCGCAGGGGACTCAGGATTCCCTTTAAAGTGGTCTAAAAGTTGTAGTAATGTCTGCTTTTTATCTTGTACCTACAGGTAAACCTATAATAAAGCTTACATGTAGGTAGGCATTTAGGAGATACATGGGTTAGACAAAAAATGGAAACATTGCATGATTTGCAGGTGTGTTCCGTCTTGAAAGTGGAAGTGATGTAACATTCTTTTGCTTCCACTGTGTGATGAGACACCTATCTAATAGGTGGTAAACTTCACTTTCATCATGCTAGTAATATGGAGTCATGTCAGAGCTTCAAAGAGGGCTAATTGTAGGTGCCCACTTAGTTGGTGCCTGTGACTGAAGTTTCCACTTTATTTGCTGTGTCACACTGTACAGTATCAAAGGTTATGATGGCATATACAGTTTCCAGGAAAATGTTGTCGCATAAGCATGATTGACATTTGTCAGACAGCTGACCGAAAGAGACAAAAGGTCATTTTGCAGGATTTGACCCAGAATAAGAAAACAACTGCTGCAAAAGTGACTGCAGAGCTCAATCCCAGTCTTCACATTGCCCTCTGAGGCTCAGTAAGCTCTGACATGACTCCGTATTACTAGCAGCGCGTGCAGTGAATGACAAAAGTGAGGCTACCGGTTAGCTAGGTGTCTCATCACACAGCGGAAGCAAAAGAATGTTATATTATTTCCTCTTTCAATGTGAAACATGTAGTCACTTTCACACCTGCATATCATGTAGTGTTTTTTTTTTGTGTCTAACCCCGTATTTACATGTGTAGCAGCTGGTGATATCACCAACACATGGGCACTGCAATGCATGCTGTTTGTTCAGAGAGCTGTACCACAACCGTGACTCCTGTGCACATGTGCGAAAGTGATGTCATTGTAGCTTGCCCATTTAAACAGCTGGAGCCTGCGCACCCGGAAGGCAGAACGGGTGAAGATGGAAGCCCTGTCAGTGTGTCACTGGAGGGATCTGCTTTTTAGGTAAGTCTGTCGTAATGTGCTAGTATACAATGCATACTAGTGAGCTGGGGTGGAGCTGCAGTTTGCTAATGTATCTAAATCTGCTAATACATTTAACACTCCCCAGACTGACAATGCTATTGTGCCTCCTGTGCTCCTTCATTCAGAGTGAAGGCACTCTAGTACAGGTGTGTTTCTGGTCAGCTCACCAGGTAAAAATGGGGAAGCAAAAAAAAAAAAAAAAAATCCAAAACACAACTCTGATTGGAAAGCTGCAATATTTTAGTTTTTGGTTTAATACTGCTTTAACCACTTGCCTCCCTGCCACTGCATATATACCTGTGCAGGGCGGCACTGGGGCGCAAAAGCACGTTTTAAAATAGGCTCCCGACGTTTTCGCCGGTAGGGGGCGCACGCTCCCGCCGACCCGCGGGTGACACCATTTGATCCCGGAGGGATCAATCATTCGATTTCAGCCAGTGATGTCTGGCTGAAATCAGATGATCGGTCCCTGTCCTATTGACATTTACACAGGACAGGATATGATGTCATTCTTCTCTGCCTGTACACATTCCGTTCCAGACAGAGAAGAAGACATACAAACAGTGAGTAAAACAGCACATACCCACAGATAGAACACACCTAGGACACATTTAACCCCCTGATCGCCCCTCCTCCCCAGTTAACCCCTTCACTGCCCTGTCACCAGTGTCACTGATCAGTGAACCGATTTTTACTGATCACTGTATCAGTGTCACTGGCGACTTCCGATTGTGTTAGCGCCCCTCCCAGATAGCGCCAGTTTGCCCGCTAGTACACCAGTAATCCCATTTAACCCCTTTATCCCCCCCCCCAGTTAACCCCTTCACTGCCCTGTCACCAGTGTCACTGATCAGTGAACCGATTTTTACTGATCACTGTATCAGTGTTGCTGGCAACTTCCGATAGTGTTAGCTCCCCTCCCAGATAGCGCCAGATTGCCTGCTAATACACCAGTAATCCCATTTAACCCCTTTATCTCCCCCCCCCCAGTTAACCCCTTCACTGCCCTGTCACCAGTGTCACTGATCAGTGAGCCGATTTTTACTGATCACTGTATCAGTGTCGCTGCCGACTTCCAATAGTGTTAGCGCCCCTCCCAGATAGCGCCAGTTTGCCCGCCAGTACACCAGTAATCCCATTTAACCCCTTGATCGCCCCCCTCCCCCCCCCATTGACCCCTTCACTGCCCTGTCACCAGTGTCATGGATTACAGTGAACAGATTTTTACTGATCACTGTATTAGTGTCACTGGTGACTTCCGATAGTGTTAGCGCCCCTCCCAGATAGCGCCAGTTTACCCGCTAACGCACGGGATTTTTTTTACCAAAAACATGTAGCAGAATACATTTTGGCTTAAATGTATGACTAACTATGAGTTTACGATATATTTTTTATAGCTGAAAGTAGAAAATATTGTTTTTTTTCAAAATTTTCGTTTTTTTTTTATAGCGCAAAAAATAAAAAGCGCACAGATAAAATACCATCAAAAGAAATCTCTATTTGTGTGAAAAAAAGGGCGTAAATTTCGTTTGGGTACAGCATTGCATGACCGCGCAATTATCATTTGAATTAGTGCAGCGCCAAACAGCAAAAAAAGCCTGGTCATTAAGGGGGGTAAGTCCTCAGGAGCACAAGTGGTTAATCCCATCCCCGCAGACATAGTGACCTAATCCAAGGTGTGTGATGGCAGTGGATGGCCATGTGTTGGTGACATCACCAGCTGCTACACATGTATACAGGAGGTTAGTCACATGATTTGCAGGTGCGGATAGTCCCTTTCTTTCTATGACTTGATGAGAAGGTAATGTGTAATAGTCATGAGTGGGGCTTCTCCAAAACTGGGCGAGGAGCGGCCAGGTCACGAGTGTCCGCTGAATTTCCCAGCTTCTCCTCTCCCGGTTACGTCATAGAGAAGGCCGGACTACAAGTGAGTGATGTCAGTCCATGTTGTCAGCTTCCTCCTAGCTGGGTCCATCCGCTCACAGCGCTTGTCATATGGACGGTGTCCCGGTCCGCTAAGGGGTTACTGGGGCTGGTGATACTGCAAGGATCCAGTCCATATGGCTAGGAGAGGGAGGGGGCGGTAACCTCTAAGATGAGAGAGGGCGGAGACCTTTGCAGTGATAGGGTCTAGGCATCATTCATCAGCCGACAGAGCCGCCCTTCTAATCTAGCCCCGCCCTCTCCCGGCTGTAGGGTGAACGACTGTGGAGGAGAATAGGGAAGGCAGGAGGACTGATCAATGACAGTTTCCTGTTCCTCCCAGAATCCCTCCGTCTGTATGACTGCAGAAAGCGAGCTCAGTCCAGCCACAGAGGGGAGAGCAGGCAGGAGCCGCACACAGGAAGGAGCAGGTAAACCCTCTGACCTATAGACGGCCGGCCTGTCATTCCCCAACAGAGGACCCGAGCTGGGTATGTCATGTGACCCCCAAGAGTGTGCTGATCGTTGACACCACAATGCCGCTACCGTACTTACCCCGGTAGGGTTGTCCCTGGTGATGCTCCCACTACTGTAGTGGGGTTTGCAAATATTTTCTATATGAAGAATATAGATGTTTATAACACTTTTTGCAAACGGCAGTTTTCTTTTTTACTAGAGAGTCCTTGTAGACTGATTCAGAAAACTGTGTGCTAGTTTATTACTACAGATTATCCATCATAATTAATAATATGTGCTGTATGAGGAATGTAATGGGAATTCCATGGAATGACCTGGAAACTAGATTGTCCATAAGGTTATTGATGCTTCGATTTGCAGTAGATACATCCAATATGATGCCGGAGTTGTACAAATCAGTACATTCATATTTGATTCCTGCGCTGTGATTTCGAACTGTGTAAGCTTTAAAATGTATCAAAACCCAAGAACAGAAGTGGGATACTTTGCAGTTACCGTCCTTGTATTATGCTGGCTGCATTAGTAGGATTAGTTTTCTTTTACTTGCACCCTGTGATCCTGCCTTGTATTACACGTTCTCTTCTAGTGTGATGACTGTATCTATCTATGGAGGAGATGTATTGTCACCTAGGCTGCCATCTCCTGATTTGGACTACAGAACATCTTCCCTCTCATCTTATCTCCATAGTTTGTCTGTATGTGTAGTCCACAGAGAAAACTCAGACAAGGCTAAGAAGTGTTTAGGATTTTATCAGTATTTTCAGCTAAATACAAGAAGTTACAAGCTCACAGGATCTCTCGTAGGATGAGCAGGTGTCTTGTTTTATTCAAAAACCTAAAACAGACCAAAGGGAGCAAGTAAGAGACATTGATTGTCAGGGTTTACATACACTGTAAAAGCAAAGGAAAAAGGACGTCCTCATACTTTGTGATCAAAGCTATGCAGCTCAGGACACCCAGTTTCTTTTAGAAAGTTACAAATATCAAATATTTATTTCCCATTATGTTACCAGCAACTAGTTCTGTGATTTGACTTATGCAAATGGTTGTGTAAATCTCCCAGTATTGTTTTCTTGGTAGCAGGAAATGGTTTGCTGTAACTATACAAGGAAACATTTATTATTTCTGTGTGTGTGTTTGTCTATAGGCTCAAGGTTGAATTCTATTTTAAAATGCAAATTGTGTGAAACAAAAAAATTGCTCACAGTATGTGTACCTGGGAGGAGCAAAAACTATCCTTTGAAATGTTTCATCCTTATTATTGGGAACCTGCGCTGAGAGGAGAGTGGGGTGCTATTGCTTCAGAAATTGTTAGTTACCTGGCTGCCATGCTGATCCTGTGTAGTCATTGGTCCCCGAACATGTAACATGTCAGGATTAGCTACTTCACTGTCACATTACATGCTAGTTCTGGGTTAATGATTCAGAAAATACTAAAGCCAGAGCCAGCCAATTTGCATTTTCTGTAGGGCGCAAGTAAGGTTGGACGGCACAATTTCCTCTTCCTCTTTAGTGATGTAGTCTGATTTTAACTATATAACTGTACAGTAGTCCTGAAGATTCTCTTTAAAGTGCATCTAAACCCCAAATCAGAATTGTAATAAATTGGATCTTAAAAGTCCTTAGATATGGAGGCTGATGTTTTTTTTTTTTCCCTTTTTATTTTCACTTTCTCTTCTAGGGTGACAACGCTCACTCACTCCACTGTAAGCAGCATTGTCACTCTAGGCCGTTCATCAGATATGGATCCCAAACATGTCTTCTTCTCCATCTCTATTACATGAGGGACAGGGTAATTTTGTAGTTTTTACAAGATAGTTTAGAATGAAGGTATCATTGTTTGTGATTTCAGTTCAGCTCACAGGAAGTGATAAGAACACTGCATTTCTGGAAAGAGCAATGGGTATTTGCTAAACTTTTCTGTGTTTAAAAAATGAAACATAATGCAGGCAGCACATCCAAGGACTAGTAAGCTGCTGTATATTACATTTTTGTTCTTTAGGTTTAATTTTCTTTTCTTATTGGGGACCTAAGTATCAGTGTACAGTGTCCTATGTTTTGAAAGACAAAACAAATGTTATTGAATAGAACCAAGAATATCTAAGTAGAAGTTATAATAACTGACAATCCGGGTGTTAAAAACAAAAACCCCAGTTAGAGTTCTGCACCGTAGGATGCCAGAACAGCATTGTTGTTTTTTAGAACAACTTTGTGGAGTCTATTTATTTAAAAAAAATTGCATAGCCTTCCATCCAGCCAATCTGCATTGTGCGTTGTGCAAATTGGGCAAAAACAAATGTTTTTTGGGCTAGTTTCTCTTCTGAACAAATATTTTGTTTGTTTTTTTGTTGTTGCAGGTTGTTGTTGTAAGATACTGCATTGTGGCCACTAGATGGAGCATAGGAAATACATATGTCTCTGTAAAAGATACAATGTAACAATTCTTGAGAACGCTAGAGGGAAGTAACAAATACATGTTACATTGTTACATTTATTTGCTCATTCCCTTTAGTGTTCTCTAGAATTGTGACATTGTATCTTTCATTACAAAGAGATGGTGCTACTCAGCTTAATCTAGTGGCCAAAATTCAGTATTTTACTACAGCCTGTAATAAAAACACTCCATCAGAAGGGAAAATAACATAAAAAACTTTATGAATAGTGTACGATAGAACCTTCTGTCCATGTCTTCATTTAGATTTCCTATCATTGTTCAGTTTAATACTGTCACCTCATTACAAAGTATCCCAAACTCTCTAATAGGGACACAGTAACAAAAACCTGAAGGGGGGGGGGTATATCAATGCCCATTGTACTGGAAATTTATCAGGAAAATATTTTTTTTTACAAATGGAGTAACTGAGAGATATAAAAAATGGTTCTAAGTCTTCAGTTGCCAATTCCCCCTACAAGCCCCCAAATGTTTTTTTTTTTATTCCCCCACCCTCACCCACCTTGCTTTTCTTTGTTCTTTTGTAGTAGATCATACTTGCCTACAACCTTGCTCCTCTGCAATCTGTTTTGTACAGACTGCATGTCACTGCACACAGTTTCAGAATTTTGTTTAGTTTTGCTTGCAAAGACAGCCTGTTATTGGACAAAAATCTGCAACATTATTGTAGTTGTATGTGTGAAAATATCTGCACCCATCTCATGCAGAGCAGTGTGACCAAGCTCATGCAGACACCTACTAATACTACAACAAGATGGAAAAAAATGTGGCAGGGGGCATGGATGTCTGTGTTGTCACTGTTGCTTCTCAAGCCTGTAGCTTGTCATTCAGCACATGGCCACACATAGTCCTGTCCACTCTTCTCTGAATTGGCAGCATGGCCTCTGTTGCTAAAACCTTCCACTTTGAGCTGCAGTGTTTGATAGAGGAAACATGTGGGACACACATGGAGGATGTGGCTCAGTCAGAGGAGGTTAAAGCTTATGTATCACATATTAAATGGATTTGGGACTTGTTTAGACAATCATGCAGGAGCTTTTAGTTGTACTTATCAGGGTGGATTTGATATAAATCAAGTTGATTTAAAGCATGATTTGAATCATTAGTGAAAAGACTCAATTTATATCATCTTTTTTAAAGAGCAACTGTCATCTCTGTCCCGCAGCGGCTCCTCCTCTGACCCACTGTTGACCCACCGACAGTCCCATTCACTATATTTGGATGGCTGGTGATACGGCAGTGACACAAAGTGAGGGACGTGGCGGCAGCAGGTGAGTGGATGCCTGCTAACAGGCGCTGCCATGATGGATCTAAAATGACAGGTGCTCTTAAAATGTAAGGAATCCGATTCAGTCTTGCTGGTAGTTGGCCTCTTTAATATTTGCAAACAAAATGAAGGTTTCCTTTTCAGAATAATAAGCTGTCAGGTTAGTAAAAGAATGATATCAGAACCGATTTTAGGTTAATAGGTTAATCACACATAGCTGGAGAACTACTCAATTTCTTTTATTTCATGTTTTTTTTTCTCATGGTTGCTGTGAAATTGTGTGAATGCATCAATGCAGTGCATGTTCTCAGCTTGCATTCATTGAATGAGTTTACCAAAAATGTAATTATTGCATAATATACAGCCTCATGCTACATAACTAAGCTCCGTTTCATGCTGAACAAGCTAAATTATTAATGTATCTTAAATACAAAACTATCTTTAGATAGATTTTTACTCCAAAAAAATTAGATGATTTAAATTTTAAAAAATCAGATTTTTTTTATTTATTTTTTTTTAATTTGTCGATTTTTATCCACCCTGCTTATAATTTTTGTTGCTAGGATGGATAAATGAGTACTAAAATTCCCCACTTACTTCTCCAGCTTTCCTCCCTTACTTTACTCATTTAGTCTCTGAAGGAGAGAATCGGCTACCCATCAGAACCATGGGGGCGGGCTATTCGGCTCTAATAGTGCCCTATTGCATGCATTGAGGATGATGATAGAATGTAGACAGCATGCAAAATTCATCTGCTAAAGGTAACCGGTTTAAGGAGTACACTTAAGTAACCAACAGCATAATATATATATAATTTTTTTTTTTTTTTTTCATGTGTGTGTGTATGTGTAAAAAAAATATAAATTATATATATATAATTTTTTTTTATGTGTGTGCGTGTAATAAATATAAATATATATCTTTTTTTTTTCTTACTCTGTCATGTTTCTACTATAAGCACTTGCTCTACAGATGGAGGGGACACTGTAAAGAGTCCTGTAGTTGTGCAGAAGAAGACTCTTGGGTAAGGGATAATGGACTGGCAAATGTTCTTGCCAAGTGGTTAATGACCACATGAGGAGGCAAAAGCTTTGTTCCATTAATGCCTCTTGTGAGGTATATCTTGGTAGAAAATGTCAAGTATTTCAATACGTGGGCTGATGCTGTGATGCTTTTCAGTAATAGATTCTGATAAAACAGGCTGATCAATAACGCCTGTGACGTCTTTTTTGAGACGTACAACATGATTTTGAAAAATCCTTAATTGTTTACTGCCAGTCTTCCAGAAGCATGTTTGTTAAATGTACTTTATGAGTGAATGTGATTTTAGAGGAAATCGTGAATACTGTTGTTTGTTTTGCTTTTCATCTCATTTCCAATTGTGAGTTTATCTCTTTTTATATGATATCATAAAAATACTAAAGTATATGTAAATCCTTACCTTGTAAAACAACCCATTTAATTTAAAATAGAAATGAAGGGAAAACACATTGTATACACATTATAAACACTTCCCTCTTTCTTTCTTTTTCTTTCTTTTCTTTCCTTTCTTTTCTTTTTCTTTCCCTTTTCCTTTCTTTTCTTGATCTTCCCAGTGATCAACTGTTCAGAGGACCCTTTCAGCACATGTCTGATCATTGGAGGACATGCGGAAAACTGACCAATGAGATCGATGTTCTCGCAGGCCTAGCATGGCTATTTTTAACCATTTACCCCCCTTCCTAACCAAGCCATTTTTTGCTGTTCGGCACTGCGCTATTTCAACTGGTAATTGTGCGGTTGTGCAATGCTGTACCCAAACAATTTTATATCCTTTTTTTCACACAAATAGAGCTTTCTTTTGGTGGTATTTGATCAAAGTACATACATTTTTATTATCGATAGGCGACACTTTAAAAGCTTTACAGCTCACCAATTTATATTTACAAAGGAGGTCTAGTGCTAGAATTACTGCCCTCGACCTGACGTTTGCTGCGATACTTCACATGCATGGTGCAACCGCTGTTTACATACCTACATGGAGTCAACACTTGTGGTTTTGTTTTTTTTGTTTATTTTACACTGTCCCTTTTTTTTTTTTTATCACTTTTAATGCTATCACAGGGAATGCAAATATCCCCTATAATTTAAATAGACATTGTCCTATATTCTTTTTTGAGAAATCTGAAGTCTATTAGACTCTAGATCTCTCCTCTGCCCTTACATTATCTAATCTCACCAAGATCGATGCAATCAGATGCTTTCCCAATTTACAAATGGCGCTGTTTATATCCTGCGAAACTGAAGTGATGAAATGCTCCTGGCTTCTGGTCTCTTAGACTATAGAGATGGTTGGAGCCATTCTGGTCTCTGATCAGCTCTATGGTCAGCTGGCACAAACACCAGCTGCATTCTCAGGTTCCCCCGATGGCACGGGACTGCTCGGGAAGGCCGTGGAAGGCAGCGGGTGCATCTTCTCCCACTGATTGTAGAAGCAATCCTGCAGCTAATTAGCCATTAGGATTGATTTCACATGAAAGCCCATCGCCTGCTGAACAAAACAATACCAGGATGATGACTGCAGCTGTAGACATCATCCTGGTATAACCACTCAAAGTCCAGTGATGTACCAGTACGTCGCTGGTCCTTGTTGGGTGTATATGCTATGTTCTTCCATTTTTTTTATTTATTTATTTATTTTTTTCCAATGCAGCCTGTGGGCTGAATGAAAAAGAGAAGAAATCTCTGCCAAAAAAAGTGTGTGGTATGCCAACCATTAGAATATACCTCCCTGCATCCACCCACTTCTAATGGTGGGCACACATGAAATGTGCCAATAAATATTATAAAATATATATGGCGAAGCATAGGGGCCATCCACACACTGGCCACATCACGCCCCCATGCTTCAGCATATATGCTCTTTTTTTAACTGCGGATGAAAAATCTCATCTAACAATGCTGCCCACACTGACTTATGTATATTCTGAGAGCAAGGTTTATTGTGTGTATGAGTATGTTCCTGGCACTCAAGGGGTTAAATGTGATTACTGGTGTACTAATGGGCAATCCGACGCTATCTGTGAGGGGCGCTAATTGACGCTAACCCTATCTGAAGTTGCCAGCTACACTAATATAGCGATCAGCAAAAAAACCTGTACCAATGACACTGGTGACAGGGCAGTGAAGGAGTTAACTATGGGGGGGGCAGGGGCGGTGATCATGGGGTTAAATGTGTTCTAGAGTGTTCCAACTGTAATTGTGTAGTGCTTGTACTCATAACTCTGTTGATTCTTCTTTTCTCTCTGGGCACATTCTGTCCCAGAGAGAGATGTCATCACTTCCTGTACCTGTGTAACTGTCAACACAGGACAGGATAGGACAGGGATCGATCATCCGATTTAGGCTGGACATTAAGAGCTCCAGTAGTTCTAGGATTGCAGTTGCTTGCATAAGATGGCTAAGAAAGAAGGCTTGCAGGAACGTAGTCAGTGGGACATGTAGATGGGTCAGTTCCATGTGAAAGGCAGAAATGTGGTTGCTAAACAAGCCAGGGTAAGTTCAGGTGGTGGGCAAAGGTGATACTGCACTGTTCTGGTGACATTCAGAATACCATTGCTGGCTTTTCCTGGTACAGGTGTGGCTACCAACTTTAAACACTGTTGCTGGTTGCATTGGCTCTGGTAAATTTCCACTGGTGTGGCAGTGATTAGGGACAATGTTGTTGACTGCACTGGCTCTAGTGATGGTCTACTGGTGTGGCGGCAATCAGGAACAATGTTGTTAGCTTACACTGGTCTTCTGACACTGGGACTCTTGTAGCAGCAATTAGGAACACTATTGCTGGTTTACACTGGTCTCGTCACACTAAGACTGGTGTAGCTGGTTATCAGGAACACTTCTGTTGGCTCACAGTGGTCTGGTGACTGACTAACAATCAGCACCACTGTTTCTGGGTGCACTGGAGTGGTGGTGAACAGGAAGAATGTTACTGTCTTATGCTGGTCTGGTGGCACTGGGACTGGTGAGGCTAGTGATCAGGAACACATGCTGGATTGCACTAGTGTTCTGGTAACACTGGGAAATAGTGTTGCGGAGATCAGGAACCCTGTTGCTTGGTTACGTTGGTCTAGTGACATTGGGAACTGTGTTGGGGAGATCAGGAACACTGATGCTGGCTGCACTAGTTTGGTGACACTGGCTGGCTCTGTACAGTGTAAAAAAAATACATCCATAAATAAATACAATAAAAAATATTGCTCTCAACTGCTCTGTTTCTATCACACAGCTGATCAGTTGGTGAGGGGAAACCGAGTGGTGGCTGCAAAATGAAGCTTTGCTGTCAGCTGAACATGGATCACAGGAGTGCAGAACGAAGTGCACTCTTGTGACCTATAGGTTTAATACACAGAGGTATAAAGTTAAAAAAAAAAAAACACAACAAAAAAAAACACAAATAAATGGGCAGACTCGATGGACCACTTGTCTCTTTCTGCCGTCACTTTTCTTTTTTGCTTTGGGACTTGGGTTACAGCCCATTCATGCAAATTTTCCAGTAGTTCCTCTGGGTACTTAGATTTCCTCTCACACAAAAACATAATTGCTGGTTAACTGTCTTCTGTCTAAATTTGGCCCTAGTATGTGCATGTACAGGGATATAAAAAGTCTGCACACCCCTATAAAAATGTCAGGTTTCTATGATGTAAAGAAATGAGACAAAGCTAAATAATTTCAGAACTTTTTCCACCTTTAATGTGACCTATAAACTGTACAACTCAGTTGAACAACAAACTGAAATCTTTTAGGTGGAGGCAAGTAAAAATAATATGGTTGCATAAGTGTGCACACCCTTAAACTAATACTTTTGTTGACGCGCCTTTTTGATTCTATTACAGCACTCAGTCTTTTTGGGTATGAGTCTTATCAGCATGGCACATCTTGACTTGGCAATATTTGCCCACTCTTCCTTGCAAAAACACTCCAAATCTGTCAGATTGCGAGGACATCTCCTGTGCACAGCCCTCTTCAGATCACCCCATAGAAAAACAACCCCAAATCATGATGCTGCCACCACCATGCTTTACTGTGGGTATGGTGTTCTTTTGGTGATGTGCAGTGTTGTTTTTGCGCCAAACATATCTTTTGGAATGAATTATTATGGCCAAAAAGTTCAACCTTGGTTTCATCAGACCAGAACACATTTTCCCACTTGCTTTTGGGAAGGTGTGTTTTTGCAAAATTTACTTGATGTTTTTCTTAGTAAGAAAAGGCTTCCGGCTTGCCACTCTACCCCATAGCCCAGACATATGAAGAATACGGGAGATTGTTGTCACATGTACCACACAGCCAGTACTTGCCAGGTATTCCTTCAGCTCTTTTAATGTTGCTGTAGACCTCTTGACAGCCTCCCAGACCAGTTTTCTTCTCATCTTTTCATCAATTTTGGAGGGATGTACAGTTCTTGGCAATGTCACTGTTGTGCCATAATTTTTCCACTTTATGAGGACTGTCTTCACGACTTTATGATGACTGTCTTGTTTTAATGCCTTGGAAATTCTTTTGTATCCTTCTCCTGACTGATACCTTTTAACAATGAGATCTCTCTGATGCTTTGGAAACTCTTTGCGTATTATGGCTTTTGCTGTAGGATGCAACTAAGAAAATGTCAGGAAAGACCTACTAGAACAGCTGAACTTTATTTGGGGTTAATCAGAGGCACTTTAAATGATGGCAGGTGTGTAATGACTCCTATTTTTAATATGATTTTGAATGTGATTCCTTAATTCTGAACACAACTACATCCCCAGTTATAAGAGGGTGTGCACACTTGTGCAACCACATTATTTTAGTTTTTTATGTTTACTTCCTCTCCTAAAAACTTTCCGTTTTGTTTTTCAATTGAGTCATACAGTTCACGTTGAAGGTGGAAAAAGTTCAGAAATTATTTTTCTTTGTCATTTTTTTACATCACAGAAACCTGACATTTTACCAGGGGTGTGCAGACTTTTTATATCCAGTGTGTGTGTGTGTGTGTGTGTATAATCTATATATACAAGCAGTACCTCCCAGAAGTGAGTACACCTCTCACATTTTTGCAAATATTTTATTATATCTTTTCATGTGCCAACACTGAAGAAATGACACTTTGCTACAATGTAAAGTAGTGAGTGTACAGCTTGTATAAGTGTAAATTTGCTGTCCCCTCAAAATAACTCAACACAGAGCCATTAATGTCTAAATCACTGGCAACAAAAGTGAGTACACCCCTAACTGAAAACCCTCTTGGGCATGGAGTTCACCAAAGCTTCACAGGTTGCCACTGGAGTCCTCTTCCACTCCTCCATGACGACATCATGGAGCTGGTGGATGTTAGAGACCATGCGCTCCTCCACCTCCTGTTTGAGGATGCCCCACAGATGCTCAATAGAGTTTAGGTTTGGAGACATGCTTGGCCAGTTCATCACCTTTACCCTCAGCTTCTTTAGCAAGGCAGTGGTTGTCTAAGAGAGAGAGAGAGAGAGAGAGAGAGAGAGAGATCGATCTCTATATCACATGTATATTTGTGACTCATATTTACTGCTGCTCCAGATAAGACTTTTAAGTTATGTTCATGTCTAGGAGTTTGTGTGCTGAACCTCTGCCTACTATCAACTGGAGCCCCAGAGGTCCTCCACAAGATAGATGTGTAACATACTGGTAGATAGCTGGTAGATAGCTGGTAGGGTTTACTTATAATATGTGGTAATTGTCTGCTTTGTGGCATGACTTATTTTACATATATGTTGCTAGAGGTGGGTACACGTGGATTGAAATTTGGCATGTTCAAAGGGCATCAGATGAATTTCGATCTGTGTGTGGCCCTTCTTGTTCGAATGAAGTTGATTTGGTAGATCATCTTCTGTCAAATGGTCTGCTGCACTGATCAGAATACAGTAGCACAGTGGGGAGGATTCCCCCATCCACCTTGCTTGCGTGTATACTTTAACTGTTGGGTCTTTTATGGATGAATATACCACAAACCCTGACTTCAAGCTTTCGGCAGTAGGCTCTTTTTCCTTGTATTCTTTAAATACAGGATATTGGAGTCAGTTCACTTATGGATATATTACTTTGTCTATATTCATATTGTATCACTTAATCCTGAGGCCTCATGCACACTGGACGCTATAAAAACACCAGTAGCGTTAGCTGTAGAATGCCGCATTTTTAGCGTTTTTGCATTGGCGTTTTATTAGCATTTTTGGCAAAACTATACTCTCTCAAAAACAGTCATAAACGCTGAATAGCCGCATTTTTCAGCCTTAAGGCGTTTTTACAGCTGAAAAACTCTTCAAGCGCAGTAGTTTTTTTTCAAGCCTAAAAATGCTGATAAAAGCCTATATATGCATGAACACATAAGATAACATGACGGGGAGTTTACTGGCTGTAGGAAAACACAGGGAAAGGAAAACGTAGCAGGACTTCTAGCAAGGTTTTCTTTATGCTGTGAATCAAGCCTTTTAGATGAGGTTCAATTAGGTTATCTCTATGCTGTGGATAAGGCCTTGCATATGAAATTCACTATCTGCAGTATAAGTCTGTATATATGATATTTTGTTCTTGTCTGCTTTGCCACATTTGCATACGCTGCTTCATGATTTTTTGGGTTTTTCTTATGTGAATTCACCTGAACACGAACTTTGTTTTCTGCATTATGTTTTATCTGTCTTTGATATTCGCTATGTTGGAGTCACTAATGCATGTGGTATTTTGATTATTTTCATATTGCATTGTTCATGAATGTTTACATGGAATAGATGGGATACAGAACCTCTTCCTCTTTTGGAGGTTGGTCCTATTCTTTACCTATTGCACGTTTCACTTGTTTACAGGTATTTGACAAGCACCGCACCGCAGACCTTCGTTAAAGAAAAAATCGTACTAGTTTTTTCTCCCTACGTCTTCCAGGACAGCCATCTGAGACCTTGGGCTCCTCCCTCTGGGTCAGGAAACACACCATCCCCCATGCCTTTAAAAGGCGGGCCTCCGGGCCTCACATCCAGTTTTTTGTGTTTCCTGAGCCGGAAGGATGCACGCCGTAGGAGCCAGGGTGATCCTCGCACCCTCAGGAAGGCTGGCCTGGAAGGGTGTGGTGCGGTCTGTACCTCCGTCCCCGGTGCCTTCCACGTGGTGGGGCTGGCATCTGGTGGTGTCCTTCAGGCCCAGGTGGGTAACCGGCGCTGCCGCATGTCACTGGGGCTCGCCCCGATCGTGGCCTCTCCTCTGACCCGGCATTCAGTTGAATGTGCAGGGGAGAGGCGGGACTTCCGGTTGGGCGCGGTTCCAGCAACCGGAAGTAGCAGGGCGGATGCGCTCCACAGGCCGGAAGTCCGCCGGTGACGTCAGCGCCGGGCGCCGGAGCCGGCTCCGATCTCCAAGAGGCGCAGGCACCACCAGGGGAATTAAAAGCCGGTGGGCGTGCGGAGCGGCGGCGCTGTCTCCACGCCAGGGGGATGATGGAAGCAGGACCTTCTCAGGCTGACCCAGGTCCCGGTACCGGCTCCTCCCAGGTAAGCTTGGGGAGGCTCCCCTTTATGCTATATTCCTGGGGGGGGTGTTTTTTGGAGGTCCCTTAAGTCCCCGAGGTTGTGGGTGTTGGGGTACGCTGCAATTTTTCCACAGTACTGGATGCAGTGGGGGTCCTGGGATTTTGCTCCTTTCAAGTGCCTAGTTCTGTTTGTTTTTTGTCATTTCTTCTTTAGACTAAAACACAGGACAGGACCCCGGTACAGGCCCCAAAGAGGAGATGTGCAGTGTGTGCGGCCAAGTTAGGCGCAGGTGGTGAGAAGCCTTTATGCCGCAACTGCATTGATGGTCTTGTTAGAGACGAATCTTTTACTACATGCCATAAAGTTTTGTCCTCTATTAAAGAGGATATGTCGGCAACTTTTCAGGCGTTTAGGTCCCTTCTGGATAGGGTTCAGTCTCCTTTGGAGATTGGTTCGCAGTCTGCATTGGGGATCATGCCCTCCCGGCAGGTAGTTCCGGATGAGGAGGAAGACGTTCCTCGATCTCGGACATCCTCCCAGTTAGGTTCAGGGTCCGAGGAGGAGGAAGCCCCCACCTCTTCGGGCTCTAAGTATAGGTTGGCCCTAGAAGAGGTGGACGAGCTTTTGAAAGCTATTTATGAAACTCTGGAGATAGAGGAGGAAGAAGTGACCTTGTCGAAGCATGATCTCATGTATCAGGGGCTTCATGCTAAAAAAGCCAGAGTTTTTCCGGTCCATAGTTCCTTGGTTGAAACTATCAGACAGGAGTGGGAAAGCCCGGAGAGGAGGCCCTTCTTTTCCGGTGCCCTAAAGAGGAGATTCCCCTTTGACGAGGACCCCTCACAACCCTGGAATAAGGTTCCAAAATTAGACGCCCCTTTGTCCAGGATTTCGAAAAGGACGGATCTGGCCTTTGAGGACATGGGGGCCTTGAAGGACCCTATGGACAAGAGGGGGGAAGTTTTGTTGCGAAGAGCCTGGGAATCCTCTTCAGTCAGTTTGAAGCCAGCCCTGTCGGCGACTTGTGTGGCCAGAAATTTGGAGTGCTGGTTAGCCCAACTACAGAATCACCTAGCGGCAGGAACCTCGAGGCAGCAGATCCTAAAATCACTTCCGTTGCTTCTGAAAGCGGCGGGGTTTTTGGCGGACGCCTCGGCAGAATCGGTCAAGCTTGCGGCCAGGTCCTCAGCCCTGGTTAACTCCGCTAGGCGAGCTTTGTGGCTAAAGACCTGGGCGGGGGATTCAGCGTCCAAGTTGCGTTTATGCGCTTTACCATTTTCGGGGGATAACCTTTTTGGCCCAGGCCTGGAGGAGGCTCTTGAGCGTACGGCAGATAGGAAGAGGGCCTTCCCAGAGAGCAGAAAAAAGGTCTTTCCTAGGAAACCCTTTCGGCCTAGAACCCAAGTGCTTCCGAATAGAGAAGTTCAGCCAAAGAAGCATTGGACAGGGCATAAAAACAGAGGCCGGGGAGGGATATTATTCAATCCTCCTCAGGGATCCTCCAAGCCCCAATGACTTGGATGGCCCGGTAGGGGGAAGGTTGGGGTCCTTTCTCCCTCAGTGGGCTTCTATATCCCCGAGCCCCTTCATTTGGAGCCTGATTCAGGGAGGCTACCGGATAGAGTTCGGGGACTGCCCTCCAAACAGGTTCTTAGTTACAGATCTTCCCAGGGACCGCAGGAAGTCTCAGGCGTTATGCGGTCTTATAGGGGAATTGGTGGACCAGAAAGTTCTGGTGCAGGTGCCTCAGAACGAGCGGGGTTCAGGGTGTTACTCTCACGTCTTTGTGGTGGGAAAGCCTTCAGGAAAATTCAGGTTAATCCTGAATCTACGCTCCCTAAATCAGGCTCTAACATACAAACGCTTCAGGATGGAGTCGTTATATTCGGTAAAGAATATACTGTTCCGGGGGTGCTTCATGGCCACAGTGGACTTGAGAGATGCCTATTTTCACATTCCCATCCACCAGGCAAGTCAGAAGTTCCTGAGGTTGGCCATAAGGATGGGGTCGCAGACCTTCCATTGGCAGTTTCGGGCCTTGCCCTTCGGTCTAGCGTCAGCTCCCAGGATCTTTACAAAGGTTTTAGCAGAAGCTTTGGTTCCTCTGAGGCTGAGATCAATCTTGGTGGTTCCTTACCTGGACGACTTGCTTCTGGTGGCCGGGTCTCGGCAACAGTTGCTCGAGCACCTAGCAGTAGTCCAGAACCTCCTGCAAGGTCTGGGCTGGCTTATCAACAGGGAAAAGTCGTCTTTGGTACCTGCACAGAGGGTGGTTTACCTAGGGTACGAGATCTCTTCTGTAGAGGAAAAGATTTTTCTGCCACGGGAAAAGTTCGAGAAGATGAATCGAGTGTTGTTAGGGTTGCAGTGCAACCTGACGGTTTCGGTGAGGGAGGTCGCAGGGGCAGTGGGTCTAATGACATCCTGCTTTCCGGCGGTTCCATGGGCAAGATTTCACCAGAGACCGCTCCAGGCCTTCTTGTTGAAGGAATGGGACGGAAATGTCTCAGAGCTGGAGCGGCAGGTCCGGCTTCTGTCCAGAGTCGAGAGATCTCTGTGGTGGTGGCGAACGGAGAGAAACTTGACCAGGGGTCTGGATTGGAGGCCATCGGATCCACTCATTGTAACCACAGACGCCAGCAGTTTTGGTTGGGGGGCTCATCTACAAGGGAGAACGGCCCAGGGGAGGTGGTCCCAGGAGGACTCCTTAAAGCCCTCAAATCAGCGGGAGCTGTTGGCGGTCGGGAAAGCCTTGGAGGTTTTTCAGGCAGGCTTGAGGGGCCTTCATGTTCAGGTTCGTTCAGACAACATGGCAACGGTAGCTTATGTGAACAAACGGGGGGACAAGGAGTCCTTCGCTGCAGAGGATCGCGGGCAATATTCTGACCTGGGCAGAACAGAATCTGCGTTCAATTTCGGCGGTACACTTAAAAGGTTCTCAGAATTCGCTTGCGGATTTCCTGAGCCGAAGGCCACTCTCCCACGACGATTGGTCGCTCAACCAAGAGGTGTTTCAGGAGTTGGTGTCCAGGTGGGGGAAACCGGAAGTGGATCTCTTTGCGTCACGGGAGAACAGGAAGGTCGACCAGTTCTTTACCCTAAACTCGCGAGAGCAGAGCTTGGGGATAGACGCTCTGTCGACCACCTGGGATTTCAGGCTGGCCTATGCGTTCCCTCCAATCAGGCTGATTCCAGTGGTCCTGCAAAAATTTTTAGAGGAAAGGTCGGATCTACTCTTGATCGCTCCTTTTTGGCCGAGAAGGCCATGGTTTTCCCTACTGAACAGGCTGGCGTCAGCTTGCCCATATCCCTTGCCGGAAAGGGCAGATCTGATTGCGCAGGGTCCGCTTTTGCATCCGCGAATCAAGACGTTGCGATTGACGGCCTGGTTCTTGAGGAACAGATCCTCAGAGCCAGGGGGTTCTCGGATCATGTAATAAAGACTTTGGTGGGCTGTCGCAAGCCGGTAACCAGAGCCATTTATTCCAAGGTCTGGAAAAGATTTGCCTCGTGGTTTTCGGACCGACCAGGGCCCCTGGACATTCCGATGGTTTTGGATTTTTTTCAGGAGGGGGCAGATAGAGGACTCTCGATCAGCACCTTGAAAGTACAGGCTTCTGCTTTGAGTATTTTTTTGCAGTGCTCTTTGCAACAAAATCCCTTTGTAATTGATTTTTTTAGATCCCTCTCCAGGGCTAGGCCTGCTAAGGTGGGAGGTTGTCCGAGTTGGGATCTGTCTCTGGTCCTAAGGGCTTTGGTTCGAGAACCTTTTGAGCCTTTAGAGGAGTCAGCTTTCAAGTTTTTGACCTTAAAGGTAGTTTTTTTGGTAGCAATCACATCGACCCGTAGGGTGAGTGAGCTTCAGGCGCTCCCAATTAGGGAGCCTTACTTGACCATTCTTAAGGACAGGGTGGTGCTTAGGACTGATCCGGGATTCCTTCCTAAAGTATCCTCTTCTTTTCACAGGTCACAGGATATTGTTCTGCCGACCTTTTGTTCTTCCTCTGAAGGTAAAGAGGAAGACAGCCTAGGTTTGCTGGATGTAAAGAGGAGTCTTGTAATTTATTTAGACAGGTCCAGGGAATTTAGGAAATCTGATTCCCTTTTTGTTTTGTTTTCAGGGCAGAGAAAGGGGTTAGCAGCATCTAAAGCCACAATAGGCAGGTGGTTTAGGCTGGCTATTGGGGAATCTTACAAGGTTTTGGGGATTAAACCTCCTTTTGTTAAGGCCCACTCAACTAGATCCTTGGCAGCGTCCTGGGCGGAGAGAGCCGGGGCTTCGCCGGAGGAAATCTGTAAGGCAGCCACTTGGTCGAGGTTTTCCACCTTCGTGAAGCATTATCGCTTGGATATCCTGTCAGATAAGGAACAGGCGTTCGGACGCAAGGTCCTCCAGGCGGTGGACCCACCCTAAGGGGGTAAGTTCTCGTTTATCGTCTCAGATGGCTGTCCTGGAAGACGTAGGGAGAAAACCAGAGTTAGAGTTACCGGTAACTCCTTTTCTACGAGTCTTCCAGGACAGCCGGTAATTCCCACCCTTCTAATGTGCAACCGAGAGAGTTAAGGTTGACTGCATGAAAATTGTATTTACCTATATTTGTGTCTTTCAGTGGCTTCCGCTAGTTCTCTTTTAATAACTGGATGTGAGGCCCGGAGGCCCGCCTTTTAAAGGCATGGGGGATGGTGTGTTTCCTGACCCGGAGGGAGGAGCCCAAGGTCTCAGATGGCTGTCCTGGAAGACTCGTAGAAAAGGAGTTACCGGTAAGTCTAACTCTGGTTTTACATCTCATATTGTTGTATTTATGCAACATTACTACGGTGGAGGTTTCATGCATGTTCTTCGTGTTAATAGTGCAATACATGTAACACTAGGCAGTTTATATGGTGTTGTGTAGTCTTGTGTGCTTATTGTAGCATCTGTGCTCCAAACCCATAGCATAAACCTCTTTCATGACTTGTTACATAAACATGGTAGCAGTTAGGCTTGCTTCAGTGGCAGACAGAACATTTACATGATACTTAAACTGTAGTTCATGTTCACGTTGCAGCCTGTAGATATGGCATCGTGACTTGGTCTCACTGTAGGACTTATGTGTATGTTACGGTTTGGTTCATACATTGGTTTCTGACTTTGTTGTCTTCTTAAGCCCTGGTTATATAGCCAGGGCCCCACATATGCTCCCCTGGAAAGGCTACCAGTGCCTTGCAGGGAGATTTTAAGTCCTAATTGTGAAATTCTTCAAGGTCCCCCCCCCCATATTATTATTTTTATTTATTTATTTTTTGACATGAGTGCAATATTGCAGCCACCAGGGCCTAAGCACATGCACTGGACATCTTTCATCGTATAGGCTTTCCTTTCTTTCCCTTTCATTGCTATATTTACCATGCAGTAGACCGTGTCTTAAAAAAAAATGGCTACTCCTTACAGCACTTTATGGCCAAAGAATTGTTTGGGTTGTCATGCTGAATGGACTGTTCAAGGCTCCTCATAGAAAACTTCCAGTCAACATTAATTTATTACATTTCCAAGTACCAACACGTGACCCAGTGACTAAATGGCAATTTTCAAAATTAGAATTTATATATAGTGATCATAGGGCGCATCCAGCCACCCTTTTGGTATACTACATGCACAAAAACATTATTTTTAAGCAGGGTGGATTTGATTTAAATCAAACTGATTTAAATCACAATTTAAATCACTAGTCAGTAAGGCTTGATTTAAATCCTAGTTTTCTACATAAAGACTAATTCTTGCTGGTATAACTTTAATATGCAAGTAGATGAAGATTTTTACAATAACAACTTTTCATATTAAAGAAAAGCAAAAAATCAGTGAGCGCTTGAATGAATATGATGATGAACAGCAGCTGTACACCAAAAAAGGCACCGTATCAAACCTTCAAAGACATAAATGTAAAAAAGGGGGGTGCAGCGCTATATAACTAGCAAATAGTAATAAATAAAACACAGTCGATAAACAATGATGATAAACAGTGACTGTGTACTAATAAAGCCACTGAATGGTGGCTATGAAGTGAGGGAAGTGAAACAGTCCAATGGAGGAGTGCTCTTAAGATCCAGGATGATCCTCAGACGTCCAATATTAGGAACCGTCAGGTGATAAAAATGTAAAGATTGCGCACTCACCAGATACGCAATCTTTATGCGCATTTGTGTATAATATCACTGGACCTCCTGTGTCATCATCCTGGTCTGGTCAGATCTGGTCAGCATATCCTTCATGGCCTGGTACCCGGATAGATGCAGCTTTTCTGTGGATCTGGCCGGTTCCCACCAGAACTCAAATAGAAAGGGCCACATAGTGTAATATCCTTAGGTATCTTTATTATAGGCACAGAATAGCAGGAAATCCAATATACAAAAAATTGTACTGACCCAGATGCAAATCAAAGATGGCCGCCGGGGCCCCTCGTGGCGCCGGCGGTGAGGCGTCCAACCTGCTGTAGCTTTCTCTGACGCGTTTCGAGCGAAGGCTCGTACTCATAGGGGTGCAGCTTACAGTGGTGGACGCAAATGACAATGCTTAAATACGAACGATGGCGCATGCGCGATACGTCATGCGCCATCTTCCCTATGCTGGATGTCCGCGCAACGGGCGCCATTTTATTGTAGCCCAACCCGATGGCGCATGCGCAAACGCCCTCTCATCGGGTACACGGAAACAAACAGCAGAAACAAATGCTGTGAGCACCAGGGATGATTCAGTCAAATACTATGAGCACCAGGGATGATTCAATCCATAGTTTAACATTATAGATCACCTGTGTGGAATCAAACCAAGGTAATATAACTGTGGGCAAAGACAAAAATGGATCTTAATTAACAGATCCAAAATCATGTTATATAGCCCATATTTATCATGACAACAATAATGTAAGTATATAAATACCTTATATGAATAAAAAATATATTCACATAAAATAAAATTAAATTAAAAAAGTTCATATAAAAACCTGGTGGTCATGCATACATAAATATTGGCAAATATATAAAGTCTGCCAGACATAAATATAAGCACATCATAAGTACCCATATGTATGAAAATTATATCTAAAACCAGTGATAAATGAATAAATCAACAATATATATAATTAATACAGATATAAAATATAACATACACCTATAGACCTATAGGTCATTAGTGCATGCAGAATGTTAAAATGATAAAATATTTAATATTAAAATCACCTAAATAACAAAAATATATCGTCATAATGACGAGGAAAAAACCTTATAATGTTAATAAAATAAAATACACACTAGGATCAATGGCAAAAAATTCATATATATATATATATATATAGAGGGATATCTAAATAGTCCTGATTAGCTGTTATCAATAAAACTATTGATATCCAATTCTATATTAAGTCCCTTGGGGCGCATACAGTCCATCTGGAATATCCATTTCGTTTCCATTTGCGAGACTGCTCTTTTTTTATTTATGCCTCTCCAATGGGCTTGTACAAGCCCATTGGAGAGGCATAAATAAAAAAAAAAAAAAAAAAAAAGAGCAGTCTCGCAAATGGAAACGAAATGGATATTCCAGATGGACTGTATGCGCCCCAAGGGACTTAATATAGAATTGGATATCAATAGTTTTATTGATAACAGCTAATCAGGACTATTTAGATATCCCTATATATATATATATATATATATATATATATATATATATATATATATATATATATATATATATATATATATATATATATATATATATATATATATATAAATTTTTTGCCATTGATCCTAGTGTGTATTTTATTAACATTATAAGGTTTTTTCCTCTTGTCATTATGACGATATATTTTTGTTAGAGCATGTCATTGTGAATGGATTAATGGAATTTATTTACCAAAAAAATTAAACATATACAGCCTTATTCTACATAATTAAAAAACTAATCTTTATTTCATGATGGAATAACCTTTTGGATGGTAATATATTTTCCTCAAAAAGCATTTTATTTAAAAAATCAGATTTAAATAAAAAAAAATCTGATTTTTTTTTTTTTTTTCTTTTTTTCAAAAAATCATTAATTTTTATCCACCCTGTTTTTAAGACTGTTAGTAGCTTTTGGCCACATCAGGAGTTTTAGTGGAAGGTACATTCTAGTTCTCGCAGACCTACTGCACAGTTTTTTTTGGATTCGATAGTCCTTCTAGTAGATCTGGGTTTTAAACTTGCTCCATATCCATTGGACTAAGGAAATTGGAATTCCTTCCCTATATTCAAACCCATCCAAGGATAGGAAGCAA
This sequence comes from Staurois parvus, assembly GCF_062004578.1. Lineage (NCBI taxonomy): Eukaryota > Metazoa > Chordata > Amphibia > Anura > Ranidae > Staurois > Staurois parvus. Next base: position 419,740 of record NW_028318161.1, on the reverse strand, counting down.
CTTTGGTGTGCTTGGATGTTTGCAGAACATTTTAGTTTTACTAAACTCACAACAGCAAAATCAGTCTGTATATGCAGTAAAGCATGTTTGTTAGGATCCATGCACACTGGGTGTTTTGATAATGCCGGTATCGTTAACTGTGTAAAGTCACGTTAAAAACCTGAGTTTTTTTAGCGTTTAGTGGCGTTTTGTCACGTTTTTTCGCATTTTTAGTGTTTTGTTTTTTTTCGTCAAACATCCAGAAATGCTGGTTTGCCGCGATTAGCATGTTGTGTCACATTTGTCAGCGTTAAAGCATTTTTGCATCTAAAAAACTCTAGAAACCCACTAGACCTGTTTGTTTTTTTTTCCAGCCAAAAATTGTCCCTGCCAAAAAACGTTGATTTCAGTCTGTGTGCATGGACACATAGGATATCATGCTGGGGAGTTTACTGGCTGTAGAAAAAAATGTCAAAAGCCAAAAACAGCAGCTGTAAAAATGTCCAGTGTGCCTGAGGACTTATACTCACTGTGGAAGGGGTTAATCCTCTGCATTTTGTAAAAACACTGTTTGATCCTGACTTCTCTGATACTTCCCTTCTTTCAGTGCCCTCCTCTTATCTCTGGATAAGGCATATCGTGTGGAGACATTGCTCATGCTCACTTTGGTGTGTATTGCTAGAGAGGTTTTTTTTTTTCTTGGTAGATGCATGTGCTCAGCACAAGGCCAATCAACACTGCCCATACAGAGGTCAGGGGTTCTGCATCCTCCTAGAGTAGAAAGAAAACTCCTCCTGCAAGCTTTAACCAGTGTTCTACTGGACACTGATAGAAGTCACAAGACTGCTCTAACTGCTGATGAGAAAAGGTATTTAGCAGTTTATATTTACTAAAATAATTGCACTTCCATGTTCTGTGTACTGTGGGAGACCAGGTATGGTGAATGTAGGGTCCTTGGTTTAGTAACTCTTTAAGAAATCCAAACTGTTGAAAATTGCTTTTTGTACTATTTGTAGGACCCAAGAGAGTTGCTAAGATGTCGATGAAAACCATAGAAAGGTGGATCAGATACACAATTTCTGGACATACTGTTCAAACTTTCAAAAGTCGAGCCACCCAGTGGTAATAGAGGTCATTTCACAGGACTTTGGCTTCAGCATGGACAGAAAACTGGTGGGGTGCCTGAACAGCTCTTCAGAGCTGCTGCCTGTTTGTTTGTTTTTTTTGTTTTTTTGTTTTTTTCTTTTTTATATGGTTGGTTCAGCATGACAAGTTTGCCATGCTGTCCATTCAGGACTAAGCCTTGGGGAAATGGGTCCTGCAAACAGACGTTCCACTTTAGTTAGGTTATTTTCTTTCTTATTTCTCATATGCTATCCTACAGGATAATTGGGGAAAACAGAGCTGGTTGCTTGGTAACTCAATTTCCAGGACAGCAGGAAAATCCCTCTGATTATTTAAGTGTTTCGGGGTTTAAAATTATTCACAGTACATTCTATTTTCTTTTGGTTCTTAGCCACTTTCCACACAACCTATTGTAATAATAAAGCTGGGTGAATGTTCTGTTGCCCTGGGCAGATGTCGTATGGTGTCCTACCTCGTGTGCGCCCTCGGGGGCCACGCAGCGATGCAATCTGTGACCCGCTGTGTCCACTAGGCCACTATGCATGGCGCTGGTACCAATCACAGCAATCACATGTCGGTTCTTAACAAACAATGGCTTGTCATTCATAGCCATTGTTTACTACTGTGATCTCTGATTGGTCACAGTGATCACATGGTGCTGGGTCAATCACAGTGGAGCTGTACCATGTGATAGCTGTGGCCAATCACAGCTATCACAATAGTACACAGTAGCAGAAGCAGTAGAAGTAAAAAAAAAAAAAATTTAATTTGGGTACAGTGTTTCATGATTGAGTAATTGTCATTCAATATGTGACAGTGCTGAACTCTGAAACTTGACCTGGGCTGGAAGGGGGTGAAAGTGCCCAATAAATATGGTGGTTAAATATTACTGAGGCAGTGAGTCTGAGCTTGTTCTTTTATTGTCTGTGAGCCTTGTGTTTCCTGTTTTGGAAGGGGGGAACTACACTCGTGCTATCCTGGAAGATTTCTGGAAATTGAGTTACCAGGTAACTGGTTTATATCGTGTTTAGAATAGCAAAAAAGGGAAATTCTTAAGAGGTTACAGCGGTTTTTGCTTGGGGAATTTTTGTAGTGTGGACAGAGTTCTCTTTTCTGTGTCTGTAAGAAACGAAATGTATGCAAGAAACGAGTGGACACATGAATGAACAGTTTAGGGCAGGGGTGTCCGAACTTTTTTCAAAGAGGGCCAGATTGGATGAAGTGAACATGGTGGAGGGCCGAACATTTTTCCGAACATTCTTTGAACCATTACAATTAAATGCAAATAAATTATTTTATGCCAAATTAATTGCAAACGACATACTTTTTATTTCATAACATTAAGATCAACTGACAGCTGAGTTTTCACAATGTATTGAAAATAAATTTAAAAAAAACTTACCTGCACTAATGTGAAGGGTGAAAAAGGTAGCTGGAGCTGAAGTCTCTGCTCGGCAGCCGGGAGGGGAAGAGAAACACACTTCACGCTGGAAGCCCGGCCCTGACGTCACCGCCCTCTGTCGCTCCCAGCGCGGCGCAGTCACGCATGCGCACTGCTCTCAAGCAGAAGACTGTCTGCCACAGAAGGGAGGGCCGTGCGACAGCCGCATTTACACAGACCAGGGAGAACGCGCCGCAGTCAGGCATGCGCTCTGCCCTCTGCTCTCAAGCAGAAGACTGTCTGCCATAGAAGGGAGGGCCATGGGAGGGCCACATTACACAGAGCAGGGAGGGGCTGTTGGAGGGCCGTATTAAACCGACCCCCGGGCCGTAAATGGCCCGCGGGCCGGACTTTGGACATGCCTGGTTTAGGGAGTCAGACCATTCCAGTATGCTGAAGGTACTTTATTCTTCCATTTTAGAGCTCTTTCACATAGAGCATGGTCCATACCAATCAGCAGGGGATCCACAAGCAGATAGCTTGCTGAATCCTGCGTAAACTGACCTTTTTCTTTGTCCTCCCTACCCACAACAGCATATATTTCCCTTTTTTGTCACCTGTCCACTAAGATTTGGAAAAAAGCCCAGCGTAACCTCCGGACTGTACAGAGGGCTGTGTCACCAGTGCTGTAACATAGGAGAGGGTGACTTTTTTTTGCTGGCCATATACGTACAGATTTCCATTTGAAATGTTTCATAAGAAAGTTCATTCAATTTTCTAATTGTTCTTGAGGTCACATCGACGTTCATTTTTCTGCCACGGTGACTGGAAATTTTGAAGGAGCAGAATAGAAAATTTTTCTGGATCGAACAAATTTTTGGACAATGTATGTGGTTTTCATTCAGAAATGTACGTTCATTTTAAAATTGAATACAGCAAGTGAAATTTTCAACAACATTCGTCCATTCATCGAATATACAAAGAATTTTCATACACATATTTATGTCTGAAAATCAATAAGTGTATGGCCAGCATAAGTAACAAGTTGCCAATAATCAGAACTTCTGGGTATTTTGCTTAACGTCTAATGACAAAATTGGTGGGGGAGTTGAGTGCCAAAAAGTCAGCATAATCTGCTGAGAAGAGGGAAAGGTGAGTGACTCTATTCGTTTGCCCAGCCTTAGCAAAGGCCAGGGTAATGCTGGTATAGATGGAGCATAATTCAAATTAATTTACAATTCAATTCAATGTAAAATCGGGCAAACTGTTAAAAGCTTACATATTTCTATACAGAAATGTTCCCTTTAAAATCTGAGTTGGCCATCATTCAGTCATAATAAATCTAAATGTCAAGCATTTCAAGTTACATAAGGATTATTGCAGATCATTTTGATGAAGGTTTTTTTTATTTATTTTTTTTCAGGAGTACATTTTATCTATTGGCATCACAGATCATCCTGCAACAGTTTGGTTTTCAGACGTGGAAATAATCGTGCCCTTGCTTGAAAATGCCCTTACATACACATAACTGGTTGCATTAATAAAGCAAAAGGGGAGCCTTGTGATCTTTGGTCATCTGGGAAACGTGATGACGGCCTGGTCCATGGTCAGAAAACTGGAAATGGAAAAGAAGAGGCCGTCCAAAGAAGATCGGGCGGCTGCAAGTGAGATGGAATACGAGATGGGAGATTGCAGTGGAGAATCTGATGAATGGACCAGCTCTGAAAGTGAAGCAGAACAGCAGGGAGGAAAAAGTGCCCTCAGCAGCTACGTTAACACCCTTTTTCAAGGCATGGACATTTCCAGTAAACCACATAGACAACTCTGCAGATCCCCTTGTCTGGACCGTCCCAGCTTCTCTCAGAGCAGTATTCAAGTTCCCCTTGAACAAGCAACAAAGTCAGAAGATGCTAAGAGCAGCCTAGACAGAGAATATCAAGCAAAAATGGACTTTGCCTTGAAGCTGGGCTACAATGGGGAACAAATCCAAGCTGTCCTCAACAAGTTGGGGGCAGATGCTCTTATAAATGATGTCCTGGCAGAGCTGGTGAGGCTAGGCAATAAGGGAGAGTCAGAAGCACAGACTAGTGGAGGCAGTTTGAGTAGCAATCTTGTACCTAGAGGTCCTTGCACCAAAGAGATAACAAGTCCTGAACTTTCTTTAGAAGATGAAATTGTTGACAATTCAGATAACCTCAGACCAATAGTCATTGATGGAAGTAATGTAGCAATGAGGTTGGTATACTTATTTACTGCAACAAGATAATTTCTAATAACATTAAATAATTGCACCAATATTTTGTCTGCCTTGGAATTAAGTTTTTTTTATTTTTATAAAAGTAGAGATTTGTTGATTAGACACTAGAGGGGACCCTCAATTGCTCAATTCTGTCACTGTGCTCCTGAGTAAGGGTACATTCAAGCGCCTATATTTTCATAATTCAAGTTTTATTGAGAGTTTTTACAGTATAAGACGACATGGGTAACAAAAGGTCTTACAGCAAGACTCTCAGGCCTTTGGGTACTGAAAGGGGTTAAAATTCTGAGGTTCCCTAGTGGATCAGTTTATATTGGGGTTAGAAAGGTGGGGATGGACAACAGATGTTGGTTACTATTCCATTATCCAGACCAAAACAAAGGAAATCTGGCTTGGAATTTGTAAGCTTGGTCATGTAGTGATTGGATGAGGTCTACCATATTACAGATGGAGTTCAGTACACTGTACTAGTCCTGAATAGTGGAGGTGTATGGTTGTCTCTGGAACTTTGGGATTGTTACATTGGAAGCACTGATCAGGTGGAAAAGCAAGGATTTTTTTATTATTGGGATCTTTCTTAAAGTGATTCTAAAAGGTTTTTTTTTTGTTATTTAGAAAAAAAAAACACATACTTACCTGCTGTGTACAATGGCTTTGCACAGAGAGGCCACCATCTTCTTCTTCTCAGGTCCCCTGCCAGTGTTCAATGTACATATTTCACAGCACACCACGGATCATCAAATGTTGCCTGAGAAGTTTTATTGAAGAATGCTCAAATCACAAAAGAGTGCACTGTTTCGGAGTCGTGCAGGACCCCTTCAGTAGGCATTTGATTATTTGTCGCAAGCTGGCAAATATGTACATTTACACATATTTTCGATACATTTTGCTTGTGTTACCATACCACTGTAATGTGCATTTAAAAAAAAAAAAAAACACTCTTCTATATGCTGTAAACATTGCTCCAAACTGCACTACATCAAAACATGAAGACGAAAAAGAACATACCTCACACTGTGTGCGTTTGGATTTTTGCTCCCCAAAGGCAAGGTTCACATTTTTACCTTGTAGGAACATGTGCAAAATTGAACTTAATGACACCCTCACATCCCTTGCTAATGCACATGCCAAAATGCATGGTAACAAACTACCATACTTCTTGGTATGGCATGATTTTCTAAAAGGGTCATGCACATATTTTTTTTTTTTTCTTTTAAATAGGGCAACCTATTGAAATAAATGGGCTGCCCAAAGCTCAACACAATTCGATGCACCTGCATAGATGTGAATGGGACCCAACTAACAAGATGTTGGCCTGCTCCCATAGACTTGCACCGTAAGAAGGTGCATTGAAGCACAGCTATTGTATATTATTCAGCATTTATGGCTGCATCCATCTACAACTATAATTGCAAATTAAACCTAGAAACACGGTTTTATGAAAGAATAAGAATTATATCAAGCTGGCTTCTTTTGCTTGTATAGTTAAAATGTTGTGTTTTTTAAAGGCTATTTTCTCTAATGTACATTAGTTTTAAAAATGTCATACCATTGGAATCTTTCCGGAAGCTAACTACTACACTGTTGCAGAATGACTAATGTACCAGGCTTTAAAGCACATTGAAAAAGTTTTACATCCGACTTATTTTTACATTTGCAGTGTATCTAAGTATATAAAAACTGTGCGTTCTATTTAATTTCTGCCTACTGTTAGTGCTAATTTGGTTAACTGTATTTTGATTTTACAATACAGAAATTCAGAAGTATTTACCAGCCTACAAGCTTATTAGTTTTGACTTCTTTATAATTTATATCCAAGGACAAAAGATAATCTACAAGTATACAAGTAAATAACAATTTTACTAAGGCAGCCACTTGGTCACTACTAAAAGCACCGTTCATGCTGCAAAAACACTAAAGGATGTGTTGGTGGGTTTTATATTTTTAACCTTTTAGCATGCTTCAGCCTTTACTAATATTTCTTTTGCAAGCAGCATGCTGAAGATCAAGACCACTGCTCAATACAGAGCACTGTGGATCAACATCCCTCTGCCCAGTGCTCCAGTCAACAAACTTCACACTCCCTGAGCAGTTTTGTTGGTTTGAGCACTGTGTGGGAGCATTTTGGACCACTGCTTTTCATATCTGGTATATCCTTTTTTTTTTTTTTTTTTTTTTTTTTTTTTTTTTTTTCAGTAGCTAAAATGGTGAGGGGGTCCACGGGATGATTATTAAAGCTCATTGTAATTTGTGTAATAGTGAACAGGCTTTATGCATTAGTAGGGGAGCTTTACATATGGATGAAGCATTCATGCAACCACCTGGATTTGATTGTTTTCTAAAGCTGCAGCAGGTTTATCTGGCTTACCAAGTCCATATCCAACACAGCAAACACTTTTCTCCTGTGCTGGGAATGGACTCGCCAGAACCAATATGAACGTTCTGGAATATGCACTGCTTGCTGCCCTCAACAGACCAGGGCGGTCCAAAGTCACTAAATGCAATTGAAAAAACAAAAAGACGGCGCACCGACCTAGTGCATTATCGTTTAAAAATATTTATTGAGAGAAAAAGGTAAGTATCATACTCACAATGGACATAAAAAACACAGGCATATCACAGTGAACAAGGTGTTCAATCCAAACAGCATCTGAGTCCATACGATGGAACCCTGGATGACCAACTGGCTGATGCCTTTGGAGGACTCAGCCTCTTCCTCAGAGCCCTGAGGAAGAGGCTGAGTCCTTGAAACGCGTCAGCTAGTTAGTCATCCAGGGTTCCATCGTATGGACTCAGATGCTGTTTGGATTGAACACCTTGTTCACTGTGATATGCCTGTGTTTTTTATGTCCATTGTGAGTATGATACTTACCTTTTTCTCTCAATAAATATTTTTAAACGATAATGCACTAGGTCAGTGCGCCCTCTTTTTGTTTTTTCATTTACAAGTCCATAGGTTCCCTTTTACCAGTTGTAGTGGATGGAATTGTACCTAACAACCTCTATTCGCATACAGCTGAAATGCTGATATCACAGAGTGAAGGAGAAGAGTATGTTTGTTTGTTTCTTGAATGTTTCATTTTTTTGTTCATTTTCTATCTGTCCTCCTCACTTAGTCATGGCAATAAAGAGGTCTTCTCATGCCGAGGAATACAGCTGGCTGTGGAATGGTTTCTGGAGAAAGGCCATAAAGACATTACTGTCTTTGTACCAGCTTGGCGGAAGGAGCAGTCTCGACCTGATGCCCCCATCACAGGTATTTTATTTTTATTATTTCTGCCTTTAGGATAAGTTACCAACCAGTTAAATATTTTAACACTTCTTATGTATGCCCTAATGTTTGTGCTAAAATGACAAATGTACAATAAATGTTAACTCACTGAATTGTGAGCACTTTGAAAACTAGTCTAGCTGACTTACTGGTTTGATTGCTCAACTTTAGGGTTTCAAAATCTCTTTTGAGCAATTAAACATTTTAAAGTAATTTTTTTTTTTTTTTTTTTCGTTTTGGGTTGATTGGAGAAGCATTAGAACAAGATTCATCGTCTTTATTTGTCCTGTTTACCATTATCATTGAAAGTAAAAGAAAATTCCACATTTTGGGTTGTCTCAAAAAGAAAAGTAATAAGGGGGAAGTCTTCCAATGGGGACACTAGTTCTGGTGACCTGGAGGTCCCCAAGGAATTCCCTTAACTTCCCTGGCAGTAATCCCGAGTGTGGCTCGGGGTTAATTTTCAGTACCAAAAGCGGTAACCCCGAGCCACACTCGGGATTACACTGTAGTGGTTCTTGTGTGATTCCCCCGATTCTTACCTTGTCCTGTGATCCCCCGATGTCCTCCAGCCATGTCCTCTGGCCGATGTCGGCATTCGTCTTCTGGGTTTCCTTTCCTGCGAGTGTCACGACGCGGGGGGGTGGAACCGGCGGGAGATTCAAAAAAGTAAAAATATGACATACACACGATACATTGTAATCTGTTAGGATTACATTACTGTATCAAACCATTTCACCTCAGTTTTATTCCTAGTGCTTTGTCCAGTGCCCTGCCTGCACTTTTATCGTTCTTTCTGCCTGGAAACTTGAGAACGTCCATGGCATCCAAAAAGTGTCCCTTTTTAGGTCAGAAGTGGTTTTAGACCAGCTAGAAGACACAGTGAATTAGAATCACCTGTAGAATTGTGCGATAGTGATTCATGGGGAAATTCATCATCAGACACTGAAAGTGAGGACAGCGACAATTCTGCGACTGAGCTCAGTGATATGCGAACTTGGTGCTCTATTGACTGTGGTATGGATCAGGCAGTGCCCCCAAGATTCCCATTTACTGGAGCATCTGGTATGAAAGTAGACATTGAACATGACAACATCTTGGCATACTTACAATTATATCTGACCAATGAGGTTATTGAAAAAATCGCTACTGAGACAAACCGGTACCAAGAGCAACAATTGACTACTCTTCATCGGAAGTTTCCAAGAAGCAGAAAGTGGGAACCAGTGACCAAAGATGACATTTATGGGCCTAATAATACTTCAGGGAGTGGTGGAGAAACTCCTGCAGAAGTGTTATTGGACAATTAATAAATTACTTTCCACTCCATTCTTTGGCACAGTCATGTCAGAGTACGAATTTTCCCTGATCATGAAATGTTTACACTTCAAAAACAACTTAAAATTTCATGAAACTACTCATCCTGCACCAAAACCAGGGGTGGACTGACAACTCATGGGGCCCCTGGGCAATTGGGGATCATGGGGCCCCTGTGTCCTTGCCCAAACTCAAAAAAGCCTATGATAAAGGTACCAGGGGCATCTCATGGGGCCCCCTACTGACTCTGGGCCCTCGGGCGGTACCCGAGTTTCCAAATGGTCAGTCTGCCCCTGACCAAAACTAAAGAAAATTTGGGAAGTATCTCAAATGATTGTAAAGAATTTTCAATGGCGCTATGTGCCAGAAAGATATCAGCATAGATGAAAGTCTAATGGCCTACAAGGGAAGGCTCAGCTGGGTACAATACATTGCATCAAAGAGAGCACGATTTGGCGTAAAATCCTACATGCTATGCGAATCATCAACTGGCTACATTTGGAATTCAGTCATATACACTGGAAAAGGAACAAAATTCAATCCAAAATACAGCAACTATGAAATAACAACATCTTCTGTTCTTTCATTAATTGAGCCATTGCTAAAGCAGGGCTATTTGGTAACAACCAACAACTTTTATACATCTCCTGAACTTTGAGTTTTTTCTGCAAAACAAAACAGATGCCTATGGAATAGTTAGGGCTAACTGGCGTGACATGCCACCAATGTTTGGCAATAAGAAGCTTAAGACTGGAGAAATGGTGTCCTGGCAGAAAGGTAAAATGAGGGCACTGCGATGGCGTGACAAAAATGATGTGTGCCTAATGAATACAATTCTTAATCCCTCCACTGTTATGGTACGCACAAAAGGTGGGAAAGAAATCATGAAGCCACAAGTAGTGATAGACTACAATAACAACATGGGAGGTGTCAACAGAGCCAACCAAGCAATGACATTCTACCCAGCAATGAGGAAATGGCAAATGAAGTACTACAAGCAGATCTTCAGGCATCTTCTTGAGCAATGCTTGTGGAATGCCTACATTCTGCTAAAAAAAAACAAACAAAAAGTGACAAGCCTGTGATTCATTCTGACTTAATTTGGAAAATTGCCGAACGTATCTTTGTGAACCACTAAACACCATCAATGGCTGTGAATAGAGTTTGTTGTATCGTTGGCATTGTCAACCCAGAACGCCTGACTGGTCGTCACTTTGTGGACTATATCGCACCAACCGAGAAAAAGTCAGCACCTACAAAGATGTTTGTGGTTTGTTGCTCGAAGCGAGATGACAGTGGAAAAAAAATCGGAAAGAAAACCAGGTTCCATTGTCCTGATTGTAACGTTGAACTTTGTGCAGTCCCATATTTCAAACTTTTTCATACCCGAGAGGTTTACTAAACCAATATGCAGTGTCTAGTAATATTGCACCCTTGTTTGGACAAATTTAAGTGTTTTTGGTTTGGCTACATTATTGAATTATCATACCTGGGTTGTTTACTAGACTCTTGTTTGGACAGATTTAAGTGAGTTATTCCTAAGGATTACAAGCCTACAATATAAAACAACAAATTTCCATGTAAAACAATGTACTGCTTTGACATTCAAAAATACTGACATAATCAGACCGCCAGGGAGGTTAATTTGCAGGGATTTCCTCTCACTCCCTGTTTGGCTATGGGACAGGAAGTGAAGGGAAACCTCCGCAATGGGACACAGATGGCAAAAAAAAAAAAAAAAAAAACACTGACAGGTTATAAGCCTCCCTTGCTCTATCCAAAAAAAAAAAAAAATGCCTATAGTTCTACTTTAACATTTTACTTATGAAACATCATGATGGGGGGGGAAAAAGCACTGTAAGACATGTGCATAAGCTTCTTTGGAATAATCAGAGCTTTTCATGGAGGAAGGCAGGCCAGTGAGGGTCAGAATATAATCGTCAAAGCGGGCGTTCAAAGTTTAAAATGCCAGCCCAACCCAGATTTTAATTGACAAATATAGATGGACTTGCCAAATATTCTTTAATCACTTTCCCTCCAGAGGATTTACCTCCTTTCCTGACCAGGCCATTTTTTGCGTTACGGTGCTGCATTCCTTTAACTGCCAATTGCATAGTCATGTAACGCTGCATCAAAATTAAATTTATGTCCTTTTTTTCCCCCACAAATAGAGCTTTTTTTTTTTTTTTTTTGGTGGCATTTGATTGCCTGTGTGTTAGATTTTAAAAATCTAATTTTGTCAATTTAGGGCAAAATGTATTCTGCTACAGGTCTTTGTTAAAAAAAAAAATCCCAATACGTGAAAGTTAAATGGCTGTGTAGATATACTGGAATTGTTTTTAAATATTTTTTATTTTTTTTTACTAGTAATGGCAGCGATCAGCGACTTATAGCGGGACTGCGGCGGGCATTCTGACACTGGAGCGAACTGACTTTGTGTCGCTGACATCCCCAGTGATACCAATACTGTGATCAGTGCTAATAAAAAGCACTTACACTGTACTAATGGCACTAGGCAGGAAGGGGGTTAACATCTGGGGCGAGCAAAGGGTTAACTATGTGCTGTGTGTGTTTTAATATGAGGCTGTGTCTGTGCTTTCCACTGTAAGCACACTGCTTTGCATGGCTCAGTGTGCTGGAGCTGACAGGGAAGAGAATTGTATTGTTTACAGTCCTCTCCCCCATCAGTAATACTTGGCAATCACTGGGTGCCGGCGAGTAATCACCGCCTGGGACCCAATGATTGGCAGCCGAGACTGAGAATGGCGGTGCGGGTAGGGCGCACCCCCTAACCGGAAATGCAAAATCATGTATATACATGATTTTGCGCACCCCTGCTGCCCTGTAGCAGAAATACTGCTACAGGACAGCAGGAAAGTGGTTAAAAATAGAAAAAAATAATTTACCAGTACATGAGAGAGATGACAATAATGGATCATGAGGAGGAAACTGGCAGTTATTACTATTTGTAGATATGAATGATAGTGATCTGGAAGTGCTTTATGTCATGAACTTGCTTTTTTTCTCAGAATGTGTTGCACAAAGTAATGCTCACACGTAATTTAGGATGAAGTATGTTCAGCAAGTTCATGGAAAAATTTAATTTATTTAGATTATAGCTGAAAACTATGTGAATACAAGGAAGTTAAAGCAAATCTGTGCTTTGGCCATGCAAGTTAAAGCAAAAGGTTCACTTTAATGGCACACCCATCCCTTCCTCATTGCTTTGCTTGGACCAACCATGTGACAGTGCTGTTTGCCAAGTACTGTAATGCAGTAAGGAAGAGGAGTGAGTCCCTCTCAACACCAGGAAGTTCTGATCTTTTCTTTGGTTTCAGTGGCCAAACACAGTGGAGTGTAGTGCATAGGCAAATTACAGGTTTTCTTTAAGTTCAAAGTGGTAAAAATGTGATTGTGTGATGAAAAATAAGCATTTTATTGTGTATATGAATAATGGATGTTCTATATTATGAACTATCTCTCTTGGGCCACCCTTAACAGACCAGGAGGTTCTCCGGAAGCTGGAGAAAGAGAAAATCCTTGTGTTTACACCATCTCGCCGGGTGCAGGGTCGCAGAGTGGTTTGCTACGATGATCGTTTCATAGTCAAGCTGGCATTTGATTCTGATGGCATCATTGTATCTAATGACAACTACCGAGACCTCCAAAATGAGAAGCCTGAGTGGAAGAAGTTTATTGAAGAGAGACTTCTTATGTATTCATTTGTCAATGACAAGTAAGGATCTTCAGATCTGCATTATTGCCATTGTCCTGTATCCATGAACTTTGAAGTCTGTAATTTTAATTGCTTTTCTATACCATATGGAAAGAAAAGGAATATATTTGAAATATGAAAAGAGATGGCAGTGACTATTGATATCATTGTTATTAACATTATTATTGTTATTTCTGAGCTGTATGTTAAAGTTTAAATTTAGCGTAAAGGGAGTGGGAATTTGCCGTCTAAATTAAATAATAGAATGAGCACATGCTTATCATTCAAAATTTGTAGCTCAATTAGTTTGCTTTATATGTGGATGCAAAACAGATGTGGATACAGAGATTCTGATGCATGTGTGGTAATCAATTCAATATTGCCAGTTGCCAAAGTATCTGACTTTTTCAGTAAGACCGTAAAAAGGTATTGTGCAGAAAGATGTAACCAAAATTTGGAGTTTAATTATAATGGAACTTATTGACATGTTTTTGTTAGCTTTTCATTAGATGTACTGTACTAACAGTGATCTAATTAACAGATTCAGGCCTGTAACCACAACCCTGAATACACAAAGTGTATTACGCATGCTGTTCTTCAGGTGTTTGGCTTTCAATTGTTAAATCTGTCCACTAGAAAATTCATCATAAGACAAAGCTCATACAATATTCCAACGGTCTGAAAAAGTGGAATTAATGTATCTTCATAGATTTCTTAAAGGAGATTATTGATAAATATTTGTCCCAAATTGAGGAGAATGTCCAACCCAGCCTGCAGGATGGCCACCATATTTCCTCTGACCAATAACCTGTACAAGATTAATATTACACCTTTCCATTTACTCCAGAATGGAAGCTTTATTGTCTTTATTCAGAGAATTACTCCAAGCTTTGCTCGAAGTGTTCATCACGTTATTGTCCATCATTAGAGAATGACCTGCTTTCTCCAGATGCTGAACTGAGCTCTTTTCCATGCTCTGACCGGCAGAAGTAGACAAAATCCCTAGTCTCCTCCATGGGCCATAATCAGTTGGTTGAAGGTTAGCCCCTAGTCCCCTCCAAATTCCCTGTTTTAGTTGGGTCTGTCACATTTCTCCCCCCTCAAAAGTAGACTAACCAGGTCCAAGACCTCCACCTGGTTTGGACGTTTGTTAGTCGGACAGAGTAATCCAACACAGTCTCCATTCTTTGTCGCCGGGAGGAGTTGTCATCTGTGGGTGTGGGGCAGAGGTGCCTCTGTCCAGTTGCCAGAACTCCAGCTGGACGGCCTTTACTGTTCCAAGGCTGTCTGCTGCTGGGGAGAGGGGCCAAGTGCCCCGACTCCCTGGAAACATGACACCTGAGGTGCTAGGCAGAGACCAGTGGTACTCTGCCCTGTTGCAAGCGCTTAAGCTCAAGACTCCCACATCCTCTGCTGACTGCTGGGGAGGAAGGATGGCTTCCTCCACTCCCAGACTGGATGTGCCTCTGGGCAATAAGGACGGCTTCCTCTTATACCTTCATATGGCTGCTGAGACAACATTTCTCTGGTACTGTCTTCCAGATGCACGGATTCTCTGGCTGATTGTTGGGTAGAAAGGATGATTCTTTTGCTCCCAGACTGTGGATCTGCAGCTGGGAAGGGAGGATGACCACCTCCTCTCCTGGACTGTGGAATTGCCACTGGGGAGACTAACTGGTCCTTCTGGACTCCAGGACTCCCACTGTGGAGCAAGGATGACTTCCTTCACTCCCAAGTTCCTACACTACCGCTGGGGAGGGAGAACGACCACCTCCTCTCCCAGACTGTGGGTCTGCCACTGAGGGGGAGGATGACCACCTCCTCTCCCGAATCCTCGAACTGCCACTGGGAAAGAACAACAGCCACCTTCTCTCCCTGCACCCCCGGAACTGCTGGGGGTGTGGGGCAGTCGTCTTGGACCCTCTGTCCTGTTGCCAGTGCTTCTGCTGAGACTGTGTATTGACAGAGACTGGCGGTACTCTTCCCCACTGCCAGTGCTTCAGCTGGGGTTAGGAGTTTCACTGTATTGGCCTGCTGCTGGGGAGAAAGGCTGCCATCCCTGGAGCTCCAAAAGTGCTGGTGGTGCTGGGCAGAGGTCATTGGTGCTCTGCCCTTATGCCAGCTCTTTCGTTGGGAGGTAAAATGAAAATTCGGTGTCCTCGCACAAATACTCCAGGGCCACCAGTTGTAGGCAGAGGTCAGCAGCCTCGATGTCAGCTCTTCTGCTGGAGGCTCACTGGGTTGTTCCTCCTCAGCAGAAAAGTTTACCAAATCCCCAGTCTCTTGGAGTCGCTGAAGGTACTGAGAAGAGGTTGGCAATGCTCTGCCCCGATGACAGCTCTTCTGCTGGTGACTCATAATCTATAACACCTATGGATGTGGGGGCATACTGTTTCGTCAAACAGTCTTTTTATATGCTTGTTCCAGCTCCCATTCTTGTGTGACTATAAAGTCCAAGTCACTACTCAATCCAAACTCCCTAAAATATTGGTTCTCCTCCCATCTCCACTGTGCTGCACTACCAAAATGTGGATCCTCCTGAAGGACCTCAAATATCAATCCCAGGCCTCCAAAGTCATAGCCTTTTATGGGATTGCTGTTCTCCAGCCACGGACACACTTTGGTGGCATAACATTGCAGCGTTTGGTACCCATCGTCCACCACCATTTCTGCCTGCACTAACCTATCCAGCTCCATCAGCCATTCCTCCTGAGGATGCTCTCCTAGGAATGGTATATACACAAGTCCAGCTGCAGCCAGTACCGATCCATGGTCAAAGAGAGGACCTTTCTATAACAGTCTTGCTCCACTTGGACAACCTCCCTCCAGAGCTCCCAGTGGATTGTGTCTCTCAATTCCAGTATGTCCCAGGCAGACCTAGGCTGTCCATATTGGGTGAACTTCTTTCTCCACTCGAACTACACCTCCATGGTGAGCGGCTCCTGGAACACTTCGTCCTGGTGATGGTTTGAAACTGCTCCATAGGGAGGAAGTAGACCCACTGCTCCCAACCAAGTGTGACAGACCACCTGGGTGCTTCCATCAGAGAACTGCATCTTTGCCGCTGGGACCCAGGAACAAGGTAGTATAGCTGGGCATTGCACCGAAAAAATAGATGACTTCAAAAATAGGGGCACATTGAACCCCACATGAACAATAAAAACAAATATTACACATTGGGATAACCATCACACAATGATTAGATAACTAGGTAAGGTTGGCACAAGACGAATCCTATCATGTAGGAACCTCCAGCAGAATTAGCCAACAGACAGAAACAATAGGTAATTCATTTAACTCCATTACCAATGGGAGAAAGACACAGCAGTAAACACAACACCTTAATAAACAGATTAAAGTAGGATGCCTCAGCATCAGATTGTTTTGAGCTGATTATATTAACATCTGCTCGCAGTCTAGGAGGGGGGTTGAAGCAGTCCATGCTGGTTTGGGCACAGAGACCCTAAATCTTTATCCGGGTCCTTCAGCTCTCAGAGTTTGTGTTTCGTGGAGACATGTATTTGAATCCGAAGTAAAACTACTCCAAAGGTCCCCCAGGCACACACCTTCCAAAGAATAGAGTCCCCTCAAATGCCAGGACCCATGGTCAGTAGGCAAGAGGCTAGCCTGCTCTCCTCTCCAAAAGCCCATCTCCCAGTTGGGTCTGTCCAGTTGGGTCCACAAGTTTTCTCATGGTGGCTGTTCAGACTAATTTAAATTACTGATTCCTTTACTCCTAAAAATACAGGATTGGGATTGTGGCATGCACCACAAAATCCCTAGTCCTTTCCTGTTCATCCTCCTTTAAAGAATTTCTTTGTACGCAGTCTGGGCTCCCCCGACAATGTGTTCATTCCTCCAAAAAGGTTTGCTCAGCAATACACCATGGAGAATGAGCTCACTAAGAAATGGAATATGCCTTCAGTGGATACAGCAGTCTCTTATATCATTAAGACCCTCTCATTCCCAGAAGGTCTCTGTATTTAGGGATGCCTCAGACAAACAAATGGAGACTTTATTCTAGGCCTCATTTGCGCTGGTGGAAGCAGCTTTTCATCCAGCAATTGCAGCTGTTGGCATGTGACAAAACATTTTAAGATCTGGTCTCATCACGTGACTAGAGGAATTCTACTAATAATCAAGCAAAACATAGAGGATTTTCCGTCTGCTGTTCGCTTCTCAGTGGATGCATGAAACAATAGAGCAACTTTTGAGTCTTGAGGTCTTGACGTACACATAAACCCTCCCCCCCCCCAAAAAAAAAACTACTTATCCAAGGGACTAAATCTGGGTCCCATATAACAATCTATTTGTCCTGATAAGAAATAATGATTTTAACCAAACCTGAATCTGGAGTGCTTTTAGGAATATCTGGGCCTTTAAAAAGGAAAGGAGCTTTATGGCTGCAAACTTCATGTTTTTGACATTGCTCTGTTTATCTCCTACTCACCTCCCTGCCTGTCTGTCAAGAAAAAAAAACTTTATTCCTTTAGGTTACCCTCACACACGGAAGCACTTGGATGCTCAGTACAAGCGCATGCTGAGTAGCCAAATCAAGCTTCGTTGCTCCCTCGACGATCACATGACCACTGATCGCTGAGTTCTCACCACCGTGAGCAGAGAGCGATGACTGCCAATGACCTCTGTCGGCTCTAAGCCCCCCTGTGCTCACTGGAGTGCTGGGCTGTGGAGAGGGAGGGAGCGGCTCGCTAAGAGGCTGAGCCAGGTGCCACTCCAGACTTTGGTGTAAATGCCAACTTTAAAGTCGGGATCTTTCCCCAGCTTGGACTGGCTCAGTGATGTCAGCTGATCGTGGGCTTCAGCCCACTGTGAGCTGACAACAAGTCACAGAAATGCAGAACAAACTGTGTTGACTTTGGCTGTACTTCTCCTTTAAAGGATAAGTTCACCTTTTACAAAGAAAAACAATAAATTCACACTTTTGGCAGGTAAAAAAAATGTGCATTTACTATTTTTATTGATTTATTTTAATAGGAGCCTAGAAAACATTGCACTAGCAATCTGCAGATCACGGGTGTAATGTAGGACTCCTGCAGACTGTCCGTGTAATCTGTGTGCCCGTACATCAAACGAGCAGCCAGTTTCACACTGACAGGAAGAATCCATGCAGTACCAGAGTCCTCACCATCGCTCTGGTAGTTCATTGAGAACTACAAGCCGTCATTTGCATATGTTGTTGGTACTTGTAGGTGATTTATTCACAGAACTCTGTGAATGAATGATACAGCCATGATTTTTTTTCAAAAAGTGACAGCTGTTACGGCAAACGTCTCCCCATACTGCTGTCACACAAAGCAGGTAAAACATGTAACATGTTCCCGAAGGTAAACTTATCCTTTTTAACCTTTTCGTTGCCAGAGCTGTGTTTGCGTTTGTTTGCACACGTTTAAAAAATTATTTTAGGTATGAACATTGCATAAAACACCCAAAACATTATGTTCCATTTTTTTTCTGTCATATATTACTGCAAAAAGCCGCCTTAAAAGCCCCCTATAGAGCATCAGTTTAGCGTTATGGAAATGGTCTGGTGTTGGAATTATTTCTGTAATTCCGGCATGCGTGGCGATATGTAATATGCATCACAATTGAGGTTTTCATGTGCAAGCTCCCCAATGTGTGCATTTTACGTTTGAACGTGCATTATGTCGGGTGGGGGTCTCAACATTTTTTTTTGGGCGGGGGGAGGATTTTATGTGCTTGGATGTAAAATATTTTTTTTTTATAATTTAAAAAAAAAAATTCCTTCCTTTTTTTTTTTTCTTTTTTTTTTTTTTTTCCCCCATCAAAGTCCCCTATGTGATGATTTTTTTTTGGTAACAGGTTCTCTTTTATAGTGACATCCAGGGTCTAGAAGACCCTGGATGTCTCCCCTGTGCTCCACTGAATGTAATGCAATGCAGATCGCAATGTCAACAGGGACCCAGAAGTAATGCCATATGTCACTTCCAGATCAGGAACAAGAAGAGAAGACGTGTGTCTACTCTCCTCCCTTCCCTCTACCCAGTGGCATCCCGCTACGTTGGTCCTGAGCAGGCAGATGCGCAAGCAGGGCTCGGGATACGTTGAGAGGGTACTTTGCTGGGGTGTGTGGAAGCATTTGGATGGCAGCGCAGCAGCTTGAATGCTTTGAACTGACAAGCCCTTCTGCTTACCTGCAGCAGGGCTGAGTGTTACGAAAAACTACCTGCCAAGTGACGGAACTGCATGTCCTGGGCATCAGGCGATAGAAATTCAGCATCCCTGATGTGGAGCGTATTTGTCTGGTCCTACCGGATGGTTTAATTCAGAAATGACTCTGGGCTCTAGGCAAGAGTACTTTAATGCTCAAAAGTTGGATCAAAATTTGGCTGGTTCGGCAGGGACCGGCTGAGATTCGATCCAGGTATGGGCAGGCTAATTGTAACCAAGTCTATTCTATCAATATTTTAACATTTGATTACTGCCAGCAACTATAGCCGCTAACTGTATTCATTGTGTTCTGACGGCAGGAAAGGCTCCCTGCTCCCCTTCCACTGTTGGCAGAACACAAGGGCTGTGTTGAAGGAAGGAAAGAAAATCTCTGTGGGCCGCTTAAGCCAAGTTCCACAACCTGCCACTACATTTTGCCAATCTTAGGCCTCTGTCTTCCAGTCAAAACCCCATTTCCAGTTTCATAAGAAACCATGGCCTCCAAAGCCTGCTAAACTGAAGTCCTCTTCACAATGAAGGGGTGCCCCCACATGCTCAGATGGGGGACGTTCCAGGCCTTCACAGAGGTTTGGCAACAGATTGCGGACGAGTGGACCTCCAACATAGTGGCTTGTGGCTACAAGCTGGAAGTTTTAGAGGTTTTTTCCCCCCTCCATGCTTTGTTTTTTAAATGTTTTCTTTAAATCTACTCTTCATAAAAATCTTGATCATCTTGAATAATTGAGTGACCATTCCAGTTTAAGAGGACGAAAGACTTTGTGGTTTCTACTCAAATTTTTCATTGTTCCAAAACTAAACAGACTTGTAATATTGCCACTTGCACTCGAGGATTTACCCCCCTTCCTGACCAGGCCATTTATTGTGATGCGGTGCTGTGTTACTTTAACTGACAATTGTGCGGTCATGCAACGCTGCACGCAAATTAAATTGATGTCCTTTTTTCCCCACAAATGGAGCTTTCTTTTGGTGCTATTTGATCGTTTGTGTGTGTTTTTTTTTTTTTTTTTGTTTTTTTTGTTTTTGTTTTTTTTGTGCTCTAAACAAAAAGGCCAACCAATTTTGAGAAAAAAGCTATTTTTGAATTTTTGATATTATACATGTCCAGTAAAAACTTTTTCAAAAATCACATTTTGTCAATAAATTAAGGCCAAAATGTATTCTAAATGTCTTTGCTAAAAAAAATCCCAATACGTGTACATTAATTGATTTACATTAAAGTTATAGCGTCTACAAATGGTGGTATAGATACTGGTATTTTTTTTTGTTTTTTTTATACTAGTAATGTCGGTGATCAGCAACTTATAGCGGGACTGCGGTGGGCATTCTGACACTGGGGGGGAAATGACTGTCACTGACATCCCCAGTGACACTAATACAGTGATCAGTGCTAATAAAAAGCCCTGACATTGTACTAGTGGCACTGGGCAGGAAGGGGTTAACACAAGGCCCGCGGGCTAATCCGGCCCTCCAGGCCATTTCATGTGGCTCTTGCATCTCTCCTGCAACTATGGTACCTCCTTAGTCTCTGCATCCACTTTGCCACAGCAGTCAGCAGCAGAGAGGAGCACAGAACTCCTCTGCCAGATCCTGCACCTCTCAGTGCAGCTGCAGCACTCCCTCATCTCCGCCTCCCCTGGTCTCAGCATTCAGAAGACTCTGGTAACTGGCTCCACACCTTCTCTGGTCCTCTTCCAGACCCTACACTTTCTGCTTCCCAGCTCTGCCCCTAAAGGGTGTGCATGGTGATGTTAGGGAGGGTGGGGATTCTTGACATCCAGATACAACTGGCCCTTTGAGAGCAATCATAATGCTGATACAGCCCGCAATGAAATGGAGTTTGACACCCCTGGGTTAA
Source organism: Staurois parvus (assembly GCF_062004578.1). Classification (NCBI taxonomy): domain Eukaryota; kingdom Metazoa; phylum Chordata; class Amphibia; order Anura; family Ranidae; genus Staurois; species Staurois parvus. The sequence continues at coordinate 398,630 of NW_028318161.1, read as the reverse complement.
CATTTGGTGCAATCAAAGGGTTAACTGTGTGCTGTGTGTATTACAGTGTAAGCACACTGCTTAGTATTGCTCTGTTAGGCAGAGCAATACAAAGCAGTATGCTGGAGCTGACTGGAGAGATCTGTATTGTTTACATACAGATCTCTCCCAAGTCAATGATACTCGGCGATCGCCGGGTGTCGGTGGGGAATCTCTGACCAGGACCCAGTGATTGTCAGCCATAGCCGCCAATGGTTGCGTGGATAGGGCACACGCGCCCCCCTACCCGTAAATGCAAAATCACGTATATATACAGTGAGGAACAGAAGTATTTGACACCCTGCAATTTTGCAAGTTCTCCCACTCAGAGTGGGAATGCACCTACAATGTGAATTTCAGACCCCTCCATGATTTCTAAGTGGGAGAAATTGCAAAATCGCAAATACTTCTGTTCCTCACTGTACGTGATTTTACGCAGCCCTGCCACCCTGTAGCAGTATTTCTGCTATAGGGTGACGGTTAAGCACAATCTGCTCTCCAAAAACAGTGAAAGATGTTCATAAAGTTACAACAGCAGGTAAATGGGCAGCTGGGATGGTGGATGAAAAGCACACACTCTGGCAGCTCCAAGCCAATGGATTTGGAAAATCCCTCATGAACAAGCAAAAACGAAGCAGGGTGCCAGATTAGCGTATAGATAAAACAACACTTTTTAATCTAATCTCGCTTACATCTAGAAAACCTGTAATCTGCTCCAAGTGTCAGAATGAAACTACAAAACATCTCATAGCAATCTGGATGGACTGATGGCAGCTGCATGGAAACAGTCAGGGGCCTTCTGAAAGATGACAGATCAGCGGTGTCTCTCCTATCACTGTAAGCACTGACAGTAGAACAGACAGAAGAACGTGATAAGTTGAAGGGGGGCGGTCCACAACGCGTTTCCTTTTCCCTCCTGTCCTCTATCCTCATGCCAAGACTGTATCTTTGAATAGCAGCAACTGCCTACGGTGGTTTCTCTGTTCCATCTCAACCAGGACATTGTGTTTCTGTCATTCTGTTCTAAGCTGCAGACACTGGTTGACTGGGCTTGTCACACTCTTAATGTGGTTTGTGTTGTCAGGTGTTACCTGAAGTTGACTACTGCAATTTGTCAATCAGATTCCCTTTTTGTGCTTCCTGAAGGCCAAAGGAAGGGTCAAGCAGCTTTCAAGTCTACCGTTTCTTGATGAATCTGCCAGCTTATTTCTCAGGCTTAAAATCTAAAGGAGAAACGTTCTACTATATTTGGTGACCGTTCATTTTGCAAGGAGTGTGAATACTTCCTGGGCTATTTGACATCAGGCTTCGGTAGCTCATAGTTTTTAAAGCTGCTACCTGCCCTTTACTTCATACTTTTACAAAGTTTTTCCAAGTAGATGTAAGAGGATTCTACCTTTTTTTGGTTGGAATGTTTTGCAGGCTGCTGCGTGAGGTTCTAACCAGTTTTGGTTTAGTTGTTTGGGGGTAGTTGCCATGTTGTCCTCCCATCATATTCAGTGCTTTTGAGACATCCTTATCTTAATAGATATGAAGGTGATCTGTGTCCCATGATGTATGACAAAGAAAATGGGATATTTTGGTTTTACCTGTAAAATCCTCCTTAGAAGACATCACGGGACACAGAGATCCCGCCCCTCATCCTCCTGTGGTTTTTGGCTTGCTACAAAAACTGAAACCCTGCCTAACTGTGAGGGGTTGTGCCTGGGAGGGACTTCCTGCCTTTTTTTTTTTTTTTTTTTTTTACAGTGTCCATTCACTTGAAGGTGGCTGCATAACTTTATTGCATGACCTTGTGCCAGGCTATGTTTGATTCCTCCTAAAATAATTGCACATTACAAAGCGTAGTATATACTTTGTATAATTTGAACTATGTGATCCTTTCCACTGTATATCCAGGTTTATGCCACCAGATGATCCACTAGGAAGGCATGGCCCCAGTCTAGAAAATTTCCTGCGTAAAAAGCCTGTTGTTCCTGAGCATAAGAAGCAACCATGTCCCTATGGTAAGCAGACAATGCTAACTGTATATGTTGTTGTTTTGTGTCTGTTTTTTGCTTTTTTACAGCATGAATTTGTGTTTTCTTATATTTGAGAATATGCATGCAGTTGATCTAGGAGTTGGATGATCCAAGAGTTTTTAAAGTTGGATTCCATCCTGAATGTATGTTTGTTTTTTATTAATGTCAAGGCTAGCCTGGAATGTCACCTTTGGGGCCCCCAGCTCTTCATTGTGGTGCTTTTCAGATCTCAGTGACTGTATTAGCCACAGAACGCTTTTCGGGTCCAGAGCCGTTGCACAGCTTCTGGTTTGACCCAGTCTCTGAAAACTTGTGAGTACAGTTGGTCCGGCTGAAGCATCATGTGCTTGCCCTACAGTTGGCACAGTTTGATGCCATTTTAAAATGCCCTCAACTATCAACTTGGTTAAGGCTGGGGGTTAGAGCACAAATGTCCTCAGCTAGGTGGAGTGTTGTGCGAGCTCTACTCTTTCTCCCGTCATTCAGCTTTGAGGAAGTACCATCCTGCTGTTGCTCCTGAAGCACCGCATAGATCATTCAGTCTCTTTCCACTACCAGACTAGAGTGACTTTATCCCCTCCATCCACCTGTAACCCTCATCAGCACAGGTAACAGTTCTGCTGCAACATGTTTCCCCAACCTATACTCACTTGCTGGTTTTTGGGGTGTTTATCAAATATGACTGGAAGGAACAGATGTCTGCAGTCTAGAACGTATGCTCCCTATTAGAGGAGCATCTTCTTTGGAAGCTTCTTCACCTTTACGGGGCCTCCACCATGCAAACAGGGACCTCCGTATCCACTTTGGATTTTTTGCTTGTAGAAGCTCTAAGCATGCTCCTGTGCTATCCTTGACAGAGCCTATCTTTGACATTTCTGGATTTTCAACTCAAACCTTGCCAGAGGCCCCTGTTAACATTTTGTAATCCAGTTTCACAGACTACTCCTAGATAGGCTGTACTTGTGCACCTTGCAGATGACTTAGGTTTACAAGAGGTTGTTTTTAACCTAATTGATGCAGTATGTGCTACCTTGCATTTAGAAGATCAGCCTGTTATTTCAGGTCTAGGGTCTTTTAAGGCTCCCACAGCTGCAAAGATCTTTTCATTACACCCACTGTTTAATTTCTCTGAGGACTGGAGTCTCATAGTATCCTGGCTCCCTCAAGAGAAGATTATGGAACTTCTCCTTCTTGAAACAGTCTTTTCCCACCATAGATGCTCTAGTAATCCACATTAATGAACCTACTACCAAACAGATGTGTAAGCTTTTGAGATTTCACTGACAGGCAGTTGAATTCACACTTTGATTTAGCTGGGGTGACTTTGCATCCTGTGTTGATCATTTTAATTTTCAAAAAAATTTCAAAAACTATCTCTTTGGATTAAGTGCCTTAAAGAGGACCCTGACATTCAAAGCGTAGGTTCTAATTTTATTAGACATATGGAGAAACTGTCTGGATATTCTAGGGTTGTTCCTTGCATGGCGTTCAATGTCCGGTAACATGGGAAAGGGCACTTTAACTATATGCCTGGGATGCTGTTGATGTGTCCAAGGAACATCTAACTCAGTTGTCCATTCGGGGTTGTCGCCTCTTCTGACCTTCTGTTGACACTGTCATTAGAAACTTCTCTGGGATCATTTTAATACTCAATGCAGCATAAAAATACATATCAACGCAAATGTGCTTAAGTGCATAATCACACACAGTGCAGTGCAAGTGTATCCTTTAAACAAGACAAAGTACAGAATAAAATGTACACTTTTTATCTATAGTAACGTTTTTTTAAACCAACACTGGTGGGTTTTTTTTTTTGTTTTTTTTTAATAAAGATTGCGGGGAAAGAAAAACTTTTTGCAAGGCCATAAATGCGAATTTATGTATTCATTTTGTAATCGTGAGTAAAAGTTATCTAAAATTAATTGATGTAACTAAAGTTAAACCAGTCCATAGCAAAAATGTAAAAATTGCTCTGATTCATGGGGAGTGTACAGGTGTGAGCAATTAAGTGGTTCATGGATCTTCTACTGGCATCTTTGTTTCATCAAAGACCAAGATGGTTTGGATTAGACCCTCACTAAAGAGGTCCCCTTCCAATGGACCTTTTGCTATCTTCTTTACTGACCCAAAAATGTGTGCCACCTTCTTCCTTTAGAGTGCGTGGGGTGTCTAGAATTTTGCTTTTCTATTATGTTTTTTCCCTTTTGGGGGATCTCATCCATCATCAGGCTCCCCTTTTTGTGTCAGGGTGACTAGGCATCCAGATGATACCTTTTGGATCAAGACGTTCTAGATACTCAGTCTCTGCCTGTTTATAGGGTGTCACCTTGAGGGTGCTTCCCTGTACGGTGGGTCTCCTCAGCCCTTCCAACCCCCTTTTTTGCATAAGGGTTTTGTTCACTTGGTATACTTTTCCCTTTGATATTGCTTCTGCAGTGGTTCCCCTCTGGGCTTGATACGTTTCTTCTTCTGTCTATCCATTGTGACTGGTGATGTGGCAGCACAGCCATTTTCTTCATTATCGAACATCCTACCCTACTTCTAAAGTTAAGAGTATAATGCTTAGCCCTTCTCTACTTCATTTTTTGACCAGTTAATCTTTTTTTTTTTTTTTTTTCCCCGTTGTCCAAGTTTAGGATTTTTTTTTTTTTTTTTTTTTTTAATCCTGGGTCTAAGTCCAGTGAATTATTTTCTTGTGTATTGATTTAACTGTTGCTGGTCTGTTCTATTCCCTCTTCAGTTGTGTCTTTGTTTCTAACTGTTATGTCATGTTTTATGTATGTTCTGTTGGTAAATTACTGTTTTGATAGGATTTTTATGCTTATTATCAAATCTTTTTCTTCGTGTCCATTGAGGACACAAGTCCCGTCCAGTCCCGCTGTGCTTTTGGCCCATGGACTGCTATCTCATAAAACTGAGGTGCAGAGAAGGGTATATACAGGTACTGGCTTTTAGTGGTCATTGCCAGTTTCCAAATCTACTGTAGGTGTTATTATAACCCGTGTCCTTCAATGGGTTCCAGAAAAGGTTTTACTGGAAGTACAATTTTTTTTTTTTATTCTCAGTTAAGGGTTAGAACTTTTTGTCAAGTTTGATTAGATACATGACTCCACAGGGTCCTCTTCACCTCTTGTATGTGCAGGATGGTTTCTTCTAATGCATAGAGCAGCACTGCAATGAGTGCAAAGGCAGCTCAATATATTTGCCCATGATCGCTTCCCTTTAACTACTTGACCTCCGAAAGATTTACCCCCCTTCATGACCAGGCCATTTTTTGCGATAGGGATAGGGCGCTGTGCTACTTTAACTGACAATAGCACAGTCATGCAGTGCTGTACATAAATTCAATTTTATATTGTTTTTCCCCACAAATAAATATGATCACCTCTGGGTTTTTTTATGGTGTGCGCTATAAATAAAAAAAAAAAAGACGAATTTAAAAAAAAAATTGTTTTTACATTCTTCTATAAAACATATCCAATAAAAAAAAATTTAGGAAATCAAATTTCTTCATAAATTTAGGCCAGAATGTATTCTTCTACATATTTTTGCTAAGAAAAAAGCCTAATAAGCATCTACAAACTATGGTGTGTGTGTGTGTGTGTATAGGAATTATTTTTTTAATACTTGTAATGCCAGCGATCAGCAATTTACAGTGGGACTACTATATTGCGGAGGATGGCCTGACACTAACTGACACTTTGTGCGAACCAGTGACACTAATAAAGTGATCAGTGCTAAAAATATATACCCTGTCACTGTATTAATGACACTGGCTGGGATGGGGTTAAGCATCTAGGGCGATCAAGGGGTTAACTTGTGCCTAACCAGTGTTTTTGTGTACTGTGTTAGACGGGGTGGTCACAAACAATCTATCAGTGATCCTGTCTCATGTGCTGCATGGATGAGTGCTGTTCTGACAGGAGGGAAAGCCCAGAGAATACAACACAGCGCACCTCCTCCTGGCTCTTACCTCTCCACCTTTTCTAGGAAGTGTAATGGGGATTTGAGGGGGAGATATGTGCTAGTAGGAGGGTTTGGGGGATTTGAGCCAGGAGGGGGGATTGGGAGGAATGTTTGTGCTTGGAGAAGGGGTTGAAGAATGTGTGCTAAGAGGGGGGAATGCTGACAAACATTGATTGCCACTTTATAATTGAACAATTTCCAATTCATAGAATCATTGAACAATATATGTGTATGTGTGTGTGTGTGTGTGTGTGTGTGTGTGTGTGTATATGTATGTATGTGTGTATATTTTTGTGTTGCCTATGGCAGCTCAAAACATAAATACACTACTGCTGGTGAGTGTATATAACTGTAATAGAACAGAATTAAAACAAATGTTATTTTAACAATGTGCCTCTTGGTAATGCCCTTCATTTATTTCAGGGAAGAAATGTACGTATGGACACAAATGTAAATACTACCACCCTGAGAGAGCAAACCAGCCTCTGCGATCAGTAGCCGATGAACTCAGAATAAGTGCAAAACTGTCAGCGGTCAAGACAATGAGTGAAGGTGCGTTGGTAAAATGTGGGACTGGGCCATCTAATTCCAAGGGAGATGGATCCATGGAAGTGAAGAGAATTGCTCCTAAAAGACAATCTGATCCTAGTATTCGTTCTGCAGCTGTAGAGCCAGAACAGAGGCTCTCAACAGCCCGCAAATCAGAGGCCAACTCTGTGCCATCACTTGTATCTGCCTTGAGCGTGCCAACTCTTCCACCTAAGAGTCATGCTGTCAACGCTTTGAACACACGTTCAGCAAGCAGCCCTGTGCCTGGATCATCACAGTTCTCCCATCAGAAATCCTCTTTGGAGCACATGACAAGTGTTCACTATCCACCAATACTGGTCACTAATAGCCATGGCAATTCTGTCAGTTACACTGAAGAGTATCCAAAATATGACTCTCTGGGAGACCACGGTTACTACTCAATGCTAAGTGATTTCTCTAATTTGAGCATAAGCAGTATGCACAATTCTGAATACTACAGCACAGAGCAGGACAGAGCAGTATTTTCAAGGAACTCCAGCCCATGTCCAGATAGCTGCATGAGTCACACAAGCAGTGACTCCTACTCTTCATACAGTGACCTGTATTTGGGCATCTCTGATCCTGGACCTGAAGACAACATCAAACCCCAAAGGCCACCTCCACAGAATAGGCTGCAGCCATTTGCACATGGCTACCATGAAGCTTTAACACGAGTTCAGAGCTATGGTCAAGAGGAGCCCATGCAAAATTCCCGCAAGCAGTCCTCTTCACATCTGGCTTTGCATATACAACATCCACTTGTTGGGGCAAGGTCCAGCTGTCCTGGAGATTACCCAGCACCAGAGAATATGCACCCTTCCGCTAATGCTCAGCCTGGGAGAGCACTGGTCATGACTAGAATGGATAGTATATCGGACTCCCGTCTTTATGAGAGTAACCCCATGCGGCAAAGAAGACCTCCACTGTGCCGTGAACAACATGCTAGCTGGGACCCTTTACCTTGCCCCACTGACTCCTATGGTTACCACTCATACCCACTTAGTAATAGTCTCATGCAGCCATGCTATGAACCTGTCATGGTAAGAAGCATGCCTGAGAAGATGGAACAGCTCTGGAGATCTCCTCACTGGCCAGTTATGGCCAGTGAACATAGAGGACAACACATCATTCCAGAGCATCAGTATCAGACCTACAAAAACCTGTGTAACATCTTTCCTCCAGCAGTGGTACTCTCTGTCATGGAGAAGAACCCGCACATGACCGATGCCCAGCAGCTTGCAGCGATTATTGTATCAAGGTTACGATCAGGTCAACAGCACTGTTAATATCATCCCTTAAAGCCTGGACAATAGTATCTATTGATCAAGTTGCCTGAATAAAACCTGGCAGTGTTTTTCACATTTTAGCTTTCTCAGATAATCTATCGACCAGTTTTTTTTCCTTTTTCTTGCCACCACTTAAACTTTACAAAGACTATAAACTTTTATTTATTTTTTTAACGTAAACGTTATGATCTTTACAGCATTCCAAAAGGAGTGCATATTTTACTGTATAGATATATTTATCCCTGCTAGACCTGTTTGACAGGTTAAACCTCAGTTTCTTGGAAGGCTAAGTCACTGATTCCTATTCTTAATAAAGAGAATGGAAGGGTCAGTCAATCTCTCCAATGCTGGAGATCCCAGCACATCATCAAAGCACATAAGTTGCTTGCATCATGTTAAGTTCAGCTGTTCACAAAAAACACCTGTTCATATTGTTAGCAATTATATTGCATGCTTACATGTGTATTTGCAGTTTCAATCAGTACAACCTTGTACATAGGTAGTTCCTTTTCTTTATTGTTCAACAAAACTTGTCTTTGCTTAAAAGAAGGTTGCTATTGCACAGGGAAAATGTATTGCTGAATGCTCAGATATTTTTGTATCTTTTAGCGTTCATAGATATATTACCATGTTGCAATACAAAGCTGTACTACAGATTTTATATTTGCACAACAGAACCTTTGTTTTGTGTTTTTTGTTTGCACAATTTTTGACAGGTCACTAGTCGGTTGTACCTCAGTAATATTTTGTAATAGCCATGCGCCTCTTAATCACAATTGTGCTTTTGGTGCCCAAATACAAAGGAAGCCTTTAAATTTCATGGGCCAAATGCATGTAGTATTTTGTAATAGAGAAAGAAATGTGTTTGTATATTTTTTGATGTAGCTATGTGTCCGTTTTGTGGGCAAGAAAAAATCTGGACATTTTTCTTGAAAGAAAAACCCATTCTGATAGTATACCATTGATATGGCTCCTGAGGAGATGTAGCTTAAGACTTTGATTTCTGAACACATTATTATTTGTTTGGCCATACCTGGGCTTCAAGTGATATTTATTGCCAGTACCCAGATGGTTAAATGGCTAATAAACAAATTATAATGCTGGTATGGATAAGAGCTTTTGATAACATTTTTAGAAAAATATATGTTTTTTTAATATATAAATGTGGTTTTTGGGTTATCTACTACCCAGAAACAGGTGATCTATGTCTGGTAATCCCATTAATTAATATTACAAAATAGCATTTGTAGGCCTCCTTTAACCTAAAATGAAAGATATTAACAGCATGTTGCACAGAATTTACTTAGTGATGGATTTCTCGAGGGTTCATACAAATATGGACGCTTTTATGATATTTAAATGTTATGTTTAGCTCTTTTACCTAAGCCTGTTTATGAGGTTTACGAGTCCTTTACCTGACCGTAAGGGAGTACAACTCTTGTGGTGTCATTCCTGCAATAGGAGGGATATTTTTTATCATTTGTTAATTTGTCTTGTATGGTATTTTTTTTTTTTTCTACTACCAATTTATTTGTAAATGTCAGTGATGTCAAACATGACTCACCAGAGACACTCAACATTGTAATTTGGTGTCCGTACATGACCTTACTTTAGTTAGATATACGGAAGGTGTAACTATCATTGCTGTTCTTTTCCAGCAGGTACTGGATATGTTTGAGATACAGGCTTTATTCACTACTTGGTAGTGGATTAGTTGCACTTTTTCGTGGTTGTTTTTGGTCTATGTACATAGATGTAAGGGGGAACACTGCAAAAAGCATTGCCAGACCAGGCATTTTCTTGGTGGTCTTCTGCTGCACTCAGGTTGCTGACCCTTAGCACTATACCTTATTTAATTTTTTTAATGAACCCCATTGTATAATACTTTAAGGTTTTGAAGCCAAACCATAGCCACTGCTTTGGGCTTTAGGTGACTTCAGTTTTTTTTTTTCATGAAAGCTTAGAAGGGCCAAGCTGATTGCCCTTTTTGTTTCTTCATGAGAAGGTGATAACTGCCTAAATGTTTCTTACTGTGAAACAAAACAGAACGTCAGGCTGCCGTCAGGGTTTTCTCTGGCTTTTTGAGAATTGGGTCTTCGGCTGCTCCGCGTTAGCTTTTGCATATTTTTATTCACAGGGGAACCTGTGGTACATACAGTACATTGAGCCTCCTGAGTAAGTGTCTGTAAGAATTGTGTTGCCTAAGGCCACAAGTATGCTCCCTTTCATGTCTCTGGAACACAGTAAAGAGGGAACTAAGAAACTTGTTGTGGTTTTAACACCCTTTTTCAGATGCTTTCAATCATGAGGCTCATTGAGAAGTGAAAGTGGCGTTGATGTACAACTATACTGTTAGTGTATGAACTTTGTGCATACCTCTTATGAACAATATAACTGAGCATTTGAAGTGAACCCGTCAGGATGGCTCTTCTGTCACAACTAACCTACAATTTTATTGTGAAAACTTGGAAGAGTAATGCAGCGGCACCTTCAGTTCTAAATAGGAGCCTTTTTTGTGGCATATAGCAAATGTTCTGAAATGTTCACTTTAATATGTGCAGAGGTCAGTATTGCTCTCCAGTGTTGTGCTTCATACTTGTGATTTTCACTTCTCTGTTTGTGCAAGCTACCATTCCTGGTTAATGGTCACAAATCATCAGATATCTATAGGCTGTGTTTCCACAAGTCTGTGTGGATGAATCAGCTGGTGAGAAGCAGACAATTTTGTCATTTATGAATAGTCAGAAATGAGATCCTTAATAATGATGTGCTCACTGCAACATACTATACTGGACAGTTGGAGGCACAAGTGTAGTAAACACAGGTAGTAACTGCAATGGAAATTTAGGCCAAATCCTAGTGAATTTATTCCTCTATTCATATCTAACTATATATTTTGCTGTTCTTTGATGGGAATAAACATGTTTACAACACATCCAGAGCATGAAAACATTTTAAATCTAAAATATCTGAAATAATTACCAATAATTAGTGCTATTTAAACCACCCTGCTCCCCATCTTTTAAGTTTCATGAACAGCATTAAAACTAATCAGATCTCTAGACATGCTTTTTTAAGGCTCTTTGGATTCTGAATTTTACTACAGGAGAAAAGAGTGACTTCTTTATAACAGCATTGGATTATGAAAATATCCTAATAGATGATGAATATGATCTAAAAGCCCTATTATATCCTAAACTATAAAAAAAAGTTTGGATTGGTGATCAGCTTTAAATTCTATTTACATTTTCTTTAAAACAACAGTGAGTGAGTGTATTTTTAAAAGTTAGGATTTGTAGTACCAGTTTTCTCCAGGATTGGCGAAGGGCAGCCGAAATATCCATCTTGCATAGCCAGAATTGACCTTTTGTTTGTTGATACAAATTGTATCTTTTTTTCTTGATTGTATAAAAAAAACTGCGGACAATGTGTATGTAAATAAATAAATGTATATATTTATCCTTCTAAAAAAAAGTATACACAGACAAAAAAAAGTGTAGAATAGTTACAGCAATGCATTTTCACTGCTATGTTTGTGACACTATGTGTCACTTTGTTGTAGTCCATGGTGTGGAAGCCACTTCACTGCCATTGTACCTGCAGCTCTCTACCTGAAGTGCAGGATTAGGCCGCAGTGAGGAGGTTAAATAATTCCTTAATGACTTGGCAATGTAGTTTATAAAGAAACAAGACCTTTTCAAATTCACTTTATTATATAAATATATATAAATGACTAAGAGTATGCACAGATAACCTGTGCATCCATTACATAACTTGTCTTGGTATTTATTAAAGTGGACCCATCTCCTCCATACAGTGGAAGCAGCCATATTGTGGGTGTAGCCTTTAAATATAATATTGACTGAAACATGCAGCTTCAGTCAGGTATAAAGCAGCCTGTTCACCTTGTTGAAACTTGCAATGCTAATTCAGAATGTAAATCAAAGTGATGTAGCCAATAGCAGCCAGCTTGATTTCAGTTTACTGAAGTCATATCTGAAAAATGAAGTGTGTTTGGTTGCTGTGGGCTAACTACTGTGTGCTTTTTTTTTTATTTATTTTTTTTGTTCATTAAATCCATTCACTTAACCATTGCTACATCCCAGAAATGGCAGCCTCTACAGTTTACAGGTGACAGGTACACTTTTTATTGACTTTATGTTCCTAAGTAGGAATTTTAGTACAGGCACTTGGAGTTTTTGTAGTATTTTGTAAAATGTGCACTGCAAAAAAAGCATTATTAAATTCAATTCCACTTGAGTGCTTATGTAGCAGTATTTTGCAGTTGTTTGTACCGTGGTCTGTGCTGTGTGCGTTATTTTTATATTTTTTGATTTTGTTGCATGGAATCAACTTTTAAGTACAGTAAGTTACTGGGTTTTGTGTTAGCTCTGCATTGTGTATTTGCACTGAGTGAGTGGAAAGTGGGCAGTATACTTTCTGCCACATATACATATGCCTATTGGTTTGATATTTAACACTAGTTAGACCTGAGTTTACTCTGTTGTGTTTTCTCATTTGAAGAGAATATTAGTGCATCTTAAAGATTTGTTACTGTAACTTTGTTCCCTTTTCTTGTGGATTATAAGATAATATTCAGGTATATAATAAATAGAAGACTTGTACTTTCCACTGTTAATTCTTTAAATATGCACTGTAGACGGCCTGAATACAAAACAAGACACTTATTTCAAGGCAAAAAAACAAACACATTTTGTAAGTCTGGAATATATGCACAATTCTCCATATTCTATCCCTTTATATAGGCTGCAAATACATAAAAATAACTGTTGATGTGCCAAAAATAAAATGTGCTCCTAACCATCCTCTTTAAAATGACAACAGTGTATTTTTGGCTTCCTCAGAATGTGTTGTCAGGCCTGCTTACTTATCTTCTGGTGCATTACATAGAACACAGACCGCCCCTCATCCCAATAACTCCTTGTGCAGAGGCAAGAGAGCACAGGACTTTACAAGCTTACAAGTTCTCTGGAAAAATCAACAAGTATTTCATCCTAGATTGTAAGCTCCAAGGAGCAGGGCCCTCTAATCCCTCTTGTATTGAACTGTATTGTTACTGTACTGTCTCCCTCCATAATGTAAAGCGCTGATCAAACTGTCAGCACTGTATAAGCCCTGTATAATAATAATAATGCACTTGGTGCAGAAACAATTGAGTACTATATGTGATACTTTTTTTTTATTTGCACGAACATACAATTTTGAGGACGAGCTTTCGGGGTATGTCCCCTCTTTCAAGGTCCAATCAGTACTGCCTGGACCTTGAAGAAGGGGACATACCCCGAAAGCTCGTCCTCAAAATTGTATGTTAGTACAAATAAAAAAAAGTATCACGGATAGTACTCAATTGTTTGTCGTAAGTGCACTAATACGGCTACAATCACCTCATGCACTTGGTGAAAATATATGACAAAAAAAACCCATAAAATTGTATATTTGGCTGTAGGAAACAAAGGAGGAAATAGGGAAAAAGCTAGTTGTTGGATTTACATATACTTGAACTGCAACTTTGTTCACCTCCTTTCTCTATCCCCAGAAAACTATAGGCAAATTCTGAAGGAGATATAGGCTCTAGCTGCAGTTCTCTGTTTAGCCTTTTACACGCTTCACCATGTATCCCTATGGAAGTGTGTTGAAACTGTGCTATAGATGCAGCAAGCTATTTTTTTTTAACACCCTAAAACACAAAAGTGTAAATGCACTGTTTTGATCTGAGGACTTGAGCACTGACTGTAAAGAGAAATGACCAAGTCAGAGAATGCAGTGAATCATTAATGGAACTGCACCAGTTAACTCAATACAGTCCTTATACACACACAGAGGCCTAGGGAGCAGGCTGTACACAGCGAACCGCTAAGTTCTCTTTTAGGAACATACAATTATGAAATCTTAAAGCTCAACTCCAGACAAAAGTAAAAACACCAATGATTGTAGCTAAATATTCATAAAAATATGACATGTATTTTTATATGGAACTTTTGATAAGCGCCTGAATTTCTTGATATCCGCCTCTTGTGGTTCCCTGTACAGCAGTAATTAGAGCCAGTCAGGCTCTGCTGCATGCACATTTGCTGACAAGTAGAGTAGAGTGTAAACCAACTGAAGACCTTATCAGCATGCTTCAGTTTAATGTCCAGCCAGCAAGCTGGGGTGTATTCTTAATTAAGCTGTGCTAATGCTGTTGAGACTCTCCCTGGTCTTTCTGGCAGGGGTGCCTGGGTCACAATGCCAGCTTCTCAGAATTACAAACCCTTTTGGCAGACAAAAATTATGTTTTTGTTTTTCAACTGTATATTTTGCTAATTGGCTGGAGTTGAGCTTTAAAGCAGAACTAAAGTGTACAATACTTCCCTTTGCTTCAGTGGTCTAATGCCTTGATTGGCCAGTGCATAATGACCTAACTCCTGTGTATGTGTAAGAGTTTAGTCATCCCAGCACAGGAGCACTGTCAGGAGTGTAAACTGAGCTGTCCATGTACACTGAATGTACATTTTAAAGAAGACTGAGCGCAGGCAGGTAAGTTTAATTTATTGCAGACAAAAATTATGTTTCATTTATAATATAGAGCCTGTCTGCACACTTTTTTAGGTTACCAATAGACACTTTAAGGTACTCAGTTGTCAAGAGTTTCTTGTCTGTAGGCAGCATTGTATTTACAGATTACAGAGATACACAAATAGATTTATTTTAATGGGAAGCTAGTATTTTTTTAGGAAGCACATATTTGACTTGCATCTGTTGTTTACCTAAAGGTTTTGGTGTGAACTTTACATTTTTTTTCTTCCTGTTTTAAATCTATTTACCTAAATAAGACCACCATGGTGGTCAAAGTGCCATTCTGATTTAACTTTTTCATAGGTCAGTGCAAAGGAAGAAGGTGGTGACTAGCTGTTTTCAGTTATAGCCTTTCATACATTGCTGTTTGTATCCTTAAAAAAAAAATAAAAAAAAAAATAATAAAAAGGTTTAGGCCAGAATAAAGTGTTCAACAGAAAAAAATGTTATATACGCTACATGTAGCAAATAAAATACACCTAATTTAAGGTTGGCATATCGGGTCAATTTTGTATGACCACCCTCTGTTGATGTAGTGTACATATGTCTTGACAATGTGAGAAACCATACAATTCAGGAAATTGAGAGACTATTAAATTGAAAAATACTGGGACAAAATTGTTTTCTATTTATTTATTTTTTTATGTATGCATAGACATACTTTTATGTTAAGCAATCCAATTGAGCATATACCTGCTGTGAGGTCATGATGTTTCATTATTTTAAATTTGTGTGGACTTGTTTACATCTAAATTGTGCAATGCAGTAGTGCCCCACACGATACCCACATATGAACATCTATTTTACATTATGATATGTAGTGCTCACAGATTCGTGCAGCATTTTACATGCAGTGTGATGCATTGCTAGGCATGCAATCACCATTGCACTCAGATTGACAATTCACAGTTTTCACAGCTCAGATGTAACCATGCTCCAAAGCACAAAATGATCACAACATAACTTTTGTGAGTGCTATTCATTGTTTTTTATTATTATTATTATTATTATTATTATTATTAATACACTAGTGGGCTTCGCTTGTTTGCTTTGTTTTGTAGTCATGTTTGTAGTCCACTCTGGGTGAAAACATGGCTCCCTTTATAGATACAGTGGTGTGAATGAGCTTAGCCACTCAGAAACAAAGTATGTTGTTCACAGGTTTACCAGGTTAAAAAAAAACGGAAAGAAAATCCTGAAAAGTATAACTAATGCAGGGACCACATCTAAGGACTGGTAGGCTGCAATAGAATATGTATTTGTTGTTTGGTTTAGATTTCCTTTAAGGCTTAACGAAAGAAAAATTGTGAGCAGGCAGACTATTGCAGAAGTGACATGCCTTATCTGCCTGTTCACAACTCCCTTTAGAATGAACACTGAGCTGTGCAGCACATGATCATTCTCTGCACAACTTGGAGCAGGAGTGAGTGAACTCCCGTGTGCTCATGTGGAAGTTGCGTCATTTCCTGCTGGCCAATCAAAACTGCAGAAGCTGAGAAAAGCTCAACCCCAGCGAGGCGGTAAGTATATACAGACTTTATTTTGGCTTTAAGTCTTAAATCACAATGGAGCTGGGGCCTAATGTTTGGCCTCTGAATAAATGTCATATGGTTCCTTTGATTATTCTGTTTTTAGTTTCAGTGGATTACTGAATAAAAACATTTGTGAGGCAGATGTAGAGCAATACACTAACCCTATTGATAACCATTTATCTTGGTGTTTTTGTGGGTTGGCAAACCACATTATGTAGTTTATCTAAACATATAATAATGGTCACTGTTGTGTACTTTTAAGTTTAGAAAACATAGACACTTTGATAGTTGAGTAACAGATTTAAAGTGATACTAAAGGCTTAATTTTTTTTTTCTAAAAATAACAAACATGTCTATACTTGCTTTGTGCAGTGGTTTTGCACAGAGTAGCCTGGATCCTCCTCTTTTCGGGTCCCCCGCAGGCTCTCCTGGCCCCGCCCTCCTGTCGGGTGCCCCCACAGTAAGCAGCTTGCTATGGGGGCACCTGCTGCTCCATGTGTCCATTCACACATGGAGCCACAGCTCGACCCTGCCCCCTCTCAGTTCTCATTGGCTCACTGGCTGTGATGGACAGCAGCAGGAGCCAATGAGGAGAGGGAGTCCTGTGATTGCCAAGACTACAGTGCACATTTCTGGATCGATAGGGCACTTAAGTGAGTATTGGGGGGGGGGCTGCTGTG
The DNA here is from genome assembly GCF_062004578.1 of Staurois parvus. Taxonomy (NCBI): domain Eukaryota; kingdom Metazoa; phylum Chordata; class Amphibia; order Anura; family Ranidae; genus Staurois; species Staurois parvus. Next base: position 381,981 of record NW_028318161.1, on the reverse strand, counting down.
CAGAGAAGGTTTTTTACCTTCATGCATAGAATGTATGAAGGTAAAAAACCTTGCGTATTTACAACCACTATAAATACAGTGTCGCATAAACTAAAGCATATTGAAGTGCAACATTTATATATTTCCACCTATTATTTCAATTATTTCTAGCCAATTCATATTCATCTGAATCTATCCTGAAGTTTGCAAACCTATTTGAGAAGATCCCCACACGTTTACTTCTTTGATTTCTGTGACACGGTTACTATGCCCTGTAAATGGCCACTGCTCTCTCACACATTTCACAGACCCTGCCTTCTATACTACAGAGGTCCAGAGAGGAGGAGTTTCAGGAGGCAGAGGCAGTACAGGAATCACAGCTGGCAGGCAGCAAGGTACCTTAGAAATTGAAATTCAACAGCAGAGGAGAAGCTGCAAAGCATATAGGGAATCCCGGAAGGTGTGGAAAAAGCAAGCAGGCAGAACTCACCACACGAAAGGAGATTTTTCAAGTAAGCTTATATTAGATTGTTTAAAACTAGATATTGTGGGCTTTTTTTTCTTTTATGTTCTAAAATGAAAGTGTACGCTGTGACCACAGATTTCCATTACGTTTTTGTTGAACTAAGAGAATGTTTACAGTATTGTTAATGTGTTGTTAGCATATTTATTCTTTGTTTTGGTTGCATGCATCTGCGTTCACTCTCCTAAAATATGTCTTTAGAGGATGACCAAGTTGTACATCATTATGAACAGCTACTCTGTAATTGAATCATCCCTTGTCATTCTAGTAGGAATTTACATAAATATATAATGATTTGCCTTACATTTTGAAGTATTTCACTCTTGGTCTGCTCAAGTAAACTGTTTTTTAAAAATGTGTCCCCATACTATTCCCACAGGATTATATGGTAAGCAGATATGTATAAAAAAAATATAAAAAATGTCCTTGATGTGGTATTCCAGCTTACACATATTTAGCCTTTTAAACGATTGCTGATGCCATGGAGGTCTCCTGCAGACCATCAATGTATCTGCTTGCTCGTACATCCTGTACAAGCAAGCCAATACTTTTTTCAGGAAGAATCAATTAACTACCACTGCGCTCCATAGCTCATTGAGGATTACAAGCTGACAGCCGCTAAGTCTGTAAGGACCTGTAGTGCAGTCATTCACAGAGGACTGTGAATGAATGATGCGGCCATGTGAGCAGAGCTTCGCACTGTCGTGTTGTTTTTGAAAAATGACAGCTAGTACGGGGAACTTCTCCCTGTACTTTTTTCACAGGGGGGGACGCAGCATGCGGTTGCTGCAGGATTGGGAACGTGTTACATGTGCCACGCTAAATCGGGTGGAACATGTAACATGTTCCCAAAGGTGAACTTATGCTTTAAGGTTAGTTAGGTGTGAGCTGGAGGTCCACTTTAAATCAGCACAAATAAACTTTTTCTTAGTGCCATAAGAATATGAAAGGGTTTCACATGAGATCAATCTGAATATTCACTGATAAAGTTAAAAAAATCTCTAACCACAACCAGATGCATTAAAATATTAAAGTGCTCCAAAAATGACATTCCCCAGTGACCATCCGCACCCTTATATAGACATAAACTCACCTTTTTTGTTGTACCTAATGCACTACAAGGTACAAAATAGAGCTTTTTAGTTTTGTCTTCATATCTTAAAACTTAGCATTTTCCAGATTACCACCTGAATAAGCCATAGCGACATAATGTGTGACATTGGAGTGACATCATTGCACTAGAAACAAGTTGGTGGTCTAAAGGATTTGTATGTGTAAAATATATATATAATCTCTATCCCAAAAGTATTGGGACACCCCTCCAAATGATCACCTCCATGACCACAGGTATATAAAATCAAGCACCTAGGCATGCAGACTGCTTGTACAAACATTTGTGAAAGAATTCAAGCGTGGTACCATGATAGGTTGCCACTTGTGCAATAAGTTCATCCGTGAAATTCCCTTGCTACTAAATATTCCACAGTCAACTGTTAGTGGTATTCTAAAAAAGTGGAAGCAACTGGGAACAACAGCAACTCGGCCACAAAGTGGTAGGCCACATAAAATGACAAAAAGAACTTCATGTGGCCTTCAGATTGGCACAACAACCGTGCGTAGAGTGCTTCATTGAATGGGTTTCCATGACCGAGCAGCTGTATCCAAGCCTTACCATCACCAAGTGTAATTCAAAGTGTCAGATGCAGTGGTATAAAGCACACTGCCACTGGACTCGGTGGAGCAGAGATTTGTTCTCTGGAGTGACGAATCATGCTTCTGTCTGGCAAACCGATTGATGTGTCTGGGTTTGGCGGTTGCCAGGAGAATGGTACTTAGCTGACTGCATTATGCCAAGTGTAAAGCTTGGTGGGGGGGGGGGGTTATGGTGTGGGGTTGTTTTTCAGGGGTTCGGCTTGACCCCTTAGTTCCAGTGAAGGGAACTCTTAAGGCATCAGCATACTAAGACATTTTTATGCTCCCAACTTTGTGAGAACAGTTTGGGGATGGCCCTCCTGTTCCAACATGACTGCGACCAGTGCACAAAGCAAGGTCCGTAAAGACATGGATGAGTGAGTTTGGGGTGGAGGAAGTTGACTGGCCTGCACAGAGCCCTGACCTCAACCTGATAGAACATCTTTGGGATAAATTAGAGTGGAGACTGCGAGCCAGACCTTCTCATCCAACATCAGCACCTGACCTCACAAATACCCTTCTGGAAGAATGGTCAAACATTCCCATAGACACATTCCTAAACCTTGTGGACAGCCTTCCCAGTAGAGTTGAAGCTGTTATAGCTGCAAAAGGTGGGCCAACTCAATATTGAACCCTATGCACTAAGACTGGAATGTCAATAAATTTCATGTGCATGTAAAGGCAGACGTCCCAATCATTTTGGGGGAGGGGGAGAGAGAGAGAAAAATATATATACTGAACATTGCTGCTTTTTAGCACCAGTTTTAATGCATTCATATGAGTGTATATCTTGTCCTGATGGATGATGGATATAGCTTGAGATGTTAATCTCGACAATGCTGAGTTTCAGCTTATAAAGTACCCAGCTGCTATCAGCTCCCAGGGTATTATGTGATCGCTATGACCAATCATAGTGATCATACAATCTTTATGTAAGCAAACTGTTATGGCTTGAATGTTGTGATTCAGTTTACCTGGCTACCTTCATCATGTGACTGGCTGTAGCCATTCACAGCGTGTCAACAGTAACTGAGCCGTTACGAATGGAAAGCCATTCATTACACCTAAAACTATTGTTTATAACACTGATCTTCACTGTAATAACCAATAAGAGTTTGGAAAAAAAAATCACTAATCGCCACCCCCCCCCTTCCCCAGTGCTGTACAGCAATGTTTTTCAACTTTTTTCAGTCAAGGCGCCCTTTAAAATTATGCTAAATCTCTAGGCACGCCATTCAAAATTGTAAAATAACCTTAACTAATAGTTTTACATAACGCAGAAACGCATACACAAGTAGAACACCCAACATTACAGGTGATTTATTCTTCCAAAGCAAATACCTTTTGCACACTGGTACTGAGTAGTATTCCAATGTTTCTCTCCTGTACTCAGCTAATGTGACCCCAGTGCTGATGGAGAGGGGTAAACAAGGATGCTCTGTAGACGGCCCAACGTCCTTCTTATCCGATGATGTCACTGGTGGCTTTGTTCAACTACTAGGCAGGCTTCGTGCACTCCCTGGCTTTGGCAAGTTTTAGGCATTTTGCTAAGGCACCCCAATTGAAAAAGACAGTATAGTTTAAAACCTTACACTCTCATCACTCTCTCCTCTCAAATCAACCAAAAACTGCCCAAGGACACTCAGACTTGCATAAAGCCCTGAACCATCTCTTGTCCCAGGAAATTGTTATGCTAATGCATTCACAAGACAGGTTCAAAGATTTCTATTCAAACCTGTTGATGGTACCAAAGACCAATGGGGGTATTCATCCTATTCTAGACTTAAAACCCCTCAATGAATACCTTCACAATTTTGCATGAAATTCACAAGGTTGGTTATTGCCTCTTTAAGACCAGGGGAATTCCTAGCATCAGCAGACATCTAAGATGCCTATTACCATTTATCTACCTCATCAAGGTTTTCTGCTCTTTGCAATAGTAAACAAACATTTCCAGTTTGTCACACTCTCTATTGGCCCAGGCACAGGTTATCTGGATGACCTTCTCCTGAAGGACTCCTCTCCCTTCCAGCTAGCTGCAAGCATCCACAGGACAATTCAGATGCTCCAGGCTTTTCGTTTGGTTGATCAATTTCCCAAAATCTCTCCAGTCTTTTTTTCACCCAGAATGCTTAGGTCTGGTTGTGGACACATCCTAAGTAAAGGTTTTCCTTCCAAAGTAGAAAATTTTGTCCCTCAGAGGTCAGTCTCAAGAAATGAGATCAGATAGCATTAACATGGAGAATCTCATTGCAGGATGCCTAAGCCTCATGGTAGCCTCCTGCACAATTTGCCCAATTTCCTTTGGGACTTCTCTCAACAGATAATGGCTCTGCAACACCGCCCCCCCCCCCCCTTTTGCAAGGACATCCAACCAGGGTACAATTAGACAATGCCACAGTTGTGGCCTAAATCAACCACCAAAGAGGTGCCAGGAGTCATGCAGTCTGGAAGGCAGCAAGCCAGATAATCTCATGGATGAGGACTCACTGCCCAGCAATCTGTGTAGTCCACGTCATAGGAGTAGACAACTTGAAAGCAGATTAACTCAGCCACCACAGCCTGAATCAAGGAGAATGGGCCCTATACACAGACTTCTTCAACCTGATGGGCGACCCTGGATGTGTATGGCATGGCTTCCAGTTTCAACAACAAACTACCTTTGTTCGTGGCAAGAACCAAGGACCCTCTAGCACTGAATACCTTGATAATTCCCTGGTCTCGGGTCAGGCTAATCTATGCCTTTTCTCTAGTGCAAACTCTAGCTTGTCTGCTCCACAAGGTAGAACATGAAAAGGATACAGTAATTCTCATTGCACCAGAGTAGCCCAGAACAACCTGCTACAAAGGACATACTCAGACTTCTAGGAGATGACACCTAGTCTCTTCCCAACAGGCAAGACCTGCTATCTCAGGGCCCTCTGTTCCATTCTTCTTCTTCGCCTGTAGCTTTAAAGGCATGGCTGTTGAAACCAAGGAGACAGAGGGGCTTCTGAGTCTGTCATTTTTACCTTTCTAAAAGCAAGAAAAACCTAGGCACCTTAGTCCCAGAGATTACTCTGTGCTTTACATTCTGGCCTTCCTACAATCATGTCTTGACCAGGCCTTGGCCTTGTCCATTCGTTTTCAAAAACCCCTGGCCTCGCTCTTCCTTGTCAAAAACCTATATTCAAGGTGTTGCTCATGTCAGCCTCCCCTTGCTACACCCTGCACTTTCTTGGGTACTTAACTTTGTTGTTTCTGTCTTGTAGAAATCATCCTTTGAAACCTTTAGGAATATCCCCTTAGATGACCTCTCCTTCAGTGTGGCCTTTTTGGCTGCTTTCATGTCTGTCAGACATGTCTAAGTTTTCTCATTCTTCCAATGACAAGGTAGCCTACACTGAAGACCAACCTTTATTTCTAAGGTGTTCTCAATCTTTCACTTCAATGAAGACATAGTCCTGCCATCCTTATGCCCATGTTCTTCATTGCCTGGACCTGGTCAAAGCCAAAAAGAATCTACCTCAAAAAAATAGCATTGATCAGGAAGACAGATTCTCAATGTATCCTGTCCTCAGGACCACACAGGGGACATCCTGCTTCCGAGTCCACCATCACTCAATGGTAAGACAATAGCTAGAGCCTACGCTCTGAAGGACTCCTGTGCTTTTACATGCCAACTCCATCAGGTTGATGGGAGTTTCCTGGGAGTTCCATAACTAGACCTCTGTAGCTCAGATTTGTAAGGCTGGTACCTGGTCCTCTGTTCATACCTTTTCAAAAGATTTACCAGGTGGACAGACAATATTTTGCTTATGCTGCTTTCAGCTGCAAGGTTCTGGCAGGGGCACTCTGAAGTTGGATCTTTTGACCCCTATTGGGCCTGTTGGTACAATTCTGTTTGCCTAGTTGTTGCTCACACTTCTCATTCATTGCTTGGAGACATCACATGATCTATGAATACCCCTGTGCTCTGTACGATTTAAGAAAGGAGGAATTTTGATTTGCCTGTAAATTCCATATCTTGGAGTAGAGTACAGAACTTGGGCCACCCTCCCTTCTATTTCTAGATTGCTTTGAGTCCTCGGACTTGTAGCAAGAAATGCAGAGTAGGGTAGGGGGTATAGGGGAGGTGTCCAAGGGATGTGACCTCAAAACCTTTGTCAGTGTCTAATCACCTTTTGAGCCTATAATTCAGGGTCTATTAATAATTAGCCTGTGTTTTTTAATGTACTCCAAGATTTGGATATTCCTCTTTTTACCTTGTAGTGCACATGATGTCCAACAAAGAGGATGAGTTTGTCCAAAGAAAGGTGCAGGTGATCACTGGGGGGTGTGATCTTTCACGCATTTGGTAGTTGTTGGAGATATTTTTCCCTTGATCAATAATATATATAGAGGCATTATATATATTTTTGTGTTATGCATAACTGTGAACGATATATTGCATATCTGTGTAATATTTTGTGGTAAGGTGCTGGAAGTTTATGAATAGAAATGTGGAAACAAGCATAGAAGATTTTGTTTACTTAAGCAGATCTTCAGCTTTTTAAAAAAAAAAAAAAAAACTTAAATCTATTACAAATATTGTAGCTGCTCACTTTTATTGAAAGTATACTCGCCTGTCCAGGGATCCAGCTCCGTGCTCACCCGAACCACCTCTTTGCCGGCCTTTGGGTCCCCGGCATTGTATGTTTATTGTGGGCACCCGGCTATGAATCCTTGAAGTTTCACATGCGCAAACCGCCCTACACTTTGTTAATGGTCCCACAGCCTTCTGGGACCTGACATGTCCCAGGAGGTTGGGGGGGGGGGGGGTCCTTTTCCGGATTGATGTAGTGATCTGATCAGAAGTGGTAGCAAATACCTGTCAAAACCAGGTAACCCCCTCCCACAACCCCAAAAAGTGACTAACGCAGAAGAGGAGGGGGGGGGGGGGTAAGGAGAGCATAAAGTGGGACCCTAGTTTGTTTTTAATTTTGGCAAGTATTTGCTGTTTTTGTAGCATGTCTATAAACCTTTAACTTTCTATTAGAAGATATTTTTGCACTGTGTATTAATTGTATGTTTTGTTAGAGTATTTATCCTAAACTTGTTTATGTGTATATTACCAGTTTGTTAGTGTCTGTGCCTTTCTCCTTATTGAAACATTGGATACCTAAGACACATTTGACAACCGTGCATGAGAGCCAGTATGTCTGTTTCTCCTACATATAGCTAGCAGTTTCTGGTAATTTCAGGTAAATTTCGATCTTCAGTTCTATATAGTAAATAGTTGTGGAGCCTAATCTCATATAATGGTGAAAATGAGGAAAAACCTGCATATACTATAGTTTAAAGCTGAACACTGGGGAGAAAAATAAAAATCCTCACTTGCAGTGGGGCTCCCCACACTACCAAGGGGTAAATGTTACTTATACCTAGGGTACTAATAGCAAATATTTTTACATACCTTCTTCCTCGGTCTCCGCTTCACTCTGTCTTTAAGGTGGTCCCTGTGTGTCCACCTCTATTGGCTCAGTGTTTTACTTGATGACATCAGCGTGCCTGCAAATGCCGATGCACCTTAGAGATGAGGCTGCTGTTGTGCTAGTGGGGAAGGAGCCTGTGAGAGTGAGGGATGGGGGCAAGTGAAAAGCCATTTTTATGGGTGCCCTTAGGGCTCATTTACACTAATCCAGTGGCTGGTGGTTTTTCTCACTCAAAAATGCCAGTCACCGCTAGTGCACATAGAAAATAATTGTTTTCGATGTGCCTCGTTTTCACTGCAACACAGTATAAAGGTGCAGTGCAGTGAGGTGCAATAAAATGCAGACATGCTGCATATTATCACACCTCACTGGATAGCACCACTTCAGAAGATCAACCCTTTGTACAGTGACATGAATGAAGTGTCACATTGTGCAATAAAGTTGCCCCCCAAAATAGCGGGAATGCTGTGATGCGGTAAAACGCATGTCACTGCAGCCCCAAATGTACAGCTGTCGTACACTAAACTGGTCGGCCTTAGTCTTCAGGCAAGTGTGACCAGGTCCTGAACAGACATTTAACCTATGCAGTCTGGGGGAAGCCCCACTAAAAGGGAGAATTTCTTTTCTTTGGAGTACAACTTTAAAACTATAAGCTGAGAAGCTCTAAAGAGACAGTAAATATAAAATGCATGTTTGTTTATATAAATATTAGAACGTTTTACAAGTTATAACAAAATATATTTGAGATAATAGTGTAGGGGACTCTATTTCTCTGCACACTGCTAATTTCCTGTCTGCAAATTATGACCATCACTACTCTAGTTTAAAATGTAAAACAGTATAGTTCTATAGGCCTTGCAGAATGTGTAAAAGCTGAATATTAAAGCATTTGTAAAAAGGTAGTTTGTATTTTAGTCCCTATTTGAACAGGTTGCAATGCCCTGTGTCAAGGCAGCCCATTCCATTGAATTGGCTACCTAACGCCCAAAAATGGTTTTGTGCTTTTTTTTTTGTTCTTTTTTCATAACACAATGCACAACCATGTACAGTAGTGCTTTTTGTGTTGTGGTGCAACACAACCAATATTTGTCTGAAAGGTACGCTGGGGTGCTATTTAGAATGAATGGCACCACATCACACTAACGTGCATTGACATGCCTTGCGTTAAGTAGTGCAACAGTGTGAACAAGGCCTTAAATCTTCTTTTAGGAATGGACATAAAGGATATGTGCAATTAAAAAAAAAAAATGCCAGTCTGCCACCTCCATGTGCATACGCTTGCTGCGCTCATCAAACCCATAGATATACTTGCAGATTCAAAGGTGCACAGCCATTTTTTTGCCATGGCTTGCACAGTTTGCTGTTGCACTTTTATTCTGTCACACTGCTTGTGCACAGGTCTTTGCCTTAGTCTTCTGAGCTGTCTCCAAAATTAAACAAATGTTTTTTGGCCCAAAATATAAAGCTGCAACCAAAGGCCCGCTATATTTCATACAGGACACAATTTCAATTTGGTTCTCATTTATCAGTAAATTGAATGAATTGTGCAGTCAAGGCTGTCATACTACATTGTAGTTTTATCAGTTTCCAGTCCATTCAGTCTATATTTAGTCAGGTAGGCCTTGACCTGACATGTGACAATTGGACAATAGCATTGCATCTTACCTCTGTTGAAACTATCCCAGCCAAAAGCTTTGTTTTTGTGTTTCTTTTTAATAGAGAAAGACAACTGTTTTTAATTATGGTGTTTCCTTTGAGTAGATATAACATAACTTCCTTTTAGTGTCAACAGAACAGAGAGGGACAGAAATTCTTCTTTAGGGTTCAATCATATTTGTGCATGTTTTTAGCAGGGCAAATGTTCATGGAATTGCACAGGCATGTTTGTTTTCTATGGGTCCATAAATCAATAAATACACCTGATCTATTTTTTTTGTTTCCAGCACAGGTCAGGGCAATGTAGGCATGTTTTATTGTATGTGTTGCTGTGGCCTGAGGGCATTTGTTTTGAACCGGTATGCATTTTTGTAGTGCCATTGAAAAAACAATTTGGCCTTCAGCATATAGCGTATAAAAAAATCCCTCGTTTTTGCATATTAAACTGGAGGTGAAATATAGATGCAGCTTTAAGGTGTGCCAAGGAATTGTACAGTCCTGAACAGCAAATACAGAGCTTGCAAAGCCTTTTTTCTAGACCTGCTCTGCTTTCCATTTTTGTTTACTTTTTAGGTACATATGTGTTTTATTGACCCTGCAATAACATCTTGCCCTGTGTTTCTAGTAATGACCATGGATCCTGGCTGTCAGCTAATTACATCCAGCACATGTCAGAATGTGTCAAAGTAGCCTGTATAAGAAGGGAAAGAGTGCTGGACATTGAACAAGGGATTAGGTCAATACAATGGATGAGCCTTCACACCAACTCTAATGCCTTGCTTCTTTAAAGCGGAATTAAACAAAAAAAAGGCCATGTAGTTTTTATGACAAAAGAGACTATATTGATCTCTTCTTTTAGAAGTGCTTCTCCCTGCTTGTCAGTGGAAATGTACACGAAGCCACGCATGCAGGGGAGTGACATCTTTGCAAGCAGGCCATTCAAGCAGTTGAAAAGACCATACCCAGAAGGAAGACTGGTGGGAGAAAATGGAAGCATCTGTGACCAGTGGGAGTGTTCATAATGTAGCAGTGGAGGGCCTCACTGTAACTGATAAGTCTGCCATAATGTGCGAATATGTGGTGTATACTAGCACATTATGGTAAAAAAAAAAGGTTAATTCCTCTTTAAAGTGCATGTGACATACATTTCAGGCATATTTTGAAGGTTATTCAGAATATTTACAAAACACATTAAAAATACTATGTAAAGTATTGTACTGTGTTAGCTATCGGTTAATGCAGAAAGTTTTTGGAGTTTAAGTGTGGCCTAATTGTCTGTAAACATTGCTGAACTTGCTTTAAAGGAGAATTTCCCTTTCATAATGAATAGAAGCATTTTCCAATGCCATTTCTGACCCAGCCATCCCAATTTGCTTTTCTCTCACCTCATCCACAGGACATTTTTTTTTTGTTTCTGTGAGATTTTGAACAGATTTTTTAGATTGCATTATTTTCTATCAATGATCTCAGCATTCACTTCCTGTAGGCCACTTCCTTGTTGCATCACTCTGGACCACATCTCACTCATTACAATACTACCTTCCTCCCATCAGTTATGTAGTACAAAGGCCTGTTTGATTTGATACAAATTGAATGGATTGTTCAGGTGTGTCGTCCTATTCCATAGTTCTGGTACATCTAAAGAAAATTGTATAGAGATTGTACACTCAAAGTGCATAGTATATGCCAATCTTTATACAAGTACATAGGAGGGAGTGAAACGAGACATTTGGTTGTCAGGCCCTGTTCACTTCTCCATGTAGTGAAGACTCCCATTCCCATGTTTGTTTTGGGCAGTTTGGAGCATTTTCACTCATCACGCATAAGGCAGTCCATTCACTTCTGTCATACACACAACAATCGCTCAGAACTTTTTCTGGTGCATTACTGCAGTTTTTGGTGTTTGTCGCACTTGGGGTGCCTTTTAACATGTAATAACAACCCAAACACTATGCATATTTGCAGCATGTTTCTGAAACACATGCAGATTGCCATGTGTTTCTGAAACACAGATGTGAATGGAGCCTCATTGTTCTGTGTAAACACCCCAATTTCACGTTCAGGCCCCGTTCACACCTAGAGTAGAGGGAGTGCATGTTTTTTGGCTCGTTTTTCCAGTGACACAAATAGGACAGCCCATTGCTTTCAATGGACTGCACTACACGTGGCAAAGGCTCATGGGACATTTTAGTGTGATGCATGCACATTTGTTTATTGCGCATTTTGCTGCATTTGTCCATTAACAATTAATGACACTGAAATCACAACTAATTAATTTCAGGTGTATAAAGGTGACCACACACTATGCTCTGATTGTACTATTTACCAAAACTACATAATAGGAGGACACAGCATCCACGTGGCAAAATGCATAGGAAATTCACCAGAATGTATGTCTTGGACAGGGATGAAGAAAAACAGGGAAAATTGCATTAAATGCATGCAGAAATAGTGACGTGTACTATAGCAGGAGAATCTAACCACAAGAAAAAGTAATCTAGGAGGCACAAACGTTTATACTTCTCAGATGACTTCCCCCGCATTTAGGAAAGTTAAATCCAAGAGTGCCAGTGTGAATGGGGGGCCTAAGAATACTAAAATGTAAATCCTTGGCAGCATAAATGGATAATGTAATAAAAGTAGTGCAAATGTACAACATGCAGTAACCAATCGTAATCCCTTTTTTACTAAGCTGGCTATAATATTTTTTTCTAAGTGGCCAAGAAGCTACAAGTGGCCTCACAGGTACATACCCCAGCCCAAACATGCACAACAAATGTGGCTGATTTCCCCCTAATTTCTTATGTTTATAATGACTAGGGTTACAGCAGATCTTTTTCATGCTGCTGATCCTGTCTGACTAGCATCCTCTACTAAATATTCTGCATGTCTTACAGGTTGCACACTGACTTGAGCACAACGTAGTACAACAATCACCACAAAGCAATTATTTTCTTGATTGATATTTGATAAATAGAAGACCTTAAAACCCTTGTATAACTTGGCCCATAAGGTGCACTTGTGTCCAAGTAATCGAAATCATTGTGTATAATTCATTTTACAGTGCACTTCATTCATTCCTCATAAAGCAGAACCTGCCACATTGTTGCTATTAGATCCTCAGTAAAGTATCAGCAGGTGACATTTTATGAACATAGGTTCAGAAACCCTCCACCAGCCAATGTGTACATAACAAGTGTTCTTACCGCTTGTAAACGCTTTGCTCTTCTTACTATATATAATCACTGTATCTTTTATATACAATGGCCTAACGGTGATCTTCTCATGTATAACGTGTCTACAATAATTGATGTACTTGTTTTGAGCTACGCAGATGATTTTCATAACTTTGTGATCCAGAATTAAATGTTAACTGCTTAATTCTAAGTTACATTTTCTAAAACCTCTTTGGGTTTGGTTTTGTGAACCCAAATATAATGTAAGTCGCAATGACAAAAACCTGGATGTTAATAAAAAGTAAACAAGTGTTTGTAAGGCATTCTAGTGGTGTGTGTTTGTATCTGTGATTTATAAACCATATAATCAGCATACAGGCCATCAGTAATATTAGAGCCAACTGCGTACAGACAATGTAAAGAACAAAGCTATAATTTTTTATATATTTTACTGTATAGTCAATTTACAGTAACCTTAAACCCTCTTACATTTTTCCCCTCTCCCAAGATCACTTTTAATAGCTGCTTTTTCAAAGTTATTTTTAATTATTTTGCTTCCAAACAGTTTTAACCTGATCAAAAGAGGATGTGCTGAATGACTGCTCCGAAAACACCTAGTCAGGGAGAAAGCACTGTGCACATGTAAGGGTGAAATCTGGTGGGCAGAGCAGTGCTGCAGATTACAGAGGAGGCTGTCTGTCAGTTTTCACATGCTGCTACAGTCCTGGGAGGGTGGCTCCAAAGAGACCTGGCAGGGAAAATACATTACCCTATAGTTAGTGCTCTGGTTTCCCAACAGTTCAGAGGATAAATAAAAAAATACAATTGATCAACTATGTGAATGATGCTTCTACATTTCTTTTGACATTTAATAAAACACTTTTTAAAGGACAGGTTCACCTTTGGCAAAATGTTACACCTGTATTTAGGGTGTATCATGCTACCAAACAGCACGTGCCTGCTCCCCTCCGATCCCCTGCTGTGACAGCAGGTGCAGGGAGAATGGCCCCTGCCCGCTGTCATGGCAGGGGAACAGAGGGGAGCAAGCAGGGGCTATTGGGTAGCATGATACACCATAAATACGGGTGTAATATTATTTTACCAAAGGCAAACTTATTTAAAAACCTGGATTTTTTTTGCAGTCACCGTAAAATCCCTTTCTCTGAGGTCATTGATAGACACAGCGGCTTCTTCTTTAACCGTAACAAAGCAGGGTTTTTATAGCCCCACCTACAGGAGACATAAGAAACTAGGCAAAAAAAAATGGCACCTCCTATGGGCAGTCCTCTCTGGGTATAAAACCCCCTGTCTGCTATAGGTCTCCAATCCATCACAAGCAGTGTCAAAAGAGAGGATTTCCTTAGAGGGGTGGGTGCTGTGTCTGTCAATGAACTCAGAGAAAGGGATTTTATAGTGAGTACAAAAAAAATCCCATTTTCTCTTAAGTTCCTTGAGGGACACAGCGGCTTCTTTAATCTTAAGGAAGTATGGATCTCCCCAAGCAGTGCCAGAATAAGGGGAGGGCAACTATACAATGTAAAAAGAGAAAAAGCCCAGGGCAACATGCCAAACACTGCGAACCTAAACAACCCCAAAAGGGTAGGCCCAGGAGCCCTAAAAAGCTGCCTGCAACACTTTGCATCCAAAACTAGCATCAGAGGATGCTAACTCATCAACTTTATGGAACTTCATAAAACATGTGCACAGACAACCAAGTTGCCGCCTTGCAAACCTGAGAAACAGACACCTGATGTCAGAACGCCCAGGAGGCATTAACCGCCCTAGTGGAGTGCGCCATAACCGGGAAGGGAGGCTTCTGCCCCTTAACAGCATACACCTGAACAATCGTCTGCCGAATCTAACGAGAAATAGTGGCAGAAGATGCAGCCAGGCCCTTCTTCAGACCATCCGTGAGGACAAAGTGAGAGTCTGACCTCCGAAAGGCAGAGGACAAGTACACGTGAATTGCGCTGACCACATTTAAGGAATGCAGAGCTACCTCTTTATGGTGTGTCAGTCGAGGACACAGTGAGGGAACAACACTATCCTCAAATGAAAATCTGACACCACCTTTGGGAGAAAGGGAGGGGAAGGCCAAAGCTCCACTTTGTCCTTGTGCAAAACCATATAAGCTTGCTTACAGGACAAAGCTGCCAATCCCGACACCCTCCGAGCCGAAGTGATAGTGACAAGGAAGCCAGCCTTTTGCAAAAGCATAAGCAATGGGGATTTCCCGAATAGCCTCAAATGGAGACCTTTGAAGAACTGACCGCATCAAATTCGTGACAAACCCCCTGATTGAAAGTATGGACCAAAGAATGCGTAGCTAAGGGCTGCTGAAAGAAAACAGCCAGTGCAGAGGCTTGACCCTTGATCGTACTCAACGCAAGCCTTTGATCCACACCCCGTTGGAGGAAGGCCAACACCCAAGCCACAACGAAGGAACACAAATGGAACCCCAAGGCTTCAGACCAACCAATATAGGCTCTCCAGGTGCGATGATAAATCTTCTGGGAGGTAGACTTATGGGCCTTCAACATAGTTGGAATCACCAAGCCAGACAACACTCTGTCCTCCAGAACCTGGCTATCAATAGCCACGCTGTCAAAGCCATTGATAGAAAAGCAGGGTGGAAGACCAGCCCTTGAGACCGAAGGTCTTTCCGAAAAGGCAGCCACCTAGGGAGCGTCCACCACGACATCAGCATACCACAGACAACAAGGTCAGTCCGGAGCAATGAAGATGACTGGGATCTCTTTCGGCCTCTATCCTGCATAGTAGACAAATCAGTCAAAGGGGTAGGAAGGTGTAAATGAGTGTACTGATCCTACGGTGCCATAAAACACATCCACTGCGTCTGCCAGGGGATCCAATTATCATTTCACAAACCGTGGAACCATACGATTGAGCTGGGAAGCCAGAAGATCTACATCCAGAGTCCCCCAATGAATGCAGAGCTAATTTAACACTTCTAGTTGTAGGGACCACTCGCCCTGATCCAGCATCTGATGGCTGAGATAATCCTCTTACCAGTTTTCAACACCTGGAATGTGTAGGGCAGACAGAGCCGAAATTAACCTCTCCGCCTACTGCAGAATGTGAGATATCTCCACCGCCGTGCTGCACTTCTGGTCCCCCCCCACGATTGACATACACCACCGCAGTGGTGTAGTCCAACTGAATCCTAATCGGCAGATCTGACAGACAGTCCGTTCAATGAATCAGTAGCACCCTAATTGCCCGAAGCTCCAGGATATTGGTGGGTAAGCAAGCTTTCCCCAGGAGTCCATTGGCCCTGCGCAGAGTCTGCTCCCAGGACTCCTCCCCAGCCCGACAGGCTAGCATCTGTCGTGACCACAGTCCAGCAAACAGGGAGGATAGACTTTTTCCATTCTATAGAGCCAGGGGCCCTCCTCCTCCAAAGAAGGGAGGCCCTAGTCGACTGTTCCAGGTGCTTTCGAAGATCCAAGAAGGCGGAAGCCTTGTTCCATTTCAATAGCATTTCCCTCTGTAGTGTTCTTGTATGAAACTGGGCATACAAAAACAGGTGGCTACCTTCAAAGCGAACACCCACATGCAAAGACACAGAGCGGGCCCCCTGCAAGCCAGGAGTTGCCAAACTGCCGTTCAGAGCTTCCACAATTCTCCAATGGAAGGAACACCTTGGCCTACTCCAAACTGAGAACCAGTCCCAGATACTCCAAGCGCCTGGGCGGAGTCAAAACTAATTTCCTGAGGTTCAGGATCAACCCAAAAGAGAATGCATGGTGATCTCCACCCTGTCTAATAGTGATTAGCGAGTCTTTGCACGCAGGAGCAAATTGTCCGGGTAGCTGATCACTGCGATCCCCCATTGTCTCAATAAGGCCAGGACTGGGGCTAGGACCTTGGTAAACACCTGAGGTGTGGAGGCCAGACCAAAAGAACGCCACAAATTAATAGTGCACATCCTCAATAGCAAAACGAAGGAAGTGCTGATGGCCCTTGGAAATGGTAATGTGCAGTTAAGCACGCTTGATGAAGGAGCGCACCACTGAGTGAATAGATTCCATCTTGAACTTTTATGAAGACAGCCAGGGCTTTGAGGTCCAGGAATGGGCAAACCCTATTTGCCTTGATAACAATGAACTGGTTGGGGTAGAGACCGCAAAACACGCTCCGAATTGCGTACTGTGATGACCACTCCACGGAGCAACAGTTCCTGCACAGCCCCGTACAGGCCTTGCAGGCGACCTGGTGAAAGCCGCAGATTGGAGGGAAAAAAAAAAATCTGTCCGGTGGAAGGGATCTTGTATCCTGATAGAATGATCTCGTGAACACACTTGTCGAGAATGAGGGAGGTCCATGGACCCAGAAACCTGCGAAGACACCCCCCAGGAAGCGGGTGGGGGAAAACCTTCATGCTGCGGGAGACTTATCCGCGGGCTTGGAGGACTTCTAGCGCCAGGGACACTTGGTGCCACCTGTGGGGGCCTTAAAGGGCCTGGAGCCCTTGGCTGCAGAGCCGGAGGGGTGAAAAATGAGTTTGTGCCATAAACATAGGCCAAGGAGTGGAAAGAATCTCGGCGGAAGTTGGGACCAAAGTGAGGAAGGTACTCTTGCCCCCCCAGTAAGGTCCTTGATGATGTCATCCAGGGTAGCACCAAAAAGTTGGTCGCCCAGAAAGGGTAGGTCTGCCAGAGTCTTTTTGGAGGTCTGATCCGCCGACCAATACTTGAGCCAAAGGACTTGCCAAAGCACAATGGCCGAGACGCACCGTTTGGAAAGAAGAGGAGCTGTATCAAGGGCAGCATCACAAATGTACTTTAAGCCCTGAACCAACTGGTCTGCCAGCAACACATACACTAGGAGCAACTGACTAGAAGTCAAGCCTTGTTGTAGAGGCTTGGCCCATTCTGTCAGTCTGTGGGAGACTAAGGCCGTAGCCAACACCAACCTAAGTGCCGATCTGCCAACCGTGAACATCGAACAGGCCATCACCTCTGCCCTGTGGGCTGCAGGGTCCTTAAATGAAGAGGATTCCTCCACAGGAATCAATGTGGTCTTGTTAAGGCTGGAGATGGGAGAATCAACCACCAGCAGAGATGTCCACTTCTTCAGCAAGGCCTCCTCAAAGAGAATGAACTGCAAAGCATTTGGGAAGCACAAACGGACGCTTTGGCCTACTCCAATCCTTATAAACAAATCTGTCAAAATATTTGGGGTAAGGAAAAAACCTTAGCAGCCCAAACCGGCTTGTGTGTACCAAAAGGTTCATGTACTACATCAGCTGACCCTGCAGGGTCGTCATTCTTTAGCGTTTAACGCTCCAAATCAATAAGTGCCGCTACAAATACCTTCTCCTGTGCGGCAATAGAGGCTGAGGACCCATTGTCCTCATCCGAGGAAACAGGGGATGCGTCCTCAGGATCCGCAGTAAATACGGAACCCACGGCGCTAGAATCTGATTTGGTCTCAGAATTGTCCAAGGGCAATGGCAGGGGGCCCTTCATGCTCACCTTGCGGGCAACTGCCGCCTCCCAATGGGACACAAATGTCTGCAAGATGGCCGACCATGCATCTAGATGGACCTGGGACCTCCACAGTTGGTCCTAGAAGTGCAGTATGCTCCTGAGCTTTCATGGGACCAGTCCAACCAGCTAGACAATGCAGCAAGAAGGGGACCCTGGATGCTCCCAGTACAGAAGACCACCCCAGTAGGGAGGAAGGAGAGACTGAGAGATCACCAGGGAGGACTGACCACCATTGCCACAGGAGCTGTGACGGCGCCCATGTGTTCTACTGTCCGTCCCACGCAGCGTGTTAGGCACCTCAGGCTTGTGGAGGCAGGGCTCAAGGGAATCCCTTCTGCGGGCTATGGGAAAATGGCCACCAAGGACCTTGACCAGCTGACCTCAATCGCTTGATAGCAACTCAGCCCCCCCAAGAAATTGGCCACTGGCCGAAAATCTGCAGAAAAATGGCCACCATGTCTGGCACTAGAGGCAGCAGGCCAAAAACCTCTAAGAAAATTGATGCGGCGGCTACAATACCATGGCCGCCAGGCACATGCAGCACACCTTGCGTCCCCCCGATCCAGGCAGACCTGCAAACCAAAATGGACACCCTCCTCCACAGCAGGAAAAGGCCCCCTTAAGGCCCAGGTGAGTCCCAGACCAAAAAGGGAAGGAGAGGAAGCCCACACTACCAGGGTCCAGTCAGGAATAAGGTAAGCACACGCCTTTTCCAGGGTGCTGGTGCATGAAGGGGGGACCCCGCAGAACCGACCACCCCAGGGAGCACCTGCACCACGTCCTAGACATGAGGTGGGTACTACTTACCAATCCTGCAGAGCATACGGGTGAAGCTTCCATGATAGAGCCCCTACTCCATTAAAGTGGGGGGCTGTTGGCCAGGACTACACTGTGATACAGACTAAAAGCGCCAGGTCATATGCGTCCCTGTGAGGCTTTGCTTATGCTTTGATCTAAACCATTCCATTGTAGCTCTGGCAGTCGGTTTAGGGTTGTTGTCCTGCTGGAAGGTGAACCTTTGCCCCAGTCTCAAGTCTTTTGCAGACTCGAACAGGTTTTCTTCTAAGATTGCCCTGTATTTGGCTCCATCCATCTTCCCCATCCACTCTGACCAGCTTCCCTGTCCCTGCTGAAGAAAAGCATCCTGACAACATGATGCTGCCACCACGGTTCAAAGTGGGGGGGATGTACAGTGTTTAGTTTTCCGTGACACAGAGTTTTGCTTTTAGGCCAAAGTTAAATTTTTGTCTCATCTGACAAGAGCACCTTCCTCCACATGTTTGCTGTGTCCCCCACATAGCTTCTCAGACGAGACTTCTTATGGCTTTCTTTTAACAATGGCTATCTTCTTGCCACTCTTCCATAAAAGCCAGAGTTGTGGAGTGCACAACTAATAGTTGTCCTGTGGACAGATTCTCCCACCTGAGCTGTGGATCTCTGCTGCTCCTCCAGTTACCATGGGCCTCTGGGCTGCTTCTCTGATTAAAGCTCTCCTTGCCGGCCTGTCAGTTTAGGTGGACAGCCATGCCTTGGTAGGTTTGCAGTTGTGCTATACTCTTCCCATTTTTGGATGCTGGATTAATCAGTGCTCCGTGAGATGTTCAAAGCTTGGGATATTGTTTTTAAAAAACCTAATCCTGCTTTAAACTTATCCACAAATTTATCCCTAACCTGCCTGGTGTGTTGCTTGGCCTTCATGATATGGTTTGTTCACAAATGTTCTCTAACAAACTTCTGAGGGCTTCACAGAACAGTTGTATTTATACTGAGCTTAAAGCACAGCTCCACCCAAATGGAGGAAGTTCCGCTTGAATGCTTTGCCCTCCACTCCTCATTAAGGATTGGCACCTTTGGGAAGCGGGTATCAAAATTTGACAGGTACCCGCTCTCACTGTGATCGCCTAGGCGATCGGAAGCAGAAGTTGTCCCCCCACATGTGACAGGTCCCATAAGACTACAGGGCCATTCACAAAGTGCAGCGCTTCTCACTTCTGATGTCTGAAGGCAATTGGCTCCACTAGATTTTAGTTAGGGGGCTGAATACAAATGCACAACACACTTTGCAGATATTTGTAAAAAAATTTTAAAATCATTTCCCTTCCACTTCACAATGATGTGCTATTTTGTGTTGGTCTATCACATAAAATCCCAGTAAAATAAATTTATGTTTTTGGTTGTAACATAACAAAATGTGGAAAATTTCAGGGTATGAATACTTTTTCAAGGCACCATATACACTTCCAATAGTGAAACACTGCTCTCCTATTGTGATTAAAGCCTCTGGGGGTATACGAGTTGAAATCTATCTAAAAAAGCTTATTACTGTTTGCTGCTTTGCACATGGCTGCGCCACTTTCTGTTTGCACCAAAGAAAAAAAAAAGCAAAGGAAACTGAGCGATGAAGGTGAAAAATTCAATAAAGAGACAATAAAGGCACCCCCTTTCAACAAGTACTCTCAGAAATCAATACAGCCAGCCTAACTGTTAATATGGTAAGAGTGCAGAAAAGTAATGACTCATTCTCCTACTAGCACAAGCTGAAGAAGCTTGGAAAACCCAACTCACTCCACTGACCGAGAACATACATATGCCACATCGTTGGACTTTTTGCAGAGCAGAGAAAGCTGTTTGCTGGTCCAAACACATTCTACTTCTGTTCTAACAATCCAGTCCCTAGGTCAGCCCAAAGATTCAGTAGACACTCTTTAATGCTTTATAAACCGATCAGGTGACCTTACCTCGGACCCTTATAAGATCTTCACTTATTTACAGACTTTCTGCCCTTCACAAAAAATAAAAAATAAAAAAATGACTCTTTTGCACATGACAAAACTGAGCAATATTTCCAGCATCCATGCCTTCTTACTCTCTGTGACATTGCCCATGGAACCTTCAAGGAAATCTCATAAGTTGAAGTCCTCTCAGCTTTCAAAAGATTAAAATACACTGCTCAAAAAACTTAAAGGAGCACTTTGAAAACGCATCAGATCTCAATGGGGAAAAATGTCATGCTGGATATCTACAGTATACGGATATGGGCTGGGTAATGTGTTAGGAACGTAAGGATGCCCCATTGTTTGTAGGTTGATAATTTTCATTTCCATCAGAGGACTGAATTCAAAGACATCCTGAAAATCAAAGTGAAAATATGATGCAGCAGGCTAGTCTATTTTGCTGAAATTTCATTGCAGCAACTCAAAATGGTACTCAGTCGTTTGTATGGCCCCCACGTGCTTGTATGCATGCCTGACAATGTCGGGGCATGCTACAAATGAGATGTCGGATGGTGTCCTGGGGTATTTCCTCCCAGATCTGGACCAGGGCATCAGTGAGCTCCTGGACAGTCTGAGGTGCAACCTGGTGGCGTCGGATGAACCAAAACATGATATTCCAGAGGTCTCCTATTGGATTTAGGTTAGGCGAGCGTAGGAGCCATTCAATGGTACAAATGCCTTCATCCTCCAGGAACTGCTTGCATACTCTCTCTACATGAGGCCAGCAGGAACCCAGGTCCCACTGCACCAGCATAGGGTCTGACAATGGGTCCAAGGATTTCATCCCAATACCTAATGGCAGTCAGGGTGCCATTTTCTAGCCTGTAGAGGTCTGTGCTTCCCTCCATGGATATGCCTCCCCAGACCATCACTGACCCATCACCAAACCGGTCATGCCGAACGTTACAAGCAGTATAACGTTCTCCACGGCTTCTCCAGACCCTTTCACGTCTGTCACGTGCTCAATGTGAACCTGCTCTCATCTGTGAAAAGCACGGCGCCAGTGGTAGACCTGCCAATTCTGGTGTTCAATGGCAAATGCCAATCAAGCTCTATGGTCCCGGGCAGTGAGCACAGGGCCCACTAGAGGACTGCGGGCCCTCAGATAAGAAGGAAATGATGCAGCGCTACTCCAAAAGCTATAAAACACATTATAACCTATTTATATACATTGTATATTGTTTTCTCATTTATTTATACTAAGTGACACAATGTGCAAAGAACATAAATGTGACCAGATTCTCCCGGGATCTTCACATATCTAACCGTGACCTGATCCTCAACGGATCCAGAAGTGAACAAAGTGGATCCTAAACCACCACAATGATGGTGATAGCAGAGATATGTGAAGCAATACTAAAAAGTATGGTACAAATGTGAATAGATCCTGAGTGGGATCTGAAGGGATGGTGGATATAAAATGAAAAAAATAAATAAAATAAACTAGTCCAAATTGGGACTAATAAGTGATATATCCAATGATTAGGACTCAAATCAAAGAAAATACATAAACATGCAAATATATGTCAAAAGTGCATAAACAAAGTTAATAAAACCCAAACACTACATAGTGTTTCCATAAACAGATATATACATCAGGTATATATCAAATGATCGAAAAAATATATGCAATAGCGAAAATATCCGTGTGATATCTGACAATGAACAAGGAAAAACCGCATGGCCCAAAGCAACAGATATATGTGTAAAAAGTCCAAAACGTGGTGCTGATAACACCATGCAATCCAGAAAAGGAAAAACCACTTGTGTCCGTGGATGGTGAATGTGGGTAACCACAGAAGGGTATCCGTAAGTAGCTGAATAAGCCGCTCACCTCCTTGCTTCGACCCGCAGGGGTCAAAACACTTTTGGGATCACAAAACCGGATCCTCCATGCATATGATTCCTCTGTCGCAGGATACCTCTCCCCTATCATGTCCTTTTCAGGGATGCACTAATGCAGTGCATGGTGGGATTCAAAGCTTCCTAGATGTCACATGATCAAGCATCAGGACAGGCCAGAGAACTTCCTTAGTGTCCCAGGAGAGCTTCAGGGGACACAAAGCGGGCCCTCGGGCTACCCTCATGAAATCTGTTTCTGATTGGTCAGAGACATTCACCTCAGTGACCTGCTGGAGGTAATTTTGTAGGGCTCTGGCAGTGCTCATCCTGTTTCTCCTTTGTGCAGATCCTGGTCCAGTTGACGGGTTAAGAATTCTATGGCCCTGTCCAGCTCTCCTAGAGTAACTGCCTGTCTCCTGGAATCTCCTCTATGCTCTTGAGACTGTGTTAGGAGACACAGCAAACCTGGCAATGGTACGTATTGATTTTCCATCCTGGAGGAGTTGGACTGCCTGTGCAACCTCTGTAGGGTCCAGACATTGCTTCCTGCTACCAGTAGTGACATTGACCCTAGCCAAATGCAAAACTAGTGAAAAAAAAGTCAGAAAAGATGGAGTAGGGAAAAAACATCAGTGGCCTCCACTTGTAAAACCATTCCTGTTTTGGGGATCATCTCATTGTTGCCTATCTAGTGCACCTGTTAATTTCATTAACACCAAAGCAGCTGAAACTGATTAACAACTCCCTCTGCTACGTAATGGACCAGATTAATATACCAGGAGTTTAACTGACTTGATGCTATACTCTAATGAAAAAGCGTTACTTTAATTTTTTTTTCTTTTGAGTAGTGCAGTTGAAAACCTCCAAACTCAATGGTTTTTCAGGCTTCTATTACAAGAAATATTTCTTACTGCTGTCCCCACACCTGACTCTCTCTCTTCAATGCTGTCACTTTTTTAGTCATGTCAATTCCCATCACCATCTAGAATAAGCCACATCAGCACAGTCCCATGTTCCATTCTTTTCATAGATGGATTACAGGATAACATGGGAGTCCTCAGAAAAATACTACAAAGAATCCCGTATTTTAACTCTTTACTGCATGCCACCTCAGATGTACCTCTCTGGGGGTTTTTTTGAGATACATACAGTCAGGGCCATAAATATTGGGACATCGACACAATTCTGACATTTTTGTCTCTATACACCACCACAATGATCTGGCCAACTGGTCCCATTACTTTTGGCCCCTTAAGAAGTGGGAGGCACATATGCAAACTGTTGTAATTCCTACACCGTTCACCTGATTTGGATGTATATACCCTCAAATTAAAGCTGACAGTCTGCAGTTAAAGCACATCTTGTTTGTTTCATTTCAAATCCATTGTGGTGGTGTATAGAGCCAAAAATGTTAGAACTGTGTCGATGTCCCAATATTTATGGACCTGACTGTAACTGCACTATCATTCCCATCTCTGTCTTACTCTGGCTCCAACAATAAACTTGTCCATCCTCCCAAGCCATCTAATGTTACATAGCTTAAAGAATAAGTTCACCTTAAAAATAAATAAAAACATAAATGCAGGTAAAAAAAAAATAATGGAACCTGGAAAGCATTTCATCAGCAGATCACGGATGCCATGCAGGACTCCTGCAGACTTGTCAGTGTATCAATCTGCTCACACCTCATATGGGCAGGCAGATATACACTGACCGGTAGAGACAACGAACTACCAGAGCGCTCAACAGCACCATGGTAGTTCATTGGAGGAATACAAGCCAACAGCTGCAAAGGCTGTCAATACTTGTAGTTTCCCATTCACAGAGCTTGTGAATGAATGATGCTGCTGGAGTGCGGAGTCCCACCCAGACATGTTTTTTTTATTTTGACAGCTAGTGAAGGGAGAAGATTCTCTGCTTGCGGTC
This sequence comes from Staurois parvus, assembly GCF_062004578.1. Classification (NCBI taxonomy): domain Eukaryota; kingdom Metazoa; phylum Chordata; class Amphibia; order Anura; family Ranidae; genus Staurois; species Staurois parvus. The sequence goes on along the minus strand of NW_028318161.1, from coordinate 357,447 downwards.
ACTAGAGCAGCAGACTGGGCAGTGGTTGCAGGAGTGGGAACATGTTCCATCCTAAAAAAGGTGAACTTATCCTTTAAAAAAATCTTGAATTTCTTTGACTATCTAGGCAAATTAATGTCCACCTTCTACCCCTTACTATCGATTCTTAATAACCTACAGTTCTCACTGGGTATGGACCAAGAGCCTTTGTTTTGTGGACTGCTCAAGGCTTCACTCACATATATCATTTCCTAACCTTGCCATTATGGTCAGATCTACAAGAACATAACCAATCACTTAAAACAGAAGATTATCATTATCTCCACATCTGCCACTGGATTTCATTGAAAACATTGGGGATTAATTACTAAACCTGCATGGTGCAAAGTCTGGTGCAACTTTGCATAGAAACCAATCCAATTCTGAGTTCTACAGTTGGAGTTACCACAAACTCACCCTCCCTCCCTGATTTCCCATATACAAAATAAGTTTGTGAATACATATGCCTGCACTCCCTGGGGTCTGACAGGCTAATTTCTCTGCTATACTCTACTTTGAACCACAGATGACCCATTCTATTTCTTATATACTCAGAACTGGGAGTTCTTGCCAACCAATGGATCAATATCTCTTGTATTACAAAAAACATTTACAGTGGCAATCAAAAGTTTGAGCACCCCAGCTAAAAATTTGTATTAATGTGCATAAAGAAGCCAAGGAGAGATGGAAAAATCTCCAAAAGGCATCAAATTATAGATTAGACATTCTTATAATATATCAACAAAAGTTAGATTTTATTTCCATCATTTACACTTTCAAAATAACAGAAAACAAAAAAATGGTGTCTGCAAAAGTTTGGGCACCCTGCAGAATTTATAGCATGCACTGCCCCCTTTGCCAAGCTGAGACCTGCCAGTGTCATGGATTGTTCTCAATCATCGTCTGGGAAGACCAGGTGATGTCAATCTCAAAGGTTTTAAATGCCCAGACTCATCTGACCTTGCCCCAACAATCAGCACCATGGGTTCTTCTAAGCAGTTGTCTAGAAAACTGAAAATAGTTGACGCTCACAAAGCTGGAGAAGGCTATAAGAAGATAGCAAAGCGTTTTCAGATGTCAATATCCTCTGTTCGGAATGTAATTAAGAAATGGCAGTCATCAGGAACAGTGGAAGTTAAAGCAAGATCTGGAAGACCAAGAAAAATATCAGATAGAACAGCTCGCAGGATTGTGAGAAAAACAATTCAAAACCCACGTTTGACTGCACGATCCTTTCAGAAAGATCTGGCAGACACTGGAGTTGTGGTACACTATTCCACTATAAAGATATACTTGTAAAAATATGGTCTTCATGGAAGAGTCATCAGAAGAAAACCTCTTCTACGTCCTCACCACAAAAATCATCGTTTGAACTTTACAAATGAACATTTAGACAAGTCTGATGCATTTTGGAAACAAGTTCTGTGGACCGATGAGGTTAAAATTGAACTTTTTGGCCGGAATGAGCAAAGGTACGTTTGGAGAAGAAGGGGCACAGAATTTAATGAAAAGAACCTCTGTCCAACTGTTAAGCATGGGGTTGGATCAATCATGATTTGGGGTTGTGTTGTAGCCAGTGGCACAGGGAACATCTCCCGAGTAGAAGGAAAAATGGATTCAATAAAATTTCAGCAAATTTTGGATGGTAACTTGATGCCATTTGTGAAAAAGCTGAAGTTAAAGAGAGGATGGCTTCTACAAATGGATAATGATCCTAAACACACCTCGAAATCCACGGGGGATTACATCAAGAGGTGTAAACTGAAGGTTTTGCCATGACCTTCACAATCTCCTGACCTCAACATAATTGAAAATCTAAATATAAAGTGCAGCGCTATAATAGTGACAAACATGGAATGAATAAAAAAATAATAAATAAAATTTATAAGTACATCAAAAAAAGGGGAAAAAAACCCCAAGCCAAAAAAAAGTCCCAGTAAAGATGACTTCAGGTGCCCATACACACTGACCAGAGGTGCATGCACTGTGGCAGATATGGAGTTCAGGATGTAGTCAGGGAACAGAGGTAGATGCAATCCCCGGATCAGTGAAGATCCCCAGACCAAAGTAGCACACGTTCCACTAGACAGCAAGGAAGCAATCACAGCTCCACCGGAGAAAACCACCACTCCTCCACTTCACATCAGCGATATCTAGGAGGAGATACTCCCCACAGAGGAATCAAAAGAAATGCCCATGGTAAGGTACAAAATAATACGTTTATTAATGTAAAACAGGATGCATCCAGAAGTGATAAAATAAGCACACGGCTAGCAGACCATGAAAGCTAGCAGTGAACCGAACAAGACTAACCGTCCTGTCAGATGTAGTGGCCGCCGGAGCTCCCCAATGCTCCGACGGCGTGGCGTCAAGGCGTGCGCAGGTTCCTCCTTACGCGTTACGTGCCAAGCACATCCTCAGAGAAAAGAACCGGTTCTTTTCTCTGAGGATGTGCTTGGCACGTAACGCGTAAGGAGGAACCTGCGCACGCCTTGACGCCACGCCGTCGGAGCATTGGGGAGCTCCGGCGGCCACTACATCTGACAGGACGGTTAGTCTTGTTCGGTTCACTGCTAGCTTTCATGGTCTGCTAGCCGTGTGCTTATTTTATCACTTCTGGATGCATCCTGTTTTACATTAATAAACGTATTATTTTGTACCTTACCATGGGCATTTCTTTTGATTCCTCTGTGGGGAGTATCTCCTCCTAGATATCGCTGATGTGAAGTGGAGGAGTGGTGGTTTTCTCCGGTGGAGCTGTGATTGCTTCCTTGCTGTCTAGTGGAACGTGTGCTACTTTGGTCTGGGGATCTTCACTGATCCGGGGATTGCATCTACCTCTGTTCCCTGACTACATCCTGAACTCCATCTCTGCCACAGTGCATGCACCTCTGGTCAGTGTGTATGGGCACCTGAAGTCATCTTTACTGGGACTTTTTTTTTGGCTTGGGGTTTTTTTCCCCTTTTTTTGATGTACTTATAAATTTTATTTATTATTTTTTTATTCATTCCATGTTTGTCACTATTATAGCGCTGCACTTTATATTTATATTCATGTGAGGAATTTTTTTGGTTGTCCTATGTGTTTCAGCTGCTTGTCCACCCAAAGCGCTCACTTTTTCCTTTGATTCATAATTGAAAATCTATGGATAGAAAGAGCAGTGCGTGACAGACAGCCCAGAAATCTCAAAGAACTGGAAGACTTTTGTAAGGAAGAATGGGCAAAGATACCTCAAATAGGAATTGAAAGACTCTTGGCTGACTACAAAAAGCGTTTACAAGCTGTGATACTTGCCCAAGGGAGCAGTACAAGATATTAACTCTTCAGGGTGCCCAAACTTTTGCAGACGCCATTTTTTTGTTTTCTGTTATTTTGAAAGTGTAAATGATGGAAATAAAATCTAACTTTTGTTGACATATTATAAGAATGTCTAATCTGTAATTTGATGCCTTTTGGAGATTTTTCCATCTTTCCTTGGCTTCTTTATGCACATTAATACAAATTTTTAGCTGGGGTGCCCAAATTTTCGATCCCCACTGTAATAAGTTAGAATGAGTCCAAAGACATAACAAAAACAGTGAAAGGCTGGGGGGATAAAACACACCAGGAGAGAGTTCAGTCTGGAGGAAATAAGAGAAAGGGGAGACATGACTGAAACCTTTAAATACATCAAGTATTATTCTACTGAAATAGTAGTTGATGCATGGAACAAACTCCTAGTAGACGTAGTGAGCCAGTCAGTAGTAAAAGGCTTCACACATGCTTGGATCAATCATAAATCTATATTCAGACAAAAAAGTTAATGAGATGAGTAGAAAAAAAAACCTAACTCCCCCCCAAAAAAAAACAAAAAACAAAAGCATGTATCAAATAAATGAAAAAAACAAAACAGACACTTGATGGACCACTCAGTCTTTTTTCTGCCCTCATTTTTCTATGTTTCAAAAGCTGGTCTAAAAGAGCAAAATGTTCCTTTTAATACCTCTATTTTGGAAATGGGATATAAAGTCCTTTTTTGTGCTACTGGGCACCATCCCAAAATACAGTGACAGATGCTTCAGGAAGAGGTACTACATGTCTGGTGGTCCTGTCCGCTTTCTGTTCTAAGATATTTGGCTTCCTCCAAATCTTTTTCCCATACAGTTGTCCCAAAGGCTGCAAAGATGGCCCTTCTCCATTGTACAGTCCCAGGCCTTTCCTTTCACCAAGAGAAAATGGCCATGATGCCGGTTAATGAGAAATTAACTAGTATCCTGAAAGATTCACAAACTAAATTTCTAAAAATATGGAAACCCTGGCTTACCTATGACCTCCCAGCTTTGAATCCACCTAGAAAACAAAAATAGAAAAGCAAACTGCACTTGGAGATAAATAAAATCAATATAAAACTCAGTGGAAACAGTGCAATATTCATATATGTTAGTGCTGCTATCAAGGATACTACATACAATATGTAGCAATGTTAAATATACAGGAGAAACTCAAAAAATTTGAATATCGTGCAAAAGTTTATTTATTTCAGTAATGCAACTTAAAAGGTGAAACTATTATATACGAGATAGACTCATTACATGCAAAGCAAGATAGTTCAAGCCGTGATTTGTCATAATTGTGATGATAATGGCTTACAGCTCATGAAAACCCCAAATCCACAATCTCAGAAAATTAGAATATTGTGAAAAGGTGCAATATTCTAGGCTCAAAGTGTCCCACTCTAAACAGCCAATTAAGCCATAACACCTGCAAAGGGTTCCTGAGCCTTTAAATGGTCTCTCAGTCTGGTTCAATAGGAATCACAATCATGGGAAAGACTGTTGACCTGACAGTTGTACAGAAAACCATCAATGACACCCTCCATAGGGAGGGAAAGCCTCAAAAGGTAATTGCAAAAGAGGTTGGATGTTCCCAAAGTGCTGTATCAAAGCACATTAATAGAATTTTATGTGGAAGGGAAAAGTGTGGAAGAAAAAGGTGCACAAGCAGCAGGGATGACCACAGCCTGGAGAGGATTGTCAGGAAAAGGCCATTCAAAAGTGTTGGAGACTTTCACAAGGAGTTGACTGAGGCTGGAGTCAGTGCATCAAGAGCCACCACACACAGACGGATCCTGGACATGGGCTTCAAATGTCGTATTCCTCGTCAAGCCACTCCTGAACAACAAACAACGTCAGAAGCGTCTTACCTGGGCTAAAGAAAAACAGACCTAGTCTGTTGCTCAGTGGTCCAAAGTCCTCTTTTCTGATGAGAGCAACTTTTGCATCTCATTTGGAAACCAAGGACCCAGAGTATGGAGGAAGAATGGAGAGGCACACACTGCAAGATGCTTGAAGTCCAGTGTGAAATTTCCACAGTCTGTGTTGACTTGGGGAGCCATGTCATCTGCTGGTGTTGGTCCACTGTGCTTCATTAAGTCCAGGGTCAACTGAGTTGTCTACCAGGAGATTTTGGAGCACTTCATGCTTCCTTCCGCAGATGAGCTTTATGGGGATGCGGAGTTCTTTTTCCAGCAGGACTTGGCACCTGCCTACACTGCCAAAAGCACCAAAACCTGGTTCAATGACCGTGGGATTACTGTGCTTGATTGGCCAGCAAACTTGCCTGACCTGAACCCCATAGAGAATCTATGGGGCATTGCCAAGAGAAAGATAAGAGACATAAGAGTGAACAATGTAGAAGAGCTGAAGGCCGCTATTGAAGCATCCTGGTCTTCCATAACACCTCAGCAGTGCCACAGGCTGATAGCTTTCATGCCACTGCGCATTGAGGCAGTAATTGCTGCAAAAGGGGCCCAAACCAAGTACTGAGTACATACAGTCAGGTCCATAAATATTGGGACATCGACACAATTCTAACATTTTTGGCTCTATACACCAACACAATGGATTTGAAATGAAACGAACAAGATGTGCTTTAACTGCAGACTTTCAGCTTTAATTTGAGGGTATTTGCATCCAAATCAGGTGAACGGTGTAGGAATTACAACAGTTTGCATATGTGCCTCTCACTTATTAAGGAACCAAAAGTAAATAATAATCCTAAATCAAACTTTCACTTTTTAATACTTGGTTGCAAATCCTTTGCAGTCAATTACAGCCTGAAGTCTGGAACGCATAGACATCACCAGACGCTGGGTTTCATCCCTGGTGATGCTCTGCCAGGCCTCTACTGCAACTGTCTTCAGTTCCTGCTTGTTCTTGGGGCATTTTCCCTTCAGTTTTGTCTTCAGCAAGTGAAATGCATGCTCAATCGGATTCAGGTCAGGTGATTGATTTGGCCATTGCATAACATTCCACTTCTTTCCCTTAAAAAACTCTTTGGTTGCTTTTGCAGTATGCTTTGGGTCATTGTCCATCTGCACTGTGAAGCGGCGTCCAATGAGTTCTGAAGCATTTGGCTGAATATGAGCAGATAATATTCCTGAAACACTTCAGAATTCATCCTACTGCTTTTGTCAGCAGTCACATCATCAATAAATACAAGAGAACCAGTTCCATTGGCAGCCATACATGCCCACGCCATGACACTACAACCACCATGCTTCACTGATGAGGTGGTATGCTTAGGATCATGAGCAGTTCCTTTCCTTCTCCATACTCTTCTCTTCCCATCACTCTGGTACAAGTTGATCTTGGTCTCATCTGTCCATAGGATGTTGTTCCAGAACTGTGAAGGCTTTTTTAGATGTCGTTTGGCAAACTCTAATCTGGCCTTCCTGTTTTTGAGGCTCACCAATGGTTTACATCTTGTGGTGAACCTTCTGTATTCACTCTGGTGAAGTCTTCTCTTGATTGTTGACTTTGACACACATACACCTACCTCCTGGAGAGTGTTCTTGATCTGGCCAACTGTTGTGAAGGGTGTTTTCTTCACCAGGGAAAGAATTCTTCGGTCATCCACCACAGTTGTTTTCCGTGGTCTTCCGGGTCTTTTGGTGTTGCTGAGCTCACCGGTGCGTTCCTTCTTTTTAAGAATGTTCCAAACAGTTGTTTTGGCCACGCCTAATGTTTTTGCTATCTCTCTGATGGGTTTGTTTTGTTTTTCAGCCTAATGATGGCTTGCTTCACTGATAGTGACAGGTCTTTGGATCTCATCTTGAGAGTTGACAGCAACAGATTCCAAATGCAAATAGCACACTTGAAATGAACTCTGGACCTTTTATCTGCTCATTGTAATTGGGATAATGAGGGAATAACACACACCAGGCCATGGAACGGCTGAGAAGCCAATTGTCCCATTACTTTTGGTCCCTTAATAAGTGGGAGGCACATATGCAAACTGTTGTAATTCTTACACCGTTCACCTGATTTGGATGCAAATACCCTCAAATTAAAGCTACAGTTAGAGCACATCTTGTTTGTTTCATTTCAAATCCATTGTGGTGGTGTATAGAGCCAAAAATGTTAGAATTGTGTCGATGTCCCAATATTTATGGACCTGACTGTATGCATGCTTATACTTTTCAGAGGTGCGATATTGTTCTATGTACAATCCTTGTTTTATTGATTGCATGTAATATTCTAATTTTCTGAGATTGTGGATTTGGGGTTTTCATGAGCTGTAAGCCATAATCACAATTATGACAAATCACGGCTTGAACTATCTTGCTTTGCATGTAATGAGTCTATCTCATATTATTAGTTTCACCTTTTAAGTTGCATTACTGAAATAAATTAACTTTTGCACGATATTCTAATCTTTAGAATTTCACCTGTAGATACCCAATTAAGACTGCAACAAACTCAACTGTGAAACAAGTCCATAATAAAAGTCCTAAAATGAATGAATCTCAAGAAGTAGATCCACTGTAAGGGCCGGTTGACACCTAGGAAATGCAGACCAGATGATACATTTTGAGTCATCCCTGCTGCTGACAGCAAAATGAGCCAGCATTAACTGCTTCCCAACCCCCCTATAGCAGAACTACACCTACAGGGTGGCAGGGCTGCGTAAAATCATGCATATTTACACATGATTTTGCATTTCCGGGTAAGGAGCACATGCGCTACCCTAGGCAGCTACAGATGTTTATCACCGGGGCCTGGCCAGAGAATCCGAGAATCCTGAGCCTTTAAATGGTCTCAGTCTGGTTCAGTAGGTTACACAATCATGGAGAAGACTGCTGACTTGACAGTTGTCCAGAAGACAGTCATTGACACCCTCCACAAGGAAGGTAAGTCACAAAAGATTGCTAAAGAAGCTGGCTGTATCCAAGCATATTAATGGAAGGTTGAATAGAAGGAAAACGTGTAGTAGAAAAAGATGCACAAGCAACAGGGATAACCACGGTTTTGAAAGGATTGTGAAGCAAAGGCCATTCAAGAATTTAGGGGATAGTCTATTCACAAGGATTGGACTACAGCTGTTGTCAGTGCTTCAAGAGCCACCAGACACAGACGTATCCAGGGCATGGGCTACAACTGTCGCATTCCTTGTGTCAAGCCACTTCCAAACCAGAGACAACATCAGAAGCGTCTTACCTGGGCTAAGGAGAAAAAAGACTGACATTTGTTCAGTGGCCCAAAGTAGATTTTGCATTTCATGTGGAAATCAAGGTTTTAGAATCTGGAGGAAGATTGGAGAGCCACAAAATCCAAGTTGCATGAGGTCCAGTGTGAAGTTTCCAGTCAGTGATGATTTGGAAAGCCATGTCATCTGCTGGTGTTGGTCCACTGTCTGTTATCAAGTCCAAAGTCAGCATAGCCCTCTATCATGAAATTCTAGAGCACTTCATGCTTCTCTCTGCTAAGCAACTTTATGGAGATACTGATTTTTGTTTTTCCAGCAGGACTTGGCACCTGCCCACACTGCCAATACCTGGTTTGGTGATCATGGTATCGCTGTGCTTGATTGGCCAGCAAACTTGATAGAGAATCTGTGGGGTATGGTCAAGACGAAGATGAGAAATACCAGACCCAACAATACAGGCAAGCTGAAGGCCAATTTTAAAGTAACCTGGGCTTCCATAACCCCTCACTAGTGCCACAGGCTGATTACCTCCATGCCACACCACACTAATGCAGTAATTCATTAAAAAGGAGCCCCAAACAAAGTACTGAGTGCATACTATACTGTAAATGGACATTTTTCAGTAAGACAACATTTCTGTATTCAAAAATCCTTTTTTTTATTGGTCTTATGTAATATTCTAATTTTCCGAGATACTGAATTTTGGGTTTTCACTAGCTGTAAGCCATAATCATCGAAATTAAAATAAAGAAATGCTTGAAATATCACTCTGTGTGTGTAATTCATCTATATATTAGTTTCACTTTTGAATTGCATTACTGAAATAATAAATTAGAATATCATCAAAAAATGTATTTAAGATCCACCAGTATAGAAAAGAATAACCCCCCCCCCCCCTTTAAAATAATCACATTGTGTCTGTCTTCATTTCAGGCTGCAAAGCAACACAGTTTTAGTTTTATCCAGCATTTATTCAGTGCAACTTATAACATCAAAGTGAAAGATAGAACATCAACATGTCAGAAAAGAAAAAAAAAAGAAAGAAAGAAAAAACAACAATCATTGAGATGGAAAAAGGATCACCCCCGTGCTAACAATGACTTGTAAACTCAATCAGATGTAGCTAGTCGCCATCTCAATGGCACACAAAGCCATTTGACTTTTGACTGATCAGCTGTGGTAATTTTGATTGGCTCAGCATAAAAAGAGCTTTCCTGGAGCTTTTCAGTCCCTGATAGAGCAACTGAAGCAAACAATCAACTATGGGTGGCAAGGTACTGTCAGAAGATCTCTGGGATAAAGTTGTAGACAGGCACAAATCAGGAGATATATGCAAAAAAAAAAAAAATCAAAGGCGTTATCAATGCCTAGAAGCACAGTGAAGTATAATGTTAAGAAGTGGAAGATATTTGGTATAACACAGACCTTCCGTGAATCAGGATGAAAGAGCCAGGAGGAAACTGGTCAGAGAGGCTACCAGGAGGCCTACAGCAACTCTGAAGCAGTTGCAGGAATTTGACAGAATGGTCATTGTGTGCATGTGACAATATCACAAATTCTCCACAAATGTGACTTGTACAGGTGGGGTGTATACAGAAAAAAGCCGCTCTTCAAGAAGGGCCACATGCAGTCATGGCTGAGCTTTGCCAAAATGCACCTTGAAGATTCTGAGGCCACATGGAAAAAGGTGCTCTGATCAGATGAGACTTAAATGGAATTATTTGGCCTCAACACTTAACTATATGTCTGGTGGAAATGCAATACAGTTCACTATCCAAATAACGCCATTCCTACAGTAAAGCATGGACGTGGTAATATCCTGTTATGAGGGTGTTTCTCTGCAGCAAGAACTGGAGCAGGACAGAAGGAAAAATGGATGGGGGCAAAATACCGTTAAATGCTTGAGGAAAATCTGCTGCCCCCTGCCAGAAAGTTGTCAATGGGAATATTTACCTTCCAACATAATGACCCAAAGCACGCAGCAAAAATGACCACACAGTGGTTAAAGGATAAAAAGGTGAATGTCCTTGCATGGCCTAAGCAGAGCCCAGACTTACACCTCATTGAAAATCTGTGGAATGACGAAGACTGCAGTCCACAAATGGTCACCATCAAATTTAACTGAACTTGAGCAGCTCTGCAAAAAAGAGTGGACAAATATTGCGAAGTCTAGATGTGCAATGTTAGTAGAGACATATCCCGACTAAAAGCTGTAATTAAAGCAAAACAAAATATTGACACAAGGGTGATCCTTTTTTCAGCTCAGTAATTCTGCTGTATATTTTAAATTTTTTTTCTGACATGTTGGTATTATATCTTTCACTTAGATGCTATAAGTTGCATTTAATAAATACAGCTGGATAACACAAAAACTGTGGCTGTCTTAATTTCAGGCTGAAAAGCAACAAAATGTGATTATTTTAAAGAGAGATGATTCTTTTCTATACCCACTGTACAAAACAAATCTTAAAAGATACGAACTCCGAAAAGGAAACCGACCAATACAACGAAAATGAACAAAATTTCTACCTAACCAATGCACCTGAAACTAAACAAAACCAACATTTTCCAGTCAGGGTGTAGTCAGACTATGCCACAGTTGTGGCCACCTAAACCAGGGGCGCACCAGAAGTCAAGCTGTCCTTAGAGAAGCAATTCTGATAACCTTGAGCAGAAATTTAACTCCCTGGTGTGGAGCATTTGGCAGGTGGACTTTCTAAACTGCCAATTTCTAGAACAGGGGAGGTGTCTGTACCTTAAGATCTTTCAAAACCTCTGTTAAAGGTGGGAAAAATCAGATGTGGCATTTTAGTCGTCAGGTTCAACAAGCAGAACATTTTTGTAGACAAGACCAGGGATCCTCTAGCCTTCACATCAGATGATCTGGTGATTCCTTGGACTGATTTATGCTTTCCCATTAATAGTCTTCCTCGATTGCTGAACAGGATAGAGAAGGAAAGGGTCCAGGTGATTTTCATATCACCAGAATGGCCCTGAAGAATATGGTACACATACTTACTCAGGCTGTGGGGGGGACAAGCCTTGGCCTCTTTGAAACAGACCAGATTTACTGCCCCAAGGCCCCTTACACCATCCTGCTTCTCAGTCACTGACTTTAACGGCATGGCTGCTGACACCCAAGTCCCAAAGGCTAGAGGTATTTTTATTGTTATTGCCACCTTATGCAGAGAAAGAGTATCCAATGTTAATAAGATTCACCAACGCAGATGAAATTTTGCCTGGTACAAAGACAGATTGCTAAACACTAGGGAATTATCTATCATCTGTAATTTAGTCTTTCTTCAATCTGGTTTTCAATAGTGTCTGTCCCTGGGTCAAGTTCTGCCTTGTCCATTCTCTTCCAGAAGCTTCTTCCCTCGCATTCATGTATCAAGACTTGTCTTTAGGGAGTTATGTATGTGTATATGAATCATCCAATTTGACCTCCTGTGTCATCTTGTGATCTCAGCTGTGTGCCCTCTTTCCTTCAGAAACCCATTTTTGACTAGATAACTAGAGACATTAGAAGACTTTACATGTAAAGTTGCCTTCCTGGTTGCCAATACATCTGTAAGGCATGTTTCCGAGCTGGCAGCTCTTTCTGGTTTCAAGGACAAGGTGATCTTGAGTGGATAAGACAACTTATTTCCATGGCTTATGCCTTTAATGAAAGGGCTTCTCCCTTCACCATCAGAGCTCACTACACCAGAGCCATTGGTGTCTCTTGAGCTTTTCATCATTAAGGATCTGTATCCCATATTTGCAAGCCCAGCACCTGGTCCTCATCACTCTTTCCCGAGGTGTACCTTTGTTGATGCAAGCTTTGGCTTCAAGCTGTCATCTGAGTGGTTTTTAGGTCCTTAATTTTCTTTTTTCAGTGGGCCTTATGGCAGTACTGTTTTTCTATGTTATTTCTTGGGGATGTCCCAAGGTCTATGAATACAAGTCCTGTACAATTAAGATAATGGGAATTTTGACCTATCTGTAAATTCCTTTACAGGGCAGCTCTAGCAAGCTTTTTGCCATTGTCCAATTACCTAAAGGTAGCCCACATATTGTCATGGTCCAAATTCCTTTTTTTCACTGGGGGAGTGGGGAGAAAGGATGAGATTTTAAGTTATGTATAAAAATCTGGTTTTATTTTTTATTTATTGAATGAGAAGTATGGGTTTCAGTAAAAGAAAAAAAAAAAGAAATGAAAAGAAAAAAAATTTAGACTAATCTAGATGGATGCTGCATCAGTCTTTGAATGCTCAGTTCGTAGTCTTTGAGCAGGCGAACAACGCTGATCACTCAGCTCTTTGTTTTCAGGCTGACTGCAAGTCACTGGCTCTCTGAAGTGCTGGGTTGTGGAGAGAGCAGAGCAGCTGGCTCAGGCTCACTAAGAGGCTGAGCCAGCTGCCAATCGAGGCATCTGGGTGGATCTTGGCTATATGGCCTGTTTTTTTTTGGTGCCTTAACAAGCTATGTTATGTCAGCCGATAGTGGGCTTTAGCCTGCTCTCAGCTGAAGCGTGTCACAGGAGTGTAGAACTGCACTCCTGTGATCCATAAGAGAACAGCAGCCAAAAAACCTATGGCTACACTTCTCCTTTAAGGGACACATAAGCAAGTCAAACAATTAGGATGTCAAATCGAGGGGTGGGCAATACAGCAGCTAACAGCCTCCGTAACAGTGAAACAAGTAGGGTCAACCTGCTGCTCTTTTAGCTGCTTGGAGGACCTTACACGGAAAGCTGGCATCAGTTATGTACAGAACATCCACCTGATAACATTTTGAGAATGTATGCACAGAAGACCAGGTGGTGGCTTGGCAAAGCTAAAAAAAAAACAAAAAAAAAAAAAACATGCAGATGCCTGATAACAAAAGGCCCAAGAAACATTTACTGATCTAGTAGCATATGCCTTCATAGGATAGGGTGGAACCTAATTCTTAAGCCTATAGGCTTGTATGATGTTTTGTTAAAATCACTGGGAAATGGTCGAATGCGAAGTTGGTTGTCCCTTATGGGGGACCTTCAGGGGTGAGAAAAATAAAATTAATTTGTGTTTATCTTACAGCTATCGCCTCCTTTAGAAAAAGTACTCTAACTACATCTAGACACCGAAGAGATATTTCCTTTGGATGTATCAGGATTGGACAAAGGGAAGGAAGAATAATGTCCTCGTTAAGGTTAAAAGGAAGAAAACATCTTTGTGTAAAATGAGAAAAAGCTCTTAAAGGCAAGTTAGCAAGTTTAGAGACATGTCTTGCAGAGAAAGCAGGACAGACTAGAATAAGGCCATCAGGCCCAGGATCTCATGAAGAAAGAGTTGGATGGCTCCTGAATTGGGGTCCAATCTGACAGTAAAGAATCTGGAGATGGCCCTTAAAGAAGGAAAACCCTGGACTAAGCAGTATCCAGTGGGAGACCCAGATCCTCAAAGCAATGGAGTTGTTTCTCGCACTGAGTTCTGAAGCCTTAGGATTCAACCAAACCATTGTAAAGTCCAAACACTCCATTGGACAAAGATAGAGGCTGTGCCAACTGTTATCCCAAGAGGAGGCAGTGTAGGTGTCACAGTATAGGAATGCCCTAAGGGTCCAGGTAAGCTAGTAGTATCTGGTGAACAGAATGCAGAAAAAAAAATGGAAGGGTTACAAACTGGTAGAGTTATGTCCCCTCAACAAAACAGAAGTAGCTAGCAGGCATCCTCAATGTTCAGAGGATAAAATGTCTCCCTGATTAAGGGAGGCAATAACCAGATTTGGAGGTGTTATGTGAAATCATTGGACCCATGCAAATCTTGCATGCCTTCAGATCCAGGAAAGGGGGAAAATCTCTCTTCTTGAACAAAAAACAGGTTGGAGTAGAAATCCTGAAACCTTTTCTTTTGCAATGATAGCAATAACTCCTTGATTGAGGTCTGTCAGGGTGGCGTGGAGATCTGGAGGACAAAAAGCAGGGTGTAGGCAGAGATAAAAAATTTGTAGCTCCCACTTGTTTTACCACATGCATCCATGATGCTCAGTCCACGTGTCCACAAAGGCAAACAGGCCCTCCACTTTGTGAAGAAGACTTGATTTTTTGGCTTGGAAGATTAAATATCCAGGCTCAGCGTTGGAAGAAGGTTCTAGATTGGGAGGTCTGGGAGAAACAAAAGCAATTCTTGGCGTCAGCAGCAACAAGTTTTGCTTGTGTGACACTTTAATTTCTTTTGTGGATTTAAAGAAAAGAAAAAGAAAAGCTTTTCCCACCAGTTGGTTTTTCTATAAATGTATATGTGCATTTATTATGTATAATTTTATATATTTATTTTTAAAGCAAAAAGTGGGCTTAGCCTTAAATTTATCCACAAATCGTTCAACACAGCAGGTCAATGCAGTCAGTATAATCTTAAAGTGATCAATAATAGAATGTCAACTTGATACTTAAACACGCAACAGGAACAGTTAGTGTTTTAAGACAAGAAATTGCTGTATCCACAATGGGAACAGCCCATTTTTTCTCTCTCCTTTAACAGACATTGTCCTGGAAAGTGGGGAAAAAAATATCAGTAGTAGTCCAGTCACTGTACAGACTAGGTTTATGTAGGGAATGTACTACAAAAATTTTTACTGTCTTGATGTCCATGTTTTATGTTACATCTATATTTTAGGGCGTAACAGTAAATGTGGTTTTACAGTGTACAAGGAAAGGATGGTACGATGTAATGTAGGTGAGTATGTGTATTGAGCTCCAGCAATTCTCTGTACAGCTGTGAAGAATTTCGGAGAGCTCTTACGTCATCTAACCAGAGTCCATAGCTCCCAGGATTGCCAAGAGTTATCGGTCAGGAGAAGAGTTCCCACCAGCGAAAGAGGGGAGGAGAGTGAGCTAGAGTTTTACTGTCACACGACCACTCCAAAAACCAGCATTCAAGAGCAAATTTATTACAAAATGTAGACAAGTTAGATCAGGCCAAGGGGTAGCATTAGTAAACTGGTGAATTGTGATGCTTTTCCTTCTACTTTTAATAAACAAAACATTCAGATTATATGTTTTTCCTTTAAAAAAAAAAAAACCCCCACAAGATATAAAATATCAAAGTCATAATCTCTGATAAATAGCATAATATGTGTGCATTCTGTAGAGACTGACCTGTGTTCTGCCTGGGCTCATATTTTTTATATAAGAAATTGTCAAAGTGCTGCAATATTTCATTTTCACACTTTCTAAATGTATTCTTTTCAGCTACAATTAAGAAAAATAACAAATACATTTGTTCTTATGCTTGTTACAGGTTTTTTTAAACACTGCTGTAACTTACAGTCCTTATTCTTATCCGTAAAACATAGAAAACTTCAGATCCCTCCCCCAATTTCAAATAAAAAGTCAAATACTGTAGTGCTACACTCTGCAGTCACAACTTGCCAAACAAAAGGTTTGTCTATAAGTAAAAACACAAACACTATTTATACACCATATGTATTTCACAAGGCTTTAGAGCACAAAAAAAACAAGGTTTCATAGACATTTTGGAAATGAGAATTATTAAGAAACAAATACAACTAAACTGCCATATATAAAAAAACAAAAAAAAACAAAAAACAGCTTTGAACATAGTTCAGGAAAGTAGTTCATGCTGCTCATCTATCAGCCAATGCCCAGGTTCATCTGCACTGGAGTGTCCGGCTATAAAAAGGTTTGAGGCAGCAGGTCTGAATAAAAACCTTCAAAAGAGTCGAAGTCCAGCTTTGATATGATTCAATTCACTCTGACTCCAGAACAGATTTTCAGATGATGGCATATTTTGGGAGCTGTAAACAAACAATATAATTTACATTTTTCATTAACTTGGTAAAAAAAAATAAAATCAACCTTGATAAAATTTGACATGGTTAAACCCTTTACACAATCTTCTGGCATTGTCCATTAATGCATAGGAGGGAGAGCAGCTTCTCTATCATGTGACCCCGATACCCCACTGGTTTCTGATAGGAACATATGATGAGCTGAGAGCACACAATTACACAACCTCAGCTGTGGTCGCATATGTGGGGCAGCTGGGCATTAAAGTCCACCTACCCTACTGCTGCATATATACGTTACACAGACAGCAAGTGGTTAAGATTGTTTGCTGTTGACAACAAGAAAAACATCTACAGTATATACTAGTGATGGGCTAAGTATTTTAGCTACCCTTATTCTGTGCACTTGTTGACCTGATTCCCCACAGTGGAAAACAGAATCTTATCCATATTTATAAACTCACTTACAAAGCACTTTAGGAGATAATAACGTACTACATGCAGCACAGGGTATTGCTATCAGCCTCAGTAAAGATACATAATACAGATTTATTTTACACATCAATTTTCTTTATTTATATTGTAACTGTAATGTCTACCTTCATTTTGTAAAGTGCTGCGCAAACTGTTGGCGCTATATAAATCCTGTACAATAGTAAATACTGGTAGTTGATTTGGGAGTAGTGAAAAAAAGGAGGAACAGCACAATCCACAAAAATACACAATGATGGACCAGGGATGTACAGAGGACAAAAAAATGTCAAGACTGCATTGATTGCTACTTACCACATCACAATACTCTGTCCATTCTTCCTGGCCTCAGACTCCTGTTGTTCCAGGACAGACATCATAGAATAGCTATCAATCAGAAGGCAGTTGGGGTCCTGCGTCTGGCCTGGCACCAGTCCTAGTGGGTACTCACTCCACTTAACAAATTCTGCAAAAATAAATAGATCCTTAACCAAAATGCACTCAGTCATATTTGTTTCCTATCCAATGTTAACGCGGACTAACAAGAGTACAATCAGAACACAATACTCTATTAAAAAATAAGTAAATATATACACACACACACACACACACACACACACACACACATATATATATATATACTGGTAGAAAGCACCTCCTGAAACCTTATTTTTTCTGTCCCTGTGTGACACTCCTACTTTCGGTTTCGTGTTTTTTCTTTTTTAAGTAGGGAAGGTTAGTACCTCTTTCAAAATGAATCTCAAAAGCAGGGTCACAGAAAGCAACTCAATCCTACTTTTTACCATTGTCAGTGGGACAGAAATGAAGGTATCAATATGTTACAGTTGGCAGCAGGAAAAGAGGGGGACTCCCAATAGAAACACTTATA
The DNA here is from genome assembly GCF_062004578.1 of Staurois parvus. Taxonomy (NCBI): domain Eukaryota; kingdom Metazoa; phylum Chordata; class Amphibia; order Anura; family Ranidae; genus Staurois; species Staurois parvus. The sequence goes on along the minus strand of NW_028318161.1, from coordinate 339,832 downwards.
CTGGTGACAACAGTCAAAAGAAGGATTTTCTGTAACTTCCTTTAGAGCCTCTAGCAGTACCATGGACAGCAACAAAAGCCAAGGCTGTATGAAAAAGGGAAGTCTGACTACTTGTTGAAAGCCCTAATAGAATTATTGAATCAGTCAAAAGCATTTTTGAAATTCTAAAGAACCCCATTCATCAAGGCTTCATGAAAAATTTGTATTTTAGCTGAAGTGCCAGAGGCCTCTTCAGGTTAATGGCTGTCACACTGGAAATATTATATTCAATTGAATAGACTCTACACATTAGTCATTGTGAAGGTGTATTTATTTGGAATTGTGCATATCCGATCTACAGCAGCCAAGCAATAAAAGCCAGAAAGGAGGAAAAAAATAAATAAATAAATTTAAAAAAAAAGGAGAATTTTGTACTTTGGAATACTTTGCAGAACACAAAACACGGAGTCAAGGACCATGGATTACATGCCGCTACCTTCAGGTGACTGGACACCAGGAACAGCATTGCCATTTTTTGCTGACTGATCACGAAAAAAAGTGGGAAATTTGAAAAAGTTTTACTTTTGACTGCTGGTGATTGCTGGTGCTTGTAGTTGTTTTATTTTCTTCTTTGGGTCTTGCTAAAAGCTTTTACTTTTTTAAATCCCTTTTTCTGTCACTTTTTAAATTGCATTTTTTTTCTTCCTTTCCTTGTCTTCCGTCAGTCTGCTAATTAAGGGGAGGGGTTAATTGGTCACAGGTGATACAGGTCCTATATAACTTGCTGTAGAGCTCGGAGCTTGCTCATTTTGAGCTTGCCTGTATTTTGCTTGCCGGACCTTTGACCAAGTGGACATTTGATAAGTGGAGTTAAAAACCGGAAGAGAAAACAGGAGATTATAACAGGAGTCTACTAACCTGCGACAACTGATATTTTCTATTAATTTTGTAAGTGGGATATGAGTGCTAGCAGGGTTGAAGGTTTTGTGAAGTGCACAGTGTGCAGCATTTATGCAGTAATGGAGCAACAGCTCCAGGATGGATACCACTGCGACAGATGTTGCCCTTCTGGAAACTCTCATTAGAGATCTGGAGGAGCAAGTTGCAACACTGGGTAGAACTGACAACCTTAAAAAGGGGTCTTCTGCTCTCTGAGCAGGTAGCTAATGGGATTGATGTAGAGGACGAAGGGGCTAAATCAGGATTATCAGGTAGGAAGATGGGTTACTGTAATGAGAAGGAGTGGTAGGGGCTCACAGAAAAGGACGGCTGGCCCTGGGTTTGTGCACCCAAACAGATTTATCAAGTTGGGTGAAGATGTGGGTGCAGCAAGCTCAGGGGTGGCAGCCCTGGATGTCACTGCTATCTCTAACAGCTGGGAGGGCAGACCATCTGGGAGGGGTGGTGAGGGTAGTGCAGAAAGGCCTAGACAGCTGGTGTTAGTAGGGGATTCTATAATCAGAAGGACTGAGAGAATAATTTGTCACCAGGATCGCCGCAACTGAATGGTTTGCTGTCTCCCTGGTGCCAGGGTTCGGCATGTGGTGGACCGGGTTGATAAATTTCTGGGAGGGGCTGGGCATGACCCAGCTGTCTTGATTCATGTTGGAACCAATGACAGAATACATGGAAGGTGGAGGCTCCTTAAGAATCAATTTACAGAACTAGGCTGCAAGTTGAAGGGAAGGACCTCCAAGGTGATATTCTCTGAAATATTACCTGCGCAACTCAGGAGAGACAGGGGGAGATTAGAGAACTCAATGCATGGCTGAAGACCTGATGTGAGAGGGAAGGATTTGGGTTTCTAGAGCACTGGGCTGACTTTTCATTGGGGTCCATTCTATAGGCTAGAGATGGTCTGCACCTAAATGGAAGGTGTGCTGGGGGAGAAGTTTATGGGAAGGCTGGAGGAGTATTTAAACTAGGATCGAGGGGGGAGGGAGAATTAGATTATAATGTGGTAGCAGATCAGACAGGGGTCAGTACTTATTGGTGGGTGGAATGGGGAAAGATGGAGGGAGGCTATGGAAGATAAAAAGGTTCCCATTTTACAAACAACCAGTGGAATTGGTACCATTTGTATGAAAATAAAAAATAGGGATGCAAGGTTGGCCCTTCTACATTGCCCAATTCTGGGTCTGTCTAGATCTCAGCAGAAACTGGCATCCTACCTATTTATTTTGGCCAAACATGCCATAGCTCAAGCTTGGAGAACCCCTTCGGTTGTCTTCCAAGGGGTGAAGACCCGGATGAATGATATGCTGATCAATGAACAGATGTCTAGCGTTCTTCATGATTCTCATCCGAGATTTGTTAAGGTTTGGGAACCTTGGATACGATATTCCTTGCCATCCCTGCTCCCTTACTAGTTATGACCCCTTATAATTACTGCCTGTGCTAGCCCTGGATCCGTGACTTTTCTAGTCTCCCTTTCCTCTGTTTTCTTTCGGATTACTTTTTTTTTTTTTTTTCTTTTCTTCTAACCTTTTTTTTTTCCTCTTCTCTTTACGGTATTATGTTGGACTACTGCCAATAATATTTGGTTCAGCTGTTTACCGTCCTTCCTTGCGGTTATTGGACATTTTATTATTTGGCTAATACAAGTCAGGAGGATGTACCTGTTCCTGAGTTACTGTTATGCTCGGCCCCTGCGTGGGCGTATATTGAGCTTGTTGTGTTCATAAAACAAAACTTTCTTAATAAAAAAAATATTGAAACAGAAAATAAAAAATATGCAAAATACATGTGAACAAGGTGTCAATTAATTAAAGTGTTTGCTCACCAATGCCAGAAGTCTGCCAAGCAAAATAGGTGAGTTGGAAGCTTTGGTGCATGAAGAGAACTATGAAGCCAAGATTCAGGAATACCAATTAAATCAATCTTCACATGACTGGGCCATTAATATTCCTGGCTATGTTCTCTTTTGGAGAGACAGAGTAAATAGGAAAGGTGGTGGTGCTGTCTCTATGTGAGAAGTGATCTCAGAGCGAGGGTGAAAGAGGACCTAGTTGATGGAGAGTATGATGAAGCTGAAGTATTATGGGTGGAACTGCACATGAGGGTGCATACTACAAAGGTAATCGTTGGAGATAGTTATAAGTCTCCCAGTGTTAATGAGGAGGAGGAAACTCAGCTCCTTGCACAGATCAAAAGGGCTGCAAGCGCTGGGACAGTGATAATAATGGGGGATTTTAACTACCCGGAAATTGACTGGAGTAATGATACTGCAGGAACAGTTAAAGGGCATACATTTTTAAACCTACTACAGGACAATTTTATGGTACAGTTCATAGAGGCCCCTACTAGGAATGATGCTCTGCTGGACCTGGTAATCTCAAACCATGCAGAGCTTTTTACGAATGTCCATATAAAAGAACATCTGGGTAGAAGTGACCATAACATGATTTAATTTATTGTTCGCTATAAACAGCAAGCACATACGGGAAAAATAAAAACGCTCAATTTCAAGAGAGCTAATTTTCCAAGGCTGAGAGCTTCTCTCCAAGACTTAGACTGGGAGGGAATATTGGCATAGATGAACACAAAACAAAAATGGAAGTTCTTCAAAAAGACTGTACCATAGTGTGAACATACTGAAAAATATATTTCCATGGGCAACAAGTTTAAAAGGCTAAAAATCAAACCTATCTGGCTTACAGCCAAAGTTAAAAAGGCTATAGATAATAAGAAAAGAGCATTTATTAAATCTAAAAATGAAAAACTGCTATCATCGTTTAAACATTACAAAGAATATAACAGAATATGCAAAAAGGAAATAAAGGCCACAAAAATTTAAAACGAACAACAGATTGAAAAAGATAACAGGACCAACCCCAAAAAATTCTTCAAATATATTAATAGTAAAAAGGTTTGGTCTGAGCATCTAGGCCCTTTACAAAATAATCTAGAGTGGGTGACTGGGGACAAAGAGAAGGCAAAATGTATTTAATATCTTCCTCAGCTCTGTATATACAAAGGAGCATGGGGGAGCTCTTGTACATAATGGGCATGGTATTGACACAGCTACAGATGATTCACATTGGCTCACAAATGAAATGATCCAAAAATATTTAGACAGAATAAAGGTGAATAAAGCACCTGGACTGGATGGCATACACCCACGGGTCCTTAAAGAATTGAGCTCTGTAATTTCAAAGCCATTGTTTCTCATTTTTAGGGACTCTTTAATGACTGGCATAGTACCACTGGATTGGTATAAGGCCAACGTGGTGCCAATATTTAAAAAGGGGTGAAAATCTTTACCAAGTAATTATAGACCAGTTCGTTTAAATTCTATAGTTGGGAAGATACTGGAGAGTTTAATAAAAGACCACATGGATGAGTTCTTGCTGGAAAAAAATATTTTAAGCAACAGACAGCATGGATTCATGAAAGACAGAAGTTGTCAAAGAAATCGGATTTCTTTTTATGAGGAGGTGAGCAAAACATTGGACAGAGGAGTGGCTGTGGACGTGGTATACTTGGATTTTGCAAAAGTGTTTGACACAGTTCCCCACACACGGCTAATGTGTAAGGTAAAGTCTACGGGCTTGGAAAAATCCGTATGTAAATGGACAGAAAACTGGCTAAAAGATCGTATTCAAAGAGTAGTGGTTAATGATTCATACTCTGAATGGTCTGGGGTCATCAGTGGTGTACCCCAGGGTTCAGTGTTGGGACCCTACTTTTTAATATATTTATAAACGATATATGGTCTGAGATTAGAAATCCCATTTCAGACTTTGCAGATGACACCAAGCTGTGCAGTGGAATAATGTCCTTACAGGATGTCTCCAACTTACAAGCCGACCTCAATGTATTGTTTAATTGAGGAAGACTATGTGGCAAATGAGGTTTAACCGCCCCCCACCCGCCATATAGTCCACTGACGGGCGCAAGGCGCCTCTCTCGTTCTGGGAGGACATCATATGACGTCCTCCCATTCTCACCACGCATGGGCGGCTCCGGGAGCGCGCAGAGCGGCGATCGGCGGTGTGCTGTGTCCCTCGGACACAGCGGATCACCAATCCACGGAAAGAGCCAAAGATGTCGGCTTGGTCATGTGATCAGCTGTGTCCAATCACAGCTGATCGCATGTAAACAGGGAAAAGCTGGTTATCGGCATTTCTCTCCTCACGAGCTGTCACGCTGACAGCGCGAGAGGAGAGCTGGTAATTGGCATTCCTCGGAGGGGACAAGTGCACTGATAATCAGGGTGCTCTAATGATCAGTGCAGCCCCAGCAGTGACACCTGTGAGTGTCCATCAGTGTCAGCTCTCAGTGCTCATCCATGCCACCTGCCAGTGCCCATCAGTGCCACATTTCAGTGCCTTGCAGTGCACATCAATGCCACATATCAGTGCCCATCTGAGCTGCCTTTCAGTGTCACCCAGTGCCACCAATCAGTGCCACCAGTCAGTGCCACCAGTCAGTGCCACCAGTCAGTGCAAGTCAGTGCCACCTAACAGTGCAGGTAAGTGCCACCTAACAGTGCAGGTAAGTGCCACCTAACAGTGCAAGTCAGTGATGCCTGTCAATGCCCATCAGTGCCACCTACCAGTGCCTCCCCATCAGTGCCACCTATCAGTGTACATCAGTGCAGCCTATCAGTGCCCATCACTGCAGCCTCATTAGCGCACATCAGTGAAGGAGAAAAATCACTTATTTACAAAATTTTATAACAAAAACAAAGAAGAAACAGGTTTTTGTTTTCAACATTTTCAGTGGTTTTTGGTTTAAAAAAAATAAAAAACCCAGGAGGTGATTAAATACTACCAAAATAAAGCTCTGTCTCAAAAAATTGCTAAAAATTTCATACGGGTACAGTGTTGCATGACCGCGCAATTGTCATTCAAAGTGTGACAGCTCTGAAAACTGGAAATTGGCCTGGGCAGGAAGGGGGTATAAGTGCCCTGTAGGCTAGTGGTTAATGTTGATAAATGTAAGGTTATGCACTTGGGGCTTAAGAATATGCATGCATCCTACATACTAAGGGGGTACAACTGGGGGAATCAATGGTGGGGAAGGATCTGGTAGATCACAAGCTGATTAATGGCATGCAATGCCAAGCTGCGGTTTCTAAAGCGTGCAAAATTCTCTCTTGTATTAAAAGAGGTATAGACTCCAGAGAGAGATATCATATTACCCCTGTACAAATCATTAGTAATGCGGTTTAGACATTAATGGCTGTGTGTTGAGTTATTTTGAGGGGACAGCAAATTTACACTGTTATACAAGCTGTACACTCACTACTTTACATTGTAGCAAAGTGTCATTTCTTCAGTGTTGTCACATGAAAAGATATAATAAAATATTTACAAAAAATGGGAGGGGTGCACTCACTTCTGTGAGATATTGTAAAAGCCCTTTTTTGGGCAGTTTGTGTTTTTGATGTGTCAGCTCTCAGTCACTGTCTCCCACAATCTCCTGCCTCTAAATCCCCCGATCACATGCATTCCCCAAGGAAACAAAATTATGTTCAAGCACTTTTCCTAGGCATATTCTACTGTTGTCACCATTTTAAAAAAAAGGCTGGTGGAAAAAAAACATTACATTCAGGAACAATTAGGAAATATGCCCTGTAAAAAACATGCAACTTGTTATCACCGTAGTGGATGTACAGATGGACATGCTGTAAAGAGACTTTAGGACATCAGCAGCATTATCAAAGGATGAAAAAGGAAATAAAACCCTTCTCAATCCTCGATTGTTAAGAAACAGAGCATTTTGCTATCTACATGACATTCAGTAAAGCTTTGCATTTCCTTAAACGCACCTCCTGGTGTCTACAAGCCCTACAATCATTTCTCCTTATGTATTTTCCCAGTAGCACTCCCTACACTATTCCTATCACAACCAATCAAGGAGATATGGCTGCTGTCACCTCATCCTTTTATAGTCAAAGGGATGGCTTTCCAAATGCTCCCTTATTGCCCATTTTAAGCCAGCTGACCTACATTCAAAGGCTTATGGTTGCCATAGAAAACTCCTGAATTATTTTGCTGGTTCTTCAAACCTTAGACATGCAGGATTTGCTGCAAACCCATGATAGCAGGGAAACTGAACCCCAACAGCTGCCACACTTTTATTATCCAGTTTTTTCCCACCCTTTCAAGTAATATAGGAAAAGGTTTAGAGACCCCAAGCACCCCCCCTTTCCTTGGCCTCCTGCAGTGTTTCAAATTCAATCCTTGGGATACGCTTTTTCCATATTAATATACGATACACAATCTCCAACCATTTAAAAATAGATCTAGGAAGCCACACTGGTGCATTATGTAAAACATATAGCAATTGCAGCACCCATATCATCTTTATAAGGTTGACTCTCCCCACTACTGAAAGGGATCATTTGCACCAGCTTGTAATTTTCTGTATAAATTTAGCCAGCAGGGGGTTTTGATTTGAGTTAACATATTGAGAGATATCTCTATGAATAGTATTCCCTAAATATATAAATGATTCAACCATCTTTATTGGGGAGGCATCCGGTGGCAAGGGATCCCGAAGAAGGTCTAGTAGTAGGAGGGTAGACTTACTCCAAAAGGTATAATCCACTTGGATGTACAAAGTAGTTGTGATATGTACGATTTTACTAACACGTCAAAGTTGCAAAATTGTGCTTAGGCATTAAGATTTGTTTTACCCTTAGGCATGAGGGGATTAAGCTACTTTGGGGCATTTGTCATGCATAGGGCAGCCTATGCTATGCATGTTTGCGTGCAAGAAAAACACGCGTGGTAATGCATGTTTCTGCTATGCTCAGGTGTGAATGCCATGTGCTTGGGAGGAGAGTATTTAGGCAGCAAGGATGACTTGGGAGCAAATGTTAGAGTTAAATAAACAAATCAATAAAAATGAGCTTATCAAATTCGCATAGGAATACTTATTATCTAATGGTGATGCAACTTCTGTGAGTGTTTAACATAGAAGTCTATGATGCTGGTAGCAGGGCACCATTGAAAACAATGTGATTTCCCTTGTCATGCAATTCTGTGCCTATCAGAAGTCTCACTAGTGTCATGGGGGCTAGTGACATGTGCGTTCAGGTGTGTTCTTGATGCGTGTTGCTGTGTTCCAGTACAGTTCAATGCAAAAAAATTGCAGAAATTTTCATTTCTGCACTGGAACAAACTGCACTGGCGTGAACTATGCCATTGTACTCCATATAACCTACTGTGCATGCATCTTTGATGCAGAAAAAAAAATGCACAGGATTCCATCTGGTATGAAACGGCCCTAAATAATATAAACGGATTTGGGTTATTTTCACCAAACAAATGAAGCAGAATACATTTTGCCCTAAATTTATGATGTATTATTTGCAAAATCTTATAACAGAAACACGCGTTTTTTTTCTTTCTCCAAAATATTCTGTCTTTTTTTATTTGGCAAAAAATAAAAATACCAGTGGTGATTAAATGCCATCAAAAGAAAGCTCTATCTGTAGCAAAAAAAAATAATTATTAGAGTTTAATTTGGGTACAGTGTAGCATGACTAAAGTAATTGTCATTCGAAGTGTGGTAGCGCTGAAAGCTCCAAATTGGCCTGGGCAGGGTGTCCAGTATTGAGGTGCTTAAATGACACTAATTACATGACTAATTAAATAATTGAATGACACTAAATGACACAGTCACTAACTGACACTCAGTAGACTAGACCAAGTCCTAATCCAATGAATCTACTTTTTTCAACAGACCTTTACATGTGTACACATCTTTGTGGGTCTATTCTGACCTTAATCTCTCTGTGCATCAAAAACATGATTACATTTACAGGCAACGGTCTTTCCAGGAGTCTTCCAGGACAGCTTACATGAGAGATACCGGCTCGAGGAAGACCTTCCCCTTCATCGGATTCAGAATCCACCTGAGCGTCCTGAGCATGTAAAGACAGAAAATTTACAGGAGTGTAGTCACTAGAAAGAGGAACAGACTGAAATGGAAGGCCCATCCAACAGCATAGATCTAACTGAGCATAATGTAGAAATAATTTCTGCATAGAGCGAATAAAATTCTTAATAAAAGGCGACTGAATCAGGGCCTGCAACAGACAAGATACACTTCTCACAGATATTTTTAGTGTATGAATTTGAGAGTTTGGAGCCACAGCTTCCACATTCCCTCCTAGGCTTGCAAAACTGCTCTGCAAATGCGTAGCAAAAAGAGGAGAAAATCAGAGGAAAAGCATGAGCATCAAACAAATGACAGATTTAGGCCCTCCCCCCCCCCCAAATACCTCAGCTGCAGGAGGCTTGGAACCATCAGAGGAAGTGCCTTGGTTGGGCTTGGGGGTGTTTGATTTTTGTCTCTGTGTCTCCCTCCTCCATAATGGGATGCACAGAGCCTTGTGCTAGCTGCAGTAACAGTATTCAGGCCTTTGGACCGATTCTTTGGTCCTTCCTCTTTCTACCACAGTGCCTCCTCATTTTAAAGATGGTGCCCTGGTGTGTCCCCATGACCGCCAGAAGTGTGTCATCTTGAGGCGCCAGAAGTGGCAGCATCTTAGAATAACCTTCCGGCTGCTTCAATAAGCATCAGAAGCGACACCAACACCATTTTGGAGGAGTCCAAGAAACCAAGTGAACTGCCATCTCCCAGGAAGACCGCAAACTACCTGGGCGAGAAGTATCCGCTAAATGGAGCGGTGGGAGACATCTGCTCTGAACCCAGGCCCAGCCATTTATTAGTGAGCCACTCCACAGAGCGGGCGCGATACTCCAGGAACACAACCATTGGGGCAGTAGGAGCTTCTGGAATCGATCCACCACCACCTGGAGAGCGAGGGCCAGGAAAAAATATATCAAAAGGGAAGTCTCTTTCAGGTTACAGCAAAGTCTCAAGGCTGTACCCAAATGTAAGCCAGAAGAACAGAGAAAGCAATAGCAGGTAACCACAATGAGTAAAAAACAACAAACATAGTGGTGTGTTCACCTGGAAGGTCAGAAATACAACAACAACTGAGGATGGGGGGAAGGGGGGGCTTTTTAAACTGCTTCTGTATGAGGGCTCCAACCTCCCATAGAGGGTGGAGCCAGTATCTCTCATGTAAGCTGTCCTTGCAGACACTGTGGGAAGAGAGTTGGCCTTAATCAGCTCCAGTTGTCCAAGAGACAAACGGTTATTTCATTTTGAATTTGTCGCAAACCAATGCACCAAAATGATAGTGTCTCAAATAAGAACTAGCTGAATTTGGCGCGAGACTCACAGACAGGAAGAAAAGTGGCACAAATGGTTAAACTTTGTTGCAATGCATTAACAATGGCTATTAATGCTGGAAAAGTGGCGTACGACCTTTCTTGGATTCCCCCGATAATGTTTAGGGTTTTAACAGGGGCGGACTGGCAACTCATGGGGCCCCCAGGCAATAGGGGATCATGGGGCCTCTGTGTCTTTGCCCACACTCAAACCACACCCAAAACAGCCTATGAGAGATATCATGGGCATCTCATGGAGCCCCCCACTGACTCCGGGCCCTCGGGCAGTGCCCGAATGCCGCAATGGTCAGTCCACCCCTGGGTTTTAAGCAATGTTCAGGCCTAAAATTATTTATACATTCGTGCAAAAAACTCAAATAACACTGGTAATGAAAAGGTTAAAGTGGTTGTTAACCTTTGAAATTAAAAATGAAATGTGGATCCTGGCTGCTCTCCCTTTCCACGGCTATCTGCACCTGTCACTTCTTGGAGTTTTCCTCACACCAGAAAACCCATAGTGATGACCGCGCCCCTCCCCCCCCCTTCACCCACACCGCGATGCACCCCCCCCCCCCCCCACACACACACACACACACACACACACAGCAGGTGACTGTCTCAGATGTTCATGTTTCCCAATGAGATGGTGCAAAGGTGTGTGGGTCCATTCCCCCCACTCAGTATTTCTCAGTTTTCAAAAGGCGAGCAGGGATCTGAGGTCACACATTGCACAAAGTTGATTGTAATGCGATACTATCTAATCTGTTTACTTTGGAGGCTGTAGGGGAAAGATAGCTACAGATAAACAAGTACAGCTTATGTGGGCTTATGTAAAGGTTATTGATCACTTTAAGGGCTCGTTCACACCAAAGGTGCATGAAAACTGATGGAAACTGACGTGCAGGTTTAACCTGCAGAGACATCAGTTTACATCAGTTTTCATGCACGCTTCAATGAGTTTTATACACATTGCAGATTCCGGTGCAGAAAAAATCTGCACGATACTAGTGTTGTGGTGTGAACAGGGCACATAGAGAACAATTAATTTTGTTGTGAACTTACAGAAAAACTGATGTCTCTGCACAGTGGTGTGAACAAGCCCTAAGGGAATGGGAGCACCTCCACGCAATTATGCTCCCCAATTTAAGTGTTGTATAGGAGTATGTCCTTAGGTTGCTATTCCCATAGAACAACGCCTTACAAACACAATACAGAGTACAATTACCAAGTATTTAAGTGTGCAGACCTTAGTTTTCATTAAAATGCAAGCAATAGATTTTAATTGGGCCTTTGTTAGCTGGTTGGGCCAATGTTCGGAAATGTCATACTGTACAAGCCTCAAATAAGTGTATGACTGTGGAACAGTTTCTCTCCCAGCAACCAGTTAGCCTCTCCTTTCCTGTAGCATGTGCCTTGTACATATAAGCAAGACACTGATTGGTTGCTAGAAGCAAAAAGACATACAGTATAGGTTAGTGGGAAGAAACTTTATCCACAAGGACATGTGTTCCATTTTGGTTTTAGTGAAGGGACTAATGATTGAATACCTGAGCTTACACTCCATGCAGAGCCCTCCAATGCAGCTCTTCTCTCAGATGCAGTTTTCATATTGATCATCTCTATATATTCTTCCTCGTATGTGTCTGTGATCATATCCTCATCTTCCATGTGCTCACTCATATCTTCGTCTTCATCCTCAGGTGAAGATCTGTCCCAATGATTGGAAACTTTGATCTTTGACTCCTGCTTTATTTTCCACTGCAGGCTTTCTACAGTGTATATAGGCTGGCTGCTGTAGTCTACAGAAACATCTGTGTCTTCATTCTGGGTGTATATGGAACAGAGGCATAGAAGCTTCTCTTGGGTGGTTGAAGGCAAGCGAGGCTTCATATACATAAAGATTCTGGTAGAGGGGGATACAAAGCAAAGTGCGTAAATTCCAAACATGTTTCTCATGTGTCTCCAATGCAAGACCTTTTACCCAACTCTCATTTTCTGAAGCACCCCTTCTCATCTCTTTAATGCAGCCAAAGAAACAGGGCCTTTGTCATCACCTGCATCATAGAAACCAGTTACACCTGCACAGCAATCAGGCTGGTAAACAAAACTACCTTTTAATAAAAAATGGCACCACTACTGTATTCTCCAGAGCTGGTTCAACAGGCAGATTCTGGTTTAGGGAGGATGCTATACAATAGTTTTTTTTCCTCACAACAAGCAATCCAACTACATTTAGTTACATTGTGGATTTTATATGAAAACCAGAAGTAGAATAATATACAGCAGGGGTCTCCAAACTTTCTAAAAAAGGGCCAGGTTTTTGTCCTTCAGACTTTAGAGGGGCTGGACTGTGGCCAGTGGGAGTAATCATCACATTTGTTATTAGATGGAGGAACAGTGCATCATTGTTTGTATCATTTGGAGAAATGGTGCCCCATAGGTAATGTCAACTGGAGAAATGGTGCCCAATTGTTGGTGTCAGTTGACAGAATAGTGTCTTGTATCAGTGGAAGAAATAGTGCCCCAAGGGCCAGATAAAGGCAAGCAAAGGGCCACATTCGGCCCCTGGGAGTTTGGAGACCACTGATATAAAGCAATAGACTGTACTAGTTGACATTTCACTAAACTCACATTCACTACCACTGTACATAACCAGCTCACTTACAGCCTTAGCAGCTGTGGGGTTGTCTGGCACGGATACTCCAGGCACTTCTGCATCAGATGTTTCCACTGTAAATACACTCTATGATTAAACAGCTTCCATTTGCTTTTCACAGTTGCCTGGGTGCGGGAAGGGACTGTGGTTTTTCCATCTAAATAAAAGATAAAAAGTTGTCATTAGTAGGAATCCCATGTTCACAAAGGCTTCCCAAAAGGAAAAACAAAATGCTTATGTCCACACATTACATGGAAGGAGACGTGTCAAGATATACTTTTTGAAACGTGCAGCTAAACATTTTAAATCATATATAAAGTTAGGAAAAGAGAAATTCTAACTTTTATGCAAATGCCATATCTTGGCGTACAATACATATCTTAATCGTACAGTACAGGTCCATAGACCCTGGGACATCCCCAAGCAAAGAGTTAGAGGGGTGAGTAAAACACAGGAACAGGTTACTAATTAGGTGTGTTCTGAAAGCAATTGGTTCCACTAGATTTTAGTTAGGGGTATGAGAGTAAAGGGGGTTGAATACAAAATGCACGCCACACTTTTCACATATTTATTTGTAAAATATTTTGAAAGCCATTTATAATTTTCTTTCCACTTCACAATTATGTGCCACTTTGTTTTGGTCTAGCACATAAAATCCCAATAAAATAAATTTACATTTTTGGTTGTAACATGACAAAACGTGGAAACTTTCAAGGGGTATGAATACTTTTTCAAGGCATTGTATAAGGGTTGACTAACACCCTCAGAAGGCATTTGTAAGCAGCATAACTGAAATCACCATTGTACAGGAACAGGCATATCCTGGCAGATATGAAAAGATAAGCAGGTCGTTAGGTGGAAATAAACATGTGTATATAAAAAAGGTATCTTACAAGGGGGTTACAGCACAGTGAGCATAACCTATTGCACCATCAAAAAAATACAGCAACTTCAGGCATCCCTGCCCTTTTTAAATTACGGACCAGTGAAAATGGAGATAGATATTGGCGATTAGGTTCAAGAAACTTTCCATATATACAACACAAAGGATACTAAAAAGAGGTGTAACCATCTACTAACCCTTACATAATCATAGCAAGCTCTTGCTTAAAAAAAAAAAAAAAAAAAAAAAAAAAAAAGAAGATCTTTAGTTTGCATATAATGCATGTTCAAGCTGTCAAAGTGATGCCTCTCTAGCCAGTTCCTACTCTATCCTGATTATTGACCTGAACTATGCAGTGAAAATAGAGATATGGGTGTTCAGGTCCTAAATTTTTATTATTATTATAATACAGGATTTATATGGCGCCAACAGTTTACACAGCGCTTTACAACATAAATAAGATGTATTACAATATATGAAAACTAAGAATCCCACTTTGTATAAGCAAAAGTTGCTATAAGTATATAAGGAATAATAAATAGTTATAACTGTTTGGTATCTCATGTTTTCTATATATATGGAAGCCGTTTAGGACCTGAGCACCCATATCTCCATTTCCACTGCATAAAGAAGGTCAGTAATTTAAAATGGCAGAAAGGCTTGAAGCTGCTGTATTATTTTTTTAATGGAGAAATATGTTATTCTCACTTTCCTGTAAACCCCTTGTATTATACTTTAAATATTTCAGTGGTTTCTTTGGGGACACACCTGGTTGTGTACATAGATACGTTTTTACCTGCTGGTGCTGTCCACCCGCCTAAACTTCTATTTACAATATATATGGCAATATAATATATATGTATGGTGGGCCATATGAACATAACGACGGACCGCCCCAGAACTAATCACAAGGCTGTAGAATGAGGTCCTTCGTAAAAGAGGTTTTACTAGATTGAAAGAAGAGTAGGCCTCCGAGATAACCTGTTCAACTGGTGCTTATGGGAGGAATACAGAATGTCACTAGGAAGAACCTGAAAGACAGAATCCCTGCAGGCAGTCTTTTTGGACATCATTTTTGATAAATACCCCTGACAAAAAAGCTTTTGCCTAAATGACAGAAAGGATGTAACCTCTTTGTAAGAAGGATATATTTTTATAGTGCTACACACTCTGCAAGGGGAATGGGAGGAGTTCCCTTTATGTGGGTGCCAGAGACATCAGGAATGCCTGAGGCTTGAGTACTGCCTGGAAGGCAGGTTAAAGGAAATATCCACCTCAGGTATTAATTGATAAGTTCTGTGGTTGTGCTCTGTTGGTGCAGAGACTCTTAGAGTGAGGGTTCAGGTAAGCACAAGATGGTAAAAGTAGATTGGCTTAGAAATAAAGCCAGTGAGCCAGATTAGAAGTGTACACACAGAGAAAAAAAGGACAAGGGCAAACCAAGTCCTAAACAAAGGTGTAAAGAACAGATCTGGGGCAAAGCAGTTAGCAGTGCTGCCAGAAGAAAACGGTGTTACAGAATGCATTGTGAGGATAGGAGGTTCTGCTTGTGGAAGCAGAAAGCCGACAGGTACTGTATATTGAGGGTATGCCTGAAAATAGTTTAAAACTTGTATAAGGCGAAGAAAAAAAAAAAAAATTTAAGTACCTTGTTAAAACACCCATTGTAGGGGAAATCAAGTGAACATAAACTTCTTTAGTCCAAAGGTGTAAAGGGCAGATGGCCTTGTGAAAAGAGAAATACATCTTTTTGAAGGAGTCCCTCTAATAAGACTGAAAAGCATAATGTGATAGGTTGACAACTTGAGTGGGGAAGGAAGAATCTTCCACAATCTATTGTAGATCTTTAACCTCAGCTAATGATCAAGAACAAACCTGGGTTGAGGCCAGAAACCGATTTCCGGTCTTCAACATCAATACTTATGAATCCATATGTTTAAGTGAAAATAGGTCCATTGTCCATTTTTGTTTACCTTAATTTGACATAGAATGAACTGTGTAAGGATAAGAGGTGCATATCCTCTACCTTCAGCAATGAAGGATAATGTTGTCTAAGTCATTCAGCAAATTGTGCCAGAGATCAAGGGATTGTTGGACTACTTATCAGAACAAGAACTACAAAATCAAGCAAGTAAGACTGCCCGACTCCAGGTAGCCACCAGGAGAAAGGAGGGGATTACTTACTGCTGAAAGGCCTAATGGCAAGGAAAGGTGTAACTACCTTGAAAACACTTATTAGAGGTGTTAAAAAATTCAAAGCAGAAGTAAAAAAGAAAAAAAAACAAAAAAACTGGTCCCCCCCCCCAAAGGGTAAAGTCATAATGTACTCGTATGCATTGCATAGTAGCACATTATGACAAACTTACCTGTGAGACGAATCCCTCCAGCCACTCCCTGTCACCGCTGACAGGGAATCTATGTTCACCCAGTCTTCCTTTGGGGTTCACTGGCTGCGGCTGCTTGAATGGCTGAGCCGCGATGATGTCACTCCCACGCATGCACACGGGAGTAATTGTTTATGGCACAGGGCTCTGAAGGAATGGCATGGGTATGCTGTTCCTTCAGAGTACATGCACTGGTGACATCAGCAGCGGCTACACAGGGAAATATCTCCTAAACGATGCACACTGAGGAGATTAATATGGTACATACAGGTAAATCCTATTACAGGCTTATCTGTAGGTACAAATCAAAAAAGGGAGTTAACTCCCACTAACCTTACACCCAATCTAGGACTGGATGTGAAACATGTCTGGATTTCTAGAGGGTGCAGAAGACTGCAGAACTACCCTAGGCATAGGGACTTGAAATATTTGCCCAACAAATTGTGTAGGAATGTTTTTAGTGGTCATAAGATCCACAAACCCAAAAGTGTTAGGTATCCTGAGATTATATAAAAGAATGGTTGTAACTGGTCCATTAGGAACAGAAACTGATACCTAGAATAAAAGTATGGCGTTGTGCGATTCTGATTGTCCTGGCAGATAAGGTGGAGGTGAAAAAAAAAATTAGAAATAAGAGTTGTAAACTACATCACGATTCTTTGTGCCCTTGCTGGAATTCCAGGTGTAGGACACTTGTGTCAGGATGAAAGGGCATTCCAAAGACTTAAGTATTAGACTTTTAGGTTCAGCCCTCCTCTTACACACAAATCTAGATTTACATGATGCAACCTGAGTGGAAACACAAAAAGCTCTACGCTTTGAGGCTGCATTCACATCTGAGCATATTATTTTTCAGCTGTTTCCGTGCATATTTTACCATGATGTTTGCGTGTTTTGATACAGCGTTTTTTGCCGTTTTTGAGCTTTGGCAGTTTTTCTTTGTTAGCAAACAGAAAAATAGAATCTGCTGCATAATTTCTTGCTAAGTTTTTCTGCTTCAGCTTTTATTTCTTTTTTATTATTTATTATTTTGTTTGGGTAAGCGGTTAGAGTTAAGGTTAGGATTAGGGTTTGGGTTAGTATTTTATTATTTATTTTTGTTAGGGTGAGAATATTAATAAATAAATGTAAAATACACAAGTAAATAAAAATAATCATAAATACTATGTAATAATAAATAATTAACCCCTAACCTTAACCCCCTAACCCTTAAATCTAACTATTATTAATAATAAAATAAAAAACACCTAAACCTGGACAAAAAAATACAACAGAATAAAAGGTAAAATACACAAATAAAAATCATGAATACTTGTAATAAATTAATAAACTCATAACTTTAACTCCCTAAAACCTAAAAAAATAAAATGTATTATTATTATCATTATTATATCATTATTAGTAATGTATTTCTTGTTCAGGTGTTTATTAAAAATGTATTTCATATTTTTAAATGTTATGGGTTATTAATTTATCATTTTTTATTTATATGTGTATTTATTTTACATTTAATCATATATTACCATTTGTTTTTTAATTTTTTTTCATTTGAGCAGAAAATCATACTTCTGTTGGTGGGGCTACAAAACCCTGCTTCATTAATGTTAAAGAGGAAGTTGCTATATTCGTCAATGTAAAGGAAATCTGAATGTCCTCTTTTACGGTGTTTATATTTGTTATAAGGCATGTGCTGCAATAAAAATCTGCTAGTGTATAGAAAAGAATTAAAAAGAAAAAAAAAAAAAAATCAGAAACACTGTTTGCTTACCTCCCCCTGCTCTGTGATTGGCAGTCAGAATTTCAGAGATCCAGCAGCTTAGATAGTGGACTTTGGCTTGTGCATTGTTCTCCTTGCACCTACTTAACTCGGAAAACATTTTCTCTAACATCGCCTGAGTAAAATAATGGCAGTGCAAGACCTTCAGCAGCGGCTGCCAGAAACGAAGCAGTGTGCGAGGCAGGTATAGGTTTTCATCTTGGTCTGAAAGTAGCAATATATAATAAAGTGACAATATGTTAAAAAGGAGAAGTCTAAAACATGTAGTTGAACTACAGATAGAACATTTTTTTAAAAAGTGTAAAAAAAAAAAAAGGAACTACTAAATCTGACTTTATGTCAGTATCCTGTCATTCTCGGCAAAACAACTCTCAGCTTGTTCACATGTGCTTGCACAATTCACATAAAAACACAATACATACATTTATGCAGGGTACTATTCAATTCACCAAGAAAATGTAACCCACCTTAAAAGTGCATGTATAGCTACATTTTTGGATAGAGAAACCCAAAACATGTTATTAAATCGTCAAATCAGTAAAACCGATGTTTTCTGCAGTGTTTTCATTTACATTCTGCCTACTAGTGCATGTACAGTATATTGAAAATTAAAGCCACACTTCAGGATAAATCTATGTTTTGCCATATGTCAAGCAATCAAAGAACTAAAAATAATGGTTTCGACTCAAGAAACTGTATCTACCGCTTTAAGATCAGCAGTAAAATAGCTCATAGCATTTTCAAAAACTTTGTCATTCAAAAAAAAAAAAAAAAAATTAAATAAGGCACGCATTGTTCCATCAAAGTTAGCAGTATTTACCATGAAACCAAGTGGAATTTTATTGCATGAAGATATGAGACATCCAGTGGGATTGACAAAGCGGAGAGGGATTAGAACACTTGTCAGATTTCATTGCTGTCTGTGCCCATTAGATAGACTTCACTGGGGAAGATCTGGTAAAACTGGAGCACTCAGAATCTGGTGCAGCTGTGCATGGTAGCCAAACAGCTCCTTACTTCAGCTTGTTCAATTAAAAAATCTGAAAGCAGATTGGTTCTATGCAGAGCTGCACCAGCTTATGCAGTCATTTTAGTAAATCTTCCGCATTCTGTCTATTTCTACTGTGTCTCCTTATCATTGGAATGAAAGGAAGAGAAAATTAGTGATGTAATGTAATGAAAATTCTGGACTGAAAAATCAGGATACACTTGGCCATAAACCAAAATGGACAGTTTTTTTTAAAACATTTTATATATATCCAGTAACGTAAAATAACTTTTACTGAAAGTATTAATTTTCAAAGCACTGTACATATAAGTGTACACACACACACACACACACACACACACACACACACACACTATATTGTCAAAAGTATTGTGGCACCCCTCCACATCAATGGATTCAGGTGTTCCAATCACCTCCATGGCCAAGTGTTTAAAAAAAAAAAAAAAATCAAGCACCTAGACATGCAGACTGCTTCTAAAAACATTTGTGAAAGAATGGGTCACTCTCAGGAGCTCAGTGAATTAAAGCATGGTACCGTGATAGGTTGCCGCCGGTACAATAAGTCCATCCGTGACATTTCATTGCTACTAAATATTCCATAGTCAACAGTTAGTGGTATTATAACAAAGTGGAGAAAACTGGGAACAACAGCAACTCAGCCATGTAAAATGACAGAACGGCTCAGTGCATGCTGAAGAGCACAGTGCAAAGAAGCCTTTACTCTGATACTAAAATCTACTGGAATCAATTGCCTTCAGAAGTCATATAATTAGTAAATAGAGTCCACCTGTGTGCAAATTTAAACTCGGTATAAATACAGCTGTTTTGAAAAGCCCTCAGAGGTGTGTTAGAGAACATTAGTGAACAGACCACATCATGAAGGCCAAGGAACACACCAGACAGGTCAGGGATAAAGTTAAGTTTAAAGCAGGGTTAGGTTATAGAAAAATATCCCAAGCTTTGAACATCTCACGGAGCACTGTTCGGTCCATTATCCAGAAATAGAAAGTATGGCACAACTGCAAACCTACCAAGATATGGTCGTCCACCTAAACTGACAGACTGGGCAAGGAGAGCATTAATCAGAGAAGCAGTCCAGAGGCCCACGGTAACTCTGAAGGAGCTGCAGAAATCCACAGCTCAGGTGGGAGAATCTGTCCACAGGGCAATTATTAGTAATACACTCCACAAATCTGGCCTTTATGAAAAAGTGGCAGGAAGAAAGCCATTGTGGAAGAAAGCCATATGAAGTTCTGTTTGCAAGAAGCCATGTGGGGGACACAGCAAACGTGTAAGAAGATGCTCTGGTCAGATAAGGCCAACATTTAACTTTTTGGACTAAAAGCAAAAAGCTATGTGTGGTAGAAACCTAACTACACATCAACCTGAACACACCATCCCCACTGAAACGTGGTGACAGCATCATGTTGCGGGGATGCTTTTCTTCAGCAGGGACAGGGAAGCTGGTCAGAGAAGATGGGCGGAGCCAAATACAGAGCAATCTTAGAAGAGTCTGCAAAAGACTTGAGACTGGGGCAGAGGTTCACCTTGCAGCAGGACAACGACCCTAAACTTTCAGCCAGAGCTACAATGGACAGGTAAACCATCTAAAGATCGGGGGTTTCCAAACTATGGCCCTCCAGCTGTTGAAGTACTACAAGTCCCAAATTGCCTTTGCCTCTGGGAGTTTTGCCTGTGGCTGTCAGAGTCTTGCAAGGCCTCATGGGACTTGCAGTTCCTCAACACCTCGAGGGCTATAGTTTGGAGACCCTTGGATTAGATCAAAGTATATTGCCGTGTTAGAATGGCAAAGTCAAAGCCCAGTTGAGAATCTGTGGCAAAACTTGAAAATTGCTGTTCACAGACACTCTTCATCCAATCTGACAGAGCTTGAGCTATTTTGCAAAGAAGAATGGGCAAATATTTCACCCTCTAGATGTGGAAAGCTAGTAGAGATATCCTCAAAAGTATTGAATCATGGGGGCTGAATACAAATGTATTCCACACTTTTCAGATATTCATTTGTAAAAAAATTTTTAAAACCATTTATTTTCCTTCCACTTCAAAATTATGTGCCACTTTGTATTTGTCTGTCACATAAAATCATAATAACATTAATTTACATATTTTGTCGTAACATGACAAAATGTGGGAAATTCCAAAGGGTGTGAATACTTTTTCAAGGCACTGTATGTATATGTTGCACAATAGTTTAAAGGATAAGCTTTCAACAAAAAATATTAAATGCATTTTTTTCGCAGGTAAAGCAATGTGCACTTATTTTTTTTGCAACAGTCTGGAAAGCATTGCACCAGCGATCAGCACATTGCTGGTTCCATGCAGGATGCCTGCAGACCTGACAGTATATCTGCTGCCTGTACATTCCGTATGAGCAAGCCGATACACCATAACAGGAAGAATACTTTCTTATTCACAGAATACTGTGAATGAGTGACGCAGCTGGGTGGGCGGAGTCCAGCACAGACTTTTTTTTTTTTTTTTACAGCTTGAGGGAGGAGAAGATCCCCAGCTGACTGTCAAGGCAGGGGAGCCAGGAGGAGCGAGGACTGGTCCTTTCATAACATTACATAACATGTAAAAAAAATGCTGAATGGCATCCTGCAGCTGCTGTTTCCTGCCCAGTGGACAAAAGAATAGGGGGATGAAACACAAGGTTTGAGTCAGGCAGTTGTGGACAGCAAATAGAAGAGCGATACCCTAACTAAACCGTCAGTGTCCCAACTGTTGGAAAACATGCAGCACCTGGACATACAACAGTGGAGGAGGGGTCAGGGATTAATAGGGCATCAGTGAATTGATGTAATTACTCAACTGACACACAAACCCACCCAACCATGAAACTAACATCCCAATGCATGCTGGGATGTGTAGTTTCTTAGCAACAAGGAGAGAGAATAGGAAATGATATGCAGCACTAATATCTGCCTGCCCACTTACAACAGGGAGGAAAAAAAAAAAAATCACAGGAGATTTTCAAGATATCACAGATACCTGTGTGTCTGGATTTTCTCAGGCTTTGGAGGTTTTATGAATACAAAGAGAACACAGTTAGAATCAGGGGACATAAAGGAGTGAGTTTTTGTGTTGTCAAAATATCTTGGAGAGAGGCTTTAAAAGGCATGCTTCTGGTGTCATTGTCACAGTTGCCAGTGTGCTTGTGTCAGCTCTCAACCAATCTTTCAAGCCCTCATGTGACCATCTCCGTAGTTTTCTAGCCCAATGGGAGAGGAACGGAAGCTGTAAAATCGAACAGCTCCAGATAGCCCTGGTTTTAGCTTACTTCATACTGGTGAAATTAGTTAAGGCAGCAGCTGGAATCACAGGTGGTATCTGAGAGCTGCGGCCATCTGATCTGCACAAAGCAATGACAGGCTGACAGGAGCCGCAGCAGTCTGCCAATCTCTGCATGCACCTACAGATCCATCTGTCCTGGACACAATGGCCCTGATTCACTAAGATGTGAGTGTAATAGCAGAGACTGACCATTCAGGCAGACTCCGGTCAATCAATCAGTCGTCTGACCAGCGTCTAGCAAGCTCATTAACGAGCGTCTACTGACTACTTTGCCATTAGTGAATGAGGTATCCTGTCTGGCACATTTTTAGGTGCAATACCGGATATATTCGCTAGATGGCGCACAAGCGCGGGCTTTATTAACATTGGCGTTTTTCTGATAGAAAATTCTAATACAGCTGTACTATTACATTCTGAAAATTCTCTTTTGCTATTTTTTTTTTTTTGCTGTTTCTCCAAAATGATCAGGAAAGTATTGCATTTACTAATGAATGTCATACATTCTATTTTCAAATGTTAAACATTTTCACACTTATATCTCAAATAATTTATATACTTCTAATTTCCCAATATAGTTATATATCTTCATTCTCTTTAATCACATAACTATTCTATGTTAAAGACAAGTGCAGCGCTATAAATGCATGTGATCAATAATGAACGCATGTAAAAACCAAAAAGTGTAAAGAATTGCAATAATGATGTAAACTGGTAAATCGTGCTAAAATAAGTTCATAGAATCATTCCTGAATAATGGAATGTCCTTGGTGTGAGAGTACCAACTCAGAGAGTGCCTATGAATGGCACATGTGTTCTCTCCATGACGGACAGTAGTGCATGAACTCGTGAAAGGTAAACCACCCTTGGGACTGGTCTACACTCACCAGAACAAAAGTATTAATGTGCATGGGTTATACACATCGCACATCTGGGGGTGCAGCGGTATGCTGGCAGCTATGGGTTAGTCATCCAGCTCCATCCATCCATCCATCAGGGTGGGTGCCCAAATGGTCCTGGGGAAGAATTAGCTCAGCCACAGGAGCCAGAAAGGTGCTCAATAGTGTAGTACACTGTCACAGGGGTGGATGACCTTTCACGAGTTCATGCACTACTGTTCGTGGTTATATTTATCTTGTGTAAGACCATTTTACTAGTCTATATCATTTGACCAGCGCTCGCTTTATCATTTTTAAACAATGTAACTATTCTACATTATAACTCAAACTGTGTTTCCCACAGTGGTTTAGTGGTTAGAGCTCAGAACTTACAGCACTTGGGTCATGGGTTCTAATCCCAGTCTTGGCAACATCCCAAAAAAATGGAGATCAATTTTCTGGGTTGTGGCAGGAATATTGATCAATCAATTATGATTTTGCCTAATGACTAGAAAGTGGATGAATGTTACTTGCGTACTGTTCTTCTGCCAATTAGGTCATGTGCAAGTTTCATGCCGTGTATATTTCATTGTAACTTTTTTCTCTTTTAAATCTGTCTCCTTATACAACTTGACCCCCTCCCCCACCCCATCATCACCTGTCCCATATGCAAATCTATGGATCACCGCCCCACTCTTTAACTATTTACTGATCAAGTGAATGTGTCTCATTTTCTATCAGCTACAGCTCAGATCTCACATTATTATACAATTGCTGATTGTATCTCACCACTAGTCTGATTGAATTCACAATTCCTGGTCAGTCCTGTTCCCTGACCTCTAATAACCTTTAGGGCCAGTTCACACTACATGTGTTTCAGTTGCTTTTTCAGCATCACAAACGCACAGAAAGAAGGTTATATGGTTGTCAATGTCATAGTTCACATCAGCGCTTGCATTTTCAATGCATTGCAGGTGCTGTAAACAAAGTTGACCACGCTGCATTGTTTCTGCACAGAACTGTACTGGAACACATTGAAACGTCCTTGAATGTACTAAAACGCACATGTCCCTAACTACATTGAATACAAAGAAAATAGAAAAAAATAAGTGGAAGGGATACAAAAATGCAATGTAAACATGTCCAAAACGCATCCAAAATGTACTGGAACACACTAAACATGCATGCCAAAAGGGCATGAAAAAAACCCATCAGGAACACATCTAGACTGTTTCTATAGTGTGAACCAGCCCTTAGGACTTGTTCACACCATTGGTGGTGCAGAAACGCATGCAAGAACACACATTTTCCAGCACAGCAAAGAAATGCAATGCCCTGTGTAGATGTGCGCAGGTACCATGATGAAAACGTTGTTGCACCTACACACATCTATTAAAAACAGCCCCATTCACAGCCACAAATACGCATGGCACCACACTACTGTGCGGTTAGGTGCGACACACTTGGAAAATAACATAAAAATAAGCCAACATGGCTAAAACATATCTTGAAAATATGGGGACTCTGATATCCGGCGACAGTCCGTTCACGAACGAGAAGCAATTCTGCACCCCTAAAACCAACATAGAGGAAAGGGATGGTCAAATTGCTGTGCTGCTTCCAAACCACCTCTGGCATGCCAGGGTCATTATGCAGGTCCTCGATGCCAGTTCTTGCCTGGGGCCACAAAATATCCACTGGCCACAAGTGAAGGTGAGTGGAGGACGTGAAGGTGGATTTCTACCAGCTTCAACCGCAAGCAGTACCACTCCTGAAAAATGAGAGCAAATAATCATCGACACGTCATCATGACAGTCAATTCTCAGTGCAGGCTATCTAGAGGGTCTTTCCTTTTTAACCATTTCAAGAGTTTAAGGAAACATTCTTGGAGCATCTACTGTGTTTGGAAAGGCCAAAGGTCCCCCCCTCCCCCAGGCACACTAATGCTTATGCAGGCCATAGACTGGGAGAAAAACAGCCGATTTTTCTTTTAAAAAATGAAAAATCGGTTGTTCAAGCGGCCGACGTTACCAGCAATGGTAAAAAAAAAAAATCGGCCGATTTTCATCCCGTCTACAGCCGGCAAAAAGTGTCCCTGCAGAGAGCTCCGCTATTTCTTTGACAGTTCTTTGACATTTATAGCGGTTGCAACAATGTATTTGTATCCATTTCGGATACAGATGTTTTTATTCGGAAACAAATAGATACAATGTTGCAACCGCTGTAAATGTCAAGGAACTGTCAAAGAAATAGCGGAGCTCTCTGCAGGGACACTTTTTGCCATACTGGAATTCCTCTCATTTTTCATCCTTCTTCTTCCTCCTCTTCTTCCTCTTCTTCTTCATCATCATCCTCTTCTTCCTCTTCATCATCTTCTTCTTCTTCTTCATCATCATCCTCTTCTTCATCATCTTCATCATCCTCTTCTTCTTTTTCTTCTTTTTGTCTTCCTCTTGCAGGTCACTGCTCATGTGCAGATTTTTTATCAGTAAAAAAATCGGCCGATTTGCCCATCATTGCCGCGAAAATCGGCCGATCGGCAAATTCGGCCGTTTTTTTCCAACTTTACCGAAAAAAAAAATCTGCCAAAATACCGAAAAACGGCCGAACAAATAGCCCACCAACGATCCGAAAATCGGCCGATTTTATTTTCGGCCGAAAAATCGGCCGATTTTCGACCCATCTATGGCCTGCATAAGATATGGTGTGGCCCTAGGGTCAATGTGTGTTTAGAATACTTCCAAAATGCACATACAAAAACACTCCATCCAAATGCATGTTGCATTTCTATAGCATGTTAAACAGAAGAAAAATGCACTTACATAATGTTAACATGCGCAAGTAAAAATAGACAAAATCCACATCCTTTTATTCTGGCTTCACATACATGCATTGTGGTCTAACACCGCACTCCTGGGCAAATCACATGCAATTTGTGTGCGTTGCAATTAGAGACAAACATTTTGCACACCTCAAATTGCACCGCATCCGGGCCAAAAATGTGCAGGACCCTTTTTCAGGGTATGCACATGGGTGTGAATAGGCATGCCATCCAATTAGGCAAATCGCAATACGCTTTGTGTACCAATATTGGTGTGTTGGTAACTTCACCTAGAAAGCCGCAGCA
This sequence comes from Staurois parvus, assembly GCF_062004578.1. Classification (NCBI taxonomy): domain Eukaryota; kingdom Metazoa; phylum Chordata; class Amphibia; order Anura; family Ranidae; genus Staurois; species Staurois parvus. Next base: position 313,631 of record NW_028318161.1, on the reverse strand, counting down.
GGTGGCATGAAGGGGTTGCGGTTGTGATGCGGTGCAGCGCTTGCACAGAAAACACTGCAAATTTCACATCGCATCTGTGTGACACCAGAATGTGCCAATATGTGGCTGACAAAGCACAGTGGTCACTGCAGATTATTTTCAATCCATGTTTTTTGACACTTTTCATTCACTGGTTTAACTCAGGTGATCATTAATCCCAATTATCTCCGGAGATCACATGCAGCCCCTCAACCATCTACACATATCTCTGGAAATCTATACAGATCTCCTTGAAAAAATGTCTCCTCTCCTCTTCGGAAAACAATTGTCCTCCACCTCATAAACAGGGGGACAGAGAAGACTTCTCCTTGATAACTAAAATCAGATGAATTATCTGTGCTTAATAAACATACACCAATACTGCAAATGCATTGTACTGTCCAAGGCATTGCACACTAACACATTGCACACTAGAAATGTCAAAGGTGTTAGTGCGTACAGTGCATGAGTGTAAAATGCTTTAGTGCACACTGCAGTGTACAACGCATTGCACACTGTAATACTCTGTACAAAGTAATACCGTGTACACCCACACATTGTAGACTGTAATGCACTGTACACTGTCATGCAGGATGGAGCAACGCATTGCACACTGTGATACCGTGTACACCCACACATTGTAGACTGTAATGCACTGTACTCTGTCATGCAGGCTGGAGCTACGCATTGCACACTGCGATACCGTGTACACCCACACATTGTAGACTGTAATGCACTGTACTCTGTCATGCAGGATGGAGCAACGCATTGCACACTGTGATACCGTGTACACCCACACATTGTAGACTGTAATGCACTGTACACTGTCATGCAGGCTGGAGCTACGCATTGCACACTGTGATACGCTGTCCACTGTCATGCAGAATCCAGCAACACATTGCACACTGTGATACCGTGTACACCAACACATTGTAGAATGTAATGCATTATACGCAGTATACATGTCCAGATATTCAAAGATTAGCCATGAAGGCCTAGCTGGTTACCTATTTGGCGACCGCAGATAGCCGAATAACGCTACACTGCATCCAGGCAGCTCTGGGAGGGTGTCATATGACATCCTGGCAGAACGCGCTCTCCGTGATTGCTGTGTCCTAAGGACACAGCTGATCACGTGATGTGGTAAAGACCAATCACAGCGGCTTTTTACCATGTGATCAGCCATGTCCAATGACACGCTGATCACCAGGAAATGCATTTGCCGGGTCTTGGCTGCACTTTCATCACGCTGTCAGAATGTGTGGAAAGTACTGCCGAGAACCAGCAGTTATCAAAGCAGGGGTCGGCCCCGATGATCAGTGCCCACCAGTGCCACCCAACAGTTCCGCCCACCTGTGGCCAGCAGTGCTGCCTCATCAACGCACATCAGTGTTGCTAAATTACCAGTTTACCAAATGTTATAATATAAACAGCCTTTTATTCATTATGAGCTATTTTGTGGTTTATCGAGCAAAAAGTAAAACTCACAGCAGCAAGTCAATACCACCCAAAGAAAGCTCTATTTGTCTGAAAAAACTGATACAAATTTAAGATGGGTACAATGTGGCATGACCGCACAATTGTCATTCAAAGGGTAACAGTGCAGAAAGATGAAAATTGGCCAGGACAGGAAGGGGGTAGGAGTACCCAGTAGGCAAGTGGTTAATATAATTGACCCATCAATACCCAGGAGCTAATGTACAGATAAGTAGCATGTGCACCAAGTGAGATTCTGCTAGGCCCCACCCACAAAATTACAATTACTTGTCCCTCACATGTTATAAACATATTTGCAATGGCCACAGTTACTTTACATATAAGGATCATCTCCTCAGTTGAGAACTGTGCTCTCGCCATGTCCAAATGCCAATAAAGTTATCAAAATTTTCAACCAACACAAAACCTCCAACCACTTCTCATCCACTTACACTCCCCACAACCACTTCCGGGTGCGTGCGCACCAGATGATGGACTTCCAGGAGGATAGCTGCTCGTGCGCCATGGGGGACACCTGTTTGGCGTTTATTTGTGCACGATCGCGCATATCTATGCACGATCACTCATTTCTATGCACGGCTATGATAGCTTTCGCGAATGTGTGTTTTAGTGATTTTTTTTCTTTTTAAACCTTGGCTAATATATCTTTGTTGCCAAAGGCCAAAAATCAACATACAGTGGGGACTATTTTATTACTGTAAATCAAATTGTAGAAAATCTGTAGCTGGCTGCACAGTGAATGTGACATATTCATTAGTACATAATATTGTGGTGCAAGCAGGTTTTTTATTTTTTTGTTTGGTTTTGAAAAAGCCAGTTTGCACCCACTTGCATATTCACGCTCTTACAAGCTACATTTGAGCAGATTATATAAGTATACAAAGTAACTATTAAGGTTGTTCATATATTGAACATAAAATAAACACAAAAACATCGGTGAAACATTTATTGATCAAATATATCTTCATTTATTTGGTCAGCAGGAACAAGTAGGTACAGTCAATATCTTGGTGAGTCACAAAAATAGGATTGATGTGGCAAAAAGAAAACACTCCTGCTCATAAGAGCTTACAATCTAAAGATACTTCTAGTGAACTGTGTGTGCACAGGTTATAGCAGGAAACAAAGGGGAAGATGAATCAAGTAACATTTTCGTGCACATAAGGTTTACTTACACAATCATTTAGTATAAAGATCCATTCACAAAAAAGTCTACACATCAAAATATAAAGAAAACAAGACATATGTGAAAAACCCCTCCCACCTCTACAAATCCCCTCCCACCTCTACAAACCCCCTACACATACATTTGTCAGCAGGTTTGTAAGAAAAATGCATTTGAGTCTAAATAAGCAAGCAAAATTAAAACAAGAGCAGATTTTAAACAAAACGATTGACATGTGTGAGGCTTTCAATGCAAAAAGAAAAAACACAATCATTGTGCAATAACACACAAACACACTTTACAAGGCCAAAAATATGCAAACATTTCCAGCCCACTTCCAAACACAGCCTGAGTGGTGTCTGGGGCAATTCAGCACAAAATCTCTTCCTCCCCCAAACCACTACAAGCAAGGACTTAGTCACAAACCACCCGGCCTAGTAACAGGCCAAATCACTCCCTACTGCACGTCTTTATATAAGCTAGGTTGTATTTGGAGCGTGCCAAACAAGGCCCCACACCCAATGAAGCCACACCCACCACTGACCTTAGTTTGGTCAGTGAAAGTGTTTTCACCTGATGAATCCGCTTCCTACCTGCATTAACCCTTGGTATACAGGCCCCACAAATCAGAAAGATATATACAGTGAAATGTACGTGTGCAGCATACAACAGAACATTGAGCAGGGATGTGAAAGGGAACCCCAATTGGAACCTTTATTGCTACTATGGTCACAATTCCCTCCAGATTCTCGCATGAGTTAAGACAGTCACATGACCACATCTTGTATGCAATACTGAAAATGACAAATCGATTTGACTAGTATGGTGAATTTCCCATCAATTGGTAAAACACTCCAGAAATCAAACATCACCAAACATTACACTCTGGGCAAAGCTGATTTACAAATCATGCAACTTACAGTAAAGTTGACCATTTCAATGCAATTTTCAAGACATCTGACACAGATCTCTATGCAAATTGCCACTAAAGTAGTACATGTACTACTATAGAAATCAGTGTTTGAAATGCACCCATGTGGTCACTCTAATAGCAGACAATAGGGTGTGACTTTGCAGACTATTTACAGCTTGCATGTTGTGCAAATCACATGCCAAGTCCCACTCAATGAGCACGCTATTGGAGCGTTCATATTGTTGTGGTTCAAACTTGGTAGGAGCCGCAAGTAATAATAGAGTAATGAATACACTACTTTTCATGCAATTTGCTGAGAGATCGATGTCGAATGTCTTGCAAATTGCACTTGAAATCACCATGTACCCCGACTTTGAAATCATGCAGCTTCTATGCAAGTCACATGATGTGACTGTGGTGTCAATAACACCACTTAGAAATCTGCTTTAATGTGACCGGGTAGCCCCCAGTAACATTGTTTGCGATTGCCATGCAATTGGCATGACAGGCGACTTGCAAATCGTAGACCAAGTCGCACCCTATTGGCCACTGTAGGCTCTGTTCACATCCAATTGGATTGTGAACTCGTGCAACTTCACTGTAAGTTGGACAATTGCCGCATCGGATTAGATGTGACAGTGGTGTTGGCCCCCAGTAACATTGGGTGCAATTTGCCATGCAAAGAGCAAGCTGCTGGCCATGCCAATCACATGACAAGTCACATCCAGGGTGTGCAATTTCAGGTGTGATTTGTGCATTGACATCGTACCTGATATTGGATATAATGAATGTGAGTGTATTAACATACACCATTTGTTGCAGCGAGAGTTCAAAGGTATTTGAGAATTGTGGCCATTTATTAGCAATTTAACATCTAGACTCAAATAGAAATCGCAATGCTACACACAATTGAAAACACAACTAGTTAGTAATTCTCTAGAAAACACAGTAAAATTGGCAACTTAAAGAGTAATTTTCAATTGCATATAGTGTGAGCGAAGCAGGAAAATCAACAAAGGAAATAAATCTTTGAAGGCGTGCGGTACCTGCCTGCTGGGATAAGGGTCTGCTATGCATTTGGGGGAAAAATGCACGCCAGGATTTGTGACAAGTTTGATGTGTGGATTCACCAACCAAGTCTTTTCTCTCTCGTTCACTCTTCTGAATGTCTCTCTTTATCACTCTTCAGTATGTATCTCTTGCTCACTCTTCTTTGTCTCACTGGCTCGCTCTTCTCTCTCGCTCACTCTTCTGAATGTCTCTCTTTATCACTCTTCATATGTATCTCTCGCTCACTCTTCTTCGTCTCACTCTTCTCTCTCTCTGTCAGCTCTTTGCTTGCCAAATCCTTCACAAAAGTGGGTGGAGTGTAAACCATCATTATCAAATAATTCAGGCCCTTATCTTATCCCATTGTATGACATTCACATAAGGTGCAGCTTTGAAGGTGTTTCAACAGACAAGGCCTCATTCTAATTCACATTTTAGGGATCATTTAGACAGAATGCAAAGATGTTGCCAGAACATGTATGTGAAGACAGCCACACACGGAGATCATGCTACTACCTCGCCGGGGTTGGGATTCGAACCGACAACCCTAGAGTTGTGAGGCAGCAGTGCTAACCACTAACCCACGGAGCTACATTGCTAACCCAGCCTGTATTTCTGTGCTGTGAATCAATCCTAGGTCCCTGGGCATGGTCAGTTTAACTAGCCAGATATCTCCAATGTGACACAAATGTTGTGCTATGTTGCCAATTCAGATGTATGTTGGTTCTATGTATCCCAATACAAAGGATTGCAATACTAATACAGGCGTACCTCGGTTTACCAACGCCTCAGGGAACGTCATATTTGGGGTACAAATGTCAAACCATTTCAGTTAATTGGTCTGTTTACAAATGTTTGAATAATTTGGTATGGGCATGTGGCCTGGTATGGTTCAGGAGGGGGGGGAGGCACTCGCTCGTCGTCGTCCCCCCCTTTCCTGACCTGCCGGGCTGCATGCTCGGATAAGTATGTGTTATGGATTTAGGGGGGTACCCCATGCTGTTTTTTATTTAATTTCAGCATGGAGTTACCCCTTAACATCCATACGAGACCCGAAGGGCTTAGTATGGATGGGAGGGGGGACCCCACGCCAGTTATTTAAAGAACTGTTTATAAATCACTGCAATACTTTGACATTCAACTGTCAGTGGGGAAATCCGCCGACAGCTGAAACATGAGCGCTGCATTGGTTTTCATTACTAAAATGCTGCATGAGTTGATAACATAACTCATGCGGGATTGTAGGAGCGACAGCCATGAGTTAATGTTTCATCTGTCAGCGGGGTTCCCCACTGACAGCTGAATGTAAAATAATTCCCTTTATTGCATAAATAATAAAAAAAAAGCGTGGGGTCCCCCCTCCCATCTGTACCAAGCCCTTCGGATCTGGTATGAATATTAAGGGGGAACTCCACGCTGGAATTAAAAAAAAAAAACCAGCGTGGGTCCCCCTCAATATCCATACCAGACCCTTATCCGAGCATGCAGCCCGGCAGGTCAGGAAAGGGGGGGGACGAGCGAGCGCCCCCCCCCCTCCTGAACCATACCAGGCCACATGCCCTCAACATGGGGGGGGGTGCTTTGGGGCAGGGGGGGCTCCCCCGCCAAAGCACCTTGTCCCCATGTTGATGAGGACAAGGGCCTCTTCCCCACAACCCTGGCCGGTGGTTGTGGGGGTCTGCGGGCGGGGGGCTTATCAGAATCTGGAAGCCCCCTTTAACAAGGGGGCCCCCAGATCCCGGTCCCCCCCCCCTACGTGAATGATTCTGCGGTACACGGTCCGCAGACTCATTCACAAAAAAACTAAGTGTGGTGTAAAAAAAACACAGTACAGGGTCTTTGACAAGTCCTTTATTAAAACAATGTCCCCCGAAGTAGATCCAACGTCAATCGTGGCGGCGGCGACCCGAAAAAAGGAAAAAAAAAAAAGGTTCCGCTCCCGTCCGAGGCTTCCAGCCTAGTGAAGAAAAGCCTAGCTGACAGTTCTTATATAGGTATGGGCGGGGCCAGCCGGGGACATCATCCCAGTGACCCGCCCCATGTCACATGCTTGCTGTTCCCGACTGGCCCCGCCCCATACCTATATAAGAACTGTCAGCTAGGCTTTTCTTCACTAGGCTGGAAGCCTCGGACGGGAGCGGAACCTTTTTTTTTTTCCCTTTTTTCGGGTCGCCGCCGCCGCGATTGACGTTGGATCTACTTCGGGGGACATTGTTTTAATAAAGGACTTGTCAAAGACCCTGTACTGTGTTTTTTTTACACCACACTTAGTTTTTTTGTGAATGAGTCTGTGGACCGTGTACCGCAGAATCATTCACGTAGGGGGGGGGACCGGGATCTGGGGGCCCCCTTGTTAAAGGGGGCTTCCAGATTCTGATAAGCCCCCCGCCCGCAGACCCCCACAACCACCGGCCAGGGTTGTGGGGAAGAGGCCCTTGTCCTCATCAACATGGGGACAAGGTGCTTTGGGGGGGGGGAGCCCCCCTGCCCCAAAGCACCCCCCCCATGTTGAGGGCATGCGGCCTGGTATGGTTCAGGAGGGGGGGGGGGCGCTCGCTCGTCCCCCCCCCCTTTCCTGACCTGCCGGGCTGCATGCTCGGATAAAGGTCTGGTATGGATATTGAGGGGGACCCACGCTGTTTTTTTTTTTAATTTCAACATGGAGTTCCCCCTTAATATCCATACCAGACCTGAAGGGCTTGGTATGGATGAGAGGGGGGACCCACGCTGTTTTTTTTTTTTTTTTTTTATTGCGGACCTTTATTTTTACATTCAGCTTTCAAAATAAATTTTATCTAGACCTTCAAAATAAGTAAAATCATAACAGAAATAATTATAAAGGATAAGAAACAAAAATATAATCACTAAAACGAAGGAAATCTAATTAGATTACATGAAGATATGCTTAATGCTGTTTATTAAACACAGTAGTCGCGACCGAGTGCCGGCTGTCAGAGGAATCCACAATCAGATTCACTATTAGTCAGTGGCTAAAAAGCAAACGCCCATGGCAGAGGACTAAAAGGTGTTCTGCACATGCTCAGTTCTATCTGCCAAAGACACTGCACGGGCATCTAGATTTTTACTGTGTCGATTTCCTTGAGAAAAACGATTTTTAACACATTCTTAATTTTTTTCGAAATAGCAGATATTGTTTAAAGTGAAGTCCTGATATTTGGCAAAGCAAATTTCTAAGTGAACATGTCTCTACAGTGATTTTTCATGGTGTTAGACGTGCTTCTTAGCAAGTCTGCTTTTGTGAGTCTGATTCCGGGCGTGTGTCTTTTTGTGAATTAGATTGGGCGTCTGCTTATGGGCTCTGCTCAATAGTGAATTAGGTTGCAGGGTCAAAAATGGACGGACGCCCATGAAAATTGGGCTTAAGCCCATAAATATGCGCCCACGCCCAATAGTGAATCAGGGCCAATCTGTCTGCATCCAGGGCATTAGCTGCAGGTAACTGCTAAATGTGCGATACATGTGAAGATCAGCAGACAGCTGCAGCCCCTGCAACTCTGCCATTGCTTGGTACAGGAAAAGAGGCCACAACTGTCACGAACCACCTATGATTTCTGTAACAAGAATCTGCAAATTTTTGAGGCAGGAAACCACTGCCAGACCAAAAAACACTTAAAGTCATACTACATTAAGTCCCACTTAAATTCATACTACCTTCTTGTTCGATCTTCAGTGTTATCAGCTGCTTCGCAGTAGGTATCATGAAGCCATCATCCACAAGAATATCAACTGCTGTATGACAGCTAAGAAAGATAAGAACAAAACACGTTTGAGCAGAAATAAATCCCAGTGCCTTTTCAGAAGACTTAAGGCAAACTGCATTGCTTCAGAGTTCAGCCCCTTTTTCACATGAAGGATCCGATCAAGTACATGCGTGCTCTGTTATAATCAGCACACAGATCCCCTGATCTTAAGTTCACCACATGTGAAAAGTGCCTTACCCTAATATTTGGAAAGAAAAAAAAACAAAAACTCATGACCTATCAGCCGCTTACAAATCTTTACACATCCTTAAAGCCAATGGATCTGATAGAAGTCAGTTGCTGACACTAGAAACATGCCATCTACATACACATGTATATACACCTGTTGAAGAAAACAGGAGAAAAGAAAAAAACATTGCCTGTTGTCCAAATCAACTATTACGTAGCGTAGTCTTATTTTTAAACAGCTTTAGAAAAAGTTGCTCTAGAAAAAGCCAGTTCACTATAAACAAAGTTTCAGTACAACTGCTTTGTCAGTAACGAGTAAGACCATGTTTATTATCAGTATAACAAGCATGCGTAAGAGGATGTTAAATATGGAAGGAAAAAGATACCCATAACAAGCAACATGTGTTTAATGGTATCTCACCGCTGATAGGCCTTCCATCTTCACCCAGTGTTCCTTCTTGGTTCGCAAGCTCTGGCCATTCGAATGGCCGAGTCGCAATGACGTCACTACTGCACAGGAGTCACAGCCGGGGCACAGAGCCGTGAAGTGACGGCATGAGTAGGAGTATGCTGTCCCTTCAGAGCGCATGTGTCGGTGACATTACCAGCTGCAAGTGTTCGAGCAGTGTTTACTACTGCTTTAAAAGAGAGACAACAATGGTTTGGGCTCATATTAGATAAACGCAACCATTGTTTAACAAATGTTCATTTAATACATGACAAAATAGATTTTCTGTACAGAAAGCTCAGTACACATTTATACACACATCTAAACACACACAAAATTTGAACTGGAAAGACAAGTCTAATCTTACATGGTTGAATAAATTGTGATTAGATAATTTCATAGTTAATTTTTTTTTCAGCTGTACAAATAACAAATTGGTACAACTTACCTGTAAATTCCATATCTCGGGAGTACAATATAGGACATGTAGTACTGGACCAGGGGTTGCCAAACTTTTGAAACAAAGGGCCAGTTTACCGCCCTACAAACTTTAGGGGGGCCAGACTGTGGTCAGTGGGATTAGAAAATGCCCTGGTTGGTGGGAGTAAAAAATGCCATAGGCTCAGTGGTCAGTTAGAGGGGAAAAAAAAAACCCATCATCATTGGTGTGTCAGTGGGAGGAATAGTGCCAGTCTCTGGTGTCAGTGGAAGGAATAGTGTCCCATCAATGGTGTCAGTGGAAGGAATAGCCTCTGAAAGGCCAGATAAAGGCAAGCAATGGGCCACATCTGACCAGTGGGTCGCAGTTTGGAGACCCCTGTCCTAGACCATAGATTATATGCCCCTGCCTTTAGATGACTGGACATAGACAAAAGCTTTTCTGAGAAAACCCCCATTGCACCCTCATAAAATCCTACCCACTCTGACAGACTCCAGTTTTGTACCAAGCAATAAGGAGAGACAGAGGTTAAAATGCCCTGTACTGTATTACAAGATTTTACATGTCAAAATTCCCATTATTTTAATTGTACAGTACAGGACTTGTAGCCAGAGCATGGGAAGTTAAAAAGCAAAAAACTGAGGGGTAGGCAACAACACAGCAAAACAGCACAAACAGGCCCATAGAAAACAAGACACAATAGACTGGGAACATTCATATGACAGCATAATGCACCATGTGGCCAAAGCTCGCATAAGCAGAGAACTGAATATCCATCCAGTAAAACTTTGAGAAGGTATGAACAGAGGACCAGGTGATCGCTTTGCAAAAACAGATGTTTGATGCTGAAAAACCCAGGAAACAAACACATCTGGTGGAATAGGTTATGATAGTGAAGGGAGGAACCATTTGCTTCAAAGCATAAGTCCTGGAAATGGGCTACTTGAGCCTCCAAGCTGTGGTTGATGAGGCCTCTTCAGGGAGGAAAAAAGAGGAACTCTGCTTTTCTGAATGATGATGTTGCAGCCAGATGGATCCAAACTACTTTGACCACATCCAAGCTGTGGAGTGAAATCTCTTTGGGGGCTTTGCTGCAAGATATAGGGAAGGGAGTATAATATTGAGCTGAAAGGAAAAGAACTCTCTGGGAAGAAAGGAGGATTCTGGGTCTCAGAACTACCTCTATATAACCGAGAAGAAAAAGTCCTTTACAAGAAATAGTCATCAATTCAGACAATGGCCACCAAAAAGACAAACTTACTGGTGAGATACCCCAATGAGACATCCCAAATTGGTTCAACAGGAGGTCTTTGAAGAACCAAAAGTACTAGACTCAGAACCAGGGAGACACAGGAGGGCAAAATGGGGGATTACCATGAGAAACTCCGTGCACGAAGGTCTTGACAAGAGAACTTTATGCCAAAAGGTTTCCAGAATAGAATGGATAAAGGCATAAATCAGGCCCTTTAGAGTATTAAGAGCCACATGCTGGTCCCAGGCCACAATGGAGGAAGGCTAGGGATGCGAGGGATAGAATATTCCCATGGCTTGAGATGGCTGGTTTCACATCCGGCATAAAAAAGCCTTGTGTTTTTCTGGTCTTGAGAAAGGTGGAAATGACAGTCAGAAATGCCCCTATCTTTTAGGACCTGGGTTTCAACAGCCTTGCTATTAAAGCAAGTAGCTGGGAAGCAGGATGGAACAGATGACATTTGGACTGGAGGTGTGGTCTGTTTGGAAGAGGCCAATGCTCATCCAACAGGAGTCTGTGTGTAAATCTGTGTATCAAGTTCTCCTGGGCCAATCTGGGGGATGAGGACCACTTGACCTGTTCTTCCACTACATTTCGGAGTAGTCAAAATGAATCTTCACTGGAAGGAATGCATCACCATCTGAATGTGGAACCAAAAAACAACCAGAGTATCCACCACAAGTGCCAGGGTATCCCTGTACCTGGCTACAGTTTCCCATTATTGTGAAGAGGACTTCTGGGTAGGTGTTGTGGGGTCCAAGGCGATGAAAGGGTGGACACACTTGACTTAACTTCCTTGATTACAAAGAAAACTTTATCAAGGGATTCTCCAAAGATAATTCACCATCAAAAGGCATGCATAAAAGATGCCGTTTTGCAAGCATGTGCAGCTGACCATGCCTTTAAAATAGGAGTATGTGAGCGCTATTGTAGAATGACAGCAGCTAGGAGACCTAAAGGTACTATAAAAACCCTTAAAAATTGGATAATATACAGAAAATAGTTTAGCACTTTAATATGAATGTGTGAAAGATGATGAGTCAAACAATATTATAATATAAGTACAAGGTGAGGTGCAAACAATGGTATGTTACCACAGGTAAGTGGTTAAAGGATAAGTCAATAAGAGTAAATTCAAAATGTAGACTAGTAAGTCCTATCGGATCTTAATTCGAGGAGAACAGTTCTTTATAATCGGTGGTATGATGAAAAGATAATAGATAAGTGAATTGCGCACTCACCAGAAATGCGCAATTAAAAATGCATTTGAGATCATAATCATCTCATCAGGTCAGCCAGGACAATCACTTCCAGGTATGGTCAGGTTCCCGCGCCTGTGCCTTTAAGGACCCCTCCAATGGTATCTTGGTCTCAGGACACTTCTAAACTGGCTTCTGCGAATGGTGAGACTCGCAGAAAGCCCAAGAATAATGCCACATAGCGTGATACTGCATTCAATAGGGTAATTTATTTCAACAAAGGTGCACAACATACAAGGAAAGAATAAACCAAAAACTGACCATGTGTGTAAAGATGGCCACCAACGACGGCAGGATGCTGTAGCCTCTAACCCTATATCATAATCCACATTCAGCCCCTTAGGATGTAAAGAGTCAAGTTCAAAAATCCATTTGGATTCAAGTTGCGAAACAGCACGTTTATTTATTCCCCTCCAATATGTTTTTTAGAATCCCAATGCCAATGAAAGTGAGCAAAGTAGGGTCTCTGTTATGACAAGTCCTGTAGTGTAAGAACAGGGAATGTTCTTTGAACCCTTTTTTGATGTTGTTAACATGCTCCCTTAATCTGTCTCTAAGTCTTCTCGTAGTGCAACCAACATATAGAAACTTACAGGGTCATTGCAATAAGTAGACTACGTGTTTGCTATTACACGTAATAAAGTCATCAATCTTATATGTGTTTCCTTTTGTAGTGGAATTGAAACAGTCTACTCTTTCGGTATATTTACTACATCTGCAGATAACGCACTTACGACAAGGGAAAAAAACTTTCATTTCTGAAAAGAATGTGGTGTTTGTAGGGGGATTAATTATATTCGGGGCTATTCGGTTTCTTAAGGGCATGGCTTTTCTAAAACTAATCTCTGGTTTTTCAGGTAAAATGCAGTTTTAAAATAGGGTCTGATTTTAAAATTTTCCAATTAGCGTTGATGATCTTGGTGATGGCTCTATATTGAATGGAAAAATTGGTGACGAACTGGCAACTTTTTTGTCGTTTTTGTTTCACAGTATCATTAACAATCTCTTCCCTGTTGGTGTTACCAATTTCATCCAGTATTTGATTTAACATCAGTTCATTATATCCTTTTTCAATGAACTTATCCCTTATAAAATGGAAGCTTGGGCATAGTAAGTATCAATATTGGTACAATTTCTCCTAATTTGTGTAAATTGTCCTTTGGGAATATTTTGTAACGAGACTGGGTGATGGCAAATATCCAGCAGTATGTAACTGTTACGATCAGTTTGTTTAAAAAAAAGATAGTCACTTTTCTACCGTCATGATTAAGTAAAGTTAGATCCAGGAAATTAATACTGTGATTATTGTAGTTGTAGGTAAGTTTATTATTGTTAACCATTAGCCGCCCAGCCAATGGCCGTTTGGCGGCTTCAAAAGTGCTTCGGCAGTTTGCGCTAATGCACCTCGGACACGGTCGATGACAGATCTGAGTACCGGCCCCCGTTGCTGGTACCATGTGACCTGCTGTGACCAATCACAGCAGGTCACATGACAGTTGTATACAATGGATGGCTTCATTCATGCCATCCATTGTATACTAGTGCCTAGCTGTGAATGGTCACAGGTAATCACATGCACATGTCATTTTATTAGCTGTGACCAAATCACAGCTAAGCACAAAAAAAACAACAAAAAAAAAAACAAAAACCTGAATGAATCGATTTCATTCAGGTAAATGCTTGCTTATAGCAAAGTAATTCTTTGCTATAAGCAAATTGTGTAAAAAAAAAAAAAATACTGATCACTTCCCCAAAGTAGTACAATGTTACTATGGTAACATTGTACTACTTTGGTCATAGTAAAATATGAAAAAAAAATCTTAAAGAAAAATAAAAAAAATGTAATAAAAAATAAAAAAAAATAAAAAAATATATTTATTTTTTTTCATACTGTCACCAGTCACCAGTCAGTGTCCCTGTTCACTGCCATGCCAGTTATATGAGGACGCTGTACTGCACTGGTGACAGTATGTAAAAAAAAATAATTTTTTTTTAATTTTTTAATTTTCCGAAAAATTATGACAAAAAAATACAACTTCAAAAAACTCGCCATGCCTCTTATGAAGTACGTCGGACTGTCTACTGTGCAAAAAGGGGTCATTTGGGGGATATCTGTACCATTCTGACATTCTTGGACCTCAAGAAATTAGATTGGCTGTCAGTACTTCAGGACTGATCAATATTCAGATATATACCATAGTTTGTGAACTCTAGAACTTTCCTACAAACTAAATAATACATCCAAATTTGGGTTATTTTCACCAAAGACATGTAGCAGAATACATCTCGGCCTAAATTTATGAAGAACAATTATTTATTTGTAAACTTTTATAACAGAAACAAAGAAAAACGTGTTTTTTTTTCAAAATTTTTGGTCTTTTTTTTGTTAATTTAGCAAAAAATAAAAACCCAAGCGGTGATTAAATACCACCAAAAGAAAGCTCTAGTTGTGTGAAGAAAATGATAAAATTTTAGTTTGGGTACAATGTTGTATGACCGCGCAATTGTCATTCAAAGTGTGAGAGCGCTGAAACGTGAAAAATGGCCTGGGCAGGAAGGGGGTAAAATTGCATGGTATTGAAATGGTTAAAAGATAGGGCCATTAAGAGTTATTGTTCAAAGTGCTTAAAAAATTTAATAGAGTTTGTTAGTCACCATTCCATATTAGGAGGACATCATCTATGTATCTTTTATAGAAAGAGTTCAGGCCACTCTCTCGCATAGATGATGTCCTCCTCCCACCTGGCCATAAAAAGATTGGCCAGGCTGGGGGCAAATTTGGCCCCCATGGCAACGCCATTTGTCTGCAAATAAAACTTCTGGTCAAACCAGAAATAGTTCTTAGTCATTGTGAAATCCAATAAAATTAGTATAAAATCTTTGTAAACTGGGCATCCCATTAAAATCATCTAAATAAAACTTCACAGCCTCCATACTGTCAGAGTGGTTAATGTTGGTATACAATGAGGTTACATCCGCTGTAACTAAAAATGTATCTGGATTCAAGGTCACTTGTTTAATTTCTTGGAGCACTTGTTTTGTATCTCTCAAGTAAGCGGGAATTCTAGTTACTAGCGGTTGTAAAAAGTGATCAATGTATTCACCCGCTCTTGAGCAGAGCGATCCAATGCCGCTTATAATAGGTCTCCCGGGAGAGTTTAAGGGATCTTTATGTATTTTAGGTAATATATACATTATCGGAAGTTTTGGGGCTGTAGGGCAAAGAAAGAGTTTCTCTTTTTTGGTGATAATTTTATCATCATAGGCCTTTTGGATGATTACTTTCAGTTGTTTCTTGAATTGGCCCATAGGTTTTCTTTGTAAAGGAAGGTATGTGTTTTCATCATTCAGGATGTTATAAACCTCTTTCATATAGTCCGTTTTTCTCAGGACTACTACCCCTCCCCCCTTATCCGCTGAACAGACAACAAGATCCTTCCTCTCTGCTAGGGAATCAATAGCCTTTTGGGATGGATCATGGTGTTTAACAGATTTCATTTTTATCACCTCGAGATCTTTAAAAACCATATCTCTAAAGGCATTGATGTAAGCATTTGACTGTGAAGGTGGATTAAATAGAGAAGCGTTACGGAGGTTCGAATTAATATTTCCGTTTTCTTCTGCATTACGTACAATGGGATTGCTAAAAAAATATTTCTTAAGTGATTGTCGTCTAATAAATTTTCTAACATCTATGTAGGTCTGGAATTTATTAAAAGCCATCCTAGGGGCAAAGTTAAGTCCTTTATTTAACAAGTCTAACTCTTGTGTAAACTCTACATTACTCAAATTAAAAATCCCTGTCTTTTTCAAATCTTCCTTTTTTTCAAATCAAACACTGGATGAAATTGGTAACACCAACAGGGAAGAGATTGTTAATGATACTGTGAAACAAAAACAGTGTGTTGCCAGTTCGTCAACAATTTTTCCATTCAATATAGAGCCATCACCAAGATCATCAACACTAATTGGAAAATTTTAAAATCAGACCCTATTTTAAAACTGCATTTTACCTGAAAAACCAGAGACTAGTTTTAGAAAAGCCATGCCCTTAAAAAACCGAATAGCCCCAAATATAATTAATCCCCCTACAAACACCACATTCTTTTTAGAAATGAAAGGTTTTTTCCCTTGTCGTAAGTGCGTTATCTGCAGATGTAGTAAATATACCAAAAGAGTAGACTGTTTCAATTCCACTACAAAAGGAAACACATATAAGATTGATGACTTTATTACGTGTAATAGCAAACACGTAGTCTACTTATTGCAATGACCCTGTGAGTTGCTATACATTCGTCGCACTACGAGAAGACTTAGAGACAGATTAAGGGAGCATGTTAACAACATCAAAAAAGGGTTCAAAGAACATTCCCTGTCCTTACACTACAGGACTTGTCATAACAGAGACCCTACTTTGCTCACTTTCATGGATAGGGGGATTTAACTCCCTCTGCCTTCGCTGATTGGTAGACCGGCCATCCCTGATTGGTCGGGTTTTGTGCCGGAACGCGCGCAACTGTTTGAAGCGGAGGATTTGTGCGGAGATCTCCCGCCGCTCCGAGCATTCTGAAGTTTCCCGCCCTGAATGACCCGACTAACCGTCCCCATGAACTGCCTGAACGTGGCAGATGTCATGCCCGGATCACCCAACAAGGTCGGGGCAGATCCAGGTTAGTGCCTACCCCATCGTACAGTGGGAGCGGCTCTCATTGTGCCCCGCCCCAGATAAATTATTATGGGGGGCAGATACAGTCAGGTCCATAAATATTGGGACATCGACACAATTCTAACATTTTTGGCTCTATACACCACCACAATGGATTTGAAATGAAACGAACAAGATGTGCTCTAACTGTAGACTGTCAGCTTTAATTTGAGTGTATTTACATCCAAGTCAGGTGAACGGTGTAAGAATTACAACAGTTTGCATATGTGCCTCCCACTTGTTAAGGGACCAAAAGTAATGGGACAGAATAATCATAAATCAAACTTTCACTTTTTAATACTTGGTTGCAAATCCTTTGCAGTCAATTACAGCCTGAAGTCTGGAACGCATAGACAACACCAGACGCTGGGTTTCATCCCTGGTGATGCTCTGCCAGGCCTCTACTGCAACTGTCTTCAGTTCCTGATTGTTCTTGGGGCATTTTCCCTTCAGTTTTGTCTTCAGCAAGTGAAATGCATGTCAATCGGATTCAGGTCAGGTGATTGACTTGGCCAATGCACAACATTCCACTTCTTTCCCTTAAAAAACTCTTTGGTTGCTTTTGCAGTATGCTTTGGGTCATTGTCCATCTGCACTGTGAAGCGGCGTCCAATGAGTTCTGAAGCATTTGGCTGAATATGAGCGGATAATATTGCCCGAAACACTTCAGAATTCATCCTGCTGCTTTTGTCTGCAGTGAAGTACAAGAGAACCAGTTCCATTGGCAGCCATACATGCCCACGCCATGACACTACCACCACCATGCTTCACTGATGAGGTAGTATGCTTAGGATCATGAGCAGTTCCTTTCCTTCTCCATACTCTTCTCTTCCCATCACTCTGGTACAAGTTGATCTTGGTCTCATCTGTCCATAGGATGTTGTTCCAGAACTGTGAAGGCTTTTTTAGATGTCGTTTGGCAAACTCTAATCTGGCCTTCCTGTTTTTGAGGCTCACCAATGGTTTACATCTTGTGGTGAACCCTCTGTATTCACTCTGGTGAAGTCTTCTCTTGCTTGTTGACTTTGACACACATACACCTACCTCCTCTAGAGTGTTCTTGATCTGGCCAACTGTTGTGAAGGGTGTTTTCTTCACTAGGGAAAGAATTCTTTGGTCATCCACCACAGTTGTTTTCCGTGGTCTTCCGGGTCTTTCGGTGTTGCTGAGCTCACCGGTGCGTTCCTTCTTTTTAAGAATGTTCCAAACAGTTGTTTTGGCCACGCCTAATGTTTTTGCTATCCCTCTGATGGGTTTGTTTTGTTTTTTCAGCCTAATGATGGCTTGCTTCACTGATAGTGACAGCTCTTTGGATCTCATCTTGAGAGTTGACAGCAACAGATTCCAAATGCAAATAGCACACTTGAAATGAACTCTGGACCTTTTATCTGTTCATTGTAATTGGGATAATAAAGGAATAACACACACCTGGCCATGGAACAGCTGAGAAGCCAATTGTCCCATTACTTTTGGTCCCTTAACAAGTGGGAGGCACATATGCAAACTGTTGTAATTACTACACCGTTCACCTGATTTGGATGTAAATACCCTCAAATTAAAGCTGACAGTCTGCAGTTAAAGCACATCTTGTTCGTTTCCTTTCAAATCTATTGTGGTGGTGTATAGAGCCACAAATGTTAGAATTGTGTCGATGTCCCAATATTTACGGACCTGACTGTATGTAATTTATGGGGGTGATAAATTATTATAGAGGGGAGAAGGGCAGACAAACTATGATTTGGGGGGGCATTTTTATAGGGATGAGGGGCAGAATATTTGGGGGGGTAATCATCATTATTGGGGGCAGATTTATTTTTATTGAGGTGTTAGGTCATTATAGAGGGGAGTGGAGTAATCCTTATTGGGGGACAGATTTATTTTTATGGGGATGATAGGTCATTATAGAGGGGAGTGGGTAATCATCATCATTGGGGGCAGATGCATTTTTATGGGGGTGATAGGTCATTATAGAGGGGGTGGGGTAATCATTATTGGGGGCAGATGTATTTTTATGGGGGTGATAGGTCATTATAGAGGGGGGTGGGGTAATCATCATTATTGGGGGCAGATGTATTTTTATGGGGGTGATAAAAATATTTCCCAATATATAATTACATATTGTTTTTCTGATTAATCACTATGCTTTAATTATGTTCAATTTGTAACAATGAAAATACATCCTGCATATCAGATATTTACATTACGATTCATAATAGCAAAATTACAGTTAGCAACGAAAATAATTTTATGGTTGGGGGTCACCACAACATGAGGAACTGTATTAAAGGGTCGCGGCATTAGGAAGGTTGAGAACCACTGGGTTAGAGGCTACAGCATCCTGACGTCCTGCCGCCGCTGGCGGCCATCTTTACACACATGGTCAGTTTTTGGTTTATTCTTTCCTTGTATGTTTTGCACCTTTGTTGAAATAAATTACCCTATTGAATGCAGTATCACGCTATGTGGCATTATTCTTGGGCTTTCTGCGAGTCTCACCATTCACTGAAGCCAGTTTAGAAGTGTCCTGAGACCAAGATACCATTGGAGGGGTCCTTAAAGGTACAGGCGCGGGAACCTGACCATACCTGGAAGTGATTGTCCTGGCTGACCTGATGAGACGATTATGATCTCAAATGCGTTTTAATAGCGCACTTCTGGTGAGTGCGCAATTCACTTATCTCTTATCTTTTCATCATACCACCGATTATAAAAAACTGTACTCCTCGAATTAAGATCCGATAGGATTTACTAGTCTAAATTTTGAATTTACTCTTATTGACTTATCCTTTAACCACTTACCTGTGGTAACATACCATTGTTTGCACTTCACCTTGTACTTATATTATATTGTTTGACTCATCATCTTTCACACATTAATATTACAGCGCTGCACTATTTTCTGTATATTGACCATGCCTTTAACCACAAATTTCTGTGCATATGTTCTGAGAGTAGTGTCATCTTAGATAGTTGACAAAGTATATTCTCTAGGGTTTCAACATGAAACAGCAGTACTGAGGACATAAGCTGTAATTGTTCCAGTGGAAAAGAACCCTCAAAAGATTGGATTTGTGATTTCTAATCAGTTGTCACGGTCCAGTTAATGGCTGTTTGACATAGCTGCAATGGCCGGTTGTAAGGCAGGAACAGGGAGAGGCAAGTTTGCCTTAAAAAGGGTTTCTACGCATCTATCAGCAGAATCCTTAAAAGAGAAGCCATCTTCAACAGGAACAGTAGGATGTTTGCTGAGAACAGAAATGGCAGGATCCACTACCAGGAAAGACCATTTTTCATAAATTCCTTTTCTTGAGAGAGAATTTTGGAGGAAGAAATAATCTCTCAGGATTTGGCCAAACCCCATGTAAAGCAGATTAACATCAGTGTACAAATGAATTGTCTTTCTAGATTCAGCTGTTTTGTGCTCAAGTGAGTTCACAGACCGTATGTGGTGTGAAACTTTAGCTTGTGTCTCAAAACATGCATGAGTTGAAATATCCTCTGCAGGATCCTCTGCTACATCCGCATCATTCCTGGACCTGCCATGTTAAAAAAAAGTAGTAAAGAAAAATAAGGATTGGTGTAGAAACTTCTCCAGAGGTTTCTATGACACTAGCAAAAACACTGGAGTGTCACAGAATGGGTGGGGTGCACTGAGAGGAGTTCCCATCAAAGCTTTTGCTGGTGTCTAGTTAACTGAAGGTAACCACTTCCAATCTATGGTCTATGACTACAAGTCCTGTACTGTATAATTAACATAATAGCTTTTGCTTAAAGTGGTGCTAAACCCACAACAGTAAAATCAGTCTGTATATGCAGTAAAGCATGCTTGTTCACTGTGAAACCTAAGGGGTTAATCCTCTGCATTGTGTAAAAAGGCTGTTTGATCCTTTCTTCTCTGTTCCTCCCCTTTTTCAAGCGACCACCACTTATCTCCAGACTGAACTGTAGGCATGCGCATGCTCAGTTTGGTGTATTTTGCTAGAGAGGTTTTTTTTTTTTTCTTGGGAGAAAGCATGTGATCAGCACAGGACCAATCAGCACTGTCCAGACAGAGGTCAGGGGATTTCCATCCTCCTAGTGCAAAACTCCTCCTACAGGCTTTAGCTAGTGGGGGGATGGACACAGATAGAAGCCACAAGACTACTCTAACTGCTGATTAGAAAAGGTATTTAGCAGGTTATATTTACTAAAATAATTGTACTTCCATGTTCTGTGTACTACCAGATATAGTGAATGCAGGGTCCTGGGTTTAGCAACACTTTAAAAAGAAAGAAAAAAATCTTCACTGGAGGGCAGTTTCCCAATCAATAGGCAAGGTCTGCAAAATGCTGTATTCCCCTGGCTTTCAAAAGGGTATACAACATTTTGTAAAACTTGCATTTTGATTAGATTCGTTATATATTGGTTTAGAAGTGTAGGGAACTTTAAGAGAAACTGGCCTAGTTTAACAAACAGTTGGGGTTGGGTACTTCAGAGGATAGCTGAGAAATCTGATAACATTTCAACTGTGCACACAGGAAGCTGCAAGAATACTGGATTTCTACCACAATTAACAGCCTTTTTTTCTGTACTTGAAGAAAATATAACTGGCCTGAAAAGAAAACCAATGCAGTGGCCATAACTAAGGGCTGGTAAACTGCAATATATTACATTTTTGCTCTTGGGTTTTAACAAAGGTGTTTTCTAGTGTAGCCATTTCATGCTACAAAGCCTTACAGCTTCACTAATTTAATAGTATATAAATAAAAATACTATTGTATTTCCACATGGTAGAAGCTGAAATTCTCCTTCATCAATCATAAAAAAAGAGCAATATTATTTCTTTGCAATGTAATTTGGGTATAAAAACAATTAACTAAATGATTTCTGCAATCACAACATAAGAAGACAAAACCTAATGAATGTACCTGCTTTGTTGAACCAACTCTTTGACTTGTGCTATGATCCATTCCAAGTTAGAAGTGGCGTGCCAAGACTTCTTTGATTTATGATCACTCTGGAGTTCTTGAAAAATCTAATGAAGAAAAAGATTTAAAATTACTGATCAAAAACAAAATTATTTCATGTAAACATGGCTACTCACTCACATTGAAATATGTCAAATCTAAACACTACAGATAAGCAACTACACGCCCAGAGCCTCAGACATGTATTAGGAGAGGCAACTCTGAATACGAGATCTGTCATAATATAAATGTCATTATTATACAGGATTTATATAGCGTCAACAGTTTACACAGCGCTTACAATATTATTTCATATTGTACAGTAAAATTACAATACAGTTCGATACAGAAGGAATTGGAGGGCCCTGCTCATGAAGCTTACAATCTGAAGGGAGGGGGAGGTGGTAATAGCTGCAGGGGATGATCTCACAGAGGTGACTCAAGTACAGTTCTTAGGTGGAGACAGGGTAGGCTTCCCTGAATAAATGAGTTTTCAAGGATCGTCTAATGTCAGACAGGGTAGGAGGTAACCGGACATACTGGGATAGGGAGTTCCAGAAGATTGGAGAGGCTCTGGAGAAGTCCTGGAGGAAAGCGTGGGAGGAGGTAAGAAGGGAACTGGAGAGCAGGAGGATGGTTTGGGCGATATCTGCAGATGAGGTTGGTGATATAGCTGGTGGCGATATTGTGGATAGCCTTGTCTAATTTCTAAATACACACATAGCTGAACTGTAAAACCTGGTGCTCAAACTAAATCACTAAACCTAATCAAATTAATTTTTTCATGAAATAACTGTTGAAAACATTCATAAAAAAAGTTCTTGCTCAGTTTTTGTTTTACTCTTAAAGTGATATCAATATCCAAAACTTACTAGTAAGAAAATATTACATTTAAAAACAAAACTTAATGTATTGGGGAGAGGAAATAAATTTTTGGCAAATCTTAGTGTTAAGAGCTGGCCTATCCCTTCCAACTATTATACCTATTGGTCAATGAAAATTACAAGCTGACACCGCAAAGGCTGTCGAAACTTGTAGTTTTCCCATTCACAGAATACTGTGAATGAGTTGTTTTTTTTTTTTAATTATGACAGCTAACGGGTAGGAAAAGATCCCCCACTGGATCACAACAGGGATTGGGGGGGTGCGGGGACCAGTCCAATCATAACATGTTACACCCTGAATGTAACATGTTACAAAAAGTGAACTAATCCTTTAAGGATGCAAGCTCGTAGCATCCAGTGACGCTGACAGTGGGTGGAGCCCGATGGGTAAGTCTGCCCACTCCTTGCTATAGACAGCAGGCAGTGGGTGGATTCTGTAGCATACAAGTTGGCTATGAACTGCCCACTGCCTGCCTGTCTAACTCAGGGGAAGAAGACCTAGTGGGAAAATAGTCTCTCTCAATGCCCATTAGGTCCTGCCTATCCTGCTTCTAAAATTCCACAGCCAAGGCCCTCCTCCCCAGGTTGGGAGAGAATATAAGTTCTACCCAATATTTGTTGTCTTTTTTTGTGTGGGTTCTACCTCTACCTTTGTTCACGACTTGTACCGCTCTCTTCCTCTCCTTTTTTGTCCACTGGCCCTTACTACTTTCTTTGTGGACACAGTCAAAATCTGTTCTGCTAATCAAATACTGATGTTATTTAACTAGGCCAACAGTGCAGGATCACTTCTTGGTCAGAAGTTTGAGACCCCTTAGTAGCCATACATAGCCTTTTGCTCTCCATTACCATCCACTCATCTTTTATTTATATTGTTGAATTGTTAGCCTACTATTTGATAAATTTGTGCTTTTAAAATCCCTTCAAAAAAGGACATTTCCACTGTGTCTTTTAGGGATGACGGCACTTCTTGTATCATACCCCTTACTTTCTCTTTTGTCCTATCCTAGAACCTGTGTTTAAGGCAGTATCCACACAAAAAAATGTTTCCAAGACAAATCACGAGAAGCCCACATACTGATTCCCAAAATTGGTAAGGACCCAACTCAGTGTGCAAATTAACGCCTTATACCTTTTAAGGTAGAAGTGAAAATATTTCCAGATGGATCTTTAATAGACTATAGACATACAGTCAGGTCCATAAATATTGGGACATCGACACAATTCTAACATTTTTGGCTCTATACACCACCACAATGGATTTGAAATAAAACAAACAAGGTGTGCTTTAACTGCAGACTGTCAGTTTTAATTTGAGGGTATTTACATCCAAATCAGGTGAACGGTGTAGGAATTACAACAGTTTGCATATGTGCCTCCCACTTGTTAAGGGACCAAAAGTAATGGGACAATTGGCTTCACAGCTGTTCCATGGCCAGGTGTGCTATTCCCTCATTATCCCAATTACAATGAGCAGATAAAAGGTCCAGAGTTCATTTCAAGTGTACCATTTGCATTTGGAACCTGTTGCTGTCAACTCTCAAGATGAGATCCAAAGAGCTGTCACTATCAGTGAAGCAAGCCATCATTAGGCTGAAAAAACAAAACAAACCCATCAGAGAGATGGCAAAAACCTTAGGCGTGGCAAAAAACAACTGTTTGGAACATTCTTAAAAAGAAGGAATGCACCGGTGAGCTCAGCAACACCAAAAGACCCGGAAGACCACGGAAAACAACTGTGGTGGATGACCGAAGAATTCTTTCCCTGGTGAAGAAAACACCCTTCACAACAGTTGGCCAGATCAAGAACACTCTCCAGAAGGTAGGTGTATGTGTGTCAAAGTCAACAATCAAGAAAAGACTTCACCAGAGTTAATACAGAGTGTTCACCACAAGATGTAAACCATTGGTGAGCCTCAAAAACAGGAAGGCCAGATTAGAGTTTGCCAAACGACATCTAAAAAAGCCTTCACAGTTCTGGAACAACATCCTATGGACAGATGAGACCAAGATCAAATTGTACCAGAGTGATGGGAAGAGAAGAGTATGGAGAAGGAAAGGAACTGCTCATGATCCTAAGCATACCACCTCATCAGTGAAGCATGGTGGTGGTGGTGGTGGTGGTATCATGGCGTGGGCATGTATGGCTGCCAATGGAACTGGTTCTATTGTATTTGATGATGTGACTGCTCACAAAAGCAGCAGGATGAATTCTGAAGTGTTTCGGGCAAAATTATCTGCTCATATTCAGCCAAATGCTTCAGAACTCATTGGACGCCGCTTCACAGTGCAGATGGACAATGACCCAAAGCATACTACAAAGGCAACCAAAGAGTTTAAGGGAAAAAAAAGTGGAATGTTATGCAATGGCCAAGTCAATCACCTGACCTGAATCCGATTGAGCATGCATTTCACTTGCTGAAGACAAAACTGAAGGGAAAATGCCCCAAGAACAATCAGGAACTGAAGACAGTTGCAGTAGAGGCCTGGCAGAGCATCACCAGGGATGAAACCCAGCGTCTGGTGATGTCTATGCATTCCAGACTTCAGGCTGTAATTGACTGCAAAGGATTTGCAACCAAGTATTAAAAAGTGAAAGTTTGATTTATGATTATTCTGTCCCATTACTTTTGGTCCCTTAACAAGTGGGAGGCACATATGCAAACTGTTGTAATTCCTACACCGTTCACCTGATTTGGATGTAAATACCCTCAAATTAAAGCTGACAATCTGCAGTTAAAGCACATCTTGTTCATTTCATTTCAAATCCATTGTGGTGGTGTACAGAGCCAAAATATTAGAATTGTGTCAATGTCCCAATATTTTTGGACCTGACTGTATATCACCTCGTAAATACATCAATCACAGGTAAGCTTTGTGCTCCACAGAGAAGCCTGAGACAACACCATCAAAATGCCAACATTGATACATTATGTGTCAAAGTGGAATCACCCCTTGTGTTTACTATCCATTGATGCCGAAAAAACATTCCACCATTTGACTATCTTAAAAAAGACAAGATTTTTTTTTTTTTTGTTACCATAAAATCCCTTTCTCGGAGTTCACTGACTGACACAGTTTCTCTTCATTGTTTTTTTTTTTTCTTTATTATTTAATAATTTTCCATCGAATAAATTATACATTTCTCATACTTTAAAAAGAAAATGACATTGACACACTTCTAGTACCATTATCACTTTGCTTTAAATTATACTTATATTTCCTGCCCTCCCTAAACTCTCCCCTCCCCATTCCCCCTATCCCCCCCCTCCACACATTCCCCCCCCCCATTCCACTCAGCGGTTTATCTTCCTGGGACCCCACTTTCTCTAAAATAAAGAGATCGGTATTGTTCTACATTTAACGTTATGCCCCCATACATTCCACGTTTAATTTAGATTTTTAAGGTTTTTAAATTCTTCCCATCTATTCTATCTCCTATAATATCTCTCCATCCTATCTTCATACATATGACATAGTTTTTCCATCTTTCATATCTGATTCACTCGGTCGACCCAATCCTCTACCTCCGGCACCTCACTTCTCCTCCAAAACTTGGGTATCAAACCCTTTGCTGCATTCAGATAATACTATATACCAGATTCTATATATTTGTTAACTGACATCTCTGTACCATGAAATAGGCAAGTCTCTGGATCTAATATAATGTCAACTTCAGTAATTTTCCAGATCAGGTTCACTATTTTCTCCCAAAATTCCTATATTTTTGAACACTCCCACCATATATGATACATAGTGCCTCTAACTCCACATCCCCGCCAACACATTGGTGGATTCTCTTCATTTAACCTATGTGCCACACTTGGTGTAATATACCATCTTCCCAAACATTTATAGTTCATTTCTACTTCCCCGCATATTTATATTTTCATGAATCAATCTATACATTTTCTTCTGTTTTTCCTCATCTATTACACCCATGTCCCTTTCCCATTTTCCTATATAAGGTGGCCTAACATCCGTGTCTATTTCAGTGAGAATCCTATATATTTTAGCAATTCCGTGTTTCCCATCTCCCCGTTTTTCCAATAATCGTTCAAAAGGGTTCCAATCCTTTCTCATTCTCAAGGGTTTTGGGAGCTTCCCTACAAAGCGTTTTTAATTGATTGTACCGCCACTCATCCATTCTTGTGAAAACTTCTCCCTTTTTCTTTTCCAACTCCTTAAAAGAACCCATTTCCTCACCCACCATTACATCTCTTAACTGTGCATCCTCCTTCTTAATCCACATTCCTGTGATACCCTTTTTACCCGGCGGGAAAAACTCACTATCCCCTAGTGGCATTAACAGTGAATTAAATTCCCATCCCTTCTTTCTGTGCAACACATCCCAAACTCTTAAAACATTTAAAGTATATAAACTTGTGCTATCTTCTAATCCTCGATATTGTGTGGGCACCCATATGATCCTACTTAAATTAACTTTACTAAGTACATTTTCAATTTCAACCCAACTTTTGCCTTTTGGATTATGCGTCCAATCAAAAATTCTGGCCATTATTACTGAATTATAATATCTCTTAATATCTGGGACTTCCAGCCCACCCTTCTCTTTGTTTCTACATAGTATTTCATACCCTATTCTAGGTTTTTTATTCCTCCATATATATGTTATTTTTTTGACTGTTTTAAAATAGATTTCTGGGAGCTTAATTGGTATCATTTTAAATTTATATAAGATTTTAGGGACAATTACCATTTTTATCAGGTTTAAACAACCCATCCATGATGGGTTTCCTCCTTCTAATTTCCTTAGTTCCTCCTTAATCTCATTTAACAATGGAATATAACTTAACTTATATAAGTTTCTATTAGAGGCAGCTAATTTTATTCCCAAAGATTTTAATTCTTTTTCTCTCCAAACGAAGGGAAATTCCTCTTGTATCTTAATTTTCTCTCTATTTGGGATATTTATATTTAAAACCTCAGTTTTTGTTGGGTTAATTTTTAGATTTGACAACTCCCCATATTCTTTCAGTGTCCTCATTAAATTTGGCATTGTTATCCTGGGGTTCCCCACATAAAACAGCAGATCATCCACATAAGCTGCCACCTTATGCTCTGTGTCCCCTATCCATATTCCCCTTATGTCTATGTTATTCCTTATTGTAGACAGCAAAGACTCCAGTGACAAAACGTACAATAATGGAGACAGAGGGCATCCCTGTCTTGTTCCATTTAACATCCCAAAATACTCTGATAAATCTGCGTTAACCATGATTGCTGCGGAGGGCACACTATTCAACTTCCTTATCCACTCTCTCATTCTCACTCCCAACCCCAGTACTTCCAAAGTGTCCATCATATATCCCCAATCTACTCTATCAAATGCCTTCTCGGCATCGATCGAAAGCACCACCACTGGGGTTTTCTCTTTCCTACTTTTCTGTATAAGGAGCAATGATCTCAACCCACTGTGTCTACCCTCTCTCCATGGAACAAATCCCACCTGATCATATGTATCCATTCAGGAATTGAATCTTTCAACCTATTTGCTAGTACCTTTGCATACAATTTAGTGTCTGTGTTCAGTAAAGAAATCAGTCTATAGCTTGAGCATTGAGTGACATCCTTTCCTTCTTTATGAATAAGAACCACATGTGCCTGTAGGGATTCTCACTTCATTTCCATCTCTCCCCCAAGTACATTCATATATACCTTCAATTTCGGTACTAATAGTTCTTTATATTTTTTATAATACCTTATAGTGTATCCATCTGGCCCTGGACTTTTCCCAACCATGGTACTTTTTAATGCTACATGTATTTCTTCCTGGGTTATTTCTGATTCTAGGGAATTACTTTGCCCTTCACTTAAGTTCGTTAATCCTGCAGTTTTTAAATATGTCCGTCTGTTTCGATTTTCCCTATTCCATAGTTATTTAGAGAATTCTGGGGATTAATATTATATAGCTTACCGTAATATTGTTTAAACACCCTAGCAATATCTTTAGTTGAATGTACCAATTCTCCCTTGGGATCTCTTATTGTCTCTCCTAACCTTTTTTTTCCTGAGCCCTCATTACAGTACTTTCCAGGCCTATATCCTCATCTATACCTCTCACTTATCACTTTATTAAAGACTCTCCTCTTTTCTTCCTCCATCAAATTATTTAGTTCTTCTTTCTTATTTGTTACCCTCTGCCTTAAATCTTTTGTTATTCTACTCTTATGCATTTGTTCAAGCTCAGAGAGTTCCTTGAGAAGCCCATTGATTTTTTTTCTCTCCTTTCTCTTTTTTGCCCCTATTGCAATAAGGATTCCTCTGATATAAGCCTTGTGAGCCTCCCATACAGTTGCCATTGACACATCTCCTGTATCGTTTTCCTCAAAAAAAAAAAAAAAAAAAAAAAAAAAAAAAAAAAAAATCGCTCTATTTCATCCTTTATTTTCTGATCGGTCTCCTGATCCAAGAGGAGTGTCTCATTCAACCTCCATGCTATTCCTCCTTTCAACTCCTTTCCCCATATCAGTTTCATTGTAACCGGAGCATGATCTGATATTGACATTACTTCAATTTTTACTTTGACCAAGGACTCCAAGTCAATGTTCCAGCAATATTCAATCCAGTCTCGAATACCTCTCGTGTGCATGTGAAAAAAAAGTATAGTCTCTGTCCTTCATATGCTTAATTCTCCATATGCCCACCAATTGACATTCATATATCATCCTCTTCAATGCTCTCAGAGACCTACTCTCCTCCCTCTGCACAGGAGAAGTTGCATCCATCTGCAAATCCATACAAAAATTAAAATCTCCTGCTACAATCATACCACCTTTTTTGAAATCCATCAATTTCTTAAGGACATTTTTCAAAACTACTTCCGGTTTCTTATTTGGGCAATAAATGTTTGCTACTGTACATTCTATTTCTTGTAATTTACCCTTTCAAAACAACTGGAATCTCCCTTCAGGATCCGTCACTCTATCCTCCAACTCAAACCTTATATTCTTTGCGAACCCTATTGCCACCCCCTTTGCTCTTCTAACTGGGGAATCTGCATAGTACCACACTGGAGAAGATCTAGAATTTAATTTTACTTTTGTCTCTATCTCCAGATGTGTCTCCTGTAGGAAAACCACTGAGGATAATCTGTGCTGTAACTCTTTAAATAGCCTGAATCTCTTTCAGGGCAATTTACCCATTTACATTATAAGTTACAAACTATCTCTTCCATTCTTCTTTTGTCTCCTCTACTCTTCTTCTCCCCTTCTCTCTTTACTAGTGTGTCTCCCATCCTATCGCAGAGTGAAAACCTAACTACCTTTTCCCTATACCCCTCCCCCCCACCCTCTTCGCCCCAATCCACCCCCCCCACCCCCCCATTAGGCTTATAATTTTCCTATGAATCATTTGTAGGCCTACTCCTACCTTTGATTCAAGCCATGAGGTGAAGCTCCACCGATATACGGCTCACCCCCCCCAGTGACCCAGTGTTATCTACTTCAATAATATCCACATACTCTTGTAGTGGGGAGCTAGAAAGATGGAGGGGAAAAAAAAAAAAAAAAAAACTCCCCCCTCTATACCCTTCTCCCTCTCCCCACACACTTCACCACTCTCTATTTTTCCTTCTGATTAGCTGCCAGTCTTCTTTTTCCATAGCCCATGTCTCTCCCTCTTTTTCTTCCCATCCAGGTATCTCCATTCTCTGCAGTTCAAGTTTTTCACAAAAAAACTCTCATATCTTCAGGGAATTTCAATATTGCTGTAATTCCATTTTTTCATCTGATTAAACACGCCGGGAAGCCACATCTATATTGCACATTATGTTTTTTCATCTGATCTAATAATGGTTTCAAAGATCTCCTTCTCAACAGTGTTCCCACTGCTAAATCTGCAAAAAACTGGATTTTTTTTCTCCATACTTAATACTTGTTCTTCCTTTGATCTTTTTCCATATCTCATCTTTGTTCCCATAATTATAGAATTGTACAATTATATCTCTCAACTTTTCTTTTCCCCTTTCTTGTTGAAACTTTCCTATTCTATAAACACCATCCAAATTAAGAGTCTCTGAAACAGGTCTGTCCATTACAGTGTTTAACATTTTACATATTGTTTCCCTTAGAACTTCTCCTTGTGAAATCTCCGGTACTCCTCTTATCCTTAGATTACATCTCCTATCCCTGTTTTCTTGATCCTCCATCTTATAAAGCAGCTTTTTTTGTTCTGTCCTCATTTCTAATGTCCTTGCCTTGCCACCTCTTCACCCGACCGGGCCTCTGTTCCTCCTCCGGGACCACCCCTCTCATGGGTAGCTCTTCCTGTGAGTAAACCGACATCCTCTGCAGCTCACGTGGGCACCAGGGAAGGTAGGAAGGGTGGCTGTCGGAGAGTGCTCACATCGCACTCTCCCTCACCGCCATGCTCAGGCTCCTCCCCCTCTTTGCTCACAGTTTCTCTTCATTGTTGACCAAAGGGTTTATATCGTCACCTACAGGAGAAGGACACTAAGCAGGAAAAGGGCACAGACCCACTTATGGGCAGTCCTAGCTGGTATAACTCCTCTCTCTGCTAAAGGGAAGCTAGTTAGTCACAAAACCGTACAAGAAAAAAAAAAAAGACCAAAAGGAGGGGTGGGTGCTATGTCCGTCAATTAACTCATAGAAAGGGATTACGATGAATAGCAAAAAAAACAAAAAACAAACATTTTCTCGTCTCACGGTGGCAACTGAAAAAACAAACTCCTCAGAGAAAAGTATAAATCAAGGAGTGCATGGCCACGGGATGTTGAAACAGGACCGCAAAGGCAGATGTTACCCCTAATGGTACCAAAGGCAAACTTATACTTAACGCCGCACTGGAGAAGGCCAAGCAAATACAGAAGCCTGCCAAGTTTGATGAAAATTCTTCTGGGAGGTAGAACCTGGTTTTCAATAGCCAAACAACCAAAGCCAGCAACTGTAAAGAAGGGTGGAAGATTGGGCCTTGAGACAAAAGATCTTCCCTTAGCAACCAATGAGAAGCATCCACTAACAGCCGCACCAAGTCGGCGTACCAGGGTTGACAAAGCCAGATGAGGACCACCAGAAGGACCGAAATCCCTTCTATCCTGCGCAGCAAATGAGAGAGAAGTTCAAAGGGGGAGATGTAAAAATGAGACGATAAATGCTCCATAGTATCTGCCAGACAACCCCATGATCTTGCCAAAAACCGTGGCTCTTTCCACTGAAAACAAGACTAAAGGAGATCCATGTCCAGCATGCCCCTCTGTAGACAGAGCTGTTGAAACACTTCAGGATGTGGAGACTGTGCTCCTGACAACTCAGGTAACCTGCCCACGAAAAGATTCTGGAAGCCACCAGCACTGCTGCCGCAGTCCTTTTGTCACTCTGATAGTTGACATAGGCCACTGATGTGGTATTGTCCAATCAAAATCTCATTAGGAACCCACAAAGAATCTTAGTCCAATGCTCCAGAGATCGTCTAACCGTGTGAAGCTCCAGGACATATATTGGTAGACCTCCTCCAGCATCCAACGACATCATGTCTACCTTGGCCCTAGAACTACTTCCCAACAGGACAAGCTGGCATCTGTACTAGGTCCTCACTCCTGAAACACTAGGCAGACACTAAGCTTGCCTATAGCAGAGAGGGAGTTTATATCAGCTAGGACTGCCCATAGGTAGTGCTGTGTTCTAAGGTCCTACTCCTGTAGGTTGCACTATAAACCCTATAATCAAGGATGAAGAGAAGCTGTGTACGTCAATGAACGCAAGAGAAATAAATAATACTTAGGAGTACAGATTTCTTCTATAAGACCTTTATAGCCTGAACGTTTTCTCTCTTCTACAAGACTGCCTCATCAGGCCCGGGCAAAATTGTGTCATTCTTGGTTTGGTCGAGCTGCATACAAAACGGACATATTACCCAGTCTGCTTTACTTCTTTCAGGCAGTCCCTAAAATCTGCTGCCTGCACAGACATTTGTTGAGCAGAAGAATGCCAAAATTCTAAAGAGTGACAGACATCGTTTATGAATTTCATCTTACCCTTTGATTCACAGTTGTCATGGTGCTGCACATAATCAGCTATGACACCAGTCATTTGATGACTTGTCAGTTTGGTTGAGAGCTGACATAAGCACACATGTACTCAAACGGTCATCATTTAAGGCACAACTTGGAAACAGTTATATTGGCAGGTTAGTTTAATGGGTTAGTTCAACAATGCACGTAAAGGGCACCTGTAGATAAAAACAAGCTGTGTATCTCTGCCTGTCAGGAATGGACTCAGCACTGGTGGTGGGACTGCAGGTCTGGCCATCCCTTAAATACACCTTCTGCAATCAGCCCCAGGTTTGGCTGATTGCAGAAGTGAGCTTCTGGCTGCTGAGAGCACCCGCTGGTCAGCCCTGGTACTGCAGCCCACACGGCAGGCGAGTCCCACCACCAGTGCTGAGTCCATTCCTGACACTGCCATCAAACCTATTAGCAAGGGCATTATTTGGTCAAAGCAGCACAGTTTGCTTTTATCTGCAGATGTCCCTTACCTTCAAAGGCAATATTTTGATAAACATGAACTAACCTTTTAACAGCTTTCAGCCCACCCTATAGCAGAAATACTGCTACAGGGCGGCACGGGTGCGCAATATCACATATATATATATACAGTGAGGAACAGAAGTATTTGAACACCCTGCGATTTTGCAAGTTCTCCCACTTAGAAATCATGGAGGGGTCTGAAATTCACATTGTAGGTGCATTCCCACTCAGACAGAATTAAAAAAAAAATTCAGGAAATCACATTGTATGATTTTTAAAGAATTTATTTGTCTTGCACTGCTGAACATAAGTATTTGAACACCTGAGAAAATTCAGTGTTAATATTTGGTACAAAAGCCTTTGTTTGCAATTACAGAGGTCAAACGTTTCCTGTAGTTCTTGACCAGGTTTGCACACACTGCAACAGGGATTTTGGCCCACTTCTCCACACAGATCTCCTCTAGGTCTGTCAGGTTTCTGGGCTGTCGCTGAGCAACACGGAGTTTCAGCTCCCTCCAAAGATGTTCTATTGGATTTAGGTCTGGAGACTGGCTAGGCCACTCCAGAACCTTCATATGCTTCTTACGGAGCCACTCCTTGGTTAACCTGGCTGTGTGCTTCGGGTCGTTGTCATGTTGGAAGACCCAGCCATGACCCATCTTCAATGCTCTGACTGAGGGAAGGAGGTTGTTGCTCAAAATCTCACAATAAATGGCCCCATTCATCCTCTCCTTAATACAGTGCAGTCGTCCTGTCCCCTTCGCAGAAAAGCACCCCCAAAGCATGTGTGTGTGTGTATATGTATATGTATATATATATATATATATATATATATATATATATATATACACACACACACACACACATATACACATACATACATACACACACACATACATATACACACACATATATATACACCCCCTTCAATTTTTTAAAAAATAATTTTTTTTGCATTTAGCGTCCGTGGCTGTTAATCATGGGGTCCCGGCCAGTGATTTCCTACGACCGCCGACAGGGGGGAGAACTGTTTTGTTTACTAACAGTTCTCCCCGTCAGCTCGGGCACACTGCAGCACACTGACATGGCCCCCTATGTAACACACTCCCAGCACAGCTAACCCTTTGATCGCCCCTCATGTTAACCCTTTCCTGCCTAGTGCCATTAGCACAGTGTCAGTGTTTAGCACTGATCACTGTAGTGGGGTCACTGGGGATATCAGTGACACCTAGTCAGTTCCCCCCAGTGTCTGCAGCAGTCCCACTATAGGTCGCTGATCACCGCCATTACTAGGAAAAATAAAAAATTTTTTAAAAATCCAGCATCTATACCGCCATTTGTAAACGCTAAAAAAACTTTCATGTAAATCAATTAATTTTCATGTATTGGGATTTTTTTTTAGCAGACATGTAGCAGAATACATTTTGGCCTAAATTTATGATGAAATTAGATTTTTTTTTACTGGACATGTTTAATAGCAAAAAGTAAAATAAAAAGAGTTCTCAAAATTGTCGGGTTTTTAAAGAAAAAAAAAAAGCACAGGCGATCAAAGAACACTGAAAGAGAGCTCTATTTGTGTGAAAAAAAAGGGGCATAAATTTAATTTGGGTGCAGAGTTGCATGACTGCGCAATTGTCAGTTAAAGTAACAGCGCCGTAACACAAAAAATGGCCTGGTTAGGAAGGAGGGATAAATCCTCAGGCGGGCAAGTGGTTAAAACAGAACTTTGCAGGAAAAAAACAAAAACACATTTATACTCACCTGGATAGATGCAGCATTGGTCAGCATTATACTCACCTGGATAGATGCAGCATTGGTCCGATGCTGCATCTGTCCCCCGCTGCCTCTAAGACCAGGAACTGAGCGATCAAAGACCACTGATTGCTCTGTTCTCAGTCTTCAGTGTGCAGAGAGCTGATGACTGTCAGTCACCAGCTCTCTGCTCTGCCCCTTCAGTGCTCAATAGAGCGTCAGGCTGTTGAGAGGGCAAGAGCGGCTGGCTAAGGCTCTCAGTGGCATGCTGAGATGCTTAGCCAGCTGCCAGTCAGGGATCTTGGTGGATCCCAACTTTAAAGTAGGGATCTTTTCAGAGATTGGACCAGCTGAGTGACTTTAGCCTACTGTTGGCTGAAAATAGGTTATAGGAGTGCAAAATGAAGTGCACTCCTGTTATCCATAGGAAAAGTAGGGCCAAAATAGCTTTGGGCCTAGTTCTCCTTTAAGTTTGCCTAGTTGTCTCAAATGACAGCTTTTTCACAGGACGTGAATACAAAAATTCAATATTTCTTCTTTAGGATACATTCAACTCAAATTTAATTCTGATAAAAAAAGGTGATAAGACTGACAAGCTGTTGGTTCTGTTAACATAACTCACACGGTCATCCTCCTACATTTACTCCCAATGGTACATTCTTAACCTCTGCAGAGGAAATTCTCCAGACGGGTTAAATTATATTCTACTATACCCCAATTTGCTGAAAGCCATCTTCATACCCTTTTACACAGCCGTCCTATATTCACCCTGCCTGATGGCGCTAGGAGTCTTTTGGATGAGCAGGTGAGTTCAGTTGCAATAGGTTCCAAATTGTAAATTACCTGGTCCTGATGGGCTGTCTGCCAAGTGGCATAAGCATTATGCTAAATAATTATTCCCCCTTTGCTGCATCTCTGTTCTGAGTGTTTGTAACACTGGAAATTGCTCACATATTTTGCATGAGGCCCATGTAGTATTGCTAGACAAAGCTGATAAGGACCCCTTGTACTGTGTCTCTTATAGGCCTATTGCTCTCCTTAACATGAATGTTAAGATCCTTACAAAAAAAGTTGGCTACCAGACTCGCCACTGTTCTCCAATTGTTAGTGTCCTCCAATCAAACAGGTTTATGCCCCAAAAGGAACTACTGGGACCAACAAGGGAGTCCTGGTCCTTATTTATGTGGATGGTCATGTGGCAAATGTGGTTTTGTTCAGAGTTCCTACAACAGATTAATCTGCTAAATTACCCCACAATGGCAGCTATCAGAACAGGTGGGATGCTCGCCATGTATTTTTAGGTTTACAAAGGTACCAGACAGGGCTGCTTCATCTCCAGGGTAATTTGCCCTTATGATGTAACCCATTGCCTTGGCATTGAGTGTATCCTTGTTGGGTCGGGACATCTGGGTGGGCAGTCTTTAAAAAAAAAAAAACGCCCCCTGTATGTTGTTTCTTGATGATTCTGAGTCTTCCCCATCTGCTGCCTTATCTATCCTAGATAACTTTTCCTTATTCTCAGGTTTGCGTGTTAATTGGAACAAATCAATGATTCTACCACCAATTTTCCAAATTTCTACAATTCTCTAGATGCAATCTTATGGTCCAGATTTGGTATTTGGAAACTTCAGGATGTTGTTAATAATGGGCCCTTGATGTCCTTGAGTTGAGATCTTTGTATCAGCACCCAAACTCTCGCTTCTTTTGTTAAAACTACAATTAGGCATACTTTTAAGGCACGATTTGCATTTTGACAAGAACCTTCCAACCAACCTTGAGATAATGCTGCGGGTTTATAACCTTACTAAGCCGTTGTCCACTGTTTATAAATACCTATTCCTGAAAATGGGTAGATTACTACGCGTATGTCTAAAGATGTGGGTGATTGATGTCTATGACTTACAAAATGACAATTGAGATTAAGTATGAGAAGCACCCTTTATGAGATTGTTATCGGCTGAAGATCAAATAGTCTACTATACATTTTTTGCATATGATCTATCTGCCCCTGCTAAACTGGCCAAAATCTATAGGGATCAACCCTCCTCCTGTTGGCATTGCTCGCATGGCACAAATTTCATGCACGCTTTCTGGGACTGCCCAGCAATCCAAAAGATACTGGGTAGACATCTTGGCATGTATTTAGTTAACTACTATTCCTCTGACCCCCTCCATTAGATTATGTCTTTTAAGCCTTGTTAATGCTATAGCACCTACAGTGTCTTGAGAAAGTATTTATACCCCTTGAAATTTCCCACATTTTGTCATGTTAGAACCAAAAACGTAAATTTATTTTATTGGGTTTTTTTGTGATAGACCAACACAAAGTGACACATAATTGAGAAGTGGAAGGATAATGATGAATGGTTTTCAAAATGTTTTTACAAATAAATATCCGAAAAGTGTGGCATGCATTTATATTCAGCCCACTGAGTCAATACTTTGTAGAACCAACTTTTGCTGCAATTACAGCTGCAAGTCTTTTGGGGTATGTCTATACCAGCTTTGCATGTATAGAGAATTAAATGTTTGCCCATTCTTCTTTGCGAAATAGCTCAAGCTCAGTCAGATTGGATGGAGAGCGTCTGTAAACAGCAATTGTCAAGTCTTGCCAGATTCTCAGTTGGATTTAGGTCTTGACTTTGACTGGGCCATTCTAACACATGAATATGCTTTGACCTAAAGCCCTCCATTGTAGCTCTGGCTGTATGTTTAGGGTCATTGTCCTGCTGGAAGGTGAATCTCCACCCCGTCTTTTGCAGACTCGAACAGATTTTCTTCTAAGATTGCCCCGTATTTACAACAAGAACTCTACTGCACGCTGGATGGACTGCAAGCAAAGATCCTGGGAAACATCTCCTACAAGTCAGATTCCCACTGCATCTACCTTTATAATATGCCAGCTCTACTCTTCCCTTTCATATTACGATCCTGTGTTCCCAAAATCTCCTTTCTTTACCCCTCTGCTCCACCCCAAAGCTTATATATCTCACCCTCACTTCTACCATCTCCATACTACTGCTCTCATCACCTCCTGCTGATACTTTACTCACCTGCTGACCCAAACACCAGGACAGGAAGGCATGTGCACTCATATAGATCCTGCTCCCATCTTACTTTCCTCACCCTCCTTCTCCTCACCTCCACTATCTCACCCTTACACCAGGTACCCTCTTACCTCTGAAAATAGCCACAATCCGCTCAATTTAATATCAATCCCTGTACTCCTAAAAACCACCCTCCCTTTTTCATGTGCACTCTGGAATGCCCGCTCTGTCTGTAATAAGCTCACCTTTGTCCATGACCTTTTTGTCTCCCGCTCCCTTAACCTACTACCATTTACAGAAACCTGTCTTGAAGCAGCAGATTCTTCTTCTCCTGCAGCACTTTCCTATGGAGGCCTTCTCTGTACCCACTCACCTGGACCCAGTTGTCGGAAAAGAGGTGGAGTTGGTTTGCTTCTATCACCACTGAGCACCTTTCAAGTCCTCCTTAACGCTCCCTCTCTATACTTTTCTTTCGAGACTCACTGCATTCGGCTGTTTTCTCCAATTTCTCTGAGGATTGCAGTGATCCATCGGCCTCCTGGACCGGTGTCCCACTTTCTTGATGATTTCTCCGCCTGGCTACCCTAATTTCTCTCCTCTGAAATACCCACTATCATTCTTGGAGATTTTAACATCCCCCATTAATGTGAACAACCCGGCTACAGCCCAATTCTTCAACCTAACCTCATCTTTTGCCTTAACTCAATGTACACAGTCCTCTACTCACTCTGATGGGAATGCTTTAGACCTTGTTTTCTGCCATCGTTGCACTCCCTACAATCTCACAAACACCCCCTTTCCTCTCTCTGATCACAATCTCATCACCTTTACAGTGTCCTCATCTTCAAACCCTTATCCCTCCAAGCAGCAAACAATTACCCGCAGAAACCTTCACAACTTAAACCCTTCTCTTTTCCACTCTGCAACTGACAGCCTCTGACAATCTCTCCCCTGTCTCGCCCTGACCTGGCCACTGCTGTCTACAACCGTTCACTTTCATCCACATTAGGCTCACTTGCTCCTACACAAAGTATCAGGCTACGACCATTACAACCTTGGCAGACTGACGACACCAGAAATCTTAAGCAACATAGTCGTGCGCTGGAGCGAGTGTGGCGTAAAACCGAATCTCAGCAAGCTTCCATCCAATATAAATCTGCTTTCTCAACATACAATTCCTCCCTCCATGCTGCCAAACAAGCCTACTTTGTCACTCTCATCAATAGTTTGTCATTCAGTCCTCATTGTCTCTTCTCTACTTTTAACACTCTCTTTGTTCACCTTCACCCAGTACCTCACTCACTGCTTACGAGATTGCAAACATTTCAAAAACAAGATTGATGCAATTCGTAGGGGCATTTCCACTGCACAGACACCCATCCCACTAAGCATACCTTATACTAAACCTCCCTCAACACTTTCCTCTTTTGAACTTGCTACCACCAAAGAGGTCACTAAGTTTATCTCAGAAGCCCGTCTCACTACCTGCCCCCTGGATCCTGTCCCCTCACAACTACTACGGTCACCCTCTTCTTCTATCCTATGCTCCCTCACTCACATCTTCAATCTCTGCCTCTCTAATAGTGCCTTCCCCACCCATCTAAAGCATACACACATCACTCCCATACTTAAAAAGCCCTCCCTGGACCCTATCAACCTGAACAACTTAAGACCCATCTCCTTGCTCCCGTTTACCACGAAACTCTTAGAACACGTAGTCTACAATCACCTGAGCTCCTACCTCACTGACAACAACCTTCTTGACCCTTTAAAATCTGGCTTTCGCTCTCCACTCCCTCTTTCTGTAGGGGTCCCTCTAGGTTATGTCCTTGGACCCCTTCTCTTCTCCATCTACACCTTCTCCCTTGGTCACTTGATAAACTCCCATGGCTTTAAGTACCATCTCTAGGCTGATGACACACAAATCTATCTTAATACTCCTCACCTCACTCCTTCAGTCTCCTCTCGCATTACTAACCTACTGACATATCGGCATGGATGTCACCCCACTTCCTCAAACTCAATCTTTCAAAAACTGAGCTCTTACTATTCCCTCCAGCCCGTGCCCCCTCCCCTGACTTCTCCATCAAGATCAATAACACAACCATTCAATCATCAAAATTCAACCATCAGTTCCTCCCGTCATGCCAGGGTGCTAGGTGTAATCCTAGACTCCCATCTGT
The DNA here is from genome assembly GCF_062004578.1 of Staurois parvus. Lineage (NCBI taxonomy): Eukaryota > Metazoa > Chordata > Amphibia > Anura > Ranidae > Staurois > Staurois parvus. The sequence continues at coordinate 273,616 of NW_028318161.1, read as the reverse complement.
CCTTTCAGCCACAAATCCAATCGCTGTCCAAATCTTGCAGACTTCACCTCTGCAACATCTCCAAGATATGCCCGTTCTTAACCTCTGAAACTACTAAGCAACTTATTCAGTCCCTGGTATCTCTTGCCTTGACTATTGTAACTTCCTCCTCATTGGACTACCTCATCGCAGGCTATCCCCTCTTTAATATCTCATGAATGCTGCTGCCAGACTCATCCACCTTACTAACTGTTCCATATCTGCCACCCCTCTCTGCCAATCCCTCCACTGGCTTCCCATTGCCCAATGGATAAAATTCAAAACATTAAAAATAACAGCAATTTTAGCTTTAAGCCCCAAATTACATCACCAATCTGGTCTCCAAATATCACCCAACCCTACTCTCTGCTCCTCGCACGACCTCCTGCTTTCTAGATCCCTTGTCTCCTCCTAACGCGCTCTTCTCCAGGACTTCTTCAGAGCTTCCCCCATCCTCTGGAACTCTCTACCCCAATCTATCAGACTATCGCCTACTCTGCTCACTTTTAGGCAATCTCTGAAAACCTCTCTACCCTCAGCTAATAATGGAATCTTCTATTCCTCCTGCCAGTCTATACCCTATAGTTATTACCTTCTGCACCACTAGCCCCTCCCTCTTAGATTGTAAGCTACAAGGAGCTGGGCCCTCCTAACCCACTTGTATTGAACTGTATTGTCTCCCGTTATATTGTAAAGCGCTGAGCAAACTGTTGGCGCTATATAAATGTATAACAATATTAATATTTGATACCATCCATCTTCCCATCAACTCTGACCAGCTTCCCTGCCCCTGCTTAAGAAAAGCATCCCCACATGACGCTGTTATAACCATGTTTCACAGTGGGGATGGTGTGTTCAGGGTTATGTGCAGTGTTAGTTTTCCGGCACACAAAGCATTTTGCTTTTAAGCCAAAATGTTAAATGTTGATCTTATTTGACCAGAGCACCTTCTTCCACATGTTTGCTGTATCCCCCACATGGCTCCTCACAAACCAAACTGCAAATGGGACTTCTTATGGCTTTCTTTCAACAATGGCTTTCTTCTTGCCACTCTTCCATAAAGACCAGATTTCTGGAGTGCTCGACTAATAGTTGTCCTGTGGACAGATTCTCCCACCTGAGCTGTGGCTCTCTGCAGCTCCTCCAGAGTTACCATGGGCCTCTTGGCTGCTTCTCTGATTAATGCTCTCCTTGCCCAGCCTGTCAGTTTAGGTGGACGGTGTAGCAATTGTGCATACAAAGATGGATGCAGTCCTCCATCTTGTATCGCTCTCCTCCAAATCCCCGCTCCCTCTCTGCTGAGTGACATGGGGTCTGTATGATGCAGAGATCACAGGCAGCAAACACATTTGGAGAACTTCATGGTTATAAACCCCAATTAGCCTGGCCCCCGTATGTCTGCGAGACTCTTGCTTGGAAAAGAATCATAAAACCATAAACCAGTCTTTCGCTGGGCTTTAAAGACATTCCAGATAAGCCGTAAAACAGACATCACATTCAAAATCCACTTTCCCCTATGATTTCATATCTTGGAATATGGAAGACTTACAAGGAGACCAGGAATATATTCAGATGGGTCACTTTAATACACGTCACCTGATATATTACACCCCCTAGCTGACATCTACAGGAGAGCAGTGTAGCAATCATGCACACAGATGGATGCGAACCTCCATTTTGGCAAAGAATCCATCTGGTATAATTATCTTTCTCCCCCTCTTTCCTCATCCCCCTCCCTCTCTGTTGAGTGACATGTGGTCGGTGTGTGTTTGCAGAGATCACAGGCAACAAACTCAGTGGGAGGGCATCCTGGCTATAAAACCTTACTAGCTAGGTGCCTCCGTCTAAGAAACTCTTGCTTGGAAAGGGATCATAAAAGTGTAAACCGAGTCCTTCACTGAGTTCAAAGACATTCCAGATAAGTCATAAACCAGACCCCACATTCAACATTAATTTTCCCCTATGATTACATATCTTGGATTATGAAAGACTTACATAAACATGGAGCACATAGTCGGATGGCTTACGTCAACAAGTTTCCTGATACATTACACCCCGTATCTGACACATACCGGAGAGCAGAAAATTATATCTCCTGAACCATTCACGCAAATATTTCATATTTCATATCTAACCGTTCTGCATATGTGTCTGCATATTAATCTACTAGCGGCACGGCTGCTAAATGCCCTGAGAATAAGTTATGAATCTTAATAGAAGCTATGAGAGTTTTTGGTCATAACTTAGATCTCCACCTACACCTCCCTTCCCAAATGAGGCGATTGGTTTACTGCTCCAGGGAGAAACCCTGTGGAGTTACTAGAAAAGCTAAGCTAGGCTGAGTTGAGCAGTGTGTGAAGAGTTGAATAATCTCCCGTTTTAACATCGAAACTGACAGTGGGAGATAAATCCTTTGCTCTGAAACCTGATCTGCTTAACCCAGGACATGTGGCAAGAACTTTAACCCTCTAACTTCTCTGTTATCTCGTTGCTGTGCTATGGTTCTCTCTCTCTATTTTTTTTTTTGTAAATATTTTTATTGCACCCTTTTGACCTTTTTAGTAATAAATCTTACTTTCTGAAGCGTTGAACTGTTTCTAACGCTCTTTAATGCAAACTACAAATCCCTGCCTCTGAAGAACGCTACTGTGTGTTTTAAACGTCTGCATACATCTGTCTGTGGTGCATTGTGTATACAAACGATTATTCAAACATCATAGTGTTATTGCTAATATTGCCAAGTTTCCTCCTTCTCTGTACAAAAAGGAGGTGGTGGCAGTGTGAAGGGTTAATTGCATAATTAACCTGACCCAGTAACAATCGCTTCCTGGCTGCCGGTACACAGACTGTGGTCCATTATCTGGAAAATCTGTGTGCAGGGTGCAGCTGGGCGTGACATTGTTACGCACCTTACAGCGTGGTTTTAGATTGGCTAGTCATTCGGTCACGAGTTTGGTGAGAAGGGCTGGGGTCTGACGCTGCGATCGTCACAAGCAAAAAATTATATCTCCTTAACCGCCTCAAGCAGGTATGTCATATTTAATATCTAGACGTTCAGCAGATGCTTCTGAATATTAATCTACTAGTGGCTAGGCTGCTACATGCACGAAAGGTAAGTTATGGGTCATGATATAAGCTGAGAGGGATTTTGGTTCTAGCTGGGGTCTCCGCCTCCAACACCCTCCCCAAGTGAGGTGATTGGTTCTCTGATTCAAGGAGAAACCCTGGTGAGTTCCTATAAAAGCTGTTATGCTTGGAGCAGAAAGCTAAGCTGAGTTGAAGTAGCTCCCTTTAAACATCGGAACTAACTTTGGGAGATGAGGCCCTTTTGCTCGGGAAACTTGATTTGCTTAACCTTTTGGCAAGTACTTTATCTCTCTAAACTTCTGTTTATTGGTGTGTGTGTGTGTGTGTGTGTGTGTGTGTGTGTGTATTTGACATTTTCGTAATAAATGTTACTTTCTGCAAGTGTTGAACTGTTTCTAAAGCTCTTTAATGCAAATTAAGAATTCCTGTCTCTGAAGAGCGCTACTGTGTGTTTTAAAACGTCTGCATACATCTGTCTACAGTGACATTGTGTATGCAAATGATTATAAAAACATCATAGTGTTATTGCTGATATTGCAGTTTCCTCTTTCTCTGTACAAAAAGGAGGTGGTGGCAGTGTGAAGGGTTAATTGCGTAATTAACCTGACCCAGTAACAATCGCTCCCAGGCTGCAGGTAAACAGATTGTGGTCCATTAGCTGGAAAATCATTGTGCAGGGTGCAGCTGGGCGTGGCATTGTTACTCACGTGACATCGCGGTTTTAGATCAGCTAGTCTTTCGGTCATGAGTTTGGTGAGAAGGGCTGGGGTCTGACGCCACAACTGTCACAGAAAGCCAAATCTTGGTAGGCTTGCAACTGTGCCATACTCTTTCCATTTTCAAATGATGGATTGAACAGTGGTTCACGAGATGTTAAAGGCTTGTGATATTTTTTTTTTTTTAATGACCTAACCATGCTTTAACTTTTCAACTTTATCCCTGACCTGTCTGGTGTGTTACTTGGTCTTCATGATGCTGCTTGTTCACGAATGTTCTCTAACAAACCTCCGAGGGCTTCACAGGACAGCTGTATTTATACTGAGATTAAATTACACAAAGGTGGACTCTATTTACTAATTAGGTGACTTCTGAAGGCAATTGGTTCCACTAGATTTTAGTTAGGGGAATCAAAATAAAGTGGTCTGAATGCAAAGGCACGCCACACTTTTCACATATTTGTAAAAAATTATTAAACCATTTATCATTTTCCTTCCACTTCACATCCCAATAAAATAGATTTACATTTTTGGTTGTAACATGACAATGTGGAAAATTTCAAGGGGTATGAATACTTTCAAGGCACTGTACTTGTACCATCCACTCCTAGCTCATGCTGCTGTTCTACTATGATAGGAAACTTATTATCCTATCTTGAAAAAAAGGTTTTGATACCCACTTTAGCAGCCTGAAATAAATTGGTGACTTAAGCTCTTCCCTTCTACAAAGCAACATATGCAAACACAGCAGTACCCCTTATGTTTATGGTAAGATTTGGGGTAGGTGGATCAATTCCGCTTTTACCGCCTCTGATAACTCTTACAGTACTGTTTTTTTTGCTGTATTTTATAGTGCATGGAGTTTGACCAGATTTTCTATATGTGCTATGGTGTACTGTATGTGTTTGCCTGTAGCTTATTCCTTGCGGTTTATTCCTCAGAGATTATGTGTGAACTTTAGTTCCCAAAATATTTATTTTCTGTATCAGCTATAAAAAGAACCTTTCATTAAAAAAAAAAAAAAGTTCCCCAAACTTTTAGAAATGTGTATATGATTACCAAAACAAGCTATCCAACTTAATACTCTTGTTTGACACTCCCTGCAGTAGCTAACCAAACAAAGCTCCCCAACTGTTACTGAGAATTCCAAATGCTTCCAACATAAGAATCCTTGTCCTTGCACTGAAATTTAAACAGACAAATCTTAAATATAGCCTATGACTGACTTTTCTTTGAATGTTTTCTTCTTAATTTTTATATTACGGCATGCTGTTGAAACAGAGGCTACAAAATGAGTTGACTATTGCAAAACTGATTTGTATCTCCCAACCCCCACCTTACTGGAAGACTGCAACAAGAACAATTACAAAGCAAAGACAGATAAATACTCCCCCAGACTGACTCACACAGCACTGGAGCACATTACAAATACACAGCAATTTAAAACACATTTTCCCGATAGGCGTAAATGCCAGCTTACTGCTGATCTCACTTACACTGCAATCTGAACTATAACCCCAGCACTGATCCTTTATGGAAAAACACAATCATCAAGTTGCCAGGTTACAGTTTAGGTTTGCAAGGGACTAAATTCAGTGAGAACAAAAAATCCCCAGCTCTGAAAAGCAGATGTGATATGGGATTAGTTGGTTTCCTGGGAATTTTGCTGTAGTTTTGTTTCCCCGATGTAGATTGGGGAAGTGGTAACTGCATCATCAAACTACACCTTACATCAGCTGACAGAGTATGGGATTTACTTAAAAAAAAAAAAAAAAAAAAAAAAAGTACCTTCCAAATCTTGGGCATGTTTTGAGCAGGTTGAAAAACAAAGAAATAATCTCCTGACACATGAGAAGAAGTACACAAGGCTGAATGAAGATTTCATAAAACAAATTTCTATTTTTAAATTAACTAGACAAAAAAAAAAAAAGAAAAAAAGGATGATGTTCTAGATATCCCACAAAAAAAAAAAACTTCACTGCTACACCTGGACCACGTGGTCTATGTTACGATACTCATCCAAGTTTCTGGTCTTGGATAAGAATGAGCCCATCGCCTCTCCTGTGCTGCCAGATGGTGTGCCCCCCCCCCCCTTCCTGCTGCCAAACAAGCCTACTTTGTTACCTTCAGGAATACCTTCTCCTCCAGTCCTCGTCGGCTCTTCTCTACTTTCTCGGCCCCCCCCCCTCCACCTAGCACCTCACTCACCGCCCACGAGATTGCTAACCACTTAAAAACAAAATTGACGCAATTCGTAGGGACATCGCCACTGCTCAGACTTCCTCTCCACCTAGCATCCCTCACACCAAAACCCCCTCAACACTTCGTTCCTTCAACCTCGCTACTACGGAAGAGGTCGCCAAGGTCTTCTCTGAAGCCCGCCTCACCACCTGCCCCCTGGACCCTGTCCCCTCACAACTCCTACGGTCACCCTCTTCTTCCATCCTACGCTCCCTCACTCACATCTTCAATTTTTCCCTCTCCACTGGCACCTTCCCCTCCCCTCTAAAGCACGCGCACCCATAATTAAAAAACCCTCCGTGGACCCCACCGACTTGAACAACTTAAGACCCATCTCCCTGCTGCCATTTACCTCTAAACTCCTAGAGCGCTTAGTCTATAATCGCCTGAGCTACCACCTCGCCGACAACAACCTCCTCGATCCTCTACAGTCTGGCTTCCGCCCCTACACTCCACCAAAACTGCCCTACTCAAACTCACCAATGACCTACTAACCGCCAAAACCAATGGCCACTACACAGTACTCCTACTCCTTGACCTCTCTGCAGCTTTTGACACGGTTGACCACCCCTTCCTCCTCAAAAAAACTACACTCTCTTGGCCTCAGAGACTCCGCTCTCTCCTGGCTCTCCTCCTACATATCACATGGCTCCTTCAGTGTTACCTATAATGCTGCCACCTCCTCTTCACTCCCTCTCTGTTGGGGTCCCTCAAGGTTCTGTCCTCGGACCCCTTTTCTTCTCCATCTACACCTCCTCCCTTGGCCAATTGAAAAAGTCCCACGGCTTCAATTAGCATCTCTACGCTGACGACACACAAATCTGTCTCTCTACCCCCTACCTCACCCCTTCAGTCTCCGCACGTATCACAAGCCTACTAAGTGACATATCGGACTGGATGTCACTCCACTTCCTCAAACTCAATCTTCCCAAAACTGAGCTCCTAGTATTCCCCTCAGCCCGCGCCCCCCCCCCCCACGACTTCTCCATCAAGACCATCAACACTATCATCAGTCCCACCCCTCAAGCCAGGGTACTAGGTGTCATCCTAGACTCCAATCTGTCCTTCCAGCCCCAATCGCTGACAAACTCATGCAGACTTCACCTCCGCAACATCTCCAAAATATGACCGTTCCTAACCTCGGAAACCACTAAGCAACTCATTCACTCCCTTATCATATCACGCCTTGACTACTGTAACTTCCTCCTCACTGGCCTACCTCATCACAGGCTATCCCCTCTTCAGTCTATCATGAATGCTGCTGCCAGACTCATCCACCTTACTAACCGTTCTATATCTGCCACCCCTCTCTGCCAATCCCTCCCCTGGCTTCCAACTGTCCAACGGATAAAATTCAAACCGCTAACACTGACGTATAAAGCCGTTCATAACACTGCCCCAAACTACATCCAGTAGTGTCTCCAAATATCACCCAAACAGTACTCTCCGTTCCTCACAAGACCTCCTACTCTCTAGCTCCCTTGTCTCCTCCTCCCATGCTCATCTCCAGGACTTCTCCAGAGTTTCCCCCATCCTCTGAAACTCCCTACCCCAATCCATCAGACTATCGCCTACTCTGCTCACTTTTGAGCGCACTCTGAAAATCTCTCAATTCAAGGAAGCCTACCCTGCCCTCAGCTAATACTGGAATCCTCTACTCTTCCAACCACTCCATCCCCCACAGTTACTACCTCTTGTACCTCTATCCCCTCCCTCCTAGATTGTAAGCTCCAAGGAGCAGGGCCACAAATCCCTCTTATATTGAATTTGTATTGTTACTGTATTGTCTCGTGTACTGTCTCCCACCATAATGTAAAGCGCTGAGCAAACTGTCGGCGCTATATAAATCCTGTATAATAATAATATTACCAGGAACCTCCTTACAAGAGGATCCTCCCTTAATCTGTGGTCCAGGAATATGGACAAGGCTGATACCTGTACCTTCAAGGTATGGACTGCCAATCCCATATCCACCCCTGCCTGTAAAAAACCCAATATTACTGGGATGGAATTTCCTAACCTTCCAGGCGAGAAGGATCCTCCAAACTTTGATGTAAATTTTTCTAGTGCAGAGCTTTCTACAGCCTAGGAGTGTCTCGATCACTTTTTCTGAACAACCTTTGGATTTGAGAATCCTTCTTTCAGCCTCCAAGATGTCAGATGGAAGAGACGAAGATCTGGGTGGAGAACCGGCCGCTGAAGAAGTAGGTCCGGGCGATCTGGAAGTAGCCAAGGAGGGGAAACTGACAGGGATATTAGAACTGAGAACAAACTCCTTTTCACCCAATACAGAGCTATGAGGATGACTTGGCATTTCTCTAATACTTGCAGAAGAATTGCTAAGAGAGGAAATGCAGAAGTTAGACTGAAGTCCCAAACCTGAGTCAAAGCATCTGCCCCCAGAGCTTGAGACTCCCTCTCCAGGGCAAAATTTCTGAACTTTGCTGTTCCTGCCGAAGGTGAACAAGTCCACCTCTGGAAGGCCCCACAAATCCGAAATCTGAGCAAAACTTTCTGGATTCAACTTTCACTCTCCCTGCCGGATGGGATTCTAACGAGATACTTGGCTAGCACATCGTCTGAAGCCCTGAGATGGACAGCTGTCAGAGAATTCAGACAAGAAAACACAAAATCTCCTGAGCCAGGGACAATGGGGTCTACAAACTTGTTCCCCCCCGTCTGCTCAAGTAAGCCACGGCCATGGCATTGTATGAAAAAAAAATCAACACATCCTGGTTGCGAATGGAGTCTGAAAAGGATTTTAGGGCACGTCCCACTGTCATCAAATTCCCTGAAATTGGAGGAAGCCCCCACAAGGTTTAGACTCTAAATCCCCTGAGCGTGGGACTGACCTGAGTGCACCCCCCATCCCCAGGAACTTGCATCTGTGGTAATATTTATAGGGTTGTTTTGAGACCAGGGCCAAACCCCTAACAAATTTGAATGATTGTACCACCAATCTAGATCCAGAGCATTGTTCTGTGGAAGACTCACCACTTTGTCCAGGGAAGTGTGACAGCAATCCCATGAAGCTAGCAAAAATGTTTGCCGCTTTCTCGAGTGCAGTTGGCCCCAGGTAACCCCTGGAATGGCCGCTGTCTTTAGGCCAAGAAAGACACCTGCTGCTGTGTCTGGACATTTTATTAACCTCTGAACCTTTGGTTCTGTCAAAAAAATTCTTCTGAGCAACTGAATTTACTAGGTAACTCAAGAGCTCCACAGTCTGGGACAGCTCCAGACTAGACTTCCTTAGATTTACTAACCAACCTAGAGAATCTAGTTCCGAAAGAACTAGATCCAAGTCTGACTTAATTTTTTTCTCTCATGTGATCAAAAATCAAAAGGTCATCTAACTAGGGGACCACTGCAATACTGTGCATTTACAAGATAGCCATAACCTCTGTTAATACTTTTGTGAATAAGCTTGGAACTGCCGCCAGACCAAAAGGAAAAAGGAAGTGCCTGGAATTGCCAATGCTGCAGTTTCTCTCCTGAATGGACTGCAAATCTCAAATATTTCTGGTAACTTGGATAAATGGGTACATGGAGATAGGCATCTTGCAGATCTAAGAAGGCCATTAACAACCCTTGGTATAGCCGATTCCTGATAGTGTAGATACTCAGTTCAAAAACATTTGTACACAAGATGACGATTCAATCTTTTCAGACTGATGATCATCCTGAAACAGCCCAAATTCTTTTTTTTACCAGAAACACATGAGAATAGAATCCTTGAAAATGATGCTTCACTGGCACTGGAATAATCGCTTCCTGAGAGGCCAGATGGCCCACACCCTCCAGAAAAGCCTGAGCACTCACCTTGTACCTTAGCAACTTTGTTGCAAAAAAATTCTTGGGGGGGGGGGGGGGTTGGAGAGAGAAAAAAAATTCTAGTCTGTACCCCTCTTTCACAATCTGCAGAATGAAAGGTAATACTCCCTTTCATTCCCAAATATTGAAAAAGCAGGACAACCTTCCCCCTACCCCCAGGCCTGGTGTCACTTATCAGCTTTGGGTGTGGGGTCCCTAGAGGTGAACAAGGCTCCCCCTTTTCCCTTGGTCTGATCAAAAGACCAGCGCTTTCAACCAGGCTGAGGTTTCTTGGGGTCAAATCGACGTTTCTCCTGCTTGCTCCGAAAGGACCCCTTAACTCGAAAATTCTAACTCTTTATTGGAAATTTACTGCCCTTTTCTGGGGGAACGAGAAAGAAAAGTCTCCAGACCAGAGCCAAATAATAGATTGCCTTCACTAGGTAAACCACAAAGTTTGGTTTTAGAAAATAAATCGCCCTCCCAAGCTTTGAGCCAAATGGCTCTGCGAGCAGAGTTCAAAAGTGCCGCAGTTCTGGCCATAGCCCTAACAGACTCCGCGGCAGCATCCACAAGGAAGGAGACTGATTTGGAACTGAGTGGCAAGGCTTTTTGGACCTAAACAATAGGGGTGTCTGAGGAGAGAAGTTCATCCAGCTTATCCACCCAAACATCCAAGTTCCTGGCCAAACATGTAGAAGCCAGGGCTGGACCAAGTGTAAAGGCTGAATATTATTATACAGGATTTATATAGCGCCAACAGTTTGCTCAGCACTTTACAATATAACAGGAGACAATACAGCAACAATACAGATCAATACAAGAGGGTTAAGAGGGCCCTGCTCCTTGGAGCTTACAATCTAAGAAGGAGGGGCTAGTGGTACAAAAGGTAGTAACTGTACAGGATGAACTGCTGGAGTAGAAGATTCCTTAGCTGAGGGCAGGATAGGCTTCCCTGAATAGATAGGTTTTCAGAGATCTAGGCTTTCCGTACCAATGATTCTGCCTTCCTATCCATCTGGTCTTGAATAACCCCTGCATTTTCAAAAGACAAGTCAGCATTCTTGGAGAGATGTGAAAGGGGTCATCTAACTTGGGACATTTAAAGAATATCTCCTCCCCTGGACCAAAACAGAAATCTTCATTTATGGCCCCTGGAGAGAAACTGCTTTCTTTCCGAATCTTTCCATTCTTTAAGGATCATGTTCCTAAGACTTGTGTACAGAAAATGTGCTACCCACTCTCCTGTAAACCTCTATACATTACATCTTGAACAGACTGAGGAGGCAAATCTTCCAAGATCTGCTGAGATGTATAAATTGCCTTCGGCAACTGATCTGTCTCTTCCACCGCAAAATCTCCTGTTGTAACCCTCTTGTGCATCTCCGTACCCCTCCTCTAAACTCACTTCCCCAGAAGACCAGGGAGACCCATCCTCTTTCTGAATCGGACACTGCAAGAGAAATATGCATATCTAAGGACAGGAAAACAATGGGAGTGTGTTCACTAGGAAGGGTAGCAGCCTGGTACGTAGAAGGTTCTTCAGAAACCACAGACCTTACAGAGCGCAAAGAGGAAAAGATTTCTTCCCGCACAGAAAGCATAAGGTTCTTAATGAAGGAGACAGAATCAGAACCAGCAACAGATAAAATACATTTCTCGCAAATCATTTTAGTGTATGAATCTGAGAGCTTGGAGCCCCAGCTACCACATCTCTTCCTGGATCTATGAGCTTCCTCAGTAGCCGGGGGCTTGGACCCTTCAATGGAGGTGCCTGGCTGGCCAGCCAGCTTAGCCTTAGGGGGGGTCCGCTTTTGGCTCCACAGCATCACCTTCGTGTATGCTGAATGTTGGAGGCCATTGCGATGTTATCCAGAACTGTCTGGCACCAGTGTTCTTTTCCCCAAGCAAAATCAGCCTCTTCCAATGTACTACCAACACCTCCTCTGTTTAAAAATGGTGCCGCGGCGTCTCCATAGACTAGAATTGCGTCATCGTGACGCCGGAAGTACCTGCACTGCCATCTTGGTACAACCAAAAATGACGCACTGCCGCCATCTTGGAGGAACCTGGGAGATGAACTACGAGGACTGCCAGGAGGGAAAACAACGGCAATGGGGACCTGCAAATGCTCACACTATTCCAGCCTCCGCTGACAGCCATCCGGTCTGCCTGGGAAGACCACTGTCTGGGACCATGAGGAGCTTCTGGAGTCGATCCACAGATCAGGGGCGCAAGATACAGGTAAAGAGATTAAATCCATCTGCGTGCCTAAACACACTTCCCAAGGCCATACCCACAAGCAGGCTAGTCAGGAAAAATGAACTTGACAGATAACAATTACCCGCATAGGATAGAAAAATAAAAAAAAAGGACTAGCGATGTGTTCACTTGGAGGGTTGGAAACACAAAATTTACTGAGGAAGAGGGAGAAGGAGGGGTTTTTAACTTCTCATTATTGTGTATCCTGTAGAGGGCAGAGCCAGTATCTCTCATGTAGCTGTCCTGGAAGACACTTTGGGAAATGTACAGTTTTACAAACACATCAAAGTTGCAAAACTGTGTTCAGGCATTAAGATTTGTTTTACACTCCATCATGAATGTGTTAATTCTGGAATTACTACCATTTAAAAAAAACACAGTATTTTTCGCTCCATGAGACGCGCCTAGGTTTTAGAGGAGAAAAACAAGAAAAAAATATTCTGAACCAATGGACTGCAGACACACTACAGGAGATGACCAGAGACTGCGGACACACTACAGGAGATGACCAGAGACTGCGGACACACTACAGGAGATGACCAGAGACTGCGGACACACTACAGGAGATGACCAGAGACTGCGGACACACTACAGGAGATGACCAGAGACTGCGGACACACTACAGGAGATGACCAGAGACTGCGGACACACTACAGGAGATGACCAGAGACTGCGGACACACTACAGGAGATGACCAGAGACTGCGGACACACTACAGGAGATGACCAGAGACTGCGGACACACTACAGGAGATGACCAGAGACTGCGGACACACTACAGGAGATGACCAGAGACTGCGGACACACTACAGGAGATGACCAGAGACTGCGGACACACTACAGGAGATGACCAGAGACTGCGTGCACACTACAGGAGATGACCAGAGACTGCGGACACACTACAGGAGATGACCAGAGACTGCGGACACACTACAGGAGATGACCAGAGACTGCGGACACACTACAGGAGATGACCAGAGACTGCGGACACACTACAGGAGATGACCAGAGACTGCGGACACACTACAGGAGATGACCAGAGACTGCGGACACACTACAGGAGATGACCAGAGACTGCGGACACACTACAGGAGATGACCAGAGACTGCGGAGACACTACAGGAGATGACCAGAGACTGCGGAGACACTACAGGAGATGACCAGAGACTGCGGACACACTACAGGAGATGACCAGAGACTGCGGACACACTACAGGAGATGACCAGAGACTGCGGACACACTACAGGAGATGACCAGAGACTGCGGACACACTACAGGAGATGACCAGAGACTGCGGACACACTACAGGAGATGACCAGAGACTGCGGACACACTACAGGAGATGACCAGAGACTGCGGACACACTACAGGAGATGACCAGAGACTGCGGACACACTACAGGAGATGACCAGAGACTGCGGACACACTACAGGAGATGACCAGAGACTGCGGACACACTACAGGAGATGACCAGAGACTGCGGACACACTACAGGAGATGACCAGAGACTGCGGACACACTACAGGAGATGACCAGAGACTGCGGACACACTACAGGAGATGACCAGAGACTGCGGACACACTACAGGAGATGACCAGAGACTGCGGACACACTACAGGAGATGACCAGAGACTGCGGACACACTACAGGAGATGACCAGAGACTGCGAGCACACTACAGGAGATGACCAGAGACTGCGAGCACACTACAGGAGATGACCAGAGACTGCGAGCACACTACAGGAGATGACCAGAGACAGCGAGCACACTACAGAAGATGACCAGAGACAGCGAGCACACTACAGGAGATGACCAGAGACAGCGAGCACACTACAGGAGATGACCAGAGACAGCGAGCACACTACAGGAGATGACCAGAGACTGCAGACAGTACAGGGGATGACCAGAGACTGCAGACAGTACAGGGGATGACCAGAGACTGCAGACAGTACAGGGGATGACCAGAGACTGCAGACAGTACAGGGGATGACCAGAGACTGCAGACAGTACAGGGGATGACCAGAGACTGCAGACAGTACAGGGGATGACCAGAGACTGCAGACAGTACAGGGGATGACCAGAGACTGCAGACAGTACAGGGGATGACCAGAGACTGCAGACAGTACAGGGGATGACCAGAGACTGCAGACAGTACAGGGGATGACCAGAGACTGCAGACAGTACAGGGGATGACCAGAGACTGCAGACAGTACAGGGCATGACCAAGAGACTTCGGACTTTTGGGGAGGGAGGGGGAGTGGGTACCTGAATTTGACAGGTACCCGCTCCCACTTCCGCGGAGTTGTCCTCTCTTTAGTGCGGGCACCCGCCTGTGCCGGGAGCCCACTGATGGTGTGCGAGAAGCGTTGCGCTTTGTGAATGGCCCGGCGTCTTCTGGGAACTGTCATGTGTCCCAGAAGACGCCGGACCATTCACAAAGCACAGCGCTTCGCGCGCACACTAAAGTTGCCGGCGCGGGAAGACTGCACAGCACTGGACCGAGGAACAGGTAAGGTCCTACCGCAGAGAAGAGCTGAGCAGCCGGCCCGGTATTCTGATACGGTGACGGCGGCAGAAATACCGGACCAGCCGCTCCATATGAAGCACTGACATTTTCCCCCCTTTTTTGGGGGGAAAAGAGTGCGTCTTATGGAGCAAAAAATACGGTAGTTTGTTTTGGCTGAGCTGATCCAAACAAACTATTTCTATTACATAATAATGTGTCCACTGTATGCGCACTGTAACATACTGCTGTAGTATTAGCATACACTAAGTAGTGCAGTCTTCCGTCAGCAGTACAAGTGATTTTCCCATCTACTGCCAGAATTAAAAGCCATGTTGTGTGCTTCAGAGCCAATCAGGAGAAGCATGTATTTTTATCATCAATTAATATTTCCTCTGATCGGCCAAGGTGGGCTGATGACATCACAATTTCCTCCTCAAGCAAATCAGTGAAAGCTTGTATTCATTGATAAAAATACAGGTCAAAAAATACAATATATTCAAATTAAATAGACTGCTTAGCATAAAACAAAACTGAAAACGTGTGATACTAATTACAGGACATGGTTAGAAATATCACTATTATTTTTCATATTTTAGGGGTAAAAACAAAACTATCAAGACAATTCTGGAATATCTTTGTAGAATAAGCAATAATATATCTATTTTGTTTCACACTTTACTTTTTCGTACAACACACCCAAGGCATGTAAGTATGCATGAGACAATTACGTTTCATTTTTTCACTTTTCAGAAAAAAAGAAGCATTATTTTAATGAGGTGAAGGGTACCATCAAATTTATCCATGGTTGTATAAAAAGCAGTCACAACTTAGGACTACTAGTTGCTCAATACCTATTAAACATTAGCTGGTGCTTAGAGAAGAAAATTTGTGTCAGTACCTTGAACTGTTCACTTGTATAGGAGCGAAAAGCCTCTCTGAGTTTCCCTGTGGGAAAATAAAATATCACACGTTATCTAGAAGAGAATGCGCAAAATAGATTTTCTTACAACAGCAGCTTCCTGATAATGCAATCCAGACCAATACAGAGTAAACACAGCACAGAATTAAGAGCAGAAGTAGTGAGCAAGGAAATTCCCCCAGAAAATCAATATTCAACACGATACAATACATACCGAAAAAAGTGGCCACTGAGGGCTAGTCTCAACAGGTAAAATCCATGTGTGAAGATTACTCTACACCAACATATTTAAACAATACGATATTTTACACTGCTATGTAATTGAGTTTGCAAAAAGGTTTTGAATGTACTGCCGGGGATTCATTATGGAAACTATTCAAAAATCAGACAGAAAACCCAGATTTTCCAAGTGAACCCAAATCTATATTCCGTTTTTAATCATGTATCAGTATTTATATAGCGCTAAAAGGTTTGCTCAGCGCTGTACATTATAGTGGGGGACAGAACATGAGACAATACAGTAACAAAACAAAACACAAGGGGGTCAAGGGCCCTGCTCTTTCGAGCTTACAATCTAGGAGGGAGGGGATAGTGGTACAGGAGGAAGTGGCTGTGGGGGATGGAGTGGTAGGAGATCAGCGATTAGGTGAGGGCAGGGTAGGCTTCCCTGAAGAGAAGGGTTTTCAGGGTGCGCCTAAAGGTGAGGAGGGTAGGTGACAGTCTGGTGGATTGGGGTAGTGAGTTCCAGAGGACGGGGAAGTCCTGGAGAAATCCTGCAGACGGGTGTGGGAGGTGGAGACCAGGGAGCTAGAAAGTAGGTGGTCTTGTGAAGAGCGAAGATTACGGGTAGGGTGGTATTTGGGTATCAGGTCGGTGAGGTAGTTTGGGGCAGCGTTATGAATGGCTTTGTATGTCTGTGTTAGTAGTTTGAATTTAATGCGTTGGGCAATCGGTGGAGGGAATGACAGAGGGGGATGGCAGAAGCGGAGCGGTTGGTAAGGTGGATGAGTCTGGCCGCTGAGTTCAGGATAGACTGAAGCAGGGATAGTCTGTGATGAAGTAGGCCGGTGAGAATGGAGTTGCAGTAGTCCAGACGTGAGATAATGAGGGAGTGAATGAGTTGTTTAGTAGTGTCTGGGGTTAGGAATGTACGTATTTTGGAGATGTTGCGTAGGTGGAGCCTGCATGAGTTTGCCAACGATTGGACATGGGGTTGGAAGGACAGGTTTGAGTCTAGAGTGACACCTAGGACTTTGGCTTGTGGGAAATACTGTATTATAATAATAATGTATAAATGCATGCTTGCAAAACATAACTTTTATGGAAAAAAAAATTGCTACACAGTCCATTTATGTTTAAAAGTAATCTTCATCATCATCACTTTGCTGTACACAGCCTGTGCAGAGTTCTAAGTCCTCATGCACACTGAGTGTTTTAAAACAGCTGGTAGCTGTATAAAGTCACATTAAAAACGTACGTTTTTCTGCAGTTTAGCGTTTTTTTCATTAGAGATTAGCCACGCTTTTCCACATTTGCGTTTTTTTTACACAAGAAAAAAAATTTTTCTCAAAAGAACGCCCCAAAAAGGCAGTTTGCCGCATTTTACAGATATAAAAACTCCTCTAGAAACGAGTTCTGGGGGTTTTTTCCAGTCAAGAAACGCTGATTAAAGCCTGTGTGAGCATGGACATATAGGATAACATGCTGGGGAGTTAACGGGCTGTAGGGAAAAGAAAAAAAAAAACCCCACTCCAAAAGCCAAAAACAGCAGCTGTAAAAAAAAGTCCAGTGTGCATGAGGACTAAAAGGGGGCCCAGCTGGCTCCACCCACTACAGACTGACTAAAGAAAACTACAGGGGGGGTATAAAGGACCAGTCACCCTCTAACATCGAGAGAGCAGCAGTGACAGGCCTTTATGAGCAGAGGAACAATTTTACACTGGAATACTGCACAGATCTGGAAGAAATACACAAAGCACACCAAGATTTAAGAATACACATGATGAATATATTTACACAATATCTGCAGAACCCGAAGTTCAGCTTTGATTATTGAAATTTGCCAGTTTTAAAACTGCAACCAGCTCTAATTCTCTAAAATGGAGGAATTTATCTACCCACTTTACACTATTGCTACGCTGGACTTACACTTTTGTATCTGTGTTTTTTGCCTGTTGCATTTTCAACCAAAATCAATAGAAACACATTAATACGTATTTTAACATGTACCACGTTGTACTAATGTGTGCTGATGTGCATCATAACACGCTTTTACTGTAAGTTATAACGTGTGTAGATAAGTCTCCATTTATTTAAATGGAAAATGCATCAGAAAAAAACCCACAAGGGTATGAAGCCAGCCTAGAAGTTTCAAAGTGATAATAGATCAAATTCAAAATGGCCTTGAAAGTTTGATTCTCACTTGCAGATAAAAGGAAGTAGCCACACCCATACCATATGTAAACCGCTCTCTGGAATCTGGCTGCACTAGATAAAGAACACAGATTACGATAAACTAAGTGGACTCAGATTGTGTTCCATTTGTTTTTTTAATGATGGCTCACTGATTGATTTCATATCCCTCCTAGATTGTAAGCTCCAAGGAGCAGGGCCCTCGAACCCCTCATGTATTGTATTGTTACTGTACTGTCTCATGTACTGTCTCCCATTATAATGTACAGCGCTGAGCAAACTGTTGGCGCTATATGTAAATACTTTATAATAATAATAAATAATATGTTGTTATAAGATTACTTTTTAAAGCCAAACTAAAGTGCATAGGAAAAAGTTTACTAAAAGGTAAAGCTTTTTGTGGAAAAGACCAGCAAAGTCTCTGCCTTAAAACCGGATTCCTTTTTGCATTCAGTGCACACTGCCTGTGACCCATGCATAGGATAGTGTACACCCACAGTCACCTTACAGATGTCAAAAATGCAGCCTGCTGACAGGGACAATGCAAATCCTAAATTACATAATTAGTGGCTACTCAATGGCAGTTACCAGACCCAGAAGAAAACTGACAGAACTGCAGGATCTTAGGAATATAACATTTAAAAAATAAGAAAATATAAAGTAAACATAAAATAAACACACATATACACACACCCTAAGACTAGAAGAAAAATGTATTTTACCAATGAGGTTGCCCAAGAACATTTGAGAGGCAATGAGTAGACTGGCTGGCGGTCCCTGGCCTATCACCAGTAGACCTTGTCCTAGATAAAATTTTGGATTAGGATTTGTATTAGCAGTCTCACTAGGTCAACTCCGGTTCAAAGCTTTTAGGAGGTGCTGCTGAGGTCATTTCTGCTCTTGCTGCCTTAGCACGTTAAAAATATAGCTGGTCCTGTTAGTGTATTGCTCTAAACTGCTCTACACTAATGTAATGCTTTCTTGGATTAAGGCACTTGAAATGTTTGAATGTGATGGAACACCATGATTGTTTTGAATGCATTTTGTACAGTCTGGTTTTCTTAATTTTTCTTTTATCAAACGTTTCATGATTTAATATAAACATACACCTAGTAACCCTGACATCACTTTACCTTTTTGCATGATCTTAAGAAGGCTAAGGCTCAGTACACACTAGCCTAGCAGGCGCTTGAGGGGCGTTTTTAATGCTCCTCAAACGCCTATGAAAATTAGACACATGGCAGCACACAGTGCTGTTCACATTGAAGCATTAGTGTTGCGATAAAATTGACGCCTCATGTCAGAAGGAGTTGAAGCCCTTCAACGCCTCCTATTTAAGTCTATGGTGACACTCCTCAAACACCTAGGTGTCTGCGAGGTGTTAATACCATTAAGTTCATTAGAGGCGTTTGTGCTGCAGTTTTAAAACTTGTAAAACGCCTATAAAAAGCTTCAAAACCTAGCATAGAGCATTTGGGGAGTGTTTTTAACGCTTGTAAAATGCCCATACAAAGCTCATTAAAACACCTGTCTAATACTATAGGGGCGTTTGGGAAGAAGTGAAGTGTGCATAAGCCCTAAGGATACCAGATCTTGAGAATAAGCCCTCCTGCACAGTGCAGTTCAATCCCAGAGTTGACTTACTAAAGCAATAGACGCTTTTCACTTTAGAAAATAAGCACAGAAAAGATTCTAATTGCACTCAGTCATTTTCTTGAATTCCATTGAGGAACACACTTTGAAATACTGTCTTGGTTAACAGGCCTAGTGATAGAACTGGAGCCTGCATCTAGCTCATGAGCTGCCTGAAAGACCAAAAACTAAATATAAAATCAGATGAGAACAAGCCCTCTACCAGAAAGGGGAATCTGCCAAGATGACCAGAGGGAAGACACAGAGAATCAACCTGATGCTCAAGACCCAAAAGAAAAGTCCACTGAAGCTGAACTAGTGAGAAGGCTATCAACCAAAAACCTCAGCACAGATTAAATCATAACCAATTGCTGTGAAGAGAAGACACACAACCTGATGTGGCGAGGAAGAAATTTTGACAACCCCTAGAAAGAACAGGTCACAATAAAAAACCTAGGATAAAATAGGTGGGAAAGACCAGCCAATATAATGAACATGGAAAGACCCAAAGCAGCACCCTTGATGCTCTCATCAAAGGGATGAAAAGAAAAAAGTTTCCTAGGCAAGACTTACTGGGAAAAAACCTTAATCGGCAAAATTAAGGCTGATGCACTTTATATCAGGCCAGTATATATTTGTGGTGAGTTGGCAATTCTTCTGACATCCAGTGGTGGATAGTCTGATTTTTATTGGAGGAAACAGAGCACACCAAACAAACACAAATATTGCACAAAGGGAATACACACAAATTATTGATTTGTCAAGTTGATGGGACTGTCATTTTTGGACTATTTATGTGACCTTATAGCTCTGCAATTTTATTTAGAGTGCACGTGAAGAGAGGTGTATATTAACCTGTATTTGCAAGCTGCTTATTTTTACACTAGTAGGGAGCGCTGACTTTAGATACTTTGGTTTTACTTCACTTACTATATCTGGTCTCCCACAGTACATAGAAATGCAACTATTTAAGTAAATATAAACTGCTAAATACATTTTCTCATCGGCAGTATATAGCAGTCTTGTGACTTCTATCAGTGTCCAGCAGAGAAGTGGTTAAAGCTTGTAGGAGTGGTTTTCATTCTCCCCCAATTGTCCATGAGGCTGCAGGGCCCCTGACCCTCTGTGGACAGAACCGATTGGCCCTGTGCTGATCACATGCACCCTCCCAAGAAAAGAAAAAAAACGCTCTAGCAATACACACCAAAGTGAACACGTGCAGCTTGCCCTCAAGGCTCTGTTCTATCAACAGATGGATTGGGGACAGCAGACAAAGGGGAGGATCAGAGAAGACAGCATCAGTCTTTTACACAATGCAGAGGATTAACCCCTTAGGTTCCACAGTGAGTATAAAAAGCATGCTTTACTGCATATACAGACTGATTTTACTGTTGTGGGTTTAGTAACACTTTAAAGGTTATTACAGATCACATTTTAAAACTTTGATTTTATCATTAATTTTATGAATTCAGTTTTTATTGCTGGGTAATTTTTATTTTTTGTAGGATTTCCAAAACAGGAATTTTAATTGAATATATTTATTAGGAGTAGTGCTATGTCTTAAGAAGTTTCTATCAATAATATAATTCGTAATATAACACAGCAGTTTAGTAACATGGTGACAAATGATAGGTGCAGAGTGATTGGTATATCTTAGATCTCCTAGGTAGGACATCAGCAATACACTTAAGCATGTCAAGTAATGGGTTAATTCTTAGACTGACCTTCAATTTTTTAGTGTCCACACTTCCTGTAGGTGGCACTATCATCTGGCCATATCTGAATTCCTGTGTCCCTCAATTGAGAAAGAAAAATAATTCTGACGTTTCCTGTACCTGCTAATCTAAAACCATCTAGCATAATGGGAACGCATAGGGGCCACACGCTTTTTTTAAAGTCCACATATAAAAGTGCTGATATACACTTCTCACTGGCATCCAAACACCACTGCAGAATTATTTATAATGGAAATCAAATATATGGTAAATCCTATTTTCATCTGATGCTGGTTTTCTCCACCCCTGTATGTTTCATTTCAATGGTTACATCCTGCCACCTAGCGGTCAATTGCTAGAGTTCATCCAAAACCCATACTCAGGGATAAAAAAACAAAAACACAAGTGTATATTTGTCTCCAAGGCCCCATTCACACTTTACATAGCAGGAACACTCATTCCAGCACCCTTTTTTTCCCCCCCTGAGTTTTGTGCATAGGGTAGCCCATTCACTTGAATAAATATAGAAAGTCGTTAGGTCTAGTACACAGGCATACATTTCTCCAGTCCAAATACTGACAAAGAAGTCAAAAAGAAATTGCCCATGGGATTATTTTCGAGGTCAGAAAACACCAAAATTCATCAGGACTGTTCTGACTGAGTGTTCTCAGAAGCAGAGGATAACCACAACTGGGAAGTCTGTCCTGGGGGTTGTGAGGACAGGGGGGTGAAAGCCCAACGGTACCACCCCAGGAGGCTCATTTGCTACCAGGTCTTTCTACTGAGTGCACTTGTTCTGCTGGTGTATTCCATGAATTAAGAATTGGCAAGTTCACCTTTTCTGTGCTACAGTCATACATGCCCATTTGCCTCCACCTCCTGGGGTAGCATTGGGCTTTCTTCCCAGTCATCACAACCCCCAGGACAAACTTCCCAGTTGTGGTTATAGTCTGGTGTTGAGAACACTTTTTTTTTTCTCGACACTGTTTACCATGCTGCATTACACCATGTCAATAACATCAAACTCCTGATGACGTGAACCATGATTCACGAAACGCGTCAAGATTTATGATGTATTCCATTTTTCTTCCACGACTGCTACAATTATTGATGGATTTCTTTACGAAGAATTTCTCCAACTATGTAGTGATGTGTGAAAAATTAAAAAAAAAAAAAAAAAAAAAATTGTCAATGATGCATTTTCTTTGTTTTTAATCTATTTTATTTGTATGTGCTTTAGTAAAGTTGATGTTCTTTATATTTTATATTTTGGTGTTTTATGGCCTCCAAAAAAGTCCCATGGACAAATTGTTTTTGACTTCATTCACTTGAATGGTCTACCTTTTCCGGAGTGGAGTGTTGTGCTATTTTTCAACATAAAAAACCACATCATTTTTAATGGCACCTAAAATCTTGTGCCACGATTTTAGGGTGATCTGGAGTGATTCCAGATGCATGAATTGTGAACGGGCCTCAAGAGCAGTAGCCAAAGAGGATGCCTTCTGGTCTCAACGTTTCCACTAACCCTCTTCAATTCAACATCATTATGATAGGTCTTAATTGAAAATGCATTTATGGCATTATAAAGTTAAATGAGTTCCATAGTCAATGCATGCACTTTTTTATAAGATCATCATTGTAATAGCAAAACTAACAAATCGATAATTTTTTACAATATAAGCTTACGTGAAAAATCTCCTTTCATTTTTTGAGTGCTGCCTGTCTGCTGGCCATCTATGTCCACAACTTCCAGGATTCCCTGCATGCTTTGCAGCTTCCCCCCTGCTCTTTACTGTCAATTTCTAAGGACTATATATTCCATGGTACCTTGTTGTCTGCAAACTTCAAGATTATTCAGAACAGAAGTAGGATAGAAATAACAAAACACAATGTGGAAATGAAAATAGGAGACTACATTTTGACCTAAGATTTAAAACATCCTTTAGAAAACATTCTCTTAAAATTGTAACCCTCAAGTACCATGCACCAATCCTTTTATCACAATACATCATTTTCACTCTTTGCTGCATCTTTAGTAGCTGCTGTGCACTTCCTGGGACCTCACCTGTATGAGAAGAGAGGGCCCCTTTCACTATTACTCTACGGTGGTACTTCATACAATCACTGAAACTTAGAAAACACGCACACTTAAGGTAGGTTAAGCTTCTTTCAAAGGGTTTTGGGTTTGAAATTAAATTTTTCCAAGAGATGTATCTGCTTTTAATAAAAAGTAGCCTCCTAAGCAAGTCTAGGTTCACACTGTTGAAGGTGGTCATGTGACTGGGCTGCTGTACCTGCATTTCCCACAGGGAAAAAAAAAGTCCCTGACCTTTTTTTTATTTATTTATTTT
The DNA here is from genome assembly GCF_062004578.1 of Staurois parvus. Classification (NCBI taxonomy): domain Eukaryota; kingdom Metazoa; phylum Chordata; class Amphibia; order Anura; family Ranidae; genus Staurois; species Staurois parvus. Next base: position 249,949 of record NW_028318161.1, on the reverse strand, counting down.
TTTTTTAAACACGACTGAATGGAACTGCATGATGCTTTGGAACCAGGGTCACCCACCCGAAGTGCATGCTGCATTTTCTGATGAGTGAGGAAGATGTTAAGAATGGCATCTCCGTATTTCTGCAAAAGGCCGGTGGATGTGAGAATGTGTGCAATTTACACACAGTCCCAAACCAACAACAGTGTGAACCTAGCCTTAAAGCTGAACTTGCGTGCAGGCACAAAACAATTCACTGAAATATGACCCTCAAAAGCTACAAGAAACACCTTTGCAAACCTAGATATTATATAAAGGTAGCAGTGGTATCATCACTTTGCTGCACATAATTTATCTTTAAAAGTTTTACACAGGATTACTACGCAATCTGGAAAAATATACAGCACACCAAGGTTCTAGTAAGAATACACATGCCTCTAGTATTTAGAAAAAGCAATAGCAATTTTATAAAAGAATAACTAATCAGCACAAACTACACTGTTCTTTACCCCCCCCCCCCCAAAAAAAAAATGAGATGCTACAAGAATAAAACTCTGCTTGCTTTTTATACTCATACCAAATCAGCTTACTGCAGACATCTACATTGCCTAGTTTGTGTCTTCTCAAGGAGCAAAGTGTGATGACCACAAATGTAAAAAAAACCCACACTTTTTTTGCAACAAAATATTCATATAAATCCCTCAAAAAATTCAGTGGTCCTTTAAAAAGATTGCAAACTGGATAATGAATTCCTTATATATCCATACAATTAGTCAAAAGTGTACAATCAAGTGCAAAAGCAGGAGCACCCCATGGAAATTTTTAACTTTCAACATATTTAAAGGCTAATTTGTCTTTATTAAATTTTGTATCAAAATAAACAGTATATAGCAAGTAAATAATGAGAACAGAGCCAAGGAAATGGGCATACAAAAAAAAAGAAAAAACCAATACAAATATGTCTATGATCCATGAGGATGAAGAAAAATGAGTCCACATAACATCAGGATATGGGGATCAATAACATAAATAAATCACGGAGATAGGCAAAAACATAGATACGGGAGAGGCATCCCCAGATAAGATGTTTGCAGCAAAAGGAGAACGCTGTATAACCAAGAATATATACACAAACAAAGAAGAAAAGAAAAGGAAGAAGAAGAAAAGAAAAGGAAGGAGAAGAAAAGAAAAGGAAGGAGAAGAAAAGAAAAGGAAGGAGAAGAAAAGAAAAGGAAGGAAGAAGGAAGAAGAAGGAAGAAGAAAGGGGGAGGGGGAGAAGGGGGAGGAGGAGGGAGCAGGGAGGAGGGAGCAGGGAGAAGGAGAAGAAGAAGAAGTAGAGGGGGGGGGGGGGGGGGACATCAGTAGTAAAGCTAGTGAAGGAAAAAGAAGAAAGCGGGTCGGGAGACGTACACAGCAAAGACAAGGTGGACCCCACCGACCGAACCTCAATACGGTACTCAGGGCCACACCAGTGAACATACTAGAATGGAAAAGAAATCGGGGGGGAAGGGGCTCAACTCCATTAAGGCACGACAGGGGAACACAAATCTCGGAGAAACGAGGAGGAGGAGAAATGGAGCCAGACAGACCACAACAGCTTATGTTTGTCATAGGTATCATTGGCGAATGGCAGCATTTCCTCAATACGCATGGTATCATTAAGCACAGAGACCCACAGAGGAATCGGAGGAGGAGTGGCAGTTTTTCAAAAGAGGTATAAATTGGCGGGCCAGAGATAGAAAGAAGTGCAGCAAATTTTTCCCCTGCGCAGCCAGCGAACCCGGTAATATAGAAAGGAGGGCAATTTCCGGCGAAGGGGCCAAGGATTCACTAAAGATCTTATACAGCAAAAACATGTCGCCAGAAAGCTTTTATTAGGTCACAATTTCACCAAATATGGAGCTGTGTACCAACAACTTTAGTACAGAGCCAGCAGAGATTAGTTGTGGAAGGAAATATTTTGTGTAAGGTGAGGGGGTCCCTGTACCATCGAGAAAGGCGCTTAAAGTTCTTTCTTGTGAATAACAATAAACAGACGATTTATGAGTGAAGTGGAATGACGCGGACCAGTCTTCCGCCGATATTTCCCTACCTAGGTCTCGAGCCCACGCCTTGGTGTAGGGAGGGAGTTCAGAATGAAGAGCATTGTGTAAATCTTTATATAGGGAGGTTAGGACATGTCTTGGCAATTCAGGGAGGGAGCACAGTCGCTCAAACTCAGTGAGTGGATGATGCATGTAGGAGGAAGCGTATAGGTGTCTGCAAAATGGAGGATAGATGTAAAGTGGTCAACCAATCCCTAGGCCCACCCTGAAGGAGCGGAAGACCCGATTGAGGGCAAATAAAGTCTCGAGCCGTGGGCCATAAGGCACGCGTAAAAGGGACATAAGGTAGTAGAGCCCAACCTTTGAGGAAGAGCAGGGTTATCAAATAGGGGTGATAAGGGAGAAGGATCAGAAGATGAGAGAGCAACAATGCCCCGTTGATACTACAATCGTAGTACAGCCATAGTCAATGGGGACAGGCCGGGAAAACACCGGTGGTACCGGCTATAACCCCATAGCAAAGCCTTCAGGTCAACCGGAGACAAATCTTGTTCAATTATACAAGAGGCTTTACGGAAGGGTCTGGGAAACCATTCAAGCATCTGGGCTAGCAATGTAGCTCTTTAATGTAGCTCAAAGTCTGGTAAACCCACTCAGTCTCCAGATTTCAGGTAAGTACCCTGTATTTTAGCCTTGAGAACCCTTGGTGCCAAATAAATCTAAAAGAAAGAGAACGTAGGGAAAGGAAGAAACTCTTAGGGACAACGATTGGCACAGTCTGGAAAACATATAGTAAATTAGGTAAGATATCCATTTTGAGGGTGTTGATATGGCCAAACCAGGGTAGAGTCGAAGCGCCCCATGAAGCCAGATCTTTTCGGATACGAGAAAGCAAGGGTAAGTAATTAAGGGAATACAGAGCAGAAAGGTTGGCAGGAATCATAATCCCCAAATATGTAATAGCCTTTGGTCGCCATTGAAAAGAGAAATTGGAGCGTAAGTTCGCCAACACATGGGCAGGCAAAGATATATTCGAGGCCTCCAATTTAGAGATATTATGTTTGAAGTTACTGAAGAGACCAAATCTGTGGAATTCATGAAAAAGACTGGGGAGTGAAATAAGTGGTTGTTGGACGTAAACTAAAAGATCATCTGCATATAGAGACAGTTTGTGATATGCAGAGGTAGTGTGGATGCCTAAAATTGAGTAATTCACTCGTATGGCTCTCGCGAGAGGTTCCATTACTAAAACAAAAAGAAGAGGCGAAAGGGGACAGCCGTGTCTAGTCCCATTTGAAATGGGAAAGAGTGAAGAAGTATTAACCCTAGCTTCGCGACCTGAGACAAAGCCGACCTGGTCACGGTGAATCAGAGTTGGTAGAAAAGGGGAGAGAGGGAACGCCAGAAGCTTAGCGAAAAGCTTAACGTCTAAATTAAAGTAGAGAGATTGGGCTATAGCTTTCGCAAAGAGAAGGGTCTTTACCCAGCTTAGGGATAAGCGAAATGTTGGTGGACAAAAAGGCTGATGAAGGCATGTTCAGATCATCGATGATATTAACAGCCTGGGCCAAAAGCAGGGCCAGAAGTGGAGCTAGTGGGACAGCAAAGGTTTTGTAAAACCGGAGTAAACCCATCCAGACCCGGGCACTTACCAGTTTGCAGGGCCTTGATGGTCCCGAGAACTTCCATAGTCGAAAAAGGGCTCCTCTAGGTCTAATGCATCCCGGGCATCTAGAACAGGCAATGCAGTCTCTGAAATGTATTGGGACATAGCCTGAAGAGAGGAAGCGATAGGAGCATCAGGATGGACCAAAGGTAGATTATAAAAGGTGAGAATAGTAACGCTCAAACGCGGATGAAATTCCCCTATTGTGGTAGATTTTAGTATTGTCAGGCGCCTTGATGTGCTGGATCGGACAACGGGATGGGCGGGGGTGGAGTACACGCACCAGATGTTGGCCACATTTATTCGCTAAGGAGTAGTGAGTGTTGCGGGCTTTGTCTCGTGCAACAAGAGAGGAACAATCTAAAAGTTAGAGTAAATCTCTGCGAGCATTAGCTAAGTCCACAGCAAGTCTCCGGTCCAACGTGCTTTTGTGAGAAGATTCCAGTCGTGCAATGAGGGAAAATAAACGGCGCATCTCCTTTGTTCAAGCCTTTTTTAAACTAGAGCCATGTTTAATAAGAACCCCTCTAAGAACACATTTGAGGGTCTCCCATTGATGGAGAGGGCCAGTTGTGTCCAAGGAGTGATCAAGAACAAAGTGTTGAATAGTCTGCTTGACCTCTGCGACCCACAAAGTATCTTTGAGCAGAGTATCGTTCAAGCTCCAAGAAAAGTGACGCAAAGATGGTCAGTCCTGAATCCTAAGGTGGATTGGGGCATAGTCAGACCATAAGAAATGATCGAGAGAGGACAAAGTCGGACAATCTAAAAAAAGACTGACACAAAGAAATAGTCAATACGACTGTATGACGCGTGAGCTGCAGAATAACTATAGTCTCACTCCGAGGGGTGTTGGATACGCCAAACGTCCACTAAGTGTAACTCATGCAAGCGTGACTTAATATGGGATAAGACCGATGAAGGGAGAGAAGATCTACCTGTAGAAGTGTCTAAGTCTGGAGATAGAGCTATGTTAAAGTCCCTTCCAACAATGAGACAGGGGCCCCCAAAATCAGACAGCTTAGAAAGGACCGTTGCAAGAACTGTGGCTGATCTTGATTGAAAGCGTAAATGTTTGCCACCGTAAAAACAAAATCTTGGAAATTTAATTTGAGAAAGAGGTAGCGCCTAGCTGGATCTATTAGTGAGTCCAAGACCTCCAGGTCAAAAGGTATGATGAAAAGCCACGGACACCCCCCTAGACCTGGCCTGCGGATTAGTGCTATGATACCACTGATTGCGGAGGACTGGGATACCATCGGAGCGAAAAGGAGTCTCCTGAAGGAGCAAGATCTGTGATCCATGCCTATGGAAATGATAGAGCATCTGGCCCCTCAAACAGGTATTGGGGGGGGGGGGGGGGGGGAAAAAAAAAAAAAAAAAAAAAACATCCCCCTCCTGCAAAGAGACATAAACATAAGCATAAACCGACACTAACATGGTGTAAATGAGGTAAGTGGTGGGAGGGCCCAGGGCCCCCGAGGCCATGGCCCGAGGCACCCCAGCCCGCCACCACAGGCGACGGCACCTAGGAGCCCGTCCCGAGCCATAGCCCGAGGGCCCAAAAGGCAACAGGCACAAATACATAATTCACAGGTCTAACCAACAGAGGGCATAAAACCTGTAAGAAAGGGGAAAACTTCCCAAATTACGCGGACAGAGGATCATCCTTCCGGGATCCTCAAGGAGGAGGACCTGGAACGCTTCTTCTTCCTTCGATTGGACCGCTGCCAGGAAAAGGGAAATGGAAGGCCTGGGGTCAGGAGCTGGAAGGGCCAGTTCGGTAGGGACACCTGAGGTAACTCGAACACACCGGGGAATGTGGGCAAGTCTCCGAGAGTGTGGCATTGGGAAGATTTACCATTCTGTGAAGCGCGAAGTTGAAACGGGAACCGCCATTGGTAGCGAATATGCCTTTCCTACAACATCTGAGTGAGAGAGCGCAGAGCCCTATGCATGGCCAGGGTCTGGCGGGAAAGGTCGGAGAGGAGCATCACCGGCTCTTCGTTGAATAGGATGGTGTCCTGCAAGCTAGCTGCACACAACGGAGTCCTTGACCTTGAAGTAGTGAACTCTGCGCAAAGTGTCATGGACGAAAGATGGATCAGGATTTCTGGGGACCAATGTGCGATGTACACGGTCTAACTCAATATAGGTGTATTTAGGTTATTGTAGTAGTTGTTTGAAGATAGCGGTAACCGCCGCGGCTAAATCTTTAAATTCAATGGATTCTGGTATGCCCCTAAATCCAGATATTGTTACGGCGGTTTCTATTCTCAATGTCATCTTGTTGGTACAGGAGCTGTTGTATTCGTGGGATTGTAAGGCGTTATTTAGACCGTCAGCGGTTTTCTCCATCTCTTTCATACGCATACAAATATCTCGTTTAAGAGCAGAAATTTCTTGTTTGTACGTAGTTTCAACACGTTTCACACACTGTTCAAAATCAGCCTTGGTAGGAAGAGATTTAATGTAAGTGTGCAGGGATCGTACGTAGGACTGCAGATCCCAGCCATCCTCAGAACATAGATGCTGGAGAAGGGCTGCGGGACCCCTGTGGTCTCATACCAGGATCCCCAGGAGGAGAAAGAGCCCCGAGGGCTTACCTGCCCACCTTCTGGAAGCTCCGTGCTCAGGGGGGATGAGGAGAAGAGAGGTGTCGGCGCCATCTTGGAGGTCGGGGTGCCTGAGGCCTCGGCCGTGGATCGTGTTAGCAACCAGATTTATTGATGATGTATTAACATTATGGAAAGGATCAGAGGACCAACTTATTGAATTTATTAAGGACCTAAATTTGAACAACAGGAATATTTACCTGACATGTAATTACAGTAAAATTGAAATTCCCTTTCTTGACCTTATAACTAACGAATATGATCATTTAGTTACCCAAACTTTTAGAAAAGAAACAGCAGCAAACACTTTGCTACATGCTACAAGTCATCATCCAATAACTTTAAAACAAGGAAATTGGACAATTCCTCCGAATTAGGAGAAACTGCTCAAATATAACACAATTTCAAAATGAAGCTACATCTATGTATAAACATTTTAGAGATAGAGGATATCCCCATAGAACACTTAGAAAAGCAAAAGGGAGAGCAATACAAGCCCATAGAGAAACACTACTTGACACAAGGATACAAGATCAAACTTCAAAATTCAAAAGGACCTATTCAGTTCATTACTAAATTTGGACAACAATGGCAAGATGTAAAAAATACAATGCTAAAGCACTGGCATGTACTGACAGCTAATTACATTATAGCTAATATGGTGGGAGAAAAATCTTCAATGGTGGCACGTAGGGCAGCCAATTTAAATGACCTACTAGTAAGATCAGATTATAGAAAACCAATATCAAGTAACTGGCTAACTGAACAACCTACACTATCTGGTATGTTTCCATGTGGACATTGATAAATTTGCCCCCATGTAGACAAAACAAAGAACTTTCTAAACTCTGGGAGAACTAAATCTTACAATATCCGTAATTTCATTATCTGCTCTAGTTCCAAGGTCATATATATGATTGAATGTCCATGTAAAAAACTATATAGGGAAAACAAACCGTCAATTAAGAATTTGCATAGGTGAACATCTTAGAGATAATAAATCTAAACATAAACCTAAAGAAAATGGAATAGAACATCCATTAGCTCAACATTTTAAAGAAGTCCATAATGGACAAATTGATGGCTTTAAAAGGTAAAAAAGGTATCTTTTCCCTTAACATCTCCCCAAGACGAGGTGATTTTGACATTATTACAGAAAGAACAATTCTGGATATACACTCTTGAAACTTTGGTTCCAAAAGGTTTAAATATTGAACTTAATTTCAAGGTATTCTTGGATTGCAATTGAGTAATTCTGAATATTTGCCATGTTAAAATATTTTTTCCATTAGGGTGGATTATTTACTCTGATATACTGACACTTTTAATTTTTGAATGAGTCATGACGACTTTTGATCACTAGGGGGAGCTGTACATTATTCCCAATTAAGATACAGGGTATTTAAGCAGTCTTCACTGTCTCCTCCCTATTATGAAGAAGTCTGCACTGATTAGCGGACGAAACGCGTCAGTGTAATGTACGGACATCATCACACCCGGAAGCAACATCCCACGTGGATAACACCATGGACTGGTGAGAGCGGCCATGTTATTGCGCCATGCGATATGCTTTATGATCCGGTGGGAACTCTGCACAAGGAATACTCTTGATATGAGGTCTGATCATTACCCCAATGAGAACTGTGTGAATAATCCACTCTACATCTACAACATGACAATCAAGTTTCAACGGCCTGAGAATCTATTTCCTGGGAAACGGCTAGGTCATTAGCCAGTATTACGGTACTTCATAATACATTTGCCATGATGTTTATCCAGAAAGGACAAAGATATCTACATATTTTCACGATATATGGAGGCTTAAACCACACAGTTTTTCAAGCTATGAAGGAACATGGGACAGTATGAATCTTTCAACACTGTATAATTCCATGGGAACTCCTTCCTGCACTCTACAAATGGACATACTCATTTCTTTTTTCAAATTGCATTTTTTTGCAGTTCTCACGCATCCAATGATCATGATCATGCATATCTAGCTATATACTTGGCTAATTTTTTTTCTTACTGCTATCATTGTACATGCAGGATATATATGTGTACAACACAAAGCCTTGTGATACACAGCTGAATTTTGGCTAATTTTTGCTAATATGCTGCTGTATATCTCAACCAGTCAAAGTGAATACCACTAGAAATATTCAATGTTGCATCTGTAAGACTAAACACAGGGCAACTGTGCTGCCATAGCTATTTTAGTGATTTTTGTATAGCAAAATTATGTGGAATAATACATTTTAGCTACCATCCTGAATTCAGAAGCTGGGCTTCCTCTATTTAAATACTAATTAACCTACCTAAGTGGGTCATGAAGGCAAGCTAAATCGGAAGGGATATTGGAAAAAAAATGGAAGGGGGGGAGGAGAGATGAGAACACAATGATATGCAGAAGAACAGACTTAAAGCAGAGCTCCAGTCGCCTATATAAGAATTAAATTGTTGTAGCTGACTTTTAATAAACAGCCACTCACCTGTCCTGCATTCTAGCACTGTGCTTGGCCCAGCCGTTTGCACCCTGTGTCGCTCTCTCCCCCCAGCATCTTTACTATGGGCACCTGGCTGTGACAGTTTGTGGCTTCACAGCTGGGTGCTCACTGCGCATACACGAGAGGCAGTCTTCTGAAACCGGTCACGTAACCCAGAAGACTGCTGGAGGATGGGGAAAGAGAACTTCTGATCACACAGGTGGGCGGAATGGAAGTGGGAGCAGGTACCTGTCAAAAATCGGGAAACCACCCTCTCCTTCCCAAAAGCTCCACTTCACAAACAGGAGCTGGGGAGGAGGCCTTAAAGCGGAACATCCCCTTTTGGGTGGAGCTCTGCTTTAAGGAGTATAGAAGTGGTCCTGGTAAGAAGGAAGGCTCCATAACGTCTGGAAGTCCAAAAGGAGGAAGGGGACTCCATAAGGTCAAAAAGTAAAAATGGCGAAGAGACTTCACCTGAGGATAACACAAAATCACAAACTATAACTCAAGCTAAGTAACATTTTAATGTGTCCCTTTAGCATACTGACCATTGTCAATGCTCATTTGCTAGGAAGGATAAATAACCTGTGTATGGGTGTTTTTTAATGCATATTTGTAATACTCTATGTCGTATATTGTTTTCATACAATTTTAAGTAGTTTGTATGTACAGCATTCTTGTCTGGTAAAAATACATTAACATACTACAGAAGTTTCTGCTTGCTTGTTTTACTGCAAAGTAACCTAAGAGACAAAAAGCAAAAACACAGCACCTGACGTTTTTAGTCATAGTGCACAATCATAATGTTCCATTCCCCACCATTTGATATAAGAGAGGATATTGACAGGTGGAAGAACCACTCATTGACCTTACACAAGGTAATTGTCAGGGCTCCCGGGTATGACCAGAGGTGTGTGACTGACACAGGGAAACGCAGACTTCAGATAAGTTATAAACAATTTATTAACACTAACAATACAAACATAAACGCAGTGCAATACTAAAACATAACACAGTGCAAACAAACCAAACCAACCACCCACAGATAACAGTACATACAGTGCAAGCGTCGTCAGGCAGGCCGGGTCAATATCAATCGGGCAGGTAGGTACAGGGGGAGCAAGCGGAGAATAGTCAGGTCACAAGCAGGGTACAGCAACTAACAGGCAGGTAGGTACAGGGGGTCAGGCAGAGAATGGTCGGGATCACAAGCCAGGGATCAGAACAGGAGAAGTCAGCAGAGGTCAGAATCAAGCCGGGTCAGCAACAAGACAGGAACAGGAGCAGGATGCAGGAACAAGATACAGGGCCCAGGAAAAACACAACACCAAGGCAGAGTCTGCAGGTCTGAATGTCCCTTAAATACACCAGTATAATTAGTTCCAGGTGTTTGACTGGCTGCAAGGTTGAGTCTCTGATTGCTGGGAGCACCCGCTGGCCAGCCCTGGTACTGCAGCTCATAAGGCAGGTGAGTCCCACTATTGCTGGCCAGTCCATTTCTGACAGTAATTTAGTAGACTAGATCTAAAAGATCTATGTTTACCAGACAACTAGCTTTTGAAACTTTTGCCCTTCCTTTTGCAGATGGAAAACAAAAGAAAACACAAATATGAGCAGTACACTAGTCCCCAGGAACTTACTAACCAGTAATGGTTTCTTTTTGTTCTTTTATTGAAGGCGGCGGAAGCACATCCTCCATGTCTTCTGAATCCTCATCTTCCGATACCCACTGAGAGTTTGAAGAGTTACCCAACTGGCGAGACCAATATTCACGCCTTAGCCATTCCATAACAAAGTCCCAGCCTGAATCGAAATAGGACATGCATTTAGTGAAACAAAAAGTGGACAATATATAAAATATTTCCACCATAAATAATAAAAAATACTGCTTTTACTGAGCAAATTTGATGTAATGGTTGGTTATTTCATTATGTTTGTCTCCAATATGGTCTCAAAAGACAGAACTGTTAGAAAACAAAAGCCTCCATCACAAAACACTTTTCATCCTATACAGCAACACATTTGTAAATTATGACCAGGATCCCTATAATGGTCTCATCTGCTATGCCATGAAAGTTTTAGAAGAGAAGCAATGACCCAATAAAAACAAAGAACATGAAATGGAATTTATTCAATTAATCCAATTTAAATCCACGTGAATATAGTATGAAAAGTGTGTATAGCAGTTCTGGGTGCTATGTAAACAGAGAATAGTGAAAGATATCTTGTAAGCACAACTTTTCATTTTTGATCTTTTGGTTTCAAGCTCACACGTGTTTAACACAAACTATACCTTACACAAACAGGGATTATAGATGGTCTGTTCCAAAGAACTAATGCTATCATTTAACTATACCACAAGTACAGGGAACCAGTGCGAAGGACAATATATTTCGATAGAATCATTAAGTGTGGCAATGCAGAGTTAACACAGCTAGAAGACCCTTGCATCTCTGTCTACAAAAGCAGAATATTTACATAGTTCCATCCATGCCTAGGAAGTTAAACAGAGCATTACTAAACCTAATGCACATGGGCATATGAATTTGTTCCAAATAGGCTGGATTTTTTCTGCCAGAACATTTTAGTCGGTGTCCATGAGGCTTTAAAGAACAAACGTTACCATGGCTGCCCAAAATAAACCAACAGCCTAAACAAAGACAATGCTCACCTTTCCGACACATGCTCAATTTGGGCATCTTTCCATGAGTGGCACTGTGCCGAAGGTTTACCACCCACTCAGGAATATTCAGCTGAAAAACAAATACATTGTCAGGTGATACACAGCATAGAAAGCTCAACTATAAGCCAACATTTCCTATTCATAAATAACCACTTCAAATAAGATCTAAGCATTCTCAATATATAAGTGTATATAATCACTGTATAAAAGTTTTAGGCAGTTGTGAAAAATTCCTTTAAAGTGAGGGTTCCTATATACCCATCAGCAAATCAATCTCTCTTTAACCACCTCCCATCCGCCATATAGTGCAATGACGGGCGCAAGGTGGTTCTCTCGTTCTGGGAAGACGTCATATGACGTCCTCCCATTCTCACCGCGCATGCATGGCGATCGGCAGTGCGCTGTGTCCCTTGGACAAAGCGGATCACCGATCACGGAAAGAGCCGAAGATGTCGACTCGGTCATGTGATCAGATGTGTCCAATTACAGCTGATCACATGTAAACAGGGAAATGCCGGTTATCGGCATTTCTCTCCTCTCGACCTATCATGCTGACAACTCAAGAGGAGAGCCAGTGATCGGCTTTCCGTGGAGGGACATGAACAATGATCATCAGGGCACTGATGATCAGTGTAGCCCCAGCAGTGCCACCTATCAGTGTCCATCAGTGCCTCGTGCCAGTGCCACATATCAGTGCCTACCAGTGCACATCAATGCCACATATCAGTGCCCATCTGAGCTGCCTTTCAGTGTCACTCATCAGTGCCACCTATCAATGCCAATCAGTGCCACATATCAGTACTGCCAGTGCCGCCTATCAGTGCCATATATCAGTGCTGCCTTTCAGTGCCCATCAGTGATGCCTGTCAATGCCCATCAGTGCCACCTACCAGTGCCTCCTCATCAGTGCCACCTATCAGTGCCCACCACTGCAGCCTCATTAGCGCATATCAGTGAAGGAGAAAAATCACTTATTTACAAAATTTTATAACAAAAACGTTTTGTTTTCAGTGGTTTTCAGTTTAAGAAAAAATAAAAAACCCAGAGGTGATTAAATACCACCAAAAGAAAGCTCTGTCACAAAAAAAAATGATAAAAATTTCATATGGGTACAATGTTGTATGACCGCGCAATTTTTATTCAAAGTGTCACAGCGCTGAAAGCTGGAAATTGGCCTGGGCAGGAAGGGGGTATAAGTGCCCTGTAGGCTAGCGGTTAAAAACTTGAAGACCAAATCATTTCTGGCACTTTTAGTTCCCAAATTACAATCAGTATTTTGTTCTAAAAAAGGTCTTAGAACCCACAAAAAGTATATATGGTTTTTAAAGCAGAGAATACATTGGTGGGTTTTGCAATTTTTTTTATGTCACAGGGTATTTGTGCGGCAGTTTTTCAAACAATTCACAATTTTGTGAAAAAAAATTACACTTGAATTTTAATGAAAAAAAAACAAAAAAAAAAAACCAAGTTACACTTACGGTAACGTCTTTTCCAGGAGTCTTTCAGGCCAGCACTCTGAGAGACCTCGGCTCCTCCCCATCTGAGGAAACACCTCCACCTACAATAAAAAAGCTCCACTCCCCTCTGACCTCAGTTCTCCAAGCATCCTCCGGTCATCTGGGGAGACACAATGCGAGACAACATAATCATAATAAGCCATCTTCACATAACCAATATCAACAGCGGGTGGGAAACCGGTGCTGGCCTGAAAGACTCCTGGAAAAGACGTTACCGTAAGTGTAACTTGGTTTTTCCCCTACCGTCTTTCAGGCCAGCACTCTGAGAGGATAAGCGAGTACTCACCCTTCGGGCGGGCTAACTGCTTGTAAGACCTTACGACCAAAGTCCTGCTCCTGCACCGAGACCAGGTCCAGTCTGTAATGCTTGGCAAATGTGTCATAGCTGGACCATGTTGCCGCTCTGCAAATCTGCCCTGGGGAAACCCCTGCTAACTCTGCCTGGGTAGCCGCCACAGCTCGGGTGGAATGTGCCTTGATACCCTCCGGGACCTCCAGGCCTTCTGCCTGATATGCTCCTGTAATCGCCAGCCGCAGCCAGCTGGCCAGCGTCCTTCTAGACGCCTTCTTGCCTCTTCTAGCCCCCTTAAAAAAAACAAAAAGGGATTCGGTGCTTCTGAACTCCCTAGATTTCTCTAGATACTGGAGAACGCACCTTCTGACATCTAAACAATGATACCTCTCCTGATCTACCCCCACCGGGTCAGGAAAAAATGAGGGAAGGACAATGTCCTGTTCCCTCTGGAAACTCCGAGCTACCTTCGGAATGAAGGACGGGTCTGGTCTGAAAACGATCCTGTCTGAAAAAATACGGAGATAGGGTGTTCTGATCGAGAGGGCCTCCATCTCACACACCCTCCTCGCCGTGGTAATCGCCACCAGAAAAGCCGTCTTAATGGTGAGCTCACCTATCAGACAGGACTCCAAGGGCTCGAACGGAGCCCTAGTCATCCCCCCGAGCACCTTGGCCAAATCCCACACCGGAAATGGTCTGGACCTCGGAGGCCTCTGCCTCACCAGAGCTTTGAAAAACCTACTCACCAACGCCTCCCTGGCCAGGGGCGTCTCCAAGAACACACTGAGGGCCGAGACCTGGCCCTTGAGCGTGCTGACAGACAATCCCTTGTCCGCTCCCGCCTGCAGGAATTCCAACACAGAAACCAAACTATGGGTTGCCACAGCTGTCCGGTCACACCAGGCTGTAAAGCAACCCCAGACCCTACCATAAATGGCCTGGGTCTCCTCCTTCCTACTGGCCAGTAATGTCGCCACCACCCTAGGCGAGAACCCCTTCTCTAAGAGGAGCTGCTGCTCAGAAACCAGGCCGTTAACCGCAATCTTCCTACGCTGGGGCAAAGAACCGGCCCCTGTGTCAACAAATCCACTCTTGGTGGCAGCTCCCAGGGTGGACGAGAGGCCAAACTCTTCAGGGTCGCAAACCACGCCCGCCGCGGCCAGAAGGGAGCTATCAGGATTAACGAGGTCCCCTCTGTCCTGAATTTCCTCAGGACCAGGGGGAGCAAAGGAACCGGGGGAAAGGCATAACAAAGCCGGTAGTCCCACCTCTGACCTAATGCGTCCACCGCTCTGGACCCGTCCCAGCGGGATAGAGAGAAGAAATTTGGGACCTTGTTGTTCCTTCCGGAGGCAAAAAAGGTCCACATCCGGGGATCCCCACCTTCGCACAATCTCCTGAAAGACATCGGGGTTCAAGGCCCATTCCGACTCCCTGAGCCGAGTCCTGCTCAGGAAGTCTGCCTTCTGGTTCAGCTCCCCCTTTAAGTGTATCGCAGACAGGGACGCCAAATTCAGCTCTGCCCAGGACAACAGTGTCGCCGCTAAGGCCCCGAGGGCCTTGCTCCGCGTCCCTCCCTGCCTGTTAATATAAGCCACTGCCGTGGCATTGTCCGTCAGGACACGCACGTGCTGGCCCGTGACCCCCGCCTGGAAGGAGTGCAGAGCCTCCCACACTGCCCTCAATTCCTTCCAATTCGAGGATTTGTCCTTCTGCCCTAAGGACCATTCCCCCTGAGTCACCAAATTTCCCAGGTGGGCTCCCCAGCCCCTGGCGCTGGCATCCGTAGTGACCTCCGCGGAAATCGGAAAGCACCACAACAGCCCCTGAGTTATGCTGGACGATCTCCTCCACCACCATAGAGACCTTTTCACACTGGGGGGCACCAAGACCCTGCGTTCTAGGGAGTGACACTTCCTGTCCCAAACCCTCAGGATCCACAACTGGAGGGGACGCATATGCAGACCTGCCCACTGAACCGCCGGAATGGACGCTGTCAGCAATCCAAGTACCGACATGGCCTGTCTTATGGACATCGACCTGCTCCCCTGCAGTAATCTGACTCCGGCCTCCAACTTGGTGACTTTTTCCAAAGTCAGGCTGGTCTTTTGGTCTACCGAGTCTAGAGTGTAGCCCAAGTAAATCACCTTCTGAGAAGGCACCAGGCAGGACTTCTCCAGATTCAAAATCCACCCCAAGCTTTCCAGATGGTTCCTCACTATAACCAGGTCTTGCCGTAAGTGAGCCTCTGAATCTGCGAAGAGCAGCAAATCGTCCAGATAGGCCACCACTGAAATCCCCCTCAAGCGGATAGAAATCAGTGCCTCCGACAGAACCTTGGTGAATACTCTTGGCGAGGAGGAAAGGCCGAATGGAAGAGCCCTGAACTGCCAGTGTCGAATTCCTTCCTCCCCCCCCACTGCCAACCTGAGGAACCTCTGAGAGGCTTCCGCCACGGGCACGTGTAGGTAGGCGTCCTTCAAGTCTATGGATGCCATGAATGCACCTGGTGGGATTAGGGACCTGATTGTAAAAATGGAATCCATGCGGAACCTCCGGTAACGCACTGACCCCGGGCCGAACAGACAGTCTCCTGTGAGGGGGATGCCGCATAACCTAACTTTTGAAGTGATGTCCCCCTGCCATGTCTTTAGCCACAGCGCCCTTCTGGCTGAATTGGTCAGGGCAGCAGACCTGGCCCCCAATCTCACCGACTCTGCGGAAGCATCCGCAATATACCCCACTCCTTGCAAAAGGGTCTCAAAAGAGGCCAAGATTTTTTCCTTGGGAGAGTCTGCCACAATATGGGCCTGTAATTGCGTAAGCCAATACTCTAAGTTCCTGGCTACCACTGTCGTAGCCATGGCCGGTTTCAGGTTGTACAGGGTCGAGTCCCAGGCCTTCCTAAGGAGAGACTCTGCCCTTCTGTCCAATAAGTCCGGTAAGACCCCCATGTCCTCAAACGCTAGGTCAGTTCTCCTGGTCGTTTGGGAAAAGGCCGCGTCTAGCCTGGGGCTCTTGTTCCAGACCGCCTCCGGGTCTTCCGAAAACGGAAACCTCCTCCTCAATGCTTTTGAGAAGAACGGTTTCCTTTCCGGGTCTTGCCACTCCTTCTTAATCGTGTCTACCAAAATGTCATGCACAGGAAACATTCTGTGCTGGTGCTCCTCCAATCCCTGATACATTTGGTCGTGGAGAGATAAGGCCTTAACCTCCTCAATGTCCAGGGTTTCGTATATAGCCCCCAGGAGCTCATCAACCTCCTCTAGGGTCAACTTATACCGGGAGGGGCCCCTCCCTTCCTCCGAGGGACCCTCACCCGCTGATTCCTCCTCAGACTGGGAGTCCCCCACTGGTTCCTCCCCAGTCATAAGGGGTTCCCGACGACTCACCGAAGCCACCTGGGGGGGGGGGAAGTGTAGGTAATGGGAGGGCAAACCTCTCCATGAGGGACTTGAAGGAGTCGAAGGTGGTAGCCAACTCCTTCACTGACCTAGCTAGGTCCCCCTGTTCCGGCTTCTCCTCCCTCACCAACCCCTGTATACATGGGCCACAAAGAACCTTTCGCCAAGATTCTTTTAAAACTTCCTTACAGGAAGGGCATCTCCGCTTGGGCTCCTGGTGCCTAAGTTTAGCTCGGGCCTTGCCCTGCAAGACACAAAAGAAAAGGGGGGAGGAGGGAAGCCCAATCAGTCCGACACTAAACACCCCCCCCCCCCCTGCTTCCCAGCAGAGCAGCAAGGGCCTGAAAAACCGCAGACCCCTTGCCCTACCTTCTGCTAGGGGCCCACAGGTAGGGGAGGCCTCCACTGAGGCACCTTACCTGTGACTGGCTGGTGCTGGCATCTCCTGGTCCCGGTGCCTCCGACATCCCGTACCGGAGGGTGGTCGCCTGGTGCAGGTCTGTCCCCCAGACCGCTGTGCACCGCACCGCCATATTCGAATTTCGCGCCGCCGTGGTGTGAAGGCCGCGACCGGAAGCGGAAGTCGCGGCCCTGGGCGAAGCCCCGCCCCTTCCGCCGGAAACCGCCGTCTCCCGACGTCCGGCCCGGCAAAGCCCTCAGACCGCCAGCATGGGAAGGAGCGGAACTCCCCCCGATCCTCCCCAGACCTCACCACGGCCACCCCGACACCCCCCCTCGCCGGAGGGGGTCGGGGGGCGAAGAGCAGGTAAGTGCCCTGTCCCGTCCCCCGGGATGCACTCTCACTGCTGGCAGCCTGCCCTGGGAGGATATGCAGCCGGACACTCCGGCCTTCACTCCCGGCTGCGTCGGGCCTCACAGCCGGCTATCCGGCCCTCGGCTCCCCTATCGTCCTCCTGCGCCTCCTCGTGTCTCCCCACCGGAGGAAACACCTGAACTGAGGTCAGAGGGGAGTGGAGCTTTTTTATTGTAGGTGGAGGTGTTTCCTCAGATGGGGAGGAGCCGAGGTCTCTCAGAGTGCTGGCCTGAAAGACGGTAGGGGAAAAAAACAACAATATACAACAAAATTTTTTAGTGAAATATAAAAGGATGTTGTTATGCCAAGTAAAAAGATAGACATTTTGCTTTAAAATTGCACATGCCAGTGCAACGGCGACAAACGACGTACAATTTTACTATCCATAGGCGATGCTTTAAAAACCTTTACAGGTTACCACTTTAGATCTACAGAGTAGGTCTAGTGCTAGAAATACTGCCCATGACCTGACGCTCGCAGCGATACCTCACATGTGTGGGATGATCGTGGTTTGCCCTTGTGTGGGACCAACGCATATGTTCACCTTTGCATGCAGGCATGGGGACAAGGGCATTTTTAAATTTTTACACTGTTGCTGTCATTTCTTTTTTTAAATCACTTTCATTGCCATCACAAAGAATGTAAACATCCTTCTGACAGCAATAGGCATGTGACAGGTACTCTTTATGAAGGCATCTGGGGTCAATAAATCCCTCCTCTGCACTTAAAAGCATTCAAAGCACCAAGATCAGTGTTTGCCATTTTTTTAAAAACTCAGAAGAATTTGAACTGTTGACATCCAGGTAAAATTGGAGGTAATGACAGGTCATTGCTTCTGGGTTACCACAGCGGAGAGCCATTCAAAGCCAAATCCAGTTCTGTTCAGCTGTCCGGTGGATGCGCCAGCCGGTCACTCGGGTCTCCCGGTGGAAGGCAGCAGGGGGATAAGTCCCCTCCCAATGCTTGTACTAGTGATCGAGCAGCTAGTTAGCCAATTGCTATTACAAGAGAGCCAATTGACGGCTCTCAAAAATGGTAGCTGTAGCCATCACCCTGGAATAACCACCAAAAGTCCAGTGTCGTATCCATCAAAGTGGTTGATGTGGTTAAATATGGCAACCACCCCAATTTATAACTAGCTTTTGAAGTAAGGTGCACATGGAGGGGCATTGCACAGTACTAACACAAAAGATTTCCCAGCTAGCCTGCAAAAAAACTGATTTGGCATGCAGGCACATTGGAAGCC
Organism: Staurois parvus; assembly: GCF_062004578.1. NCBI lineage: Eukaryota > Metazoa > Chordata > Amphibia > Anura > Ranidae > Staurois > Staurois parvus. The sequence continues at coordinate 231,202 of NW_028318161.1, read as the reverse complement.
TTTAACTGCCATTGTGGTCGTGCTGGGCTGTCCCTGCACCTTTGAGGAGGAATGGGCTCCCTTCAGGCATGCCTGCCCTTAATTTATCCACTGCTATATATGTTGCAACTTGGAGACTCTGAAATATAAAGAGATAGGACTACACTTTACAGAGAAGCCTTGGCGAGGCAAGGGGTCTTCCAAATATATTTGCAAATGTGTGCAACCTCTGTTTTTACATAAATTATCTCTCTACCAGTTCAGAGGAGGGGTATTGGGGTGAGGGACCCCAATGCCTTTCACAAGTAGGAAAGATCATGGACACAGACTTCCATGCAATGCATCCTCTGGTGGTCAGTTTGTTTCCATGGTGGATAGTGTCACGGATCACACGGTTGCCGCCACCAACATGCGACAATCGCACAACCGCAACTAACAGTAATACGTCCCGCCCGCGGCGTCAGACCCCAGACCTTCTCACCAAACTCGTGACAAAAGGACCGGCCGATCTAAAACCGCGGTGTGACGCGCGTAACAAGGCCACACCCAGCTGCACCCTGCACCGCGATTGTCCAGCTAATGGGCCACAATCAGTGCCTGCAGCCTGAATGCGCTTGTTACTGGGTCGGGTTAATTACGCAACTAACCCTCTACTGCCACCACCACTTTTGTCGGAGACTGGGAAACTCCCATTATCAAATATACACTATAATGACTGAAAAGTCGCCTATCCAATACGGTCACCGCAGGACGATTGGGCAGAGGATTAAACACAGTAGCGTCTCTTCAAAGGCAGGAATTCATGAATTGTAAGCGCTTAGAAACAGTTTAACACTTTCAGAAAGAAAGATTTATTACTAAAAGAGTCAAACAGGTGCAATAAAATATTTACAAAGAAAATGTAACTATATATTAAGAGTTAAGTTACTTGTCAATATGCATTGGTTTGTAAGCAGATCCAAGTGCAGAGCAGGATGGGTCTTTGATCTCCTCTGTTATGATGTTACACTCAGGAGATGTGTGTTAAGCTCTAACAGGCTTGCCAGCCTGTCCTTTTTTTCAAAATCCCTCTGAAAGGGGGGGCTTGCTCTGACTACTCTGTTTTGGGAGGAGTCAGTGGGACTCTGAGTTAAAACTAACAGCTTCATACTCTATGATATGAAACATACATTTGACCTGAGGAATGTTCAATTAATTGCTGGTCAGTTTTATGATGTGTGGGCCTACACAGTTTTGAGTGACGAAGGTTACACTTCAGCAGACTGCCTGGCACCTGGACTCAAGATGTCTTAACCTGGTTGACCCACACCATCTGTCAGGAGATAACGTTTGCCTCTCAGGAAGGGAGGGGGTAGGGAATGAGAGGAATACTTCCAATACAAAGAAAAGAAAAAGGGGGAACTCTGCGTCCAACTCTGATGAGCTAGTTTGCTACAGATAGGACTTCCTGTACCCAATTTGGTATCAAACTACCTACAAGGTGTCTTTTTTTCCTCCAGTTACCTGTGACAAGGGAGGAAATCTAATTTGCCACTTCTGAGTATCAGCAGCAGCTTCCTGAAATACTTGTTGACTTGGACCACCTTGGTCACAAACAGAAAGTTTCCCCTTCTCCCCTACAACCCCTCTCCTTATTACAGAGAAGGAACCAGAGAAGGACGGATGAGGCGAAAAAAAAAAAAAAAAGGGAGGATATTCTGGTAGAGAAGAAGGCAGATGTATCCTCTTCAGAAAAATAAACTCCTGAAAAACTCTAGGGTTGGAGTTCTCATGGAAGTAGTCTGGACTTGCTGACTTTCTGCTTCCCGAATCATTTACTTAAAAGGTTACAGAATTGGGATCATGGTGCATGCCACAGTATTCCCAGTTAAAGCATGTTTGGTAAATCGGACTAAGCTCACTCTGTAAGCTGTTCTTTCCACCAAAAATGGGTTCACTCAGCAATACTCAAGAAATGTGAGTTCACTATGCAGTGAACTATGTCTTTGGTGGATTTAGCAGTTTTATCTCATTAAAACCCTTATGTGCCCAGTGGACAAGGTTCCAGTATTTAAGGATGCCTGGCAAAAATGTCTGGCGTATCAAAGTCTAATTCTGGCCTTATTGCATGACAATATTGAAGGATTCTACTCAGATACCGAATTGAGCGAAAACCTGGGGAATTTTTCCACATGATCTTACCCTTTCAATGGACACATTAACCACTTGCCTACAGGGAACTGATACCCCCTTCCTGCCCAGGCCAATTTTCAGCTTTCAGTGCTCTCACACTTTGAATGACAATTGCACAGTCATGCAACACTATACCCATATGAAATTTTTATAATTTTTTTTGGAGACAGAGCTTTCTTTTGGTGGTATTTAAATCACCTCTGGGTTTATTTTTTGCTAAACAAACCAAAAACTGAAAATTTTGGGAAAAAAAAAAAAAAAGTTTTAGTTTTTGTTATAAAATTTTGTAAATAAGCGATTTTTTCTCCTTTACTGATGTGCGCTAAAGCTGCTGCAGCGATGAGCACTGATAGGCTGCAGTGATGGGCACTGATGGGACTGACAGGCATCACTGATGGGCACTGAAAGGCAGCACTCATATATGATGCGCAATGATAGTTGGCACTGAAAGGCAGCTCACATGCGCACTGATATGTGGCATTGATGTGCACTGGTAGGCACTGGCAGGTGGCATTGATGAGCACTGATACCTGGCATTGATGGACATTGACAGGTGGCACTGCTGGGGCTATACAGATCATCAGGGCACACTGATCATCAGTGCCTTGACGATCAGTGTACATGTCCCCTCTGAGGAATGCCGATTACCGGCTCTGCTCACAAGCTGTCAGCGTGCACCAGTGCACAAAACAAGGTCCATAAAGACATGGATGAGCGAGTTTGGGGTGAAAAATCTTGACTGGCCTGCACAGAATCCTGACCTCAGCCTACAGAATACCTTTGGGAATCATTAGAGGGGAGACTGTGAGCCAGGTCTTCTCGTCCGACATCAGTACCTGACGTCACAAATACGCTTCTGGAAGAATGATGAAACAATCCCATAGACACACTCCTAAATCTTGTTGACAACCTTGCCAAAAGAGTTGAAGCTGTTATAGCTGCAAAGGGTGGGCCAACTCAATATTGAACGCCACGAACTAAGACTGGGATGCCATTAAAGTTCATGTACGTGTAAAGGTAAGCATCCCAATACTTTTGGCAATATAGTGTAGATGCCAGAGACAGCTGGAACACTACTATGTTCAGAAGGAAGTAAGCAATGACAGCCGCATATTTCTCCAAATACGGGTCTCATCTAAAAGCATTATAAACCTTTCAAACTGCACCGTGTGTTTTTCTTTTGCTTAAGATGTGCATTGATCATGTAGTTTCAATGTGTCATTTGGTAGCCTGTACGTAGAGTCTACAGTAGAGTAATTCTTCACATTGTGAAGTTAAAAGTTTCGGTTTGTGTTAAAAAATAAGGCATGCCATGTAGAACAGAAGGCTTTTGCATGACCTCTGTAGTTTAAAAACAAACATTCCCTGTTAAAAAAGCTACATATCCCACAAACCCTGGGTCTCTAAATCTAGTTCTTTTCCGGAGAAAGCTAGTCATTAGATCTGACACAAGCAGAGCAACTAGCAGAGAGATCACTATTTCATCACATTAGCACTCCCACATTTATGATGCGACGCAGAGGAAATGGCAGGGCATGCACTGATGCTATGTGACCCAGAACAAATGGTTTCTTATCCTTTGGTAAACACAGACAGGTGAGCTGTAGCAAACCACGGACATAGGGGCATCAATCAGCCATGACACTTCAAACTGCAGCCAAGAGATATAAGCACATCATAAAAAAGGTAGAACAAAAACAGGTAATATAACTGCACTAATACCTTGTTAAACAAACATTTGAAAGTGTACAAACACCTTTAACTAGAGTATTCATTTAGGCTGTATTCACATCTTAGTGTTCACAGAAGACGCAAAAAATGAGCACTGCCATTAACAGATAATGACACCCCAAAGGTGTTCATTTGTGAAACAAAGTATATTACTACTGAAAAATGCATCATGTGATTCATAATGGAACACATTTTTGACCTCTACACAAACCTTCACACTTTCTATAGATAGAATATTTTACAAACATGATCAGAATTTTATTATGGAATTTAGGAATAACCTCACCTCATTAGCTAAACGTCGTAAAGGAATAATTATTGTCTTCTGTTTATTTTCTGTGATAATATTTACAAACCTGTAAAACAGAAGAACAAATGCAAATCACAATTGTACAACATGAACAAATATTTATTTTCCTTGAAAAAAGTATTTAAAATGGCTTTTTCACTTAAGGCTCCATGCACACTGGGCGTTTTAATAACGCTGGTAATGGTAGCAGTGTAAAGTAGAGTTTTTCAGCGGTTGTGTATTCGTCTTTAGCGGCGTATTGCTACGTTTGCATTTTTTTAAGAGGTTTTTTGTGACCAAAAAACAAAAAAAATGTTCTTAGTCAAAAAAAGTCCAAAAATGCTGGTTTGCCGCGGTTTACCATGTTTTTCAGCATTAGAGCGTTTTTACAGCTAAAACAACTACTCTAGAAACCCACTAATTCTGGGGGTTTTTCCCAGCCAAAAACGATGATTGCAGTCTATGTGTGCATGGACACATAGGATAACATGCTGGGCTGTTTACTGGCTGTAAAAAAAAACGTCAAAAGCCAAAAACAGTAGCTGTAAAAATGTCCAGTGTGCACAAGGACTAAAGCACAACTCAAACCAAGTTTTTTTTCTTCTCTCACAAGAAATGGGAGTGCAGTTGGCATAGGCAGCAATAAAAAATAATAAAAACACATTTGCAATATTAGTAAGAATAGATAAACACAAAAACATATCAAGCATCCTCCCCATGTATGTTAGAAGTGTTGAAAAAAGTTTTTGTTTGTTTTTTCAATTCTGTTAAATGAATTTTAATTGTAGAAAAAAGTACAAAATAGAGCCTTTTAGGGCATTCCGGGCTCAGTAGTTACAAGACAAAATAAGACACAATTACAAACCAACCAAAGTAAACATGGCCACAGCTTTAATCTCGTGCTTACTGCATCCAAAAGATAACTAGAGACACTCTGCATTAGAGTTCTGTTTGGCATGCTAAAAGATAAATGATCGTGGAATAGTCGGTTTTCCCCCCACCATTCCCGATAACCATTGTAACAATTCCAGAACACAGAAATAGCCTAGATTAGATTACATAGGGCAGGCATGTCCAATATCCAGGACAAAAGCGGTCATCGGATCAGTTAGGGTGAACTATCAGATGCATCGCCTTGGCTCATAGTGGTAGCCTTGGATTCCAGCCATATATCCCATACCTTGTTGAATTCATGTATACACCACTATTCACATGTTTCTTTATAGAGAGGAATAACCGAGTTGACAAGTACCTTCAAATAGTTTATGGTAGGGGTAGTTGAAGCTCTCCATTTCAGTACAATTAATTTCTTTGCATAAAACAGGAGTAACCCCAGCTATGTATGAACCGCCCTTGTAGGGGCCAAGGCGTTGACCAGTGACAATATACAGATGTCTGCCCATTGAGGTATAGAGATAGTGTAATAAACTGAAGGAGTCCTGACCAAAATGTCTGTAAACGGGGACATGTCCATATCATATGCAAGTATCCAGCGGAGCCTGCATCGCAGCACAAGCAAGTGGGCGGACACTCTGGATAGATTTTATGGAGTTTATGAGGGATATAATGGAACTTTGGAAGGATTTTAAATTGGTTCAGTCAATCCAAGAGACCAACTGAGTGAAGGGATACTCCTAAACTTCCTCCCAATCCTTATCGTCCAGCTCTGGCAGCTCCTCCACCCAAAAGGACTAAGGTCCGTAGGTTGGAGGGCCTTGTAGATGTTCGATAAGGGTTTAACCAGGGAGACATCCCTGAGAAGAGATTCCATGTCAAAATGAGGAAAGGTTACAGCCATGGTTCCAAATTGGGCAGCATAGGCATGATGGAGCTGGAGAAAATGGAAAAGGGTATTGGGCAGTGCAAATCTATTTTTAAGATTATCAAATTTGCATAGTATGCCACTCTCGCAGATCTGGGTCAAATATTTGATCCCCTTGGCCGCCCAGATGGAGGGGTCCAGAACAGAGAAGAATTTAGGAAGTGTAGGATTCATCCATAATGGCGTACGTGTCCCGGGCTCAAAATCATATCACAGTTTTCATATAAATAGTAAGACTGTGAGCCTAAGCAGGCTGCCTCAAGAACCACCGCGGAGTTAGTATCGGAGATGAGCCAATTATTGGCATGTGATAATTCTGCAAGGAAATATGAGAAAAAGTCAGGGCAGGCCAGGCTGCCTTGGGTCCACTGCCTATGCAACGACAACAACCAAAACCGAGGAGTACGAGAGCCCCATAAAAAAACTTGTAATTCGGGAGTGAAAAATTTTAAAGGCCACCTTTGGGATCCATACTGAAGAGTGGCGCAAATCATAACAGAGGGGGAAGTAACTTAATTTTTATTAAGTTAATTCTGCCAATTAAAGATAGGGGTAGTCGATTCCATGCCTTTTAATTTGGTTTAAAACAAACTATACGAGAGGGGAGATATTAAGTGTGCAAAAGTCTTCGATTTTTGGTCAAACAATGACCCCAAGGTACTTAATTTAGTTTGTCCACCGTAAGGGTAGCGACAAATCCGCCATTTGTGCAGCTTCCCTATCCACTGGCATAATGAGGGATTTATCACAATTTATTTTTAACCCTGTCATTGCAGCGTACTGGGAGAGGAGATTCAATGCTGCCCAGAGGGAGGGCTCAAGAGCCAATTTCCCCTCAGTGGATCCCACCCTAATCCCCCTAACAGTACCAGCTGAAAGGATGACCGATGCTATGGTCTCTACCATAAGGGAGAACAGGGCTGGAGAGAAAAGACAACGCTGTCAGGTTCCCCTTGCCATTGGAAATGGAGGGGACAGGGCTCCACAAAGCTTAAATTTGAGCTACTGGTTGTTGATATACTGATATCCATTTGCAAAAAGTGGGGCCAAATCCAAATTCCTCCAAAACCACTTCTATATATGGCCAGGCTACAGTATCGAATGCCTTTTCCAGGTCTAGTGCCACCAGCACCTTCACACCCTGCTCTTCAGAGGGAATCTGTAGATGAGTAAAGACCCGACGAAGATTGACATCTGTTGACCTGCCTGGCATAAAGCCAGTTTGGTCAATGTTTATCAACAACCTGTTAGCAAGGAGTTTCATGAGTAACTTTAAATCATAATTTTGAAGTGATATGGGGCCTATATGACCAGCATTGTGAGACATCTTTCCTGGGTTTGGGGATCAAAACAATGTGAGCCTGTGACATGGAATCAGGTAAGCTGCCCTCATCTAAACAAACAGCATAAAACTGTTGGGAGACGTGGGACCAGGTCTGGGGCAGACGTCTCATACCAATCTTCAGGAAGGCCATCCAGTCTGGGAGTTTTGTTTGGATGTAACAAGTATATAGCTATCTCCACCTCCTCCAGCGTGACTGCCGCGTGTAAGAGAGCCACTTCGGCTGCTGCCAGCTTAGGTAGTGACAGTCCCTGCAACCTGGGTCCCAAAGCTGTGCTGGGAGGGGATTAATATGCCCCAAATTACCGAGGGCTCTTTAGAAACATCTCCCCTTGCCGTGTGAATGATCTTGGGTTCAGCTATCAAATTGACCAGAAGTTTCCCAATTTTGTCTCCCGACTCAAACAAACAATCTGGCCTGCAATAGTTTAGTTTCTACAGTGGTCACATTATTAAAGTGTAAAGAGAAGATCTTGCCAGTTCAAAGGGAAGAGTACGTCTCCGGTGAGGGATCACGTGGAAGTCACCTCAGCGTCAGTAGCCGGAGACTCTAGGCATCTCCATTCAGAGGCGTACTCCAACCTGGTTGCTTCTATAGCCAAGATGTAGTCCCCACGGATTGCAGCTTTAAATGCATACCATGATACCAGAGGAGGGGCTGTGCCTTCATTGAATTGCCATTATTGACCAACTTTCCCCTGCATAGCCTCCTCCACCTTGTCTTTAAGCCACAGGGTTGCAAACCTCCAGCAGCCCTAAACTGTCACCCCCTCCCCTCCCAAACTGCAGGACAACCTCTAGCAGAGAATGATCCAAAATTCCTGCTGGCAAATAGGATGCTGCGGAGACGATGGATTAAGTAGCAGATATGCAAAATGCAAGGTCTATCCTGGAGCCAGCGGAGAGGTGTGAGAAGTGCCTGTACTGTGGATGTTTCCATCTCCAAATTTCAGTAAGGCTTAGAGTAGAAGCCCAATGTAAAAGATCCAGGTCAGGCATTCTAGCAGTGTTAGAGGTGTCATTAAAGTCTCCAGCTAGGACCACCCTGAGCAAGGAAAATGGTGCAAGTTTGTCAATAACCGTATATAATATAGTGTGGGGGGGGTACATATATGTTAACAAGTTGGGCCTGTAGTTTTAGAAGCAAAATAATATATTGACCTTTAGGATCTGTAATGGACATGCTCTACCTTACACTGTAATGATTTGGAGAAAAGACACCCCTCTGGCATAAATGGAATATGTGGCATGGAAAAATTATCTCACTCAATATCTTCGGAGGGATATAATTTTACTACCCACCAAGTGGGTTTCTTGAAGGAAGGGTATATGGGGTTTGTGGGCCCCGAACATTCCATGATATCAGTTTTAATTCCATGATGACACCATTGGCAATGAACTGGGAGGATTCGAGGATGGGGAGGGGGCCAACCACACCACATAATACAGTTCCTTAACAGACACAGTAGTAAAAGCAAAGTTGTACACTGTAATACCATGACCAGATAGTGAATCCAAACCCAGAGCCTAAGCCAAAAAAAAATTAAATGAGAAGCAAGCAAAAAACTCCCTACCAAACCACTTAATGAACACAAGCAGGTTAGTCTCATTGTTACAACGAGAAAAACAAGAGTCCTTCAAAAACAATTGTCAACCTGACAAAAAAAAAAGAAAACAGATATGCAGAGGTAAAAATCTTTAATTTCCTTGTGTTGAAGACAGACTCTGGGGGGCCCAAATTCTGAAGAGTAGAAGGCCCACCGGTGTCCAGCTCCCTAAGAAAGGATCACATAGAAGGTGAAAAACGGAGGGTAAATCCATGTGCACGAATAGAGTGACCTATTTCCAGGATCACTGTGGGCAACAAGAACCGCAGCCCCAGGATTATAATGCAGGCCCAAAGCCAGGCAATGCAGTTTCTGTACTCCCACATGACCAAAGTCTGTAGATTGCAGAAGAGAATGTAGAAGGGTCAGGGTACTGCAGCATGGTTAGTAGTGTTAGAGGTGGTTAAGGATACTAATAGGTGCACATGTCTGAAAAGTACATGCAGCAGCCAAGTTTGAAAGGGCTTCTTACCACAATGTGGAGGTCCAAGCCTCGGCCTCCTCCGAGGAATCAAAAAAATTTCACCGTAACATCATGGGTGACCCGTATTCGGCTAGGGAACAGCATACTGTAGGGCATCTTTTCCTGGAGCCATCTACAAACATATTGGAACATTTTCTATCTGCGCTGGAGTTCAACAGAGAGGTCAGGGGAAAAAAGTGTACTGTCGTATTCTCGTGCACAAAAGGTAGGCAGCTTCCTGGCTTCGCTTAGTATGTGGCCTCGATCCTGACAGTTGAGAAACCTCAATAGGAAGGGGCGCGGAGGGGCTTCAGGAGGTCACAGACACGTGGAGACATCATGGACCCTTTCAACCACATAGGTCAGGGGGGACCAACTGCCAGTTCGGGACAGTTTTGAAAAAAACCTTCCGCAAATTCTGCTGGGTGGTCTTCAGCTCCCTCAGGTACCCCAACATTATTCCGGCTGAGGCAGTTTTCTGCTTCGTCTGACTTTTCCCATTAGGGTCTTGATAGTGTGCTCTTGGCTGGCTAGTTGCTGCTGTGAGTGGCAGTGACATCCTTAGCCGAGGAAATGCAGGATTCAGTTTCTATCAGATGGCCCCGTATTTTATCGAGATCTGCCCTGATAAAATTACATTCCTTTGTTAGGCGATCTATGTGAGAAAGCAATGAAGACTTACTTTGCTCGATCGCTTAAAGAATAACTGCTGTGTCTCCCGTCGAAGGAGATTCCTTGGTAGGAGCAGGGAGATCCAAGCCCTCCGCCATACGGAGCTTAGCCAGCAGCGCATGGAGTCTTCTGGCCAAGATAGAGTCCACTCCTGTGGCTGGGGTTGCCGGAGGCTATTTGTGCAGCATGGGAGCAGCTGATGTCCCCTCGGATGGAATGCCCAGAGACACCGTCGTGCTCCCAGCGCTGGTAATAGGTACGCATAGGCAAGGTAAGGCCAAACGGTGAGGTGCAGGATGAATTGACAGGATGTTGGGAGCTCTCGCTCAAAGAGTCTTCTCCATCCTACATCGAGCCACACCCCCCATGTTGAAAAAAGTTTGAAGTATAATTTTAGAATAACAAAAAATAAAAAAAGTTTAGTGTTTCTTACTTAACAGTTTTCCACACCATTGTTTAAGTTTTTTTTTTTTTGTTGTCGTTTCTTCTCTTTTGGATTTCTTGCTCTTTAACCTTCTCATTCAGTATTTTCCAGGTCTATTCCCCCACTGGTAGCTTTCCTTTGAGACCCTATTAAATATCCTCCTTGACTCTTGTTCCATAAGATCTTTTAACTCATCTCTTTTAAGTATTATCTCCTGATATACAGATATACATCTGTTCCTCTCGTTTCTCTCTTTTTTTTTTATTTAGCTGTTCCAACTTATAAAGCTCTTCCATCACCATCTTTATTTTTTCCTTGTTTTTTATTTTTTTTTCTGTTCCTACCGAAATCAGTTATCCTCTAATATAAGTCTCCCTGACTGTGGCCTCCGAGACCTCACTAGTCTCATTGAGCTAAAAAAATTGTTCAGTTTCTCACCTTAACCTTTTCTCTACTTCGGGATCCTGTATGAGCATTTCATTTAGTCTCCATAAAGTTATTTGATCTTGGCCTCCTCCTGCTCGTAATCTCATCGTGATGGGAGCATGATCAGAAATGGACATAACCTCTATGTTGGAACTAACCAATGACTCCAACTGTCTATGTTCTATCATTATATAATCCAGTCTGGAATACGAACCATGCACATGAGAGAAGGTATAATCAATTTCTCTTGGATGTTTCACTGTCCATGTACCAGCAAGTTGATATTTATATAATAATCTCTTCAATAATTTCAACTTCCTACTCCCTTCTCTCTGTGTACATAACACATCCAACTGAGGGTCTGAATACAGATTAAAATCTCTAGCCACGATCAGACTTCCCTTTTTAAATTCAGAGAGTTTCCTTAACACCCCCTCTAAAAATATCACTGGGTTTTTGTTCGGCCAATATATATTAGCTAATGTATATTCCAATCCTTGTAACTTTCCCCAAAGAAACAGAAACCCACCCTCTGGGTCTACTTTCCAGGGAAGAATTAACATTTTTCAAGAACCCAATTGATACTCCTTTGGCCCCTTTAACTGGTGAGTCAGCATAGTACCACACTGGATAATACTTATGTTCTCCCTTCAAATAAAACATCCCCCTGCCCACCCCCTCTTCTCAAAACTCCCCCCACCCCCCATCTCCCCCCTACCCCAAACCCTTGGGCCTAAGATTTTCCCTTGAATCTGTCGTGGGACCTTCCCACTAGCGATTCCTTTATTGAGGTGGGACTCTAAAAACACACGTTCACTCACCTCCCCATCTCGCAACATAGAGGATCTAGAGTTTGGCAGCGCATTCATCCTCCAGGCGGCCCACCCTCACCTTTTCAACATCTGCTTGATTCCTACTGCCCTGGATTATAGGCTGCTACCTTCAAGTGACTGGGCACTGGCAAAGCTGACTTTGAGGAAACACCCTTGGGACAAACCCCCTACAGCCCTACCCCAATGTTTAAGTCCTCAGTTTTGCAGCAAGCAACGAGGAATAACACAGGAAAAGTGGTGAGGATGGCCTACATTCGAAGTCAAAATGCCTTTTATCTTAATTGTACAGTACATGACACAGGCTTGATATTCATAAACCTGAAGATGTTCCCAAGCAATAGATAAGAAGGTTGGTCAACAAACACTCAAACAGAACTGTGCCAATAGGCCCAATAAAGGCAAGGGTAAACAAACTCAGCTCAGAGAACTGCTGCAATACCCTTGCAGCAGAAAAGATTGGATGTTCACCTGGTAGAGCTCAGGGGGAAAAAAAAAAAAAAAAAAAAAAAAAAAAAAAAAAAAAGGTACAAACCGAAGATCAGATGGTGGCCTTTCAAAGCTGGGCAACAGGAGGCTTAATGTCTGAATTCCCAGGAAACTCCTACCAACATGACAAAGTAAGCACATATCAGTGCATGAGGTGCTAAGCCCTTTAAGGTGTACAATTTTGAGATTTTATTTTTAGTATATGTCAGAGCTGCTATGATGCACTAATAAACAGCTGCCAGCACCCATACACACTCTCATATATATGTGTTCCAGTGTTAAATATTTTAAGCAAGGGTACAGCGCTAGTGATACACAATAACACAGAAAAACCAATGGTGAAAAGTAAAAAGTCCAAAATAACTAACAAATGTCCACAAAAATAAGAAAAAAAATTCTCTTATTTAAAATCTACGCACTTGTGTGATTTTTCTTCTTATATATTGAAAACAAATCAAGATGTGCTCTCATCTGAATTGTTTGACCACACAGAGGAAGGCCCTGTCACTGTGATAACATAGGAAAATATGATACAGGATTTACATGTAAAGGTTAATGCGAAGCTCCAGATTGCTGTTTCTGAGCAGAAAAAGCGGTGTTTTAGACTCTATGGATTCTGTATCAAACTTTCAATCCTGTGTCCGGGTTTTGCCAGATGTCTGCAACCTGCCTGAGTACACGGGTGTGCAGTGGTGTCCACCTCTATGATCAGCCAGTGGAAGCACTGGCTGGTTGATGAGTCCCAATAGGATGGGACAGCCCGACAAGGCTTTTATTCCCTCAGAGAGTAGGTGCAGGAACTGAACCATGCCCTCACCACACCAATGCCTAACAGTGGTAGGGTCCTAATGGAGCATTGTTAAATAACAGTAGTGCATACTGCACAGGGCAGAGTTCAGAAGTGCACTCCTTACAGAGTGAAGGGTTCAGGAAGTGCACTGCATACAGAGTGCACAGCTCAGGAGCACACTGTGTATAGAGTGCAGGGTCTAGGAGCAGAATGCATACAGAGTTCATGACTGAGATATGTACACAGTGCAGGGCTCAGGAAAGCACGTCTCACAGGTCAGTTTACAACCTTCCACTTCTAGTACAGAGCCCTCCTTCCACCCCCAAATCCTTTCTCCCCCACCTACAGAGCTTCAAAGAGAGGGGCTGCTGCAGAAGAGCAGCTACAACTTACAGTAAGAGCCACAACCCGCCCAGGCCGCACTCCGAACCGCCATCCACTGGGACAATATGAGGTTGAGGAGGGAGCCCCCTGACTCCATTACCGATCGGGCCAGCACCTCGCCTTCTCCATGAGGTATGTGCACTAACACACAATAAACAAAGAGGGGAAGGGGTCCCCTGAATCCAAAGGCTCGCTTGCCAGAATTTCCCCTCAGCACACTGTGCATGTTCCTGGGTAACTGCAAATGAATGGCCCTTGCTCCCTAGCATAAAAGCCTTAATGAATGATAAAATAAAAAATGTGTCCTGTCCATCCTGAGGAAACACATTAAACTGAGATCTCATGGCAGTGGGGTTCTTTTTAAAACTTAAGTAGATCATGTGTTTCCTGTTTTAGATAGGAGGAGCCTATCTCGAGTAGCTGTCCTGGAAGATGACTGGGGAAATCTGTTCACATACAGACACTGGACTGATGCTTGCATTTTTTATATCACTTTTACTGTTATTACAGGGAATGTAAATATACCCTGTGATAGCAATAGGCAGTGACAGGTACTCTTTTCTGAGAATTCTAGAGTCTATTACTCTAGATCTCTCCTCTGCCCTTAAAACATCTTATCACACCGAGATCGATGTGATCAGATGCTTTCCCAATTTTAAGATGACGTGGTTTATATCCGGTGAAACCAAAATTATGAAGTGCTTGTAGCTTCTGGTTTCTTAGACCATAGAGATGGTTGGAGCCGTTCCAGTCTCTGATCAGCTCTATGGTCAGCAAGCGGTACTGCCGGCTGCATTCTTGGCTTCCCATCCCGAGTCCAAGAAAGCAGAGGAAAGCAGCATGGGGGGGGTGGTAAAAGCAATCCAGTGTCTAATTAGCCGCTAGGATTGCTTTTACATGAAAGCCGACCACCAGCTGAAAAAAAATACCAGGATGATGCCTGTAGCTGCAGGCATCATTCTGGTAAAGCCACTCAAAATCCAGTGATGTACCAGTATGTTGCTGGTCCATGTTGGGCATATATGTAACAGCACAGAACATGGGCATATGATGAATTAGGTCTGTGGACTAATATGACCACAATGCATTTTTGTAATGCACATGTTCAGGGTTAGGCCCAAAAAAAACATTTTAAATTCAGAAACGGTGAATTGTCTGGCAAGAGATGAATTTGGATGGGCGACCATGTATTGCTGTGTGTATAAATTGCTTTGGCCCACAATCAATACAAATCTTCCATGAAAAACAGCAGAGGGGCCAAATGCTAGTGCTGGCAGCAAACGCGGCTGATCCTGCTAACACTTCGGTTTTTGGGGACACTGTACTAAGGAGACACTAGTACAGTTCTGTTCATGATCAATATATTGATCTGTACAAACACTATACTAGGAATGGTGGTGATCCGCGACCTAAAGCGAAAGTGCGATAGTGTGCAGGCAATCTAACACTAGATGACACTAGCCAGGAGAGACTCTTACAGACCCTGACACTGTCTGAAGTCACTAGTGGCAGTAATACAGTGATCAGTGAAAAATTCTATATACTGACACTGCACTAATGGTACTGGCTGGGTGACAAGAGTGATCAAAGGGTTATTAGGAACGGTCAAAGGGTTAAATGTGCTAATCTAACATGTGTAAAATGTAGTGCTTTTAGTCAGTGTGGTGAGTCTTCTTTCCCTAGACCAGCAAAAAAGGGGGCAGCGGGGGGTGGGGGGGAACAGATACCCAGAGATAGAAAGCGACGTAAGGGCACGTCGCTTTGCCCAGAAACGTTGCTTGCCCGCATATTGCGGTTGGGCAGTTGGAAAGTAGTTAAAACATTTTCAGAAAAAAACAATTTAAATTTTTTTTTTTTTAAATGTTTTCATCAGAGTAGTACAATGTTACCATAGTTTTTAAACACTTTGCATTGCAGGGGCAATAAAGATTATTGCTCTGCAATGCAAAGCTTGCTTTGAACTGTCATGAATGGGTTAAGTTCATGACAGTTCACAATATACAGATGGCACCAAGCTGTGCAGTGGAATAATGTCCTTACAGGATGTCTTCAACTTTCAAGCCGACCTCAATGCACTGTTTAATTGGGCAACTATGAGGCAAATGAGGTTTAATGTTGATAAATGTAAGGTTCCGCACTTGGGGGCTAAGAATATGCATGCATCATACGTACTAGGGGGAGCACAACTGGGGGAATCAATGGTGGAGAAGGATCAGGGAGTTCTGGTAGATCACAAGCTTAATAATGGCATGCAATGCCAAGCTGCGGTTTCTAAAGCGAGCAAAGTCCTCTCGTGTATTAAAAGAGGTATAGACGAGAGAGAAAGAGATCATATTACCCCTGTACAAATCATTAGTAAGACCTCATCTGGAATATGCAGTTCAGTTTTGGGCACCAATTCACAAAAAGAACATTGGGGAAATGGAGAAAATACAGAGAAGGGCAACTAAACTGATACGAGGCATGGAGGAGATCAGCTATGAGGAATGATTAGAGGAACTGAATTTCTCTTGAGAAGAGGAGATTAAGGAGGGATATGATCAACATGTATAAATACATCAGTGGTTCATATAGTGAACTCGGTGTAGAGCTATTCACCTTGAGGTCATCACAGAGGACAAGGGGGCACTCTTTACATCTGGAGGAAAAGAAATTTAATCTCCAAACACGGAAAGGTTTTTTCACAGTGAGAGCTGTGAAAATGTGGAATTGACTCCCTCAAGAGTTGGTTCTGGCCAGCTCAGTGGATTGCTTCAAAAAAAGGCCTGGATTGTTTCTTAGATACACAGAATATAACTTTATACTAACATTTATAAAGTAAAGTTGATACAGGGAATATCCGATTGCCTCTCAGGATCAGGAAGGAATTTATTTTCCCAGCAGTAGCAAATTGGATCATGCTTTGCTGTTTTTTTGCCTTCCTCTGGATCAACTGTGGGTATAGGATTAGAACTTTTTTTTTCTATGGTTGAACTGGATGGACTTTTGTCTTTTTTCATCCAGACTACGTAACTATACACAGTGATTGGCTCCAGCTGGTCACAAGGTACAGGGTGCTGTGATTGGCCCATGTACCATGTGAGACCTGTGAGCCAATCACAGCTCTCCAGGAACAGAAGCAAAGCTGTTATGAATCAGAATGATTCACAACAGCTTTTGCTAGCATTGCGATCATGTGCTCACGCTGCAGTTACACAAACCTTTTTTTTTTTCTTTTGAGATAAAAGGTTGCACATGAATAAATAAAAGCTGAACATTGTAAGTACTCGTGTCAGTGGTAAATGGGTTGTCACAATACTAACTGTTACATCTGCAGTAGAGCTTGTTCTGTTGAAAAACAGACTTACTGGCTGGATCAACAAATGAAAATAAAGGAAAGAATGCCTAAAAAGATTAACGCAGCCATTACATCTACAAATTGGAAAGCTGCAATAGAATAAATGTTTGCTTTTGGGTTTATACCCCTTTAAAAAAATAAAAAGACTGAGAATGTCACAGATGGACAATTTGTTTTATGAGGCTCCAGGCAGTGTTACATGAGGAGTATGTTCATTATCATAACATACGTTATTTTAGACACAGTAACATCATTTGGTCTATGCGCCCCTCTATGCAATGCAGGCAGACCACGTCTGAAGGGAAGGGCCAGCAGAGTGCTGCATACAGCTTCCTGAAGCATCACAGCACCCTGCATCAGTACTTCTCTTCCTGATGCAAGTAGTGGGCTGGAGTTGTGCAAATATCAAAAACACTTTGATGTACAGGTGTCCCTTGGCAATCAGTATTAGCATGAAGAACGCTTTAGGCAACACCCAGATGTCCCACTGTGCCTCCATGATTGAAAGAAAGAAATAACATCCAATGAATGACGAGCAGGGACAATCAGGCCAACAAAGAAAGGTCTAGATGATGATGGTTGTCCTCCTCTCAGGAAATGAGAAAGGTTCAGACTTGCTGCAGCTTCTAATACACATTGTAAAAAGCTTACAATGTACAGCAAAATTACATTAAGCTAAGCACAGGAGTCAGTACATCTGTGCAAGAAAGAAAGGCTGAAGTTCAGCTTTACTCCTAATAATACAAAGTATGAATATATAGACTAAAACATTGCTAATTATATACCAACCTGACAAGTGCCAAACCATAAAGTGAGGCAAGTTCTTGTTCCCCCATCCCTCCGCTCACATCGAGAATCTTGCAGCGAACGAGGTCAGCTGTGCATTCCACAGCAAGTGGTATACTGTTTCCATATCTATAAATGAGAAGAAAAAAAAAATCTATAGCACTTCACAAGGAACATTACATCAGCACATCAAGGTACACACATGCATTCTATGTCAAATACAGATAAAGCATAGATTTATGGTTCATGAAAGCTTTAAGATTCATGTACATTTATGCAAACAAACTTCCCAGATCTGCACAGTAATCAAGGTTTGGCATATTCCCTTTTTCTGTAGCCTTGCTCTATGCTACCACTGTCAGGCTAAAGGAGGCTTAAAGTAAGCCTCTGTCCACATCAAAGGCAGCATATTGGGTTCACTTTAGTTGTTTTCTGAGTGCATTAAAAAATGTGTGCCTATTTTATTTGAAGTTTACTTAATAGTGCACACAGAAATCCAGCTTTGAAACCAGCAACTCCAGCAGTGGTCCCTAAGTTGCTACCCGAGCCAGGCATCAGAAATTGCAACAACCTAATCAAACAAATTGTGTTGTGCGATATCATAAAAAATTCATACCTGTGTATAATAAAAGATACCATAAAATTAAAATTCATAAAGTGCATAAAATAATTTCCTTGATCTTTTTTGGACTTTCTGGTATAGCACTTTACTCATTTAGATTTGTTTGGTTGGACTTAATCAAATGGGACTTTTTATTTTTTGCACTTTATGAATTTCATGTTATATTGTTATTTGTGGTATTTTTTTATTATGCACAGGTATGATTTAGGATATATGCAACTTATGATTTATGTAATTTATGAAAGGGCAGCACAATACAATTTGTTTTTATTAGGTGTTATGATATATAGTGAGTGCAGCGGTCATTGGTCTTTTTATGTAGCACAATTTATTTTGTGTTTGTTAATGACATTGTATTGCAAAATTTCAGTTTAATATATGCAACAACCTCCCATATCGCCGCAGCTCTGAAAATCATCAACCTGGTATATTGCAGTTTACCAGCTCTAAGATGTGGTAGATGCATTCATTTTATTGTCTCCCCTACCTCCCTTCCCTGTATTTTCACCTGAATCATGCCAGTAACACACTTCCTGTCCAAGGATGACAATGCTCACTCTGTGTACTGTTTTCAGAGGAGCAGTGTGATGACCCTAAGAAAGGTGTTAGGGCTACAGTAGTACACCACCCTGACTACCAGCTATAGCAAGCTGAACAATGGTCTATAGAGTGTTCTATTACCTTTTGATATAAACACATTCATTTTCAAAAATTACAAACCAGGCCTTAAAATTAGCACAACAGTGCATAAAGAGCTTCATGGAATGGCTTTCCATGGTCGAGCACGCCGCCACTGGACTCTAGAGCAGTGGAGACGTTCTCTGGAGCAAAAAAAAAATCACGCTTCTCGGTCTGGAAATCCGATGAACATGTCTGGTTTGGCAGTAGCCAGAACAGTGCTTTCCTAACTGCATTGTGCCAAGTTTGGCGGTGAGGGAGGTTATGGTGTGGAGTTGTATTTCTGCACCTGGGCTTTGCCCCTCAGTTGCAGTGAAGGGAAATCTTAAGTCATACCAAGACATTTTGGACAGTTTCATGCTCCCAACTCTGTGGGAACAGTTTGGGGATGGCCTCTTCCTGTTCCAACATGACTGCACACCAGTGCACAAAGCAAGGTCCATAATGACATGGATGAGTGAGTCTGTGGTAGAGGAACTTGACTGGCCCACACAGAGTCCTGACCTCAGCCCAATAGAACACCTTTGGGATGAATTAGAGTGGAGACTGTGAGCCAGGCCTTCTTGTCTGACATCAGTGCCTGACCTTACAAATGCGCTTCTGGAAGAATGGTCAAACATTCCCATAGACACACTCCTAAACCTTGTGGACAGCCTTCCCAGAAGAGTTGAAGCTGTGATAGCTGCAAAGGGTGGGCCAACTCAATATTGAACCCTACAGACTAAAGCTGGGATGCCATTAAAGTTCATGTGCAAAGGCAGGTGTCCCAATACTTTTGGCAATATAGTGTGTGATATATATATATATATATATACACACACACACACACACACCACATGTCGTAAACACCCATGCAATCCATACATACTAAGAAACCAAAACAAATAAGTTCAGAAATTGAGTGATGTGTAATAAAATGCTAACTGAAATTTAATATTTCATACAAAATCCTTTGTTGGCAAGGACAGCTTCAACATGCCTCCTGTATGGAGAAACTAGTCAAATGCATTGCTCAAGTGTGATTTTGGCCCATTCTTCTACACAAATCTTGAGTCCGGGTTGACACTGATGCGGTGCGGCACATTGCATGTAATTTGCACAGGAACGGCATCGCATTCCTGTGCAAATCACATGCGATTTCTGTGTGGTGCAATTTGAGCCATAAATTTTGTATGGCTCAAATTGAAACACATCAGCACCAAAAAAGTGCAGGACCCTTATTTTGTCCGCTCCAGAATCGGATCACATGGGTGTTCACACCCATGCAATCAGAGTCTGCACAACACACCCCGTTTTGCAAATGGATTTTGGGGTGTTAACTTAAAATACACAGCCGCAGCAGTTCGCATGAATGGGGTGCAATTACGATGCGGTGCAGAATCTGCACAGAAACCGGGGCAAATTCCGCACCACATCATAGTGAACCCGGGCTGAAGGTTTCGTTGGCCTCTATGAAATCTGATCTTTAGTTGTTACCATACATTTTATATTGGATGCAAGTCAGATGATTGGCTGGGCCATTCTAGCAGCTTTATTTTCATTTTCTTGAAAACGAATTGCGAGTTTCCTTGGCTTTGTGTTTGGGATCATTATCTTGCTGAAATGTCCACCCTCGTTTCATCTTCATCATCCTGCTAGGTGACAGCAGATTTTTATCAAGAATGTCTTGGTACATTTGTCCATTCATTCTTTCTTCAATGATATGAAGTTTGCCAGTAATGTATGCTGAAAAACAGCCCCACACCATGATGTTCCCACAGCCAAACTTCACTGTTGGTATGGTGTTTTTGGGGTGATGTACAGTGCCATTTGACCTCCAACATGGTGTGTAATATAACATCCAAACTGTTCCGTTTTGGTTTCATCTAACCAGACTATATTCTCCCAGTATTTCACAGGCTTCTCTAAATGTTGAGCAGCAAATTTTAAAAGAGCATCAATATGCTTTTTTTTCAGCAATGGAGTCCTGCATGGTGAGTGCGCATACAGGCCATGGCAGTTGAGTGCATTACTTATTGTTTTCTTTGAAACAATTGTACCTCCTAATTCCAAGTATTTCTGAAGCTCTCCACAAGTGATCCTTTGACAACTCTTTTGATAATTCCTTTCACTCCTCTGTCAGAAATCTTGTGAGGAGCACCTGATTGTGGCTGGTTTATGGTGAAATGATGTTCTTTCCACTTCCAGATTATGGCCCCAACAGTGCTCACTGGAACATTCAGAAGTTTAGAGATTCTTCTGTAACCAATGCTATCAGTATGTAATGCAACAATAAGGTTGCAAAGGTAGTGAGAGAGCTCTTTGCTTTTACCCACCATGAGATGTTTCTTGTGTGACACCTGGGTAATGAGACACCTTTTTATAGGCCATCAGTTGATACTGGACCAGCTGATATTAATTTGCACTGACAAAGGGCAGGATTGCTTTCTAATGACTATTAAGATTTCAGCTGGTGTCTTAGCTTTCTATGGCTTTTTGCACCTCCCTTTCTTCATGCATTCCATTTTATTACACATAACTTATTTCTGTACTTATTTGTTTTGGTTTCTTTGTATGTATGGATTGCAAGGGTTGTTACCGACATGTGGTAAAAATGTCACGTCAGCAGCATTTTACCTTTTTTTCCCCATTGTTATAAGTGATCTCTTACCTTCTGTTTTCAGCTGTATACTGCTCTTCCCAGTGAACGGCTGTGCAAAGGGTGAGGAGTGGCCAATATAAAACTGATCATTACAATAGTTTCCCAGCACAGACAGAAAACTGACCATGCTGTGCTTTCAAACCTAGTATGGTCAGTTTTTAATAAGAACACCAGGGATTTCACACAAAGGAAGCAATACAATACTTCTTCATACAAGTACATGGTACAGAAGGCACATATCAGGAATGTGAACTGTTGGGTTTACATATTCTTTAACTCCTGTATCATCAGCTCAATCTAGAGGCCAAAATGTGGTAGAATTTTCTGAAATACTGTACCTTAATGAGAAAACACATTTCTGACATTCATGCAACACAAAGTTTAAAAAGCAGACCCTAGAAGACAACAATCAAAGACAACAATCTTTGAGGGGAAAAAAGCACACACGGAGTGAAAAAGCAAGAAAGTTAGACAGGTAAGAGTAGAGAAGGGGAATGTAGAATGGAAGGAAGAAGAACAAGAGTACAGAACAGAGGCTTCCTTCTTACTCAACCCCCACCTTACACAGAACAGAAACACCCCCTTCCTTACCTAGAACAGAGGCCACCCTTCCCCCCTCCTCCTTACCTAGAACAGAGGCCACCCTCTACTTACACAGATACTAACCCCCTCCCCATCCTTGCTTATACAGAACACACACTACTCCTCCCAACCCCAGCCTACCTAATGCTAAACATATGCTACCCCCCAATTCCAATCCCAGCCTTCCTAATGCTAAACATACGCTACTCCCCCCAATCCCCCTCTTTTAAACTCCTACTTCATTAAACAGAACAGAGGTTCCCTTCCTATCACTTTTTTTTTTTTTTTTTTTTTTACACAGAACAGAAGCTACCCCACTTCCGTACATAGCAGGAAACTCCCCCTCTTCAGACAGAGCAAAGTGTACCCCTCCCCCATAACAGAGGGGAGGCTTCTTCCTTCTCTACCCCCCAAAACCCTCTTCTTTACACAGAACAGACGCTCCCCTTCCTACACAGAACAGAGCCCCGACCTGCTTTTCCAGGCAGATAGCTGGTGTAGCGCATCCCGCTGAAGCTTGCTGTCCCGGCTGTACAGATACTCCAAGACCTGCTCCCATTCCGCCTTGCTGATCCATGCTACTACTTGCCGCTTCCCCGCCATCTCCAAGCGGCTACACAGGCAAACCTATCCCGCCAATCAGCGAGCTCCTTTGCTTCAGCGTGGTGTGACACTGAACAGTGCCGCCCGGGTACAAACTGCCTGAGGTTTGGTTCCTAGGAAGTTAGGACTCATTCCTTGTCGTGTCTTGCTGGTTAACTTTCTATTGATCACAGTTCATGAATTGACTTGTGCTCACATATATCACCCAGCATGGCCCACATAAGTGAGAGTGTGTTGTATCATTACAGTCTGTGTTAGTAGATGTTCGTATTTCCCACCTCACAAAATAGGTTTCATTATTAGTTCTCTGTTTAATTAGACCCAGTCGGGATGTACTAAACTGCGTATAGGGATGATGGGATGATTGGCTGCAATGCTTAACACTGCCATTAGGTGTCAGTATATTTGTACACACATACTGGATATGGTCATGATTTTGTTGTTAGTCTGTTTTTCTTTTCTGCAGTGCTTGATACTATGTTGCAAGTAGTAGTGGCTAATGTTTAACTCTTCACTTACCTATGCAGCTGTAAAATGGCATCATAGTAAATTATACAGGTATGATGGAAACATTACCCAATATATTAATAGGAATAGATTTACTGATTTCATACAGTACATGTATGTGTAAAGCTCTACATTTAGAACTGTTTTATTAGGAACCTGGACAATGATGTTTTAAAAAATTAAAATTAAAAACTACAAACACCAAGGAAAAAATGTATGCATTTGTGATAACAATGCGGATACTATTGATCTGCATGGGGATTATGGCTGAAATATAATGGTTACACATCCCATACAAATTAAATTTCAACTTTTTAGAAAAAAATGTGGGTAAAATTACTTTTATATATGGGGATTATGGGGGGAATATCACGGTAACTCTTAACCTATTTTGGTTAGGAAAATGCATATAATTATTTTTCTGCATGGGTGTTATGGATGGATTATTGTGAATACACATGCCAAGGATCATATTTGACCTATTTCTGAAATAATTAAAGGTATAGTTATTTTTCTATATGGGAATTATGGGTATATCATGGTTAAACATGTCTAGGAACACATTTCACTTTTTTCTGATAAGAATATGAGAATAGCATTTTTTTACATGGGGATTATGGGTGGAATATTGTTTTAATTAACATGCCAAGGAACACATTTAATCCCTTTGTGATAAAAAGAAATACGAGAATAGTTATTTTTCTACATGGGGATTATTGGTGGAATATTGTTTTTATTAACATGCCTAGGAACACATTTGACCCCTTTGTGATAAAAATATGAGAATAGTTATTTTTCTACATGGGGATTATTGGTGGAATATTGTTTTTATTAACATGCCAAGGAACACATTTGACACCTTTGTGATAAAAATATGAGAATAGTTATTTTTCTATATGGGGATTATGGATGTATTATTGTGGATACACATGGCAAGAACTATAATTCACCCATTTCTGAAAAGATTATGGGCATAATTATTTTTGTACATGGGGATTATGGCTGGAATATCATGCTTAAATATGACTAGGAACACATTTGACCCCTTTCTGATAAGAATATGAGAATAGCTATTTTTATTCACGGGGATTATGGGTGCAATGTTGTTTTTTTAATATGCCTAGGAACACATTTGACCCCTTCCTATTAAAAATATGAGAATAGTTCTTTTTCTACATGGGGATTATGGGTTGATGATTGCAGATACATATGCCAAGGATCATTTTGACCTGTTTCTCCTAAGAATATGGGTATAGATATTTTTCTATATGGGGATTATGGATGGAATATCATGCTTAACCCCTTGATGCTGACGTCACACAAATATGCGGCCTCACGGAACTGGCCTTTTTTCCGTGGGGCCACATATTTGCGTACTTGTCTTTGTGCTGGGAGCGTGCCGCTCAGTGCACTCCCAGCACAAAGACCACGGTGTCACTGAGAGCCCCAGGTCCCATTCTAACGATCGGGACCTGGGACTCCCGATTCCTGGTCACATGATCGTTGTGATAGCCTCTGATTGGCTATCACAGTGATCAGTCACTGTACAGCCCGGCCCCCTTGCTTTTTTTCTCTCTCTATAAATGGAGAAGAGAGATACATTGTATCTCTCTAACTCCTGGCATAGAGAGAAAAAAAAATGTTTTAAAAAAAAAGATAAATAAATATTAAAGAATAAAAGAAAAAATAAAGAAAATTACCTAGATCAAGGTTTGATCTAGTTCAGTGCCAGGGTTAGTGTTTGGGTCAAGGTCAGGATCAAAGGTCAAGGTCAAAGGTCAGGATTTAAAAAAAATTTGGTGTCAGTGTCAATATCAATGTCACTGTCAGTGTGTTGTAGGTAAAAAAAAAAAAAAAGACAACAACAAAATGCTCACTATTGTTTCTGGGCTGCACTACGGGTACAAACAACAAATAACATACACATATATGGTATCGTTGCGATCATCAAGAGCTGGAGAATTTATTTTGGGTTGTGCTTTGGTGGTAGGTTATGGTAGTAACAAGAAACACAGAGCTAAATAAAAAAAATGATTTGTTTACTATTTTGGGCCAGTTTTCCTTTGATAATAACAAAAAATCAGGAGCTATGCATTACCATTTACCACCAAATGAAATCCCAATTTCTCCTGAAAAAAATCAAGGTATAATCCACCTGGATATACAAAGTAGTTGTGATGATATGTACGGTTTTACTAACACATGTCAACATTGCAGAATTGTGCTTAGACATTTAGATTTTTTTTACCCTTAGGCGTGAAGGGGTTAAACATGCCTAGGAACACATTTGACCCCTTACTGTTAAGAATATGAGAATAGTTATTTTTCTACATGGGGATTATGGGGAGAATATTGTTTTTTTATCATGCCTAGGAACACATTTGACCCCTTTCTGATAAAATATGAGAATAGTTATTTTTCTACATGGGGATTATAGGTGGAATACAATGTTTAAACATGCCTAAAATTACATTTGACCTGTTTCTGATAATGATATGAGAATAGTTATTTTTCTACATGGGGATTATGGGTGAATGATTGCAGATACACATGCCAAGGACTATATTTGACTTGTTTCTCCTAAAATTATGGGTATAGTTATTTTTCTATATGAGGATTATGGGTGAAATATAATGGTTAAATATGCCTAGGATCACATTTGACCCTTTTCTGATAAGAATATGAGAATAGCTATTTTTCTAAATAGGGATTATGGGTGGAATATTGTTTTCTAACATGCCTAGGAACACAATTGACCTCTTTCTGATACAAATGTGAGAATAGTTATTTTTCTACATGGGGATTATGGGTGTATTGTTGTGGATACACATGGCAAGAACCATATTTGACATATTTCTGAAAAGATTATGGGCATAATTATTTTTCTACATGGGGATTATGGGTGGAATATTATGTTTAAACTTGCCTAGGAATACATATCACTTGTTTCTGATAAGAATATGAGAATATCTATTTTTTTAAATGGGGATTATGGGTGGAATATTGTTTTTTAAAATGCCTAGGAACACATTTGACTCCTTTGTGATACAAATATGAGAATAGTTATTGTTCTACAAGGGGATTATGGGTATATTATTGTGGATACACATGTCAAAGACCATATTTGACCTATTTCTAAATTGATTAGGAGTATAGTTATTTTTTTACAAAGAGATTGTGGGTGGAATATCATGGTCAAAAATGCTTAAGAACACATGCGATTTGTTTCTGATAAGAATGTGAGAATAGCTATTTTTCTACATGGGGATTATGGGTGGAATATTGTTTTTTTTAACATGCATAGGAACACATTTGACCCCTTTGTGATAAAAAATATGAGAATAGTTATTTTCCTACATGGGCATTATGGGTGTATTATTGTGGATACACATGGCAAGAACCATATTTGACCTATTTCTGAAAAGATTAGGGCATAATTATTTTTCTACATGGGGATTGTGGGTGGAATATCATGGATAAACATGCCTAGGAACACATTTGACCCCTTTCTGATAAGAATATGAGAATAGCTATTTTTCTATATAGGGATTATGGGTGGAATATTGTTTTTTAACATGCCTAGGAACACATTTGACCCCTTTGTGATGCAAATATAAGAATAGTTATTTTTCTACATGGGTATTATGGGTATATTATTGTGGATACACATGCCAAAGACCATATTTGACCTATTTCTAAAATGATTATGAGTATAGTTATTATTTTACATGGAGATTGTGGGTGGAATATCATGGTCTAACATGCTTAGGAACACATGCGATTTGTTTCTGATAAGAATGTGAGAATAGCTATTTTTCTACATGGGGATTATAGACGGAATATTGTTTTATAACATGCCTTGGAACACATTTGACCTCTTTCTTATAAAAATATGAGAATAGTTATTTTTCTACATGGGGATTATGGGTGGATGATTGCAGATAAACATGCCAAGGACCATATTTGACATGTTTCTCCTAAGAATATGGGTACAGTTATTTTTCTATATGGATATTATTGGTGTATTATTGTGGACACACATGGCAAGAAGCATATTTGACCTATTTCTGAAAGGATTATGAGCATAATTATTTGTCTACATGGAGAGTATGGGTGGAATATCATGGTTAAACATGCCTAGGAACACATTTGACCCATTTCTGATAAAAATGTGAGAATAGTTATTTTTCTACATGGGAAGTATGTGTGTATTATTGTGTATACACATTGTAAGAACCGTAGTTGCCCTGTTTCTGAAACAAATATGAAAATAGTTATATTTCTACATGGGGATTATGGGTGGATTTTTGTGAATACACATGCCACAGACCATATCTGACCTATTTCTGAAAGGATTATGGGTATAGTTATTTTTTTACATGTGGATTATGGGGACGTTATTGTGCATAAATAGGCCAAGTATTATAGTTGACATATTTCTGATAAGAACATTATTATACAGGTTTTATATTGCACCAACAGTTTGCATAGTATTTTACAACATAAGGGCAGACAGTACAATTATAAATACAATTCAATACAGGAGGAATCAGAGGGCCCTGCTCGTTAGAGTTTACAATCTAAAAGGGACAGACAGGTGATACAAAAAGTAATAATTGGGGGGATAAGCTGATGCATAAAATAAATGTCAGTTTTTAGGTGGACGAAGAATAGGCTTCTCTGAAAAAAGTTTTTTTCAGGAAACACTTAAAAGTGGAATAGAATTTTTTTTATGTGGGGATTATGAGTAGATTATCATGATTACACAACCCAAGTTATATACAGTCTTGGAAAAAATATTGGCACCCTTGCATTTCGTCAGATAATGCACCACTTCGCCCAGACATTTCTAGCAATGAAAAATGTTTTGGCATTTTCATGTTTATTTCTTTTGTTTGTATTGGTATGACACAAAAAATTGGAGAAACAAAAAGCCAAATCAACACATTCCACGCAAAACTCCATAAACGGATTGGGCAAAATTATTGGCACCCTCAAATTAATATTTGCACACCCCTTGGGGAAAATAACTGAACTCAATTGCATCCTGTAACCATCACTGAGTTGCTTACACCTCTCCACTGGAATTTTGGACCCCTCTTCTTTCACCAACTACTCCAGGTCTCTCAGTTTGGAAGGGTTCCTTTTCTCAACTGCTGTTTTGAGATCTCTCCACAGGTGCTCTATGGGATTGAGATCTAAACTCATTGTTGGCCAGTTCTTTATTCTCCAGTGCTTTGTTTGAACCCATTTCTGGGTGCTTTTGGACATGTGCTTTGGGTCATTGTCCTGCAGTGAGACCTATGACCTCTGATGGAGACCCAACTTTCTGGCACTGGGCTCTACATTGCACCCCAGAATTCTTTGGTAGTCTTCAGATTTCATAATGCCATGCACAGTCAAGACATCCAGTGCCTGAAGCAGCTAAGCACCCCAAAACATCAGTAACCCCCACCATGTGTGACTGTAGGGACTGTACTCTTTTCTTTAAAGGCCTCATTGCCTTTTCTGAAAAGAGTAGAATGATGGGCTTTACCAAAAAGCTGTAATTTTATTTTGTCTGTCCACAGCACATTCTCCCAGAAGAGCTTTGGCTTCCTCAGGTAAGTTTTGGCAAACTCCAATCTGTCTTTTTTAGGTTTCTGTGACAGCAGTGGGGTCCTCCTGGATCTCCTACCATAGTGTCCCTTTTCATTCAGATGGCGACGTATAGTATGAGCTAACACAGTTGTACCCTCAGCTTGAATTTGTCTGGAAGTTGATTGAGGTTCTTTTGCCACCATTCAAACAATCCTTTGTTCAGTCTTCAATATTTGATCAATTTCTCTCCTCCATCCATTTCCAGGGAGATTAGTTACAATGCTATGGGCTATAAACTTCTTGACAATGTTGTGCACAGAGGACACAGGATCATTAAAATCTCTGGAGATGGACTTTGAGATTCTACTCACATTTTCCACAAATTTTGTTCTCAATTTTGTTCTTATGGAAAATTGGTCAAATATGGTCCCTGGCATGTGTATCCACAATCATCCACCCATAATCTCCATGTAGAAAAATAACTATTCTGATATTTTTATCACAAAGAGGTCAAATGTGTTACTAGGTATGTATAACCATGACATTCCACCCATAATCCCCATGTAGAAAAATAGCTATACTCATATTCTTATCAGAAGGGGGTCAAATGTGTTCCTAAGCATGTTTAACCATGATATTCCACCCATAATCCGCATGGAAAAAAATAACTATACACATATTGTTATCAGAAATTAGTCAAATCTTGTCCTTGGCATGTGTATCCACAATAATCCACCCATAATCTCCATGTAGAAAAATAGCTAATCTCATATTCTTATTAGAAAAAAGTCAAATGTGTTCCTGGGCATGTTTAACCATTATATTCCATCCATAATCCCCATGCATAGAAATAACAATACCCATAATCATTTCAGAAATAGGTCAAATATGGTCCTTGGCATGTGTATCCACAAGATTCCACCCATAATCCCACTGCAGAAAAAAATCAGTTCTCATATTCTTATTAGAAAAAGGTCAAATATATTCCTTGACATGTGCATGCACAATCGTCTGCCCATTATGCTCATATAGAAAAATACTTTTTCTCATATTCTTATCAGAAACAAGTCAAATATGTTCCTAGGCATGTTTAGCCATGATATTCCACCCATAATCTCCATGTATAAATATAACTAAACCCATAATCATTTTAGAATTAGGTCAACTATGGTCCTTGTCAAATGTATCCACAATAATCTACTCATAATCCCCATGTAGAAAAAAAATATATCCATAATAATTTCAGAAATAGGTCAAAAATGGTCCTTGGCATGTGTATTCACTATAATACACCCATAATCCCCATGTAGAAAAATAACTATTCTCATATTCTTATCAGAAAAGGGTCAAATGTGTTCCCAGGCAAGTTTAACCATGATATTCCACCCATAATCCCCATGTAGAAAAATAATTATGCCCATGATCTTTTCAGAAATAGGTCAAATACTGTTCTTGCCATGTGTATCCACAATAACACACCCATAATACTCATATACAGTAGATAAATAACTTTTCTCATATTCTTATCAAAAAGGGGTCAAATGTGTTCCTAGGCATCTTAAAAAACAATATTCCACCCATGATCCCCATTTAGAAAAAAAATAACTATTCTCATATTCTTATCAGAAACAAGTCATATGTATTCCTAGGCATTTTTAACCATGATATTCCAGCCATAATCCCTATGTAGAAAAAATAATTATCCCTGTAATCTTTTCAGAAATAGGTCAAATATGGTTCTTGCCATGTTTATCCACAATAATACACCCATAATCCCCATGCAGAAAAATAACTATTCTCACATTTTTTTATCAGAAAGGGGTCAAATGTGTTCCTAGGCATGTTTAAAAACAATATTCCACCCATAATCCCAATGTAGAAAAATAATTATTCTCATATTCTTATCAGAAAGGGGTCAAATGTGTTCCTAGGCATATTTAACCATGTTATTCCACCCCTAATCCCCATACAGAAAAATAACTATACACATATTCTTAGGAGAAACATATTAAATATGGTCCTTGGCATGTGCATCTGCAATCATCCACCCGTAATCCCCATATAGAAAAATAACTACGCTCATATTTGTATCAGAAAGGGGTCAAATATGCTCCTAAACATGTTAAAAAAACAATATTCTACCCATAATCCCCATATAGAAATATATACATTCATAAAAAAAAAAAAGTCAAATGTGTTCCTAAACATGTTTAACCATGATATTCCACCCATATTATCCATGTAGAAAAATAACTATACCTATAACTATTTCAGAAATAGATCAAATATGGTCCTCGGCTTTGTATTCACAATAATCCATCCATAATCCCCATGTAAAAAAATAGCTATTCTCATATTCTTATCAGAAACTGGTCAATGTGTTCCTAGGCATGTTTAACCATGATATTCCACCCATAATCCCCATATAGAAAAATGGCTATACCCATATTCTTAGGAAAATCCCATGTAGAAAATAATTATGCCCATAATCTTTTCATAAATAGGTTCAATGCAGTTCTTGCCATGTGTATCCACAATATTATACCTATAATCCTCATGTAGAAAAATAACTATTCATATGTGTTCCTAGGCATGTTAAAAACCAATATTCTACCCATAATCCCAATGTAGAAAAATAGCTATTCTCATTTTCTTATCAGAAAGGGGTCAAATGTGTTCCTTGGCATGTTTAACCATGATATTTCACCCATAATCTCCATGTAGAAAAATAACTATACCCATATTCTTAGGAGAACAGGTCTAATATATTCCTTGGCATGTGTATCTACAATCATCCACCCATAATCCCCATGTAGAAAAATAACTATACCCATAATCTTTTCAAAAATAGATCAAATATGATCCTTGGTATTTATATCCACAAAAATGCACCCATAACCCCCATGTAGAAAAATATTTATATGCATTTGCTTATCCGAAATAGGTTAAGAGTTATCATGATATTCCCCCCATAATCCCCATATATAAAAGTAATTTTACCCATATTTTTATCTAAAAAAGTGAAAATTTATTTGTATGGGATGTGTAACCATTATATTCCAGCCATAATCCCCATGCAGATCAATATTATCCACATTGTTATCAGAAATGCATTAATTGTTTCCTTGGTGTTTGTCATTTTTAATCTTCATTTTTTGTCATCTTCATTTTTTAAACATCATTGTCCAGGTTCCTAATAAAACAGTTCAAAATGTAGTGATTTACACATACATGTACTGTATAAAATCAGTAAATCTATTCCTATTAATATATTTGGCAATGTTTCCATTATTTCTGTATAATTTACCATGATGCCATTTTACAGCTGCATATATACCGGTTAGTGAAGAGTTAAACATTAGCCACTACTACTTGCAACATAGTATCAAGCACTGCAGAAAATAAGAACATATTTTGAGTAACAACAAACTCATTACCATATACAGTTGCAAGAAAAAGTATGTGAACCCCTTGGGATTACGTG
Source organism: Staurois parvus (assembly GCF_062004578.1). Lineage (NCBI taxonomy): Eukaryota > Metazoa > Chordata > Amphibia > Anura > Ranidae > Staurois > Staurois parvus. Next base: position 198,962 of record NW_028318161.1, on the reverse strand, counting down.
GAGTTTTGCATGAATTGGGCATAAAATGTGCTCTGAACGTCATCCAAGTCACAACAATAGAAGAACACAGTCTGCTGAACATAATACTACACAAACATTAGATGTTGCCATGGTTTCATTGCACATAACATGTAAACATTCACAGTGCAGGGAGGAAAAAGTATGTGAACCTTTGGACTTAATAACTGGTTGACCCTCCTTTGGCAGCAATAACCTCAACCAAACATTTCCTGTAGTTGCAGATCAGACCTGCACAACGATCTGGAGTCATTTTGGACCACTCCTCTTCACAAAACTGTTTCAGTGTAGCAATACTCTTGGGATGTCTGGTGTGAATCGCTCTCTTAAGGTCATGCCACAGCATTTCAATCGGGTTGAGGTCAGGACTCTGACTGGTCCACTCCAGAAGGCGTATTCTGTGCTGTTGCAGCCATTGTTTTGTTGAATTACTTGTATGCTTTGGGTCATTGTCCTGTTGCATCACCCATCCTCTGCGGCGCTTCAGTTGGCGGACAGATGGTCATACGTTTTCCTGCAAAATGTCTTGATAAACTCTGGAATTCATTTTCCCATCAATGACAACAATCCGTCCAGGCCCTGAGGCAGCAAAGCAGCCCCAAACCATGATGCTCCCTCCGCCATGTTTCACAGTGGGGATGAGGTTTTGATGTTGGTGTGCTGTGCCTTTTTTTCTCCACACATAGCGTTGTGTGTTCTTCCCAAACAACTCAATCTTGGTTTCATCTGTCCACAGTATATTTTGCCAGTAGTGCTGTTGAACATCCAGGTGCTCTTTTGCAAACTTCAAACGTGCTGCAATCTTCTTTTTGGACAGCAATGGCTTCCTCCGTGGTGTCCTCCCATGTACTCCATTCTTGTTTAATGTTTTCCTTATTGTAGATGTGTCAACAAAAATGTTAGCATGTGCCAGAGATTTCTGTAGGTCTTTAGCTGACACTCTGGGATTCTTCTTTACCTCATGCAGCATTCTGCGCTGTGCTCTTGCAGTCATTTTTACAGGACGACCACGCCTAGGGAGAGTAGCAACAGTGCTAAACTTCCTCCATTTGTAGACAGTCTGTCTTACCGTGGACACATGAACATCAAGGCTTTTGGAGATACTTTTGTAACCCTTTCCAGCTTCATGCAAGTCAACAATTCTTGATCGTAGGTCTTCTGAGAGCTCTTTTCTGCGAGGCATGGTTCACATCAGACAGTGCTTCTTGAAACCAGTAAACCCAAAACAGGTGTGTGTTTTTTAAGGGCAGGACAGCTGTCAACAACACATCCAATATCATCACACTGATTGGAGTCAAGGTTGGCTCACTCCTGGCTCCAATTAGCTCTGGGAGAAGTCATTAAGCTAGGGCCTCACATACTTTTTCCTCCCTGCACTGTGAATGTTTACATGTTATGTGCAATGAAACCATGGCAACATCTAATGTTTGTGTAGTATTATGTTCAGCAGACCGTGTTCTTCTATTGTTGTGACTTAGATGACGTTCAGAGCACATTTTATGCCCAATTCATGCAAAACTCCACCTAATCCCAAGGGGTTCACATACTTTTTCTTGCAACTGTATGTGTGTAAAAATATACTGACACCTAATGGCAGTGTTGAGCGTTGTAGCCAATAATCCAATCATCCCATCATCTCAATATGCAGTTTAGTACATCCCGACAGGGTCTACATATTTCACAGTTAGTTACACTATGGAGAAACCATAAAATGAGCAGAAGGAAAAGAACAGCATAAATTAAAGTTCCACATATTTTTTTTACTACTGCCTCTCATGGGGGTATTTGTTCAAACAGCAATTACATCACACAAGTAATAATGCTGAAATGCAAAACAAGTATTTATAATTACAATAAATAAGCACAGGTGTGCTGCTACCCCTGCAGTATCCATTGGATAGATTGGGTTCTTTGTCCTTCTGCTTCAACTCTGAGAACAACCTCTGCCCCACTGACACACTAGGTTAAAACAGAAGTATGGCTTTTGACAAAAAAAAATTGAGCGATCAAACACCACTGATCACTAAGTTCTTCCCTCTGCTCTGAGAAGACAGTGGTGACTGACAGTCACTGGGTCTCTGCTCTGCCCCTCCAGCACTCCCTGGAGTGCAAGGCTGTGGAGGGGCTAAGGGCTGCTGGCAGGCAGATGAAGCCCTTCACTTCTGTCCTTCTGAACCATCAAATCAAGTACAAATAGAGCTTCCCCTTCAAGCTCACCTTCATAGAAAAGGGACGCAGCCACACGGTAAGCTCCCCAGAAGATCCACCTAGCCAAGTCCCGTCGGCCAACCCAAATCCTGTCAGCCAACTTCTGTGTCTCAGCCCTTTGGACTTCCATGAGTGCATTTCATTCTGTTAACCTTGTCGGTGATTTGCAGGCCTGGAGTGTTTGTTCCTAGTCATAGCCCTATTCCACTGAGCCACGATTTTCTACGGTACTGCCTTTCTCCATTCTACTTAATCTTGCATACATGGACTTATTGTTTATGTTTTAACTATTTTATGTGCTGGTTCATGTTTCCCTGTGATCACCTAGGCCTAGATTTACCAACCCGAGTGGCTTGTTATTCTGCCTGTTTTGTTTTATAATATCTCTATCTACTAGCTCACAGTTAAGGCTTCCCCATTCTCTCCCCTCTACTTTTTTTTCCCTCGCCCCCTCCCTTCTCCCTTGCCCCCTCTTCCCACTTGTCATCACGAAATACTCCAGGCACCTCTCTGCCCCCTTTCCTATCTTCCAAGGCACCAGGCAAAAATGTCATCCATCCCCAATTCTATTTGTATTGGCACTGGAGCCTTTAGCCAAAGCGCTTAGAGACAACCCCAGTATTTCTAGAATTCAGTATGCAGGTATGCATTATAAAGTTAACCTGTTCATGGATGATGCACTTTTGACTTTAACTAATCCTCGGACCACTGTGCCCAATTTACACCACATTCTCACACACTTTTCTAAAATCTCAGGCTTCAGAGTCAAACCTCATAAAATGACTGCTCTAAATGTCTCCTTGCCCTTGCCAGTAGTATCTCACCTTCAGTAATGTTTCCCATTCTGACAGACTGTCTGCCCTTTACACTATCTGGGTGTCAAACTGACCCCTACATACACTACTCTCTTTGTGGCCATTTATTATCTGCTACTGCATACCACAACTTTTCTCATGCAGTCATGGCAGTTCCCCACCTTGTCGTGGATTGGTCAGATATTGCTGAAAATTCTCTATTATTTCCTGACCCTGCCAGTTCGAGTACCTACATTTTATTTATGCCTACTACAGAATAGAATTCTCTCCTTCATCTGGGTTTATAAGGCCTCATGCACACTACTACTCCTAAACGTGACTTCAGATTCTTTTGGCATTTTTTTGCCAAAGCCCCTGAACTCAGCTTAGTAAAAGTCTATGTGTCTATGCACACATAGGCTTTTATCAGAGTTTAACAGCAGCAGAGTTTAGGGGCAGTTAAACGTCCCTCTGCTGAATGCAGAAGAATCACATTCAGGAGAGGAACATTTTGGCCAAAAAACACTAAATGTGACAAAAACGCGTGTTAAGGCACCTAAGCGCTAACCACGTTATTATTATTTATTTGTTTCAATGGCAAATATTCTGGCCAATTAAATGAATAAACAGCCAAGCGATACATGCAGCTAAACGCAGTACCACGTTTACACATGCTTTTGCCACGGTTAGCGGTTTTCTGCTGCCAGTGTACATGAAGTCTAAGCGCCTTAGAATATTGCTCTACAGTACACCCTCTTTACACATAGACTACAGGGAGGACTTAGAGTCTCAAACGTGGCAAAATAAAATATGGCAGCGCAAATTTTGCAGCTCACCATGCTTCATGCCACCACTGATATTCTGCATTAGGTACTACTAGAACTCTCCAACTGTGCACCAACCCTAATTTCGGCATTATTGTGGCTTCCTCTCCTTCCACTTCTGAATACCCTATTATTTCCACCAGGCCTTGAAGAGCCAGGAGCATTTTCTTTCTGATCTTCATGTGGATTTATGCAGGCCTACCATTTTCTTTCATCTTGCTCTGTCTCCTTCTTGGCTCTTTATCCAGGAGACCCAGGAAGTGTCCTCTTCTGAATACTTTCAATACTTTCAGCTCTGCCATTGGGTGACCTCTCTATGATACACCTCCACCCTTTCCAAAGAATGGCTTTTGAGCACATCTGTCTACTCTCTCCTGACTCACCAGGCATTATTTCAGTAAACTATTCCTCTTTGAATGCTGTCAGCACTCCCTCACATGCCTCTTGTATATCCCACTGGGATCGAAATCTGAAAACTTCTGTTGACCCTGAGGAATGGAGTAAAGACTGCTCTGCTATGGCAAAATATTCTTAGAAGCAACATATAAGGTTCTCCTATGATGGTATTAGTTCCAGTAATTCCCCTTCCCCATGCTGCACCAATCACCCGCTGTCCATGATCCCCTTCCCCCTGCTGCCTGAGCCCCCTGTGTGCCCCTTTTTCCCTACAGCGCAGCTAGCTTTTCCTTCTTTCCTTCCAACCAGCTGCTGCAGACACACAGAGGGATCATTTCAGAATGGAGAAGGGGAAAGGGGCCAGTAATTACAATGATCAGCATGAAATAATACACCCCTTTTGAAAAGTAAGATTTTAATCAATAGAAATAAGAAATAGTGTTGCGCTCCACTACCAATTGCAAAAATGTGTACATAAATAAATAACAGTCCAGCTTTACAACTGTGCATAATCAACATTGATCAACACTTTTCATCCATCAATCAAACTAAAAATGGAATACTCAAACACCCACGTCAACTTCCTAGACACCACAGTATACATCAGGGATGATACGCTTCACACCTCAATATACAGGAAACCCACTGACAGATGCAACTACCCTCCACAGTTCTAGCTTCCACCCCCAACACACGAAACGTGCCATCATACACAGTCAGGCTATTAGATACCACCGAATATGTTCTGACCCAAGAGACAGAGATAAACATCTCGGGACACTAGCAGACTCCTTCCATAAGAAAGGTTACAAGGACAAAACTATCAACAACAGCATAAACACAGCCTTGAGAACCCAAAGAGAAAATCTACTTCAGTACAAGGAGAAAAAAACAAACAACCGTGTACCTCTAGTAACCACATACAACCCAGCACTAGAAGGAATAAGAAAAATAATCAAAGATTTACAACCCATCATAACAGAGGATGGAACTCTGAAAGAAATATTCCAGCAACCCCCAATACTGGCTTTCAGACAACCCCCCAACCTCAGAAATAAAGTAATCAGTAGGAAACTTCCTTCTGATTATGAGGTCACAAATAATGGAAGCAAACCCTGAAATAAAATACGCCGCAAACTGTGCAACCAAATCAATCCATCAAAAAGTGTCAGACACTCAAAAGGGATCTTCAATTTCTCCAGATCATACAGCTGCACTACTAGTAATGTTGTGTACCTTATCCAGTGCAGAAAATGCAGCAAAAGATCTTATGTTGGCGAAACAGGACAGAAGTTGCAAACAAGGATGAATACGCACAGACATACCATCAAGGAACATAAAGAAGATGACTTTTGCACACCTGTGGGACACCATTTCGCACAACCAGACCACATTATGGGAGACCTCAATATTTTAGTTCTTAAAGGAAATTTCAAATCCATTCAGGAAATAAAAACTTTTGAACTAAGAATGATAATTCTCTTTGACACAAGAGATAACGGCCTGTATTTGGACATGGGATTCCTCACTCATTATCCAACAGTTTTATGACTATCACCTCAAGCATCACTGCCTCTGTGAGTGTTGTCTCCCCTCTCCCCAGACTTTGTTTTTGCTGTGTCTTATCTTATCTCTGTTCTCCTTTTTTTTTTTCTTCCAACTAAAAAACATCTCTTCTAACCCTTTGTGATCAGTACTGCTTTGACCTGAAGAAGGGGACACTCCCCGAAAGCTTGTCCTTAAAATTGTTTGTTAGTGCAAATAAAAAAAGTATCACGGACAGTACTCAATTGTTTCTGCTACAAACATGTCCTTATTAAATCGTTGTCTTTGACATTTCTTCCAGTGCTATGGTACAAAATTATAAGCTGTGCAGATAACTAATCATAAGAAAAATTTGATTAAGTCCACAAAACTCGACCCCTCATAAATTCCCAGAAATTAGCAGTTGTGTATACACCACAACAAAACATCTGCATAGATGAGTCCCTTGTACATTTTACTAGCAGGCTTTCAATAAAGTAACATCTCCCTAGTAAGCATGCCAGATATGGGGTCAAAATGTATAAGCTCTGTGAGAGGGCCAAATGCTATACATACAGCTTTAGAGTTTGAGGTAACACACAGGCAAGTGGACCCCCCGGATGCGCAGACTGCATGGGAGCAGTGGTAGTGTGGGACTTATTGCCACCCCTGTTCTATATGGGGTACCATTTGTAAGTGGACAACTTTTATTTAAACATGTCACTTTTTAGAAATTTGTTCATTAAAGAAATTGGCTACTGTGGCATAATGCAACCTAATCACAGGGGCTTCCCCCAAGAGTTCCATAACACCCTACATAGACAAGGGGAGAAAGCCTGTTGCAAAATAAAGAACTATTCAAAGTAAAATGAAAGGACAAACATGATGAATTCATTCATCTTCCATTTTAAATATGGGAGGTGTAGACTTCGACGATCAAATGATTTAGCCTGCTGCAGAGCCAAACACTGGTATAAAAAAGTGTCTCTCTATGTCAACTGGCTCTATACAGTGTGTTTGTTATTTATAAAGGTGCTGGAGGAACTGGATCCTTCCCAAAATTTCAGGTAGCGTTGTCAGCCCTTTTGTATCCTGAAGACCCTGTGGCCCAAAGCCCAAATCTTCCATGGGCTCAACATGCCTCCCAGCAAATACCTTGGAGTGCTTGCTTTCAAAAAAGGAGTCATTTGTGCCTTGGCATTTTAGCACCTCAAGAAATGTGATAGGCTGTTTGAAAGTAAAAGCTGCATAAACTCCAGTATATATCCCATAGTTTGCAGACGCTAGAACTTTCACACAAACCAATTTATAGACACTTATTGGGAATTTTTTCACCAAAGACATGTAGCAAAATACATTTTGGCCTAAATTTATTAAGAAATATTACTTTATTGAATATATTTTATAACAGAAAGTTTTTTTTTCCCAAAATTGTTTGGTCTTTTTTGTATATATAATAAAAAAACTTAGTGGTGATCAAAGACTACCCAAAGAAAGATTTGTATGAAAAGAGCAATATCAATTTGAGCGCAGTGTTGCATTACTGAGCAATTGCAAGTCAAAGTAGTATATTGCTGAATAGAAAGAAAATGCCATGGTCATGAAAGGGAAAAAAAACTTTCTGGAAGTCAAATAGGAACAGAAAAAAATTAGATCCTAAAGAGTTACAGTGTATGTTCGTAAGCACAAGAAAGTAAACGTAATAGTCAAACAACTGCCTCCTCCTTTACAATCAAATAATTGTTATGTCAGTGTTGACACAGCAAAGGTAATTATTGACATCTGCAGCATTGGAGACTCAGAAGCATCTTGCCAGGAACCAACATGGCCGCCGCGCCCGCACAGTGACACGTCAGGACTGTACACGTGATGACATGTCATCAGTGCATGAAGGCGGAAGTAATAGATCCGGCAGACGTTGTGGGTGAGCTGGAGACAGTGCTGGGCTCGGCGGTGAGGGGATAGGCGGGTGAGTTGGAGGGGATGACATGTCTTTTGCTGTGTGTTCCATGAGCAGTTGCTCTTCATCAGTGTTTACATAGCACCGTGTACGTCACTGACACAGAGAGTACATGTCTTCTTCTGTGCTGTGATCGCTGGCCGATCTTGGTCGTGTCTGCTCTTCTGCCCACAGTCTATGGCTATCAGGTCATTACCACTAGGCTCATCAGCGGCCAGTGTGGCTCGTAGTTCCCTAGTCATGGGTGGGAGAACATTCCATGCTGAAGGAGGTATTGTCAATTCTGCAGATCAGGACCCCCCTACCCCCTTTGTCTTCCTGAGATGTGGGATCATAGGGGCTGGGTCCTGATCAGTTGCCCTCCATTACCCCCCCCCCGGTAATACTTTACAAGTCTGCTCACCCCCTAGTGCTGTACACGAACTTTATCCCCATCCATTCCCGGACGATTTTATTCAACTTTGCTCTCTGGGGCAACACACAGATTTTTACCTCTTGCTGACACATACATTCTGGGGCCATTAGGGTGCTGCTTAATTCCCCGAGGTTCCTATGCTGGGACTGAGCTGTCTCTGTGATCAGGAGCTGGCAGGACTGGTCCCTGATCATGTGACCACAGTGACAGGAAGATTAGAAGGTATGTCACCAGCACAACAAGATCTCCAAAATAACATGCAAATAGTTTATTAACTGATCACAGCATAAAGGTGTGACGTTTCTGAGCCACACACGCCTGAGGAACGTGTCTCAGAAACATTGCTACTCTGTCCTGTGATGTGATCATTATAATCAACCATTTGGATGTTATTTTGGAGATCTTTGGTGTGCTGGTAACTTAAATTCTAATCCGGTAATAAGAGGAGAGAAAAGTGAGCGCTCTCTGGGTAGCAGCTGTAGCACTAAAGGTAACCAATAAAAAACCTCAGTAGCAATACAAATAAAACGTGCAGAGCTAAAAACAATATATCACAGTCCACATACAATATCAGCTAAAACGGTATACGTCCATATGTGACCATCTGTGCATGTATAGGTGAGATAACAGCAAAAACGTCAGTGTTGGTGCTCTAGAATAGTGGGATAAGAATACGCACTCACCAGATGCGTAATGTAAATATGCATTAAATAAATCAGTGGAGGTCCCCTTTAGAGATCGGGTATGCGCCAGGTCAAGGATAATCCTCCCTCCGGATGATGGTGGTGCCTCAGAAGTTCCCAGGTGGTAAAGGATCCAATCAGCCGTGAGCACGAAATGCGTAAGGAGGAGCCAATACGCCATGACGTCGCGCCGCCGAAGCCACGTGTTACATCTTACTTATGGACGGTCAGTCCATTTTAATGTTCTTTGAACTTGTGTTTTATTTGCAAATCCTGGAATTTAATAAACCCTTTATACATTACCTACTACACTATGGGCATGTTTTATGTCTCCCCATGTGGAGCAATTAATTTATAGAGCCCACCTGATCCACCACAGTATCAAGAGGAGGGAGTTCCTATCTCACAGGCTTCTACACCCACCCTTCGCTTAAAGGGGACCTCTGGCTGATTGGATCCTTTACCACTTGGGAACTTCTGAGGCACCACCATCATCCGAAGGGAGGATTATCCTTGACCTGGCGCATACCCGATCTCTAAAGGGGACCTCCACTGATTGATTTAATGCGTATTTACATTACGCATCTGGTGAGTGCGTATTCTTACCCCACTATTCTGGAGCACCAACACTGAAGTTTTTGCTGCTATCTCACCTATACATGCACAGATTGTCACATATGGTTGTATACCGTTTTAGCTGATATTGTATGTGGACTATGATACATTGTTTTTAGCACTGCACATTTTATTTAATTTCTAATCCGGGCTGTTTTCCGGTCCCCAACCAGTGGTCAGCAAAGCAGCCCTTTACCAGATGGGCATTGGGAATATTTTTCTGCACTGTACTGCTATTCGCAGTGATCACTTGATCAAGAAGTCCATCTCGCTTCTGGTGTTATGACCTAGTTAACAGGCTGCCAGGAAGGGGTTCTTTTTATTTTTTAATTACAGGTAGTTCTATAGCTCTGACACAGTACTTTACATATTGTACATTCACATCAGTGCCTGTCCTCAAGGAGCTTACAATTAAAGGTCCTTATCTCACATATATACATGGGCCTGTTTAGGCAGAAGCCAATTTGGAGTGCAGGAGGAAACATACATAAAAAGGATGTGCAAAGCCCATGCAGATAATGGGCTCACTGCAAGGGTATTTGTTTTTGTTCCAGACCATAATTCATCTTTACATACGTGTGTTCTAGTAATGTGCACTGAGTTTTTCATTGTCAGTGATATTCTATGGCACCCCAGTACACAGCCCAGTATAAGACATGGCGGTTGTTTGAATAAAACTGGAGAGTGCAAAATCTCCATAGATACCAATCCGCTTTCAGGCTTTTTTTTTTTCTTTTTTATCAAAGCTTAAGGCTGGATTCACAATTGAGCGATTTTTAGTTTGAAGCTCCAAAAACGCTCAAACTTAAAAAATCAATTGTTCTCAATTGTGCCTGTTCACACCTGATCGCACGAAAAGGCATCATAGAGAACAATTGATTTGAGCGTTTTTCAAGCTTCAAGCTACAAGTCACTCAAGTGTGCATCCAGCCTTAAGGATTAGTTCACCTTTTAACAAAAAAATACAAAATGCACATTTTTTGCAGGTAAAAAAATATGCATTTGTAATTTTTTGTTTGTGGAGCCTGTAAAGTATTGCACCGGCGATCAGCAGATCGTTAGTGCCATGCAGGTGTCCCTCTAACCTGTCAGTATATCTGCTTGTTTGTACATCCCGTACGAGCAAGATGACACTATTGACAGGAAGGCTCAATGAACTAACAGGGTGCTGTGGAGCACCGTGGTAGTTCATTGAAAACTACAAGCTGACAGCCGCAAAGGCTGCCCGGACTTGTAGTTTTCTCATTCACAGAATATTGTGAATGAATGACATGGCCGGGCGGAGGACCACACAGACACGTTTTTTTTTTTTTTTCTAAATTGTGACAGCTAGTGAAGGAAAAGATCCCACACTAGCTGTCACAGTTGGCATTGGGGGAGGGGGGTGCAGGGGCCAGCCAGATTGTAACATGTTACACCCATATTCAGGGTGTAACATGTTATAAAAGGTGAACTTATCCTTTAAAGTGTAACTACACTACATCTGAGCAGCACAAACTAAAAATGCTATTTAATTTATTTTTTAACATTCAAAGCAAACTCCCCCATCCATCCATGTCTCCATGCTTTATCTTGCTGATAAATCACTTTGAAAAACACCCTCTAGCATTTCTGGCTGCAGCAATCTTTAACAAGGGCAGATGATTCATGTAGAATTTACTGCCTGGAATCCATCTGCCCTTAGCTCAGGCGGGTGTGCTTAGTTGAGAAAATACCTCCTGAAGACTCCTGGGATGTATGACATAATTTTCCTAAGCAAGAAACCAGGAAGCAGCACAAGGATTAAAAATAGTCAAAGTTCTGCTTTAATTGAGCAAGCTGAGGTTAGAAGCTGATTGGCTACCATGCACAGGTGCACCAGATTTTGCATTCTCTGGTTTTAGTAAATCAACCCCATAAGTTGTTAGTGCAGCACATTGCACTCCATTGCCATGTGTTATGTGCTGCACTAGAGAAAAAAATGTACAGTCAGTTAATTGGAACTTATCTGTCTGTATGCGTGTCCAATATGAAGACCATTTTATGGATGTTAACCTACACTGTTTGACCTTTATTGTCTGAGATCCATCTCTTTTTAGTGCATGCACCTTCTGAAGGTGGTGGTGTGGGAGCACATTCCATTAGGTGATATTTAAGTACTTCTTTATCTTTTTATTCCTTGCTTATGTTCCTCTTTAAGTTGGTGTCATGATCATTGCTCCAGGTTTCCTTTTTCCGGTTAACTTCTTTATCTTGAAGCATTTTATAGAGCCATCTTCGCATGCAGGGACTAGAGTTTTTTTCTCGCTACAAATATGTAGATATTTGTAAACACCTGTTGATCCTGCCAGTAGAATCATTGGATAGGCACTACTTTTTTTATGCAGTGAATTCACTGCAGCGATGTCACCCTTGCTGCTTCTATAACACTTTGGATTTTGGCAAAATTGTGTCAGGAACCATAAACCAGGCAGAGACAGCGCAGTTAAAATCCCACCTTAATGAAATATCAGATATAACATTGATCAGGAATGTAGTCAAAACAGAAGCCAGGGTTTGGATGCCAGATATGTATTCAGACTAGCCAAAGTCAGGAAACCAGAAGTCAGCGTAGTCAGGAGCCAAAAATCAGGAACAGGAACCGGAAGAGAAGTCAGACCGAGTTGTACACAGGAACACACAAAATCATAGACCACGCAAGGGCAAGGAGGAAACGAGCTAAGCTGCTAAAATAGTCACTGTGGAGACAATGAGTGGCTGGTAATTAACTGACAGCTGAGCAGCTTCTGAGCACTGAAAGAAAAGAGCTGCTCCTTAAGTAGCAGGAGCCCAGCCCTGACACACTGATAGCCATATCTGTTTAGAGCCAAGCCTAGCTTTGCCCACATTCCTGTAGATTAACAGTACATTGCTCAAACTGCAGTAGCTTGGGAAAATGATGTTCTAGTCCTGCTTAGTCCCCAGAGGGATATCTGGCAGGTTGCACAAGAAATCCTCTCTCCCAGCTGCATTTACCATTAAAAAAGAGGAAAAATGCTTATTGTTTTAACTGTTTGATGTGACGTGGATATCATGCTGTGATTGGCTGTCACAGTGCTGAAATGATCCTACTGACTCCTGAACAGAAGCTGTGACTAATTGTCAGCAACAGCTTGGTTGCTGGGAGCACTTTTTGACCGCGTTGTCAGCATACAACCTCATGTTGCCTTGGACACGTATGGCGGCTGAGTGTTAAAGCCTACTTTTCTCGCAGCCACATATATGCATTACACGCTTGGCAAGAGGTTAAGACGTTTAACATACCAGTGTGAATGGAAAATGTCTGTTTACCACTCACAGTGGAGAAAACTAGACGTTTTTAAAGGATTTTGTATTGTAATGTATATTTAGTTAATGCAGCCCATTGAAAACAAATAAGACATGATGAAAATTAGACGTGTCACAGAATTTGTAACACAAAACCTGCTGCATTGCAGCACACAGTAACATTGCCTTAGTGCTTTGGGTTGAAATTCAAAGTGGATGGCAATGCATGTAACGTGTGCCCCCATAACAAATGGCTTGCTAAGGGGACACAGGAAGAAAAAGAGGAGCCTAGATCGCCAGCAGGGGACCCAAGAGGAGGAGGATCAGTGCTGCTCTGTGCAAAACCACTGCATAGAGCAGGTGAGCATAACAACATGTTAGTTTATTTAAAAAATACATTGACTTTAATACTTTAAGAAAATATTTCCCTTATTGGAAGAATTTAAAATGCCTTGTCATAATATAGCTCATGCTTTTAAAGTGGTATTAAACCCAATGACAAAGGTTTATTATATTGCAGCTTACCATTTCTTAATGTGGCCATGACATTAGTTTTCATCTTTTAGGCTTTTTTTTTTTTTTACTTTATTTTCATCTGTTGATCTGGACGGTAAAGCTGGCTATACACTAGTAGATTTTCAAGTGAATATTTGTACAGAAAGTCTCAGTACATTCGACAGCTTGATGTAATGTCATTCAAAAGTAGTTCAACATTTATTTATTTTTTTATTCTTTATTTAAAGTGACAATACAGACCAAACACAGTGACAATCAATCCGTTCTCAAACACGGGTCTAGTAACACTGAGAGCTGATAAAATACAAAGAACATATAATATCACTTTCAGGCAGAATTGAGCATTTTGGGCCCCATAGACTTCAATGGGAATGCCTGAAAACTCTTGAATTTCTTTTTAGCCTACAGTGGATATAAAAAGTCTACACACCCCTGTTAAAATGTCAGGTTTCTGTGATGTAAAAAAAATGAGACAAAGATAAATCATTTCAGAACTTTTTCCACCTTTAATGTAACCTATAAACTGTACAACTCAGTTGAACAACAAACTGAAATCTTTTAGGTGGAGGGAAGTAAAAATAAAAACTAAAATAATATGGTTGCATAAGTGTGCACACCTTTAACTTTCCTAGCGGTAATCCTGAGTGTGGTTCGTGGTTAATTTGCAGTACCAAAAGCGGTAACTCCGAGCCATGCTCAGGATTACACTTTAATGTCTGTCCTGCGATCCCCCGATGTCCTCCCACTGTGTCCTCTGGCCCATACCAACATCCGTCTTCCGGGTTCCCTTCCCTGCGATTGTTGATACACAGGGTGACAAAACCGGCGGGAGATTCAGAAAAGTAAAAATATGACATACACACAATACATTGTAATCTGTTAGGATTACATTACTGTATCAATCCATTTCACCTAAATGTCATCCCTAGTGCTTTGTCCAGTACTCTGCTTCACTTTTTTCCGTTCTTTCTGCCTGGAAACTTGAAAATGTCCATGGCAACCAAAAAGTCTCCCTTTCGGTCAAAAGTGGTTTTAGACCAGCTAGAGAACAGCGATAGTAAATCAGAACCACTTGCAGAATTGAGTGATAATGATTCGTGGGGAAATTCGTCATCAGACACTGAAAATGATTCTGCGACTTTCCTCAGTGATGTGCGAACTTGGTGCTCTATTTCAAATTTCAGTGTTTTTGGTTTGATTACATTATTGAATTAAATTTATTATTATTGTATTATTATTTTGTAATTATTTATTATATTATAATTTTATGATTTCATGTTTCAAACTTTATTAAGCCTGGTATGTTTACTAGACTCTTGTTCGGACAGATTTAAGTGAGTTATTCCTAAGAATTACAGGCCTACAATATAAAACAATATAAATTTCCATGCAAAACAATGTATTTCTTTGAGATTTAAAAATATTGATTAGTTAGACCGCCAGGGAGGTTAAACCTGTACTTTTTTGAAGCACCTTTTGATTTTATTCCAGCACTCAGTCTTTTTGGGTATGTGTCTATCAGCATGACACATCTTGACTTGGCAATATTTGCCAACTCTTCCTTGCAAAAACACTCGTTGGCATGCTGAAAGATGAGATCGATCTTCATGTTCAGCTTTCTAGCAGAAGCCTGAAGCTTTTGTGCCAATACTGACTGGTATTTGGAACTGTTCCTAATTCCCTCTATGTTTACTAAGGCCCCAATTCCAGCTGAAGAAAAACAGCCCCAAAGTTTGATGCTGCCACCACCATGCTTCACTGTGGGTATGGTGTTCTTTTGGTGATGTGCAGTGTTGTTTTTGCACCAAACATATCTTTTGGAATTATGGCCAAAAAGTTCAATCTTGGTTTCATCAGACCATAACACATTTTCCCACATGCTTTTGGGAGACTTCAGATGTGTTTTTGCAAAATTTATCCAGACTAATGTTTTTCTTCGTAAGAAAAGACTTCTGTCTTGCAACTCTACCCCACAGCCCAGACATATGAAGAATACGGGAGATGTTGTCACATGTACCACACAGCCAGTACTTGCCAGATATTCCTGCAGCTCCTTTAATGTTGCTGTAGACCTCTTGGCAGCCTCCCAGACCAGTTTTCTTTTCGTCTTTTCATCAATTTTGGAGGGACGTACAGTTCTTGGTAATGTCACTGTTGAGCCATATTTTCTGCACTGGATGATGACTGTCTTCACTGTGTTCCATGGTATATCTAATGCATTGGAAATTCTTTTGTACCCTTCTCCTGACTGATACCTTTTAACAATGAGATCCCTCTGATGCTTTGGAAGCTCTCTGCGCACCATGGCTTTTGCTGTAGGATGTAACTAAGAAAATGTCAGGAAAGACCTACTAGAACAGCTGACCTTTATTTGGGGTTGATCAGAGCCACTTTAAATGATGGCAGGTGTGTACTGACTCCTATTTAACGTGATTTTGAATGTGATTGCTTAATTCTGAACACAGCTACATCCTTAGTTATAAGAGGGTGTGCACACTTATGCAACCGCATTATTTTAGTTTTTTATGTTTACTTCCCCCCTGAAAGATTTCAATTGGTTTTTCAATTAAGTTGTACAGTTTATAGGTCACATTAGAGGTGGAAAAAGTTCTGAAATGATTTATCTTTGTCTCATTCTTTTATATCACAAAAGCCTGACATTTTAACAGAGGTGTGTAGACTTTTTATATCCATTGTATATTAACTTATATCCTCCCCCTAGTGATTTCCATTGGCTGAAACAAAAAGCCCAAGCTTGAATACACATGTAAAACACATGTAATACTCTTCTAAAAATGCCCATATACACTTGCAGAAATGCTCATATAAAAACTCCTGAAAATCGCTGTCCTCAGGTATGAATGCAGCCGTCCTGTTGACCACTGTCCTTGGGAGAGAAGGTGAGAAAATCTTTCAAACAGGAATAGAGGCTGCAATACAAAATATTACAGCAAGATTTTACCCCTTAGCCTGGGTTCACATATATGCAGTGCGGTATATCGCATATGTGATTCACACAGGAGCCGCACTGCATTCCTGTGCAAATCGCATGCGATTTGTGTGCGGTGCAATTGGAGCCATACATTTTGTATGTGGGACCCTTTTTTGGGTCCGCACTAGAATTGGATCGCATGGGTATTCACACCTATGCGATCTGATTCTGCACATCACACCACTTTTTGTGGACCGCTTTCGGGGTGTTGTTAACTTAACATACTCACCCGCATCTGTTCACATGAACGGGGTGCGATTCTGATGCCTTGCAGAATTCACACAGAAAACGCTGCAAATTCCGCACTTCATTAGTGTGAACCAGGGCTTAAAGTGGTTGTAACCTCAGACATAAAATCTGAACAAAATATATCCATCTATAGTGTGTACTTGTCCAAATCCAGATCACTAAGTATCATTTCTGTCTGCTGTCTCATTCCTCTTCTATTTGTATAGACAGGTTTTTCAGATGCCAAGCAAAAAAAAAGGACAGGGAGGGATCTCCATCACAAAGACTGTGATTGATAGCCTCAGCTCTGTTCCTGTGTGCTGTTTGAAGGGGGTTGTGTCCCTTCCTTCCCATCAGCTCTCCGCCCCCTGTTTTCTGACCATTCAGACAAGCTTTATAAAGCGGCAATCTGATTGGAAGTGGGTACTTGTTATAATCAGGTATCCTCTCCCCCCAAACAGTGCCAAATGTGGAAGTGGACAATGCAAACAAACAGAACTTTCCCTTTGGGGTCAATTTCCGCTTTAATTTCTGAGCTTTACAAGGATATACTGGACAAATGGCTGCAGATAAACAACTATGTAGGAGAATTTGTGTCACCTCTGTGTATCACCTAAAGCCAACCACTTAATTGGGTATAGGTAAGGGTTTACAACCACTTTAAAATCTTAAAACGTTCCCCTTGGAGTTTCTCTTTCAGTAACCATTCCTAATGAGGACATGTTTTCATAGAGAATTGTTCCACTTCTGATGGAAAATGAATTATGTTTTACTGTGTCCTCAACTTCTATATTATTGGCTGGAGTTGTACTTTCCAGTCTTGTTGTCACAGTAGTGGTGTCAGATGTTTAATACACAAAAGCACTAAACAAGTCCACCTGCACATTTTCCAATATGACCTTCTGTTCAGAGTCTATACAGGTTTATGTTTGATATTTGACCTGTGTTCCGAGGGCTACAAATAACTTGCTATAATAATCCAACAATAAAAAGCTGTCTGCTTCACTAGGGTGTATAAAAGCTTGTTTTCTGTGGCAGAAAAATATTCATATTTTTTGACCTAGCTGACCTGAAAACCTTTAGGCTGTATGCACACTAGCGTTTTTGTAAGCTCCTAGAAGCTGCTATTAGCATTTTTTTTTTGCCCCTGGAAGCTAACAGTGTTATCCTACGTATCCATGTACACTATGCTAGAAACGTTTTTCAGGCTACAGTGTTTAGGAGCAGAAAACATCTTTTGAAGAATTTTTGGGAGCATGTTTCCGGCAGAAAAAAACTCTGAACGCTCCTAAACACTACTAAAATGCTCCTAACAGCTTTTCTCAAATGTTTTTTTTTTTCCGGGTACTAAAAAAACGGTTAAAAAAAAGCTAACGCTCCTAAATGCTACTACAAGTCAGCACAAAACGCTATTATCAGCGTTTTTCATCCAGGGTTTTCTTCTAGTGTTTTTTGAGCTTTTACAAAAACGCTAATGTGTATGGAGCCTTAATTTATGAAGTTCTTTATGTAGCCTAGCAAGTAAACAAAGTTTAACCTCCTCCCACCTATGGCCGAATGGCAGCCAGCAAAAACACTCACCTTTCTGGGTGGACGCCATATGGCGTCCTTTTGGGCATGTGCAGTTTGCGCACCTGCAGAGCCACGCAGCGGCACAATCTGTCACCGGCCGTGTACCATGGACATGGCCGATGACAGATCTGAGTACCGGCCCCGTTGCTCATACCATGTGACCTGCTGTGACCAATCACAGCAGGTCACATGACAGTTACAATGGATGGCTTCATTCATGCCATCCATTGTATACTAGTGTGTGTAGCTGTGACTGGTCACAGCGATCACATGCACATGCTGGGCCAATCACAGCCCAGCTGTGTCATGTGATTAGCCGTGGCCAAATCACAGCTAAGCACAAACAAAAAAAAAAAAACCCTGGATGAATGGATGTCATAAGGTAAATGCTTGCTTATAGCAAAGTAATTCTTTGCTATAAGCAAATTGTGTAAAAAAAAAAAAAGAAGAAAAAGAAAAATACTGATCACTTCCCCAAAGTAGTACAATGTTACTATGGTAACATTGTACTACTTTGGTCATAGTGAAATATGAAAAAAAAATCTTTAAAAAAAGTTTAAAAACGTTTTTTTTTCATACTGTCACCAGTCAGTGTCCCTGATCACCGCCATGCCAGTTATATGATGATGCTGTACTGCACTGGTGACAATATGTAAAAAAAAAAAAATTGTGAAAATAATTTTTTTAATTTTTTCATTTTCCGAAAAATTATGACAAAAAAATAAAACTTCAGAAAACTCGCCATGCCTCTTATGAAGTACGTCGGACTGTCTACTCTGCAAAAAGGGGTCATTTGGAGGATATCTGTACTGTTCTGATATTCTTGGACTTCAAGAAATTAGAGTGGCTGTCAGTACTTCAGGATTGATCAATATTCAGATATATCCCATAGTTTGTGAACTCTATAACTTTCCTACAAACTAAATAATACATCCTAATTTGGGTTATTTTCACCAGAGACATGTAGCAGAATACATCTCGGCCTAAATTTATGAAGAACAATTATTTATTTGCAAACTTTTATAACAGAAACAAAGAAAAACGTGTTTTATTTTTTCAAAATTTTCAGTCTTTTTTTGTTAATTTAGCAAAAAATAAAAACACCAGTGGTGATTAAATACCATTAAAAGAAAGCTCTAGTTGTGTGAAGAAAATGATAAAATTTTAGTTTGGGTACAATGTTGTATGACCGCGCAATTGTCATTCAAAGTGTGAGAGCGCTGAAACCTGAAAAATGGCCTGGGCAGGAAGAGGGTAAAGGTGCCCGGTATTGAAGTGGTTAAAGTCTGTAAAGTGCAGCCTATCCTAATTCTGTTTTGGTGTAATCCTGTTCCTTTCAGTAGATGCATCATATTCTAGTTCAGTTTTTTGATTGCTATGAACCGTAAGGGGGTTGGGAAGAGGAGTATTTGTTTCCCATGGTAACAAATCTGATTAAAATGTGTAATGGCAATCTTGTTTCTGAGAAATATGGAGGCTGCCATTGCTGACTCCGCATTCTACAAATGCTACTTGGGTGGCTGCCAATCATTTTAGTCACTAGCCCAGAACTAGTATGCACATAAGGACTTTTAAAATCTAAGATCTGCATACTTATTCCAGGCCATTAGTATTTTAGCACTTTAACCACTTGTCACTCACTCACATTACATTGACTGCGAGCTGGTGGCAGGTGCAGGCTTGGCAATGTACCAGTACACTGCTGCCTTTCTTCTGGGTTTGGGCCACACATACATGCGCCCCCTGCTGACCTGAGTTTGCCAGCAGGCTTTAGCCAATGATCTTTGCTGAAACTTGCTGATCGGCTGTGTCCAATTTACAAACACACAGAACTTGGTACACAGAACAGTAATCTGGCTGTTTCTTTTCCCTGTAAAGCAGGGAGAAAAACACATCTAGATCTGTAAGTAAAAGCAAAACACATTACAAACACATTTCACTTGTTAGGCACACAGTTAACCTCTTTATTGCCTCTTGATGTTAACCCCTTCCCAGCCAGTGTCATTAGTACAGTGTTATACCTAATCAATGTATTAGTGTAAGTCAGTAAGTGTCCCTCCCAGTCAGTGTTTGTAAGCGCCAGATCGCCCGCACAGTTACACTATGTCACTCATCACCTCTGTTACAAGTATAGTGTTTATAGCTCTGTAAATTCCAGTATATTTACCATAGTTTATAGGCACTATAACTTTCGCACAAACCAGTGAATATACACTTAATGGAATTTGTTTTTTGTTTTTTTTACAAAGACATGTAGCAGAATAAATTTTGGCCTAAATTTATGGAGAATTGTTTTTTTTTTATTATTGGGTATGTTTAGAACAGAAAGTGAAAAATATTGTTTCTTTTCAACATTTTTTTTTCTTTTTCATTTTTATAGTAAGAACCCAGTGGTGATCAAATACCACCAAAAGAAAGCTCTATTTTGTGTGAAAAAAATTCTGTATATTTTATTTGGGTACAGTGTTGCATGACCAAGTAATTGCCAGTAAAGTAGCACATTGCTGAATAGAAAAAAAATTCCCTGGTCATGAGAGGGGTAGAACCTTCCAGAGGTCAGGTGGTTGAGAAGGTAACAAATAACTGTCCCCATATTTCTCAAAGGAAATGTTTCTTTTGAACTTTTGCTCTCTAGTACATAATTGAAAATGAAAGAAATGGTACTATCGGCAATTTCCTTTCAAACAATTTTAACACGTTGTCTTATCCTCCTTGCCAGTTTGTTTATAATGAGTTTTTTTTTTCTTTTTGTAGGAAGATGATTTCAGAAGGCGGTTCGTTTATGCGGGGAATGCTGATAGGAGTTGCATTCTGCATAGTGATTACTCTTCTAGGACACATTAAATTGAGCCACGAGCCCACTACCTCTCATGAACACCATCACATTCATGCCCCTAATAAAGAGGAGGTTCTCAAACTGATGGGGACAGAGAAGATGGAACTTAGCGAAAGCATCCAAGTGTACTGTATTATCCTTGTCAGACCAAAAGACTTGAGCCTCTGGGCAGCTGCGAGAACCACCTGGAGTAAGCACTGTGACAAGGCTGACTTCTACAGCTCTGAGCACATGAAGGTGTTTGACTCCATTGTTCTTGACAGTAACGACATGTGGGTTATGATGAGAAAAGCTATCCAAATGGCATACAAAAACCACAAAGACAAGTACAACTGGTTTTTCATCAGTCAGCCGTCCACCTTTGCCATTATTGAAAACCTGAAATACTTTCTTCTGAAGAAAGACCCATCAGAGCCATTCTATATTGGTCACACTGTGAAAGATGGAGATTTGGATTACGTGAATATTGCAGGTGGCATAGTACTCAGCCTTGAGTGTGTAAATCGTTTTGTGGACTTGATGAATAAGCCAGACAAGTGTCCAGAAACAGGCAGCATCATATGGAAGGTCTCCGAAGACAAGCAGTTAGCAATGTGCCTCAAGCACAAGGGTGTGCTCGCAGAAAATGCCGAAGATTCTGAAGGTAAAAATGTCTTCAACACAAAATCAGTGGGTACCCTAATTAAAGAGGCAATGGCAAATGACCCACAAAAGGTGGTTGAGGGTTGCTGTTCAGACATGGCAATCACCTTCAGTGGACTATCTCCTAACAACATGCAAGTCATGATGTATGGTGTTTACAGATTAAGAGCATACGGACACAGCTTTAATGATGCATTGGTATTTTTACCACCACCAAATTCCGATAATGATTGACCAGACCAGTCTTTATCATTAAATGTTACACTGTTGACACCAAGAAAACAGTTGAATTTCTAAAATATCAACATCTAGCAACATGGGACAGGTAAAGGAATTAAATGGACGAAAAAAACAGCTTGATCTTTGTATATGTGTAATTTACTATTTTGTTTTGTGTACAGTGTAGGAGTTATGGATTTTTTTTTTCTTGCAACCATATCAGGACTGCATATTTGTCTTCTAACAAAAACTGCAATGGATTTTACACAGTAATGACTTTTGCACTCAAAATCTATTTTTCTAAATCTTTAAAAGCTGGGTTGATCTTTTCCATTTCAGCGGTAAGTTTGTACAATTCTACTGGCATACTCCCTATGGGAGAGTGTAAATGATTTGAAAGATAGAATATGTCACCTATGTGATGAATAGGTTCACTAAATGCTCTTCTCAAACAACACACAGGCTGATTTATAGAGGCAAAGGGAAGGTGGAAGTATTGGCCATTGCAACTGAACAAATATTGGGTTTTATTTCGTAGCTTCAAATAAATACACAACTATCTGTAGACACTGATGGGCTGTTGTGGATAGTCCATCTTCTATTTCAAAATATTGGAAACTAATGTTGAGATAAAATGGGCATCATAACTAGTTTTCCTTTCCTTCAGCTTTAATGCATTAAGCCGATTGAGCTCTTTTCCAAAGTGCATTTATTAGCACTTCCTTTTTTTTTTTTTTTTATCACCAACCTCAGACTCCATTACCTCACATACATGTTAAACTGGATGGACAGCATGTAACTTAGAATATACATTGGGCATCTTTCTTATTACAGCCTAGGAAGCATCCAAGTGTTTTGAAAGAAAAAAAAATGTACCAGTGTGCCAAAACCCATTTAAAAAACAAACTTGTTTCTATAAGTGGAACATAACGGTCAACGTTAATAGCAGGATACTTCATCAGTTGAACTAAAACCTTCTTAACAAACAATAGGCTTTAGAAACAGTTGTACTTGGATGCTGCTATATAGCAAGACCAAACTTTTATGGCTCATCATATTAGTTTATACCCTCTTGTCATGGCTACCTCTGTGTGAAGTTATCACATTCCTTGTAAAGTTTTTGGTGACTCCACGTCTGCATTCATTTAGCAGTGCTAAATGTTGAGCGTTACAAACCATGCTTTTAGGGGTGACCGTTTTTTTTTTTTTTTGTTTGTTTGTTTTTTGTTTTTTTTTCATGCCTCTAAATGCCCTGGTGTCCATGTACACATAGGCACTTATAGGTAGAAAAAAACTCCACTGCCAGCATGTTTTGGCAGAAAAAACGCTTGACATGTGGAAATGCATCTGAAAGCACGTTAACATTAGGCGCATCAAGCGCTTGAGCGTTAGTTCATTTCAGTGGCCAAAATAAATAATTATTCTGACAAATTAAATTAACATCCAAGAGCTTGACATGGCTAAATGCCTCCAGGCGCAATTACACAGATGATGCATTTTTTCTGTCAAAACGCTGCTGCCAGGAGGAAAGGTGAGAGCTGGACTAACACCCTGTGTGCCTGGGGATTTACACTTCTACTCATGTTCTTCACAACGCGTTATGGTACTCATTAACCTGAGATGATCATGACTTGCTTTGACTTATGTTGCCTGGATTGGGCAAAGATGCAGTAGGCACCAGCAGACATCCCAAGCCTCCCAACCCCTTAGGGAAGGGGAATAGCAACTGGCTGGGTTGGATTTCATCTGATTGTTGCTGTTTTGGAGCTTGGGATAAACTGCTTTGCCTTCTTCATAGCCATAAACATATATAACCAGGCAATCCAAGCAGGCATGCATATTGAAAAACCCAGCATGTTTGACTGACCTTTTATGTTTATAGCCTGTGCTTACACCATTTTTTGTACCCAGGGCTTAGGCAGCCTATAGATGACTTGATTTTCTTTTCTTCCACTATGGGTGGAGAGAAAGACAATTGTTCATTCCCCGATCAACACTATTTTGATGGGGGAATGTCTCCTGCAGCACTAATGTGTTCTACTGGCAGGCAGCCTTCCTGGCTGGCAGAACACAATTATTACTACTAGCTTCTATAACCACCAGCAGTAATCAAATTTTTAAAAAATCAGACAGGCTGTTTTGTATCCAAGTCAATCAATGGATTGACTTGGGTACAATCAGCCCATCTATACATGAATTGAATCTCAATCCATGTATGGCAGGTTTACGCACTCATGTCAACAGTGCTTGAATGCTTCCTCAAGAGAGAAAATGATTATCCTCTGATGTTAGATGTTATTAATACCTGGTTCAGCCCTGAAGAAAACTGTAATGTCTGAGTTGCATTCAGCACTGAACAAATTATTAGTGCCTATTGTTCCTTATTGTTGGACAAACAAACTGTTGATACAGTTGTCTCAGAACAGAACACATTCAACTGTAACTGCAGGCCTGGTGGGGGTTGTTTCATCTTTTGTAAAATAAAAAGTAGACCCTGCTTTAGGGCCCCCTACCAGATGTTTTGGTGTTTCTGATTAAAACAAAAAAAAAAAGAAAATTTCCTTTTACGGTAGAAATCTCCTTTCAGCAATGATTTCCTAAATAACTGATGCACATAACATGAGTGTTCCCTTTTAAACCAGCGTATATCATTGGAATATAACGTAAAGTGAAACTGTTAGCATTTTATATTCGTAAACATCCTTGCTAAGAAGGTGCCTGCTAAAAAAAAAAAAAAAAAAAAAAAACCCCAAAAAAACCTTTTTTAATCAGAATAAAATCTTCTGTGCACTTTAACCCTGATTTATTTTGTCATTAATGACTTGACCTTGGAGACAAAATGTCATCTCCTGCCCTAACTCGCTGTCCCTTTAAAAAGAGCACAATTATTGGCAGGGAAGGCACTTTCACTGGAAAGAGGTACAGTGAGTAAGCAGAACATAGTTCCAGTGGCAGATGGGAAAGTCAAGCCATTAGTAACAAAATAAAAGCAGCATCTGAATGAAGCACAGAATAGGCTTTTCTGGCAGGCAGAGTTGTGGATGGGACTTTGCAGTACTTAAGCAGGGCTTTTTCTCAGTCTTTGTTTTTGTTTTAGTTTTTTGTAATGGGTACATACCCTCTGGCCAGTATAGATCATGAATATGTATAAAACCACTTACTTTCTGATAGTTGTGTTACATTTCTAGAGTGCCTGCTATTTTTAACTTGTAAATTGAATCCCACAATTGTCACTGCAGTCAGCGTGAGGCCTCATGCACAACAGACAATTTTAACATGGCTGTTAGGGGCAACTACCAATATTTTATTTTTTTTCTGCCTAAACACTCTTACATGTTAGCCTATGTGTCCATGCACAAAAAAAAAAGAAAAACTCACAGTTACTGTCAATCACAGCTAGGGAACCAATGAGGAGAGAGCCCCGCGTGTGAATGGACACACACAGCAGCAGCTCGGCTGCCTTTTAATATTTTAAGCATTAATTCTTTTCAGTGGTCAGAATAAATGATTTTGTGGCCAATCAAATTAATGGCCAAGTGAGTGGAGCACCACACGTTACACGCATTTACAGGCTTCAGGCGGTTTTTCTGCCAAACCGCTATTGCCAGAAGAAATTAGCAAAATATCCTGTGTGCATGAGGCCTTACAGTTATTTATTAACCACTTGCCCTCCGCCCTATAGTGGAAGTACTGCTACAGGGCTGTGGAAAAACACGTGTATATATATGTAAATTGCATTTCCAGGTAGGGGGCACACCCCGCCCTACCTGCGCCGCTATTGGCGGCAGAGATGTCAATCACCAGGTCCCGGCCGGCACTCAGTAAGCATCAGGGGAAGCTGACAGGGGAGAGACCTGTGTGTAAACAACACAGGTCTCTCTTCTGTCAGCATAGACTTGCTGTTTTCTATTTCTGTACAGTAGAGATACAAAGCAGCATGTCTCCCTAGTAAAGCACACAGTAAAACACGCACAGCATACAGTTAACCCTTTGATCACCCCAGATGTTAACCCTTTCCTGCCCAGTGTCAGTAGTATAGTGTCTGCTTTTTATTAGTGTCACTGTCAGTTCCCCCCAGTGTCAGAATGCTCCCCACAGTCCAGCTATAAGTCGCTGATCGCCGCCATTACTAGTATAATAAAAATTCCAGTATATATACTGCCATTTGTAGACGCTATAACTTTCACATAAACCAATTGATTTACACATATTGGGATTTTGTTTTTATTTTTTTTTAGCCAAGACATGTAGCAGAATACATTTTGGCCTAAATTGATGAAGAAATTAGATTTTAAAGAAAAATTTGGGGATATATTTTATAGCAAAAAGTCAAAAATATTGTTTGTGTTTTTTTCAAATTTGACAGTCATTTTTTGGTTTATAGTGCAAAAAATAAACACAGAGGTGATCAAATACCACCAAGAGAGAGCTCAATTTGTGGGAAAAAAACTACATAAATTTCATTTGGGTACAGCATTGCATGACTGCGCAATTGTCAGTTAAAATAACGCAGCGCCATTTCGCAAGAAATGGCCTTGTCAGGAAGGGGGGTAAATCCTCAGGAGGGCAAGTGGTTAAAGTATCTGTATGTTTTGGGTACAAAGGTATTACCTGGCATTGTGTTCATACACAAAGTAAAGAACCCACTTTAAAGCTAATATTTGGGATAGTGACAGAATTTTCGTAAAAGGCACTTTAGTAATGTCAACCAATAACCACTGAAAACTATCATATTAAAACCACTACCAAACATCTCTACATTATATTTTCTAGTAAAGTTTGAAGTAAATTATAAAATAAGGAATACCTTGTTCAAAGAAAATTTTTTTTTTCTAATTATACAGTCTGGAAAGTCTGTTTTTACTTCATTGGTTCCTTGTTGATACGTTAGAATAGTTAAAGCAGATCTCTCCCAAAAACAACATAATTAACATCTTAGCCGGTATACCTGCTATAGTTGTTTTAAAATGACATATCCAGAGGGTGGCACTAAAGTTTTCTTATCATAAGTTTGTGGTGTTTCTATGTGCAGTAAAGAGCACCTTACCATATGTTATTACTGCAACGCGTGGTAAACGGTGCACCGCTGTGCACGCGCCAAGGTGCTCTTTGTTGTGAATGACATCCCAAGTCACTGTTACAGTAGTGGGTATGCTGTGCATTTGCGTTGTTCTGCATTACAATAAGTTGTGTCTGATTTTTTTAATGTGTTAAGGTACTGTAAAATTCTTTTAAACTGAATAACGTTGTGCTTGCTTATGCAGTAAACACAAACGCCACCTAGAACATCTAGCACATTCGTTGTTACCTTAAGATAAATGGGGACAGGGTTTTCTTTTATTAATTTGTTAAAGGTATTCATATCCTTCTTTTTTTTTTTTTGTTACATTTTTCAGCACTGCAGCAAAAGATCCTTTCCTAAACGTGATCGACTGTTGTCTGTAGTCCGCAAGCTATAGATCACGAATAGCAATGATCTACTGCTGCAGGGAGAGATTGAACAGAGCTGATTCTTACAGAAAGTGCCGTGACTTCATATCACATTTTAATGTAAACCGAGTGCCGAAGCATTGTTCATATATTGTTTACATTGCCTGATGCCACTGCTTCTCTGGAGTTCTTTGTAGCAGGAACAGAAGCCCAGGAGCTGATCGATTCGGCCCCTAGACTAGACCGTGGCTGTCACTGAAACCTCTGTTACTCAGTAGGCAGCCAGGAGTGCTCCAGACCTCAGAGGTTTGGCATACAGCTCCATATTATTCTTGTGCACATTTAAGGCTCCATGCACACTGGGCGTTTTAATAACGCTGCTATCGTTAGCTCTGTAAAAAACGGGAGGTTTTTTAGCATTTTTGCATTAGCGTTTAGCCGCCTTTTTTTGCATTTGTGGTTTTTAGTGTTTTCTTACCACAAAAATTTTTATTTGCTCAAAAAACGCGAGTTTGCCGCGACTTACCGTGTTTTTCAGTTTTAGAGCATTTTTAAAGCTAAAAAACTGCTGTAGAAACCCACTAGTTCTGATGGTTTTTTCCAGCCAAAAAATGCTGATTGCAGAATATGTGTGCATGGACACATAGGATAACATGCTGGGGGGTTTCTTGGCTGTAGAAAAAAACGTCAAAAGCCAAAAACAGCAGCTGTAATAATGTCCAGTGTGCATGAGGACTACAGTTCACTCTTGAAATGCTCTATCTGTTACCACCTTGCAGAAATACTTATTACTTGTGACTAGTTTTATCAGATGGCTGTCATCTGAGACCATAGTTATTAAGACAAGGCATTTTGAATATGGTTATCAAGTGATACATTGCATACTTGACAAGAGAACTTGACTGTGAGTAATAGAAATGTCTTTCTTCTCCCTTGAGGGACACAGCAAACCTTTCACTTTTGCTTCTACTGTTGCCTACAGGACAAATGGACACTAGCAAAGAAAAACTATAGGCTAGCCCAGGATTACCAATATGCCTCAGTTTTTTGCTAGTGTACTAGATGGATGGACACCTACTTCTCAGCTCTGTTGTATCGGAGACTAACCTATTTTTGGTGCCACTTTTTTTTCTCAATTTTCATAATATTTCTTCCTCAACCAAGACTCCTCTTTACATTGCTGCTAAAGCTTGTCACTTACATTGCAGCTATCTACCGAGGTTGTCCTTAGCCTGGCCTTTAGAGTGCTGCGTCCATACCCTACTGGACAGGATGTTGCAGGGATATCCTGGTAGTTCCATGTAGGGAACTTTCCAGACTGGTAAAAAAAAAAATTAACTGCACAGCACTTTCCAAGTCCAGAGCTCCTGTCATGGTCTCAGTGCGTGCCCTGGATCACTTTGGTCCAACATCGGGAGCTTCCACAACTACATAGCTTGCTGGGCACCTTTTAAAAATTGCCCCTTTTTATGCTGGTTTCTGCCACAGAAGAAAACAGTTTGGATCTGAGCACTGATGCCATCCACTGCACTGCATAGATGTTTGCAAAACAGGAGTAGTATCATGTTTATGCTTCCTTGATACTATATGGGGAAAAAAGGGTTTTGCTAGATTGCTAGGATCCTTCTCTCTGAAGGCCCAGTTTGCCATCCTGCTTAAGTCACTGACCTTAACTACATGACTGTTCAAGCCCATGTTTTGAGAGACAAGGGTATCTTTTGAGTCTTTTATTCCTATAATGCTAAAAGTTAAGACTGCTACTTCCCACAAGGTCTATGATTGATCATAGGATGCTTACTTCATGCAAGTCTTGCTGTTACCCTAGATTTTTTTTTGTAGGTTTCTGTCCTTGCAGACTTGTTTTTAGCCTCCAACTAGGACATTGTTCTTCCGACTGTTTGGCTCCAATTCAGCAAAAGGAAATTTCCCTCCATTGTCTTTCTAGGTGTGGTTAGGGCTGTGGGAGTCTCTCAGCCATTGCTTCTTTCAGAAAGACTGATTCCCTTTTTGTAATCCCAGATGGTCCCCCATAGGGGTACGCCGACTTCTCATTACACCACCTCTAGGTGATTCAGCGGGTTGAACCCTTTTCTGTGAATGTGCACTCTAGATCTCTTTTGGGTTTTTCAGCATTAGGCAATTGTTTCCTGTATTTTCAAGGCCATCGGCTGGTTTTCTGTTCATATGTTCTGTAAGTTCTACCACGTGGATGTTGCAAGCTAATCTGATGCTGTCTTTGGACTTAAAGTGGTTCTAAAGGCTCTCCTTTTTTTCCCTGATATTATACTTCCATGCTGCGCATAAAGCCTAAATCCTTCTGTCATTTTGCAAAAAACAATGTTTATCTAAGTCATTTACTGACCAATCGTCTGTCCTGCTTGTTTTGTCACACAGCAACTTCCGCTTCACAGAGCGCACTCCCAGCATCTCCCTCGTAGAGCTTTTGGGACTACTTGTCCCAAAAGGCCTAGTGCTGTTGCGCAAGTGCATCGCCTCACTGTCAGCAGTGTGCTCGAGGATGAGCTGAGTTCTCAAAAGCAGCTCCTCCCACAGGCGCACCCATTCCCGCCTCTCAGGAGGTAGGACTGGAGTTCAGAGCTCCAGTTTTCCATGTCAATCAAAGGACGTGGGAGGCAGAGCTGCAACGTCCCCCATGGCCAGGGTCCCTGTGTGTGCGGGCACAGCCAGCGTGCCTCCGCAGGGATGTAGTTCCACTGATGCGAGAGCACACGCATGGGTGCCCCCATGAGATTGGTGCTGCAAAGGGGGCACCCATCAAGAAAGACACCAGGAAATGGGAGAAAATAGACCAAGAAAAACAACATATAGAAGCGAAGATGGACAAAAAGGTTAGACCCTTTATGCTTAATTATTACTCGGGAACAAAAATAGGGAAAACTTGAGGGTTTAATATCCTTGAGCTAACTTTTTGAGAGCAGATAGTCCCCATTTTTTGTTTTTTCTTGGGCTTGTTAGCTTTTGATTGCTGTATTGCCCACCCCTCAGTGGGACTGCTTTTGGATGTCATGAAGGTGAAAAACTTATTGTGTCCCTCAATGGACAAGACAAAAACAAGAAAGTAGGCAAAGTGGCACAGTCTGTACAGCGAGCACCATAAGCTGACTACTCCTACCTTCAGAGCCCCACTCAGCTCACCAGTGCACTGCTGGTTCCTTATGCAGCTACTGATATTCATAAAGTCCGTATCTGCATAGGTTTTTCAGCAGGGCTTTCACATCACATTGTGCCAGGGGAGGCTCTGTGGATAATATGAGCAGTCATGTTGTTGTGCCTGCTGTACGGTGTTTGCTAATGTCTTTTCTATTGTTCAGATTTTCTGATATGGATGTTAAGGAAATGGCTTGAATTTAGAGATAAATAGACTGAACCTAAATACAATTTTGCCTTTTGACACTTTGATACTTTTTAAAGCCTGTAACACTTTTTTGCTTCAGAACACTCCATTTAAATGTATCTCATATAGAGTTTGCTTATTCCCTTCCTGTAAACTGGAATATGATCATGACTTGACAACTAATTTTGTAACTATACACAAGAACTCTTGTAATTTATTTCTAAGCTTCAAATGACTTCTAAAGACAGTGATCTGCATACAAAGTTCTGTAATATGTTAGGTCTCTAATAAATTAAAAATTTGGGGTTCTCTGGGGTACATATATTTTTGCTATATTTTTTCATTTGGTGTGTGAAAATTTAACAGCTTTTCTTGTAAAAAATATTTGTAATTTTATATGATCTGGAAAATTTGAAATGTACTTCAATAAAGACTATTTTATATTAACAAATGTGTGTGGCTTTTTTCCCTACAAGAGCTTCTTATTTGAGTTTATCAGTTACATCATTTACTGTGGGTAAAGTGATGCAAAATCATATCCAAAAAAAACCCCTTACTAATCTACGTTTTAATGGCCCATTAATCTAAAATTGGATGAAATTTGTGGGTTTTTTTGCCTCTTTGTAATGTGTTCCATGAGCTACCAAACCTCTCTTTTTTCCCCCTTGCTTTCGTTTTGGAACGCGCAGTACATCTTGCTTGCGGTCATAAGCACTGCTTGATGCACATTACAAATCCTGTATTCCATAGTCTATCTTGGGAGTGAGCAAGAGAGGGTTGCTATGTTTATACATACAGTATAGTGGGGCTATGGAGAACAAACATGGCCACCCTCAAATAGGAAGTCAGATTACAGCATTAAGAAAGCAATTTGGAGGAGGCTGAGAGGCAATAGAAGGTACCTTTTATGTTCGTGTTACTAAATCCCCTTGTGGGCTGACAACGCAATTTTGTGGACTGAGTAGTGTCAGCCCTGCCCAACTTTTTTTTTTTTTTCTACTAAGCAGCTCAAACTCTTCCAGTCATTACAACATACACACTAATTATTCTGTAGTCCAAGATGAGAACCAGAAAGGCAAATTACACTCCTTGAGATAACGTGCAAAGGACACAGCACAGCTCTAAATTTCTGACATGATCATCAGAATTTTTTGTATAACTTACCGAACAGATAAAACAAAACACTTTTGCTGTTATATTTAACAGAACAAAGGGTAGGAAATAAGAAAAGTGTATTGCTATGGTTTACTGTACATACATTTTAAAGTCAAAGTGGTTCTAAAGGCAGAAGATTTTTTTTTTTTACCTTAAAGTGTTACTAAACCCACAACAGTAAAATCAGTCTGTATATGCAGTAAAGCATGCTTGTTATATTCACTGTCGAATTTAAGGGGTTAATCCTCCATATTGTGTAAAAAGGCTGTCTGATGCTGTCTTCTCTGATTCTCCTTTTCTTCTGATGTCCCCAATCAATATGCCATACTACAGAGCAGCAGT
This sequence comes from Staurois parvus, assembly GCF_062004578.1. Classification (NCBI taxonomy): domain Eukaryota; kingdom Metazoa; phylum Chordata; class Amphibia; order Anura; family Ranidae; genus Staurois; species Staurois parvus. The sequence goes on along the minus strand of NW_028318161.1, from coordinate 166,953 downwards.
GGCAATTCTACACATGCCCTGTTTGGTGTGTATTGTTAGAGAGGTTTTTTTTTTTTTTGGGGAGGGGGGAGAATGCATGTGATCAGCACTGTCCAGACAGAGGGTCAGGTGTCATGCAGCCTCATAGGACAGTCAGAGGTGAATTAAAACTTTTCCTACAAGATTAACACCCTTGCAGGCCCCCACCATCTGCAAGGGTTACATGCTTGTTTTTTGCGTAGGGATCCTTTTGTAAAAGCCGTTTTACTTGCATTATTGCTTACTTGTTTCCTGGTTGTCTCTAGCTTATATACTGATAATTTTAATATGGTTCTCAGGTATGCAGCAGTGTGGGTTAGAGTGAAGTTAAAGCATATCTATGGTCAAAATGTAAAATTATTATAAACAATTCCGCTTTGACCTTCAATTATTTCTAGCCTACTCCTAATAATCTGAATGGTCTTAAAGTTTGTAAACTTAGTTTGTAAAGCTCCCCACATATTTTCTTCCTTGAATTATGTGAGATGTATTCCTTATGTTCCGTGAGTAGGCACTACTGTGTTACAGATTTTGCAGCACCTTTCTTCTGAATTAGAATGGTACGTTAAAGCAGGTGTTTCAGGGGGCAGTCAGTACAGGAATCACTGCTGACAGGCACCAAGGTACCCTGGGATATGTAACAAATGAAATGACCATACCCTAGCTCAACTGCTCCATTCAGGATTTACTAGCTGAAGACCGATGCTCTGACTGTGATGTTTCATTCCTAATGCAATTCATCTATGATAAGAAAAAGTTGGCCACTCGGTATACTCTCCGATGCAAATATTGGCTACATTTCTAAAGACACTGTGTAAGCTGCTAATGCATTTTGGCTACAACAGTCTTCCTCATAGCATGATAGCAAAATGAAAAATGACAATTTATATGTTCTCCTACACTTGCTTTATTTTTAATTGCAGAGGTAAAACTAGTCCCATTAAAAACCATTTAATAAATTACATCACGTAAAAGTAACAGAATTACATCTTGGCCAAACATTAAAGACAAATAAATATACACATAAAACATAAGTATATAATCAATCCACATAATTTTATAATTTACTTCAAAAATTATTCAGACCAAATGGTGCCCTTGTATTCAATGTGTAGATCCACCACACTTCCCATAGTAATAGAATTCGGTGTGTGTCTCTCCCTCTGAGTGTTTTTTTTTATTTGTTCTGCTTCAAAGAAAGAAAATTGATCTAGGTTTCCATTGGGTACTTCTCTGAAATGTTAGATATATTTTTGGTATTTAGAATATATGTATCATTGAAGTGTTCAAATATTCTAACCCTAAGGGGGCATATGGTGCATCCCACAAATTGAACTTTACAGGCACTTCCCTTTATCACATAAACGACAGACTTGGAGTGACAACTGACATACTCTTTTATTGGGTAATTCTCGGCAGTAGTAAATGATACAACTTTAGTACACTTCTTGTGATTCCTACAATAAAATTTCAAATAACAGTAGGATCCTTTTGTAGAGAGCCATGCATTAGACCTAAAAACACCCCCTGAACTATATAGACTGGGAGGCAACATGCTCCCTACTGTCTGAGCTCGCCTACTGGAAAAATGACACTCATCTTTAAGAACTATGTGGAGATCTTTATCAGCATAAAGAATTAATTATACAATGGTATTCTGCTGAAAAGGTTGTTACAAAATTAACCATACTGAGACTGGTATCTAAAATTCAGATTATGGTTTTTACTAATTCAATCAAACTTACAACAAAGTGAAACCACGTCACACTCCTGAACAAATCACCCTTTGTGGAGGAGTTTCTTCTGTCCCTGGCAAACTCGCCCATTAGTTCTAACCGTATGTAATGGGTGACATCTAGAAGCTAACAATAGAGAGTTTCTAGCATAATCTTTCCTATCGGTTTTGGTCTCAATTTTACCAGTACCCTATCAGTACCACCATGTCCTATCAGGACTGTCCAAATATAATTAATACATATATGATGATGAAGTAAATTCTAAGTTTGTTATTCTGGTTCAAGTACAATAAAGAATTTAAGCTATATTTGTCAACCCATTCACTTAGCCTCCCAACAGTGATTCTATACCCACCACAATAGGATGTCCTTTGACTGGGACTTTGACTTGTGGACATCAGGAAGATGATGGAAAATGGGTATGATGGGATTCTCTACGATAAGATATTCAACTGTTCTGCAGTTAAGTACCCCCATTTCCTTACCGATATCCACTGTGTTTCAATTTTGTTTAACTACCACAGTGGGGTCAGAAGCTGACAAATGGCAAGTACATGGGACCCCTAACTGTGCTTCCTGCTCATAGTCATCAGAATTTAAAATAACCACAGAACCCTCCTTATCTGCTTGGTGGATAACTAGATCTATAGTGATAAATATGCAGCGCTGAATAGTAACATATACTAGTACACAATAAATATAAATATAGATACAAAGTAAGCGCTGCTGAGGCGCATATACGGTGATGTGAAAGTTACGTCTTATGATGACGCTTCAATATGACAATAGCATAAAGTTGAGTGACAGATGTGGATAGTTCATTCAACAACTGTAACGTAGGTCCATATATTGAGGTGATCTGTGCTCCGTGTTGGTAACTTCAAGTGACAAGAACCAGTAAAACTGCACTTACCAAAAGCGCATAGTAAATGTGCAAAAAAGATGTATCCTTTATGGGGTCATCTAGGTCTGGTCTAGGGCTGCGGGGTCATCAAGCTCAATGTGGACACATGGGATGATACTGCTCACACAAAGGTCACACTCTGCTCACATACCCATCAGAAACAGCTCCAAGATCACAGCATACATGGACACTCCAGTTATGGTTTCACCTTATAGGGCTCTCAGATACACAGCAAGGATTCTGGTGTCGTTTATTCTGGGTCAGAACTCTGATTGCAGCACCTATAGCATCAAAAGAATCATCTTTTGAATTCAGTTAAATCCTGAATCCCTTTAAAATGGAAGGACCCTTATTCCTCCTTAAGTCTCACTATGACTACTCAAGGTAGAGGATGTTAAGAGTATGGAAGATCTAGTCCTCTCATCCCAGAAAAAACAGGAACTTTATAGGAATATCTGGTTTTATTGGATTCATTTTATGTTCTCAGAAGTAGGTAAAGACTTTGTAGGTGGCATATCTCACCCTACCCCCACCCTCCAAGGGAAAAAATTCCCTCTGACCGTCCCTGTTTTATTTCCTCTCTTCTCTCACATATCTGTGTTCTACCCCTTTTTCTTATCGTCAGCAAGGATGGCGCTCCTCTAACTGATCCTTCCATAGCTACCTAGCCCTGCTCTTCATTGCTCATCCCCTTCTCCCCCTTTTTAAAGTTGGTTCTACTGTGAGCACTCACAGCTCTATGTGTTTTTGCAAATGTAGAACTGTTGTCCAAACCTCTCACTAAGCGACTGCATTTAGCATTTTTTTCTTGTGACCACAGACTACTTATTACATCTGTAAGGTTTTAACTGATGTATTGTAAAACCCCCAAAAATTCTTTAAGCGGAATTAACAGCAGATATACTCACCTTTCCAACTTGGCTAAATAGAGTGCTTATTAATAAAAATTTGATGACTCAATTATTGTTGTTCGAGCACATTTGCCACCGTACACTTCTTTCCCCCAGACTTCCAGTATTTCTAGGACCTCAAAACCACCAAAGACAAGGAAGATTGGTTGCAAGTCTGGTCCACAATGGCTTCCTACTTCATCCTGCTCACAATGGAATCAGCCTTTAAAACTGGCTCAAGGTGGTACATGATCCCATTTTGCTTGGAAAACTTCTACCCATCCTCTCCCAGTATCCGTTTCCGTGGTTGTTCTGTTCCAGGAAAACTAATCCAGATGTGGTGGACATGCCATATGCTCTCTAGGTTTTAAACAATAGTCCTTAAACTCTTACAACCATTGCTAACTTCTTACTTTCCAAGAGATCCGGAGTATGTCTTGTTACTTCTGAAACCCTAGGGCCTCACAATGTCTCAATTTAAATTGGCAACATACAGTTGTGTTCAAACAGCAGTCAGACATCACTAACCTGATCAATCACTGTTTTTGGTAGAAATTATATTTCTACATGGCAAATAATTTTCTAGCAGGTGTAGTAGAGTAATAGAAATCCAACAGACCCAACAGTCATGACATGCATGCTGCTGATTCTGTGTAATTGAATCACTAATTGAAAGGGGCATGTTCAAAATAATAGCAGTGTGGAGTTTTATTAGTGAGGTCATTCATTCTTTGAAAAACAGGTGGCAATTATTGCCCTTATTTAAAGAAGGAAGGCAGAAAATGTTGTACATGCATTTACAGTGCATTTCTCTGAGGAAAATGGGTAGTTCCAGACATTGTTCAGAAGAACAGCGTACCTTGATTAAAAAGTTGATTGGAGAGGGGAAAACATAAAGAAATGCAGAAAATGATAGGCTGCTCAGCTAAAATGATCACAAATGCTTTAAAATGGCAAACAAAACCTGAAAGACGTGGAAGAAAGCGAACAACTACCATTCAAATGGATAGAAGAATAGCCAAAATGGCAAGGACTCAGCCAACAATCAGCTCCAGGAAGATCAAAGAAGGTCTAAAGTTACCTGTGAGTACTGTTACAATTAGAAGACGCCTATGTGAAGCCAAGCTATCTGCAAGAAGCCCCCGCAAAGTCCCACTGTTGAAAAAAAGACGTGCTGAAGAGGTGACAATTTGCCAAAGAGCACATTGACTGGCCTAAAGAGAAATGGCGCAACATTTTGTGGACTGATGAAAGTAAGATTGTTCTTTTTGGGTCTAGTGGCCGGAGACAGTTTGTCAGACGACCCCCAAACACTGAATTCAAGCCACAGTACACTGTGAAGACAGTGAAGCATGGTTGCGCAAGTATCATGATATGGGGATGTTTCTCATACTACGGTGTTGGGCCTATTTATCGCATACCAGGGATCATGGATCAGTTTGAATACATCAGAATACTTGAAAAGGTCATGAATGCGTTATGCTGAAGAGGAAATGCCCTTGAAATGGGTGTTCCAACAAGACAACGACCCCAAACACACCAGTAAACGTGCAACATCTTGGTTCCAGACCAACAAGATTGACATTATGGAGTGGCCAGCCCAATCCCCGGATCTTAATCCAATAGAAAACTTGTGGGGTGACATCAAAAATGCAGTTTCTGAGGCAAAACCAAGAAATAGAGAAGTCCAATCATCCTGGGCTGGAATACCTGTTCACAGGTGCCAGAAGTTGGTTGACTCCATGCAATACAGATGTACAGCAGTTCTCAGAAACAATGGTTATACAACTAAATATTAATTGATTCAAAGGAAAGCAAAATCTTCAAACATCAGTTTATATAGTGAATGTTTGAGTTTGTAAAGAAGAATACAAACACTGCTATTTTTTTTTCTGAACAGTCCAATATTCACTTTTCTTCAATTTTTTTAGAGGAACAACGCAAATTTGATATATTTTTCTTCATGTTTTGATTTGGAATAGAATGTGTAGTGTTCCCAATGCATTTGCGTGTATGGAAATAACAGCTATTAGAAGGATTTTGAGCTTTATTCACTTTTTTCAACACACTGCTATAATTATTATTATTATTATTATTATTATACAGTATTTATAAAGTGCCAATAGTTCGCTCAGCGCTGTACATTACAAAGGGGACAGAACATGTGACAGAACAATACCAATACAATGTGATACACGAGGGGTTCGAGGGCCCTGCTCTTTCGAGCTTACAATCTAGGAGGGAGGGGGTGGTGGCACAGGAGGAGATAGCTGTGGGGGATGGAGTGGTAGGAGGAGTGGAGGAGGTCGGCAAGTTAGCAGGGGGTGGGGTAGGCTTCCCTGAAGAGATGGGTTTTCAGGGTGCGCCTAAAGGAGAGGAGAGTAGGTGATAATCTGATGGGTTGGGGCAGGGAGTTCCAGAGGATGGGTGACACCCTGGAGAAGTCCTGGAGGCGGGCATGGGAGGAGGAGACCAGGGAACTAGAGAGAAGGAGGTCTTGTGAGGAGCGGAGTGTGCGTGCTGGGCGGTACTTGGATATTAGGTCAGTGATGTAGTTCGGGGCAGTATGGTGGACAGCTTTGTACGTCAGCGTTAGGATTTTGAATTTGATCCGTTGCGCAATCGGAAGCCAGTGGAGGGATTGGCAGAGGGGGGTGGCGGAGACAGAGCGGTTGGAAAAGTGAATGAGTCTGGCAGCCGTATTCAACTGAAGCGGGGATAGCCAGCGGCGAGGCAGGCCAGTGAGGAGGGAGTTGCAGTAGTCGAGTCGTGATATGATGAGAGAGTGGATGAGCTGTTTAGTGGTTTCTGGGGTTAGGAACGTGCGGATTTTGGCGATGTTGCGGAGGTGGAGTCTGCACAAGTTTGTTAAAGATTGGACTTGGGGCTGGAAGGATAGGTTGGAGTCCAGAATGACACCCAGTACTCTAGCCTGCAGGGCGGGTTTGATGGTAGCGTTGTTGGATGTGACGGAGAAGTCAATGGGGGGTGGTGTCCGGGCTGGGGGGAAGACAAGAAACTCGGTTTTGGAGAGGTTCAATTTAAGGAAGTGGAGTGACATCCAGTCTGATATATTGCTCAGTAGGTGTGTGATTCGGGCTGAGACCAAGGGGGTGAGGTGGGGGGTTGAGAGATGGATTTGTGTGTCGTCGGCATAGAGGTGGTAGTTGAAGCCGTGAGAGTGTATGAGTTGGCCAAGGGAGGAGGTATAGATGGAGAAGAGAAGGGGCCCAAGGACAGAGCCTTGAGGGACCCCAACAGAGAGGGGGAGTGAGGGGGAGGTGGTAGCATTATAGGTAATGCTGAAGGAGCGTTGTGACAGGTAGGATGAGAGCCAGTAGAGAGCAGAATCTCTGAGGCCGAGGGAGTGTAGTTTTTTGAGGAGGAGGGGGTGGTCGACTGTGTCGAAGGCCGCAGAGAGGTCAAGGAGTAGGAGCACTGAATAGTGGCCATTAGCTTTGGCTGTTAGCAGGTCATTGGAGAGTTTGAGTAAGGCAGTTTCGGTGGAGTGTAGGGGATGGAAGCCGGACTGTAGGGGATCGAGGAGGTTGTTGTCGTTGAGGTGAGAGCATAGGCGGGTGTAGACTAGGCGCTCGAGGAGTTTAGATGTAAATGGGAGCAGGGAGATGGGTCTGAGGTTGTTCGGGTCATTGGGGTCCAGGGAGGGCTTTTTAAGTGATGTGTGCATGTTTCAGAGGGGAGGGGAAAGTGCCTGAGGAGAGGGAGAGATTGAAGATGTGGGTGAGGGAGCGTAGGATGGAGGAGGAGGAAGGTCGTAGGAGTTGTGAGGGGATAGGGTCGAGGGGGCAGGTGGTGAGGCGGACATCAGAGAGGATCTTGGAGACTTCCTCGATGGTAGTAAGGTCAAAGGTGCGGAGTGTGGGGGGAGCTTCAGTATGAGTAAATGTAGGGTGGGGTGGAAGAGGAGGTCAGAGCAGTGGTGGGGCCGTGGGAGAGGGGTGATGAGGGGGTAGCTGAGTGAGGGTGAAGGGGGTTGGAGAGAGTTTGAGCAGCGACGAAGTCCCTGCGGGTTATGTCGAGGGGGAGGGGGGATAAGGGGGTAGCTGTGTGAGAGGGGACGGGTTGAGAGGGTGTGTGAGTTGCGGCAATGTCCTTGCGAATTGTGTCAATCTTGTTTTTGAAGTGATTGGCAATCTCAAGGGCAGTGAGTGAGGTGCTGGGTGGAGGTGGGGGTGGAGAGAGTAGAGAGTTGAAGGCAGAGAAGAGTCGGCGAGGATTGGAGGAGAGGGCCTTGATGAGGGTCAAGAAGTAGGCCTGTTTGGCAGCATGGAGGGAGGAGGTGTAGGTGCGGAAGGCAGATTTGTAGTGGGTGAAGGCTTGTTGGGATTTGGTTTTGCGCCATAGTCGCTCCAGGGCACGACTTTGTCGTTTGAGGGTTTTAGTGTGATCAGTCTGCCAGGGCTGGAGCGGTCGGGGTCTGATGTTGTGTGTGGTTAAAGGCGCTAGTGAGTCAAGGGCTGTTGAGAGCGCATTGTTGTAGGCGGTCAAAGCCAAGTCGGGGCAGGACTTTTGAACACAACTGTATGTATTACTGGCGGCATGACAAATTATAGCAAAAGCTTGGAAACATAAGCTTGTACCCTTTACAGAAGTCCATCGCCACTTAGATTTCTTTTTTACTTCTGAAAAGCTATCCAGTATTCCCCTAGACATGCACGAGAAATTTTGAAAAATATGGACTCTGTGTATCCAATATGCCCACCCTTCTATACCTTCAGCCAGTAATGGGCTGCTATAGGTATTGAGACCCTGTGATTCAGTCTGGAGTGTCCCCAATGTCATTTTCCCTTCTTCCCCTCTTTAGACTTTCATGTTTTTTCATACATTGCTAAATTGTTAATACACTATTAACTTGTAGTTTGGTGTACTTATTGCTCTGCTTTATTTAACTCCTTTTCTACTTAATGAATATTGCTATTATTATGTGTCATTAATACACCAATTTTATTTATAAACAGTACTTGCATAAAGTTGTATCCTTTAAAATCTATAATAAAAGCTTATTAAAAGAGGATTAAAAAAAATATATGCTGCTCAGGTCTGAACACTGTCACATAGCCAAGGTCATTTGTCCCCCCCATACCCTACTCTGTTGATGAGGGCTCTAGCAATATATAGTGGCGGTGAGTGTGGTTGAGTAAGTAAACTTGTCTGAGGTATGGATGAGCATGTACAGACGGTATCACTTTAACCTGAATGGGCAGAGTGACATTTACCAATTCAGATAGAACTAGTTTCACAGGCCTGATAATACAGTATGCAAATCTAAAGTACCAAGTATGGATATATTGTTTAATGTGATTGGGAGTAACCTGTAATTATAACAATACAAGAGGGAGGTTTGGTTTTTACCCATTGTAGTTACCATGACAACTGCATACAGAATCTGCCTTTCATAACTTTCTATATCATAGCATTGCGTTTATTCCTAAAATATATAATTTTTATTATTTTCACACTGCTGTTAGTGAAGGGTAGTTGGTAGGCAATTCTGACTCCTGACAAGCACCCTGCAGCAGCCGCCTTGTTTATCTCCTTTATGACAAGCCTACAGCCTGACTGAAATGGGTAGTCTTCTATGGGACTGCGTATGTGCATACCTGTGTTTGTGCTGGGAGCGCACTGCACAGCAGTCTCCCAGCACAGTGACCAAGCAATCACTGACAGCTCCAGAACTCATACTAGAGATTGGGGTTTGGGAGGACCAGATCTCAATCACATGATCGTTGTAGTAACTGTACAGCCCACCCCTGTGATCTTTCACAGTGGATCTCTTTCTCATTGTTAAAAAAAAGCAGTATAAACAACACCTGAAAATGATGGCTATTTGGTACTTTTATCAGAATACTACAGCTGCTAAAGAGTCCTCTCTCTCCTTCTGTTACTACATTCCATGCTACCCTCTTCATCCCTACCTTTATCTATTGTTGACCCTTCTCTAACGAACAACTGGCTACCTGTCAACTTTCAGACGTCAACTAAGGCCCCTCCCCCCCTCTATGCGGGGCTCTCATAATTAGCTATTGAATGATACTCTTCATTGCCAACACAAGTCAGTTATGAGACCACACAGGTACAACAATACAATTATTGTGTTGGATGTAAAACATCACCTTTTTCATGTAAGGACCCCTGGACTCTAATGCCCCTTAACTGAATACTTGGAGTTCAAGCCTACCTTCATCCAGTTTCATAGAGTCAGATTTACTAAAACTGGTGCACTCAAAATCTGGGGAAACTGCGCATGGTAGCCAATCAGCTTCTAGCTTCAGCTCATTCAATTTAAATTGAATTCGAATAGAATCAAATCCAGAGTAGTATGCCCAAGCCGACAGGGAGGAGAACTGTTGGTAAACAAAGCAGCCCTTCTTCCCGTTAGAGATCCTCTGTAATCGATAGCCGTGGCCGTGAACAGGGGCATAGGTAGGGCGCATGCGCCCCCTCCTCGGAAATGCAAAATCACATATATATGTGATTTTGCACACCCCTGCCACCTTGTAGCAGTATATACTGCTATAGAGCAGCAGGGAAGCAGTTAACTAAACACAATTATTTAAATAACAAATCAAAACAATATTTTCTCATTCTGCACATGTCTAGGGCCTAAGCTATTCTGTAATGGGTTGTACCATTTGTTCTGTAATGACAAAAACCCATAAAGAATGCATAAAAAAAGAAATATAGTTACATTTAAAATAATTTTTGTTCTACTACTTTGCGCAAGTTGTCCTTTGATTTAAAAAAAAAAAATAATCAGTAAATATCAGTTACCATCAAATTAAGGCTCAATTTGTTGTAAAACAAACAAGATATAATTCCCCTGGATACACTAAGTAGTTGCAACAATATGTAAAGTTTTACTAACACATGCCAAAGTTGCAAAACAGGTTTCACATGTTAAGATGTGTTTTACTGTCCATCATGAAGGGTTAAGAAGTGTAAACTAAATCTCATAAAACTCAGTTCACTCCTCACATTTGGGAAGCAGGTGGACACAATTGTCCAAGTGCAACATGGCGCATTCGGGCAGCAGCTGCCTGCTTTGTATGGCAGTCTTCCATGCCAAGATAGTGGTGTTACTGTAGGAGGTGAAATACAGACCAAAAACACACTGCATACAATGTAGACCTAAAGTGTTACTAAACGCAAGACACTGCATTCGCTATATCTGGTCTCCCACAGTACACGAAAATTCTATTACGATGGCCGTTAAAGTCAAGCCGGGACTTCTGAGTTTATATAATAAATGAACAAATGTCAAGGAGTGGAACCTGCATTTATTTTCAACATACTCCTGTTACATTTATACACTTACCCCAGCATTTCACTAATGGCTGGAAAGTGTCAGCATAGAAAGATTTGTGAGTATGACTGAACCATCCTAAGACAGCCTTCTTCACCATTGTGTTCACCGTTCCCACAGAAAGATTTGTCATGTCAACTTATGCGTTGATAATCCAGGATAAGGTGTTTGACGCACTAATGTTCACAGGAATGTCTGCAGTGGGCTGGAAACCACCACTGCTGGAATCATCAATGACGGATGGACATCTTTGAGACGTTTACACCACTCAAATGTCTTACTGAAGCTGAGCATCTCATCGCCACACGCTGTTCAATGCACACACTAACACTGTTGTCTGTCATCTCAATGGTCTCTGGCCTGACCCACAACATGTGCATTGCCTATCAGTAATAGGACACACTTGTCACTTACAATTGTCTGTAGTACCACCATGCTAGCATCCCTTTTTATACCTGTAAAATGAAATGTCCCAGCTTGACTTGAATGCTCCTTCATATTTTAGTACATATAAACTGCTAGATACCTTTTCTCATCAGCAATGTATAGCAGTCTTCTGACTTCTATCAATGTCTGGCTGAGCACTGGATAAAGCTTGTAAGATGAGTTTTTATTCTCCTCTGACTGTCCTATGAGGCTGTATGACCCCTGTTCCTGTGTCAGGACAGAGCTGATTGGCCATGTGCTGATCACTTGCACCTTCCCCACCCAAAACAAAAATACTTTCTAGCAATACACACCAAACAGAGCATGTGCAGAGTTCATCCTAGGGCTCTGTACCATAGGCAGATGGATTGAGGACTATTGGAAGGCGAGGGTTACAGAAGACAGGATCAAACGGCCTTTTTACACAGTGCAGAGGATTAACCTCTTAGGTTAATCAGGGAGTATAACAAGCATGCTTTGCTGCATATACAAACTGATTTTACTGTTGTGGGTTTAGTAACACTTTAAACATGTGCTTGTACAGTACATCCTCTGTATATCATCTTGAACTCTATTAAAAAGTATAGCCAAATGCAGGCTGGAGGAGAGTAAAGTATATATAAACTCATCTTGTAAAACAATCCATTCAATTTAAAATAGAGATGAAAGGCAAAACAGGTGTGTTAGATATATAAAATACCTTTTTTGCCCCAATTTATTGTAATCACATAACATCCAAGCCTTTATGCAGCTGAGTACAAAGAGGTGGGGGAGGAGAAATAGCAGCACAATAAACTTCCCAATGCATGGCTGTGCAGGGAAGGGGGGAGGGGGTGTGAGCAGAAGTCTGATCATTGGAGGAGAGCAAGCTGAGCTCCTAGCACACAAAGGAAGACTTTTTTTATACAAGAACGTGGTACAGCAGGCACAGCTCCTAGATTGTAAGCTCAAAAGAGCAGGGCCCTCGAACCCCTCGTGTATCGCATTGTATTGTTACTGTACTGTCGCATGTTCTGTCCCCCTTTGTAATGTACAGCACTGAGTGAACTGTTGGTGCTTTATAAATACTGTATAATAATAATATCAGGAATATGAAATGTTGTGTTTACATACTCTTTAACACATGTACACGTCATCACAGGATATGCTCCTTGTTTAGTTCTGTACTTTTTTTTAATCTATGAAAGAAAAATACTCTTCATAACGCATTGGCCCTTTCTTATATAACACTTGTAATTCATAATATAATGCACCTAAATTCAGGCAAGTATTTTTGCCAGCGTTAGCAACATTACCAACATGTGCAACAAATTCAGGCAGTTCTTACTACCGCCCGCCACTTTGAAAATCTGTTATGGCAGTGACAAATTCTTAAAAGGCTCGTTCACATTAGAACGCGTTCCATGCACGCTTTCCGCACTACATTCAAAATGCAGTGCAGTTACGATCAGCAGAGGGTGTCAGTGATAAGTTAATGACACCTCAAATGCAGGTTAGAAACACAGCGTTTGCTCATACCAGACTGCATGGTACAAAAGTGCCATCTGATCTGGTTGCAGTGTGTTTCCAAAAGTAGTGCATGCACTCTTTAATGTGGTGCAATTTCAGTCCATTCACTGCACAGAACTGCATGTGAATTGCCCAGTGTGTTCCTGTGCGATTCCCAGTGTGAACTGGCCCTAAGAATTAACACCAGTTTTCAAATTAGGAAACTGGTAGTAAAAAAGATCAGCTCTGAGCTGGCATACTGAGGTACACCAGTAATTAGAGCTTTCCGCAGAGAACTGTATCAAGAGCCCCATTTAGCCGAATGGTAAACAAAGGTTCCAGGAATATAGGTGATGTCATTAGCCAAATATGTCAAAGCCTGTATTTGAGAAATGACTTGTTACTGGGTGGTCAGAGCTTAATGGGGACCTGAGAGACTAGTTCCCCATCAGGTCTCCTTACTTCTGAATGACAGCGCACAGCAGTGAGAGGATTCAAAAGACTCAACTGGACTGAAAGTGGTTATCCACTTGCCTCTACCATGCCCTGTCAATCAAAAGCAGAGCAGATTAGATGGGGGAACTAAGCTCTCAGTTGCCCATCTGGCTCTGCCCCGCCCTAGTACAAAGGTCTCCTGCCATCCTGGTCAGTGTGATGGACTCAATGAGGGCACTGAGGGAGGAGTGTCCAGGGTGGGCACTCTAACATCTGGGCACACATGGACAGATTCATGTACTTGTCGGTGACAGATACATGAATTGGATGCAAGCATTCACACTTTAGGTTCTATGGCCCAATGGAATTCCACCGGGTCTCTACAATACCCTTTATGAATTCCTACAACTCTATTTTTCCATTGGTTATGTTTGTATTTATTTTAACATTTTTCCTAATCGTGTAAATACAAGAAAAAAGAAAATGTGTGCCACATTTGCTTTATTAAGCATACCAGAAAGCAAAAATCACATTCAGCCACATCAACAACAGGTTACGTTCAAGTCCACATTAACTCCAAGTGCCGTCACATAGGATCCAGTGCTTCATTTGTAAGTCTTCATGTGCCACAATCCATCATTTAAATAGTGAATATTTTCAATGCCAATGCCTTTATTGACCTTTTCACTGTAAAAGAATAAACAGGTTTAACTTTCTTTTGTATTACAGTACAGAAGGATGCTTACTATAGTGGAAACACGCATATATGTAAGGAATAGTATGTAAATACATTCAAAACAGAAAACGACACCCATATTTGCAAAATACTTAAAGATAGATGTATTCAAGAACCGATATTGAACAAGAATATGCAAAAGAAAGATATTAAAGAAAACTGTTTTTTGTTTTCGTTAAATGGAAAAAAAAATTACAACCTCTTAAGCTTGTAGGGTTCTATCACACCAAAAATGAACATTATAACATGTATCACTGTGATGCTCAGCAAAATGTGCTTTACGGTCCACTGCCATTCAAACTTAACTGCAACCTAACACATTGCCATTTAAAAGGTAACTGCACCCCAATGCACAGCAATGCACCTGTGTTATGCAACAACTGCAAAGCGCAGATGCTTGAGCTCTAAGCATATGGACTACTCTGGAAAAAAAAAATGTGGGACCTATTTTTTCGAGTGTTCAAAAATGAGGCAGCATCTTAATAAACATAATAGGAGAGGATTGCCTAACACTGTGTTATGGTGTGAAGGGAGCCCTATTGCTATCCATTTCCCCATAAGAGAGCTTTGCTGCACTTTCCACCCCCACATTACACCAGTCAGTTAAAAAATGTCCCCAAAATGTGGGGAACAAAATGTCCCAAATAGAAGATATACCATCTTTAGTAGTAGTACCTGCCAAACGCAACAGGAGGTATTATTCCCCCAGCTTTGCAGTTTATGGAGGAGTGGTAAAAACACGTGTTTTTACAGCTCCCCCCACAGCAAGTGTAAACGGGGCCCTTAACTTGACTTGAAGTGACCAAATTCCGAGGCCTATAGTCATAGGAATGTACATTGTGGGATCAGTGAGCAGCAGTTCATCCAGCCAATGTATATACGTCAGATCTTTGCTTAGACTGGTAAATTCCCAAAATTTTACAGGAAAAAATTGTTAACACTTACATATCATCTGCAGACATCTTCATGACGCCAACACAAAGAGCATGTTGCTTTCCCTCTGCCATTATTGCCTGGTTGCAAATGTCAAGGACAAAATGTAGAATGTGATTAGGTCTAGCATTTAAAAATGCTTTATAAAATTCTTTAAAGCATTCCAGTTTGGTACACTAGATCAGCATACCTGGTAATTTTATTTAAATGAATCATCCAGGACAGCACATGAATACAGGTAACACAACCATCACAATCAGAAAAAAGGGTCACCTAGTCTCAATATTAAGCAAAAACCTAAGGCAACTAATTAAAACATCATAACTCAATACAACAGAGAATGTGTGAATCCCTGCTGTCCTGGAAGATTCCTGAAAATTGAGTTACCAAGTAACGAACTCTGTTGTCCCCCAATTATCTTCCAGGACAGCACATGAGAATAAAAGGAAAAAATAACCTAATAGGGTG
Source organism: Staurois parvus (assembly GCF_062004578.1). NCBI lineage: Eukaryota > Metazoa > Chordata > Amphibia > Anura > Ranidae > Staurois > Staurois parvus. Next base: position 151,595 of record NW_028318161.1, on the reverse strand, counting down.
GGAGCTAATGCTTGCAGGACCTATTCCACAAGGTTTGGTCCTGACAGGTGAGTAGGGCAATTGAAATGTGTCACACTACTGTATGAAAACTGGACCAGGTGTCAGCTTACTAGCAGTTACAGCAAAACCCAATTTCTCTGTCCATACTGAAGCCAAAGACCTGTGAAATTACCTCTAAATCCACTGGGAGGTTCTACTTTTCAAACTATGTAGCAGCGTATGGACTGAAAAGTTGAATCTGATCCACCTGTCTACAGTGTTCTTAGATACCCTAGCAACTAATGTGGGTCCTGCAAAATATTACCAAAAAGGCCAATCAATTTTTCCCTTTGGATGTAGTAATCTACATATAAATGTGAGAATGGAGAAGTTATTCTCTATTCTTGGATAGTTTTGAAAATAGGGAAGGGATCACCAATTCCTAAGCCCTGTAACGGGGTGAATTTTAATCAGACCCTGAACACCTACTTTAAAAACTACTGAGTTCAGGAAAATTGTACAGTAGGATTCCATGATAGCTAAATCATGCCTTCCACTGCAACTCTTAATGTGTACAAACAGCTACTAGCAACATGTTCTTAACAATAATGTCCTTGCCAACAGTAGCCCTATGATCACTAAAGATAAAGAATCAAATTGCTAGAATACCAATCATGCATTGGTACTTGGGGGTGTAGGATTGGGCCATGGTTTATTAGAACATTGTTGACTGGGAGCATCCATTGAGGCATCTTGTGTCATCTGCGCAGGGTGGCAACCCCAGGGGGCTGTTTGGCCATTAAAGACTAACAATATCCTCAATCCCCCCCTCCCCATTTGTAGACAGTCTGTCTTACCATGGACACATGAACATCAAGGCTTTTGGGGATACTTTTGTAACCCTTTCCAGCTTCATGCAAGTCAACAATTCTTGATCGTAGGTCTTCTGAGAGCTCTTTTCTGCGAGGCATGGTTCACATCAGACAGTGCTTCTTGAAACCAGTAAACCCAAAACAGGTGTGTGTTTTTTAAGGGCAGGACAGCTGTCAGCAACACATCCAATATCATCACACTGATTGGAGTCAAGGTTGGCTCAGTCCTGGCTACAATTAACTCTGGGAGAAGTCATTAAGCTAGGGCCTCACATACTTTTTCCTCCCTGCACTATGAATGTTTACATGTTATGTGCAATTAAACCATGGCAACATCTAATGTTTGTGTAGTATTATGTTCAGCAGACTGTGTTCTTCTATTGTTGTGACTTAGATGGCGTTCAGAGCACATTTTATGCCCAATTCATGCAAAACTCCACGTAATCCCAAGGGGTTCACATACTTTTTCTTGCAACTATATATATATATATATATATATATATATATATATTTTTTTTTTTTTTTTTTTTTTTTTTAATATACACACCTTGAGAAGCCAAAGACCATAAGCCAAGCACATTGGTAAAAACAAAGAGAGTCTTTTTTTTTTTCTCCAAAAATCAGGGAAACAGAAAAAACAGCTAGTCTTCGGCAAGCAAAATAGTCCAACACTTGTTGGTACCTCAAAAGAAAAAGATAAGGCTCATCTCCTACATAAACCTTGTGATATAAATAAACCCCATATAGTTTTCTGTTCAGAACAACAAGCAAAGGGAACTCTCAACAAAACAAGTTTGTATACAAAATCTTTGCTTTAACAATAAAAAGATTAAATACAGCATAAAACCATGACACAGGATTTACAGAGCATGATGGGGTTTCTAAGGAGAACAAAGCTGAATATGTTTACCTTCTCTCTGAAAGACTCCACATGGTGTCTCTGCTATCAGACTCCTTTTCCAGCAGAACAGCCAAACATAGCCTGAAAATGCGTAAAAAAGGAACCTGAAGCTCCTATTGGCTGAATAAGTAAAAATTAATAATCCATTTGAAAAAGCTAAAATGTTTACAGTACCATTTAGTTCTGAACATGAAGCATAAAAAAAAATTGATATTCATTTTAAGCAAACCCCTGAATACAGAGTCTATTCTATTTAGACAAAAAAGGTTTCATACTATATACCACTTATCTGTCAAGTCTCTATTGCTTTGTTAAACGGAAAGGATACAACCACTGTGTCAGATGCTGCTGGGTAAAGCTTCGCTCCAGGGGATGTTAAACCCGGGCACATGATATTTGCACCACTTAGAACAAACTTTATAGCTCCTTTATCAACTTGTTGATGTGGAAGAATAAAAGGATCTAAAAGAGAAAACAGAATTTTATATGCAATGTCCGATCATAGAACTAAATAACCAACCATATGTATCAACAACATACGCTGCAAGCAGCTCTCCAATTCTATATACATTGGGGTATATTTACTAAAAGGGGTGCACTCAATCTGGTGCAGCTGTGCATGGTAGCCAATCGGCATCTAACTTCAGCTTGTTCAATTATGCTTTGACAATAAAACCTGGAAGTGGATTAGTTTCTGTGCAGAGCTGCAAATAAACCCCTAAATCTACCATTTAAAGATGCTCACTAACCAGCCAACACTCCATTGTTAGGAACGTCAATGATGGTTCCTGTGGTGTAGTGTAGGTTCTAGCAAACATTTTTCAAAGAAGAACCAATATATTACCATGTGTACTTTACTATGCAAATAAATATTATTTTACCTAATGTTCTGGGGGGGCTACATATTAACAAGATGTCACCAGATTTAAGGAAAATGGTTTTTCATCCATGCTATGTGTAAGCCCTTATTCTGGCTGACTCTATGCAATTTCTTTGACAAGATGTTAAACCCACTTCCTGTCCAGGACTTTCAGTACTATGATTAGTTTGACTAAAAATTATTTGGTTATGCAACACTACCCAAGTCAATTTTATATTTATATTTTATTTTATTTTAGAGCTTAGCTTCTTAGGGTGGTATTTAATCACCACCTGGTTTTCTATTATTTTTTTTTTGCTATATAAAAGCAAAAAAATACTAAAATTAAAAAAAAAAAAACCAAAAAAAAAAAAACAACAAAAAAATGTTTTTGCTACAAATTCAGGTGTGTGGTGTGTTTGGTATGCAAATATGGACACCAGCTATTTTGGGAAACTTAGAAGAAGTCTTAAAGGTCAAGTTTGCCTTTAAAAATAAAATTAATATATTTTTGTAAATAAAAAAAATTTGCATTTATTATTTTTTTTTTTTCTGGACCTAGCGGAGCATTGCAGCTAAGATCAGCAGACTGCGGGTGCAATGCCAGGCTCCTGCTGAATCTTAGTATAGCTGTGCTCCCATACCTCCCGTACAAGTAGACAGTTACTGGAGAGCAGGAAGAATAATGAACTAAGACAGCACTCATCCGGCGCCATCGCAGTTCCCTGAAAACTACAAGCAGTTTGCCACAATGACAGATGGTAGTTATATTCTAGTCATTCATATAACTCTGTAAAGGAAGCAGTCTTTAAATTCTGACAGCGCATGCAGAGAAATGCTCCTCTGCCCACTGTCCCAGCAGGGGACTGGGTGGGCACAGGCAGGTGCAGTTTGATAACATGTTAAAAGGTGAACTTATTCTTTCTGGATTTAAATGAAAAACAAATATGCAATATATTGCAGCTTACCCATTCTTTGATGTGGTGTCTGCATTAGATTTTTTTTTTTTTTTTTTTTTACCGCTGATAACCATTAGCAAACGCAGAAAAAGCATGGAAAGTTAACGGTATTAGCTGTCTAGAGTTCTGGCAGGATCAACAGGTAATTTATTTACAAAAATATAACAATGCTTCTAACAGTTTATTTATCAGACCAAAAAGGAGCAAATAAGAGGAGCTCATTGGTAGGGATTACATACAGTACATTTACGTCACAATAATATATCTAGTAGGAACTTTTAGTTTATTATGTTAACTGAATGAGTAACATGAGAGGCTACAACCAATAGTATTAACCCTTGCTTACAAGAGTAAACACATATAAGGCCTCACTGAAATGGGCCTTCTTCCATGAGGCCACATATGTGCTGTGTTTATGTTGGATCTCACTGTATAGCATGCACAAGGCACAGAAACCAAGCTGTGCAGACAGCTCCAGGTCTCTTAATAATGATCTGGAGTTGGGAGGACTGACTATCAATCACAGTGATCAGTGACTGTACAGCCTGCCTCTGTACTCTTACGATCTGCATTTGGTGTGCCATTAACAATATCTTAGCACTCAAAGAAGACTGCAAAGAAAGTATGTTTTGAACATGGTGCAGGAAAAATGGAACACCTTTCCCGTGCCACGTTTTGTTTTGTGATCTGTGTAAAAAATAAAATAAGAATAAAATTGCAAGATCAGTGTTCAATCTAGGCCAGTGTCAGGGAGTTTTAGACAGGATTAAAAGAACACACACACAAACCAAAAAAAAAAAAAAACGTATTTATCGTTCGTGTCTGTGTTTTAGGTAGGATTAAAAAGGAAAAAATGTGCACTATTTTTTCTGAGCCCTACTATGGGCAAAAACAAATAATATACACATACAGTGAAGGAAATAAGTATTTGATCCCCTGCTGATTTTGAATGTTTGCCCACTCACAAAGAAATGATCAGTTTAAAACTCGAATGGTAGGTGTATTCTAGCAGACAGAATAACAAAAAATTCAAAAGAAATGCATGTCTAACAAATTATGCACTGATTTGCATGTTCATGAGGGAAATAAGTATTTGATCCCCTTTACAAAACATGACTTATTACTGGTGGCAAATCCCTTGTTGGCAATCACAGAGGTCAGACTTTTCCTGTAGTTGGCCACCAGATTTGCACACGTCTCAGGAGGGATTTTGGCCCACTCCTCTTGGCAGATCCTCTCCAAGTCATTATAGTTTGGTGGCTGACGTTTGACACCTAAACTTTCAGCTCCCTCCGCGGATTTTCAATCGGATTAAGGTCTGGAGACTGGCTAGGACACTCCAGGACCTTAATGTGCTTCTTCCTGAGCCACGCCTTTGTTGCCTTGGCCGTGTGTTTTGGGTCATTGTCATGCTAGAACACCCATCCACGACCCATTTTCAATACCCTGGCTGAGGGAAGAAGGTTCTCACCCAAGATTTGACGGTACATTGCCCTGTCCATCGTCCCTTTGATGCAGTGCCGTTGTCCTGTCCCCTTAGCAGAAAAACACCCCCAAAGCAGAATGTTTCCACCACCATGTTTGACAGTTGGGATGGTGTTCTTGGGGTCATAGGCAGCATTCCTCCTCCTCCAAACACAGCGAGTTGAGTTGATGCCAAAAAGCTAGATTTTGGTCTCATCTGACTACAACACTTTCAACCAGCCCTCCTCTGCATTATTCGGATGTTCAGTGGCAAACTTCAGACGGGCCTGGATACGTGAATTCTTGAGCAAAGGGACCTTGCGGGAATTGCAGGATTTCAATCCTTGTTGTCCTAGTGTGTTACCAATTGTTTTCTTGGTGACTGTGGTCCCAGCTGCCTGGAGATCATGTACAGTCAGGTCCATAAATATTGGGACATCGACACAAATCTAACATTTTTGGCTCTATACACCACCACAATGGATTTGAAATGAAACTAACAAGATGTGCTTTAACTGAAGACTGTCAGCTTTAATTTGAGGGTATTTACATCCAAATCAGGTGAACGGTGTAGGAATTACAACAGTTTGCATATGTGCCTCCCACTTGTTAAGGGACCAAAAGTAATGGGACAGAATAATAATCATAAGCAAAACTTTCACTTTTTAATACTTGGTTGCAAATCCTTTGCAGTCAATTACAGCCTGAAGTCTGGAACGCATAGACATCACCAGACTCTGGGTTTCATCCCTGGTGATGCTCTGCCAGGCCTCTACTGCAACTGTCTCCAGTTCCTGCTTGTTCTTGGGGCATTTTCCCTTTAGTTTTGTCTTCAGCAAGTGAAATGCATGCTCAATTGGATTCAGGTCAGGTGATTGCCTTGGCCATTGCATAACATTCCCTTCTTTTGGTTGCTTTTGCAGTATGCTTATGGTCACTGTCCATCTGCACTGTGAAGCGGCGTCCAATGAGTTCTGAAGCATTTGGCTGAATATGAGCAGATAATATTGCCCGAAACACTTCAGAATTTCATCCTGCTGCTTTTGTCAGCAGTCACATCCTCAATAAATACAAGAGAACCAGTTCCATTGGCAGCCATACAAGCCCACGCCATGACACTACCACCATCATGCTTCACTGATGATGTGGTATGCTTAGGATCATGAGCAGTTTCTTTCCTTCTCCATACTCTTCTCTTCCCATCACTCTGGTACAAGTTGATCTTGGTCTCATCTGTCCATAGGATGTTGTTCCAGAACTGTGAAGGCTTTTTTAGATGTCGTTTGGCAAACTCTAATCTGGCCTTCCTGTTTTTGAGGCTCACCAATGGTTTACATCTTGTGGGGAACCCTCTGTATTCACTCTGGTGAAGTCTTCTCTTGATTGTTGACTTTGACACACATACACCTACCTCTTGGAGAGTGTTCTTGATCTGGCCAACTGTTGTGAAGGGTGTTTTCTTCACCAGGGAAAGAATTCTTCGGTCATCCACCACAGTTGTTGTCCGTGGTCTTCCGGGTCTTTTGGTGTTGCTGAGCTCACCGGTGCGTTCCTTCTTTTTAAGAATGTTCCAAACAGTTGTTATGGCCACTCCTAATGTTTTTGCTATCTCTCTGATGGTTTTTTTTGTTTTTTCAGCCTAATGATGGCTTGCTTCACTGATAGTGACAGCTCTTTGGATCTCATCTTGAGAGTTGACAGCAACAGATTCCAAATGCAAATAGCACACTTGAAATGAACTCTGGACCTTTTATCTGCTCATTGTAATTGGGATAATGAGGGAATAACACACACCTGGCCATGGTACAGCTGAGAAGCCAATTGTCCCATTACTTTTGGTCCCTTAACAAGTGGGAGGCACATATGCAAACTGTTGTAATTCCTACACCGTTCACCTGATTTGGATGCAAATACCCTCAAATTAAAGCTGACAGTCTGCAGTTAAAGCACATCTTGTTCGTTTCATTTCAAATCCATTGTGGTGGTGTATAGAGCCAAAAATGTTAGAATTGTGTCGATGTCCCAATATTTATGGACCTGACTGTACAAGATCCTCACGTGTAGTTCTGGGATGATTCCTCACTGTTCTCATGATCATTAACACTCCACAAGGTAAGATCTTGCATGGTGCACCAGACCTAGGGAGACTGACAGTTGTTTTGTGTTTCTTCCATTTGCGAATGATTGCACCAACTGTTGTCACCTTCTCACCAAACTGCTTAACTTGGTAATAGGTAAACTTGGTAAACTGCAATAGCTTGGTAGCCCAGTCCAGCCTTGAGTAGGTCTACAATCTTGTCCCTGACAACCTTGGACAGCTCTTTGGTCTTTGCCATGGTGGAGAGTTTGGAATCTGATTGTTTGATTGCTTCTGTGGACAGGTGTCTTTTATACAGGTAACACAATGAGATTAGCAGCACTCCCTTTAAGAGACTGCTTCTAATCTCACAGTTAACTCTATGAAAGACACCTGGTAGCCAGAAATATTGCTGAATGATAGGGGATCAAATACTTATTTCCCTCATGAACATGCAAATCAGTGCATTATTTGTTAGACATGCATTTCTTTTGAATTTTTGGTTGCTATTCTGTCTCTCAGTTTTACAATACACCTACCATTTGATTTTTAGACTGATCATTTCTTTGTGAGTGGGCAAACATTCAAAATCAGCAGGGGATCAAATACTTAATTCCTTCACTGTATGTCGTATTGCTGTGTTTGTCAATTTACTATGGGGTGTTCCTTGGTGGTGGGTTATGGAAATGGAAAGAAATATACAGTTACATTTAAAAAATAGGTTTACTATTTTGCATCAGTTTTCCTTTCATAACTGACAAAACAATCAGGAGATATCCATTGCCATTTACCTTCATATAAAGGCCAAATTTGCCTTGGAAAAAAATCAATTCACCTGGATACACTAAATAGTTGCAAAGATATGTACAGTTTAACTAACACATGTTATGTTACTAGCACATGTTGTGAACTTACATTTGTGAAGCAGCCTCAGTGTTGGATAGAAAGGACCCTCTCGCTGTCTAAAGAACAATAACTCTCCATTTACAGTTAAAATTTCAATATGTTCATGGCTGTTGAGACATAAACCATACTAGGTCAAAAGGATGAAGTACCACAACTATAAATCTGTGCATTCTAAAAGAAAATTAATTATCAGTGGATTTTGTTATCAAAACACTTTTGTCAGAAACACTAATTTTCTCTAAATCTGCTGATGAGAAAAGGCTTTAACATGGTTGTAAACCTCAGACATGACGAAATAATCACATTCCTCTATAGTGTGTACTTGTCTCAATTAAGAGAACCAAGTATCATTTCTGTCAGTTGTTTTATTCCTTTGCTATCAGCATAAAATCACTTCTAACAAGCTCTCCTGACACCAAGAGAAAATGGTGTCAAGAGAGGGTCCTCCAGAAGAGTGAGACTCAGATCTGTTCCTGTGACCTGTGTGGAGGGGTGTCTCTCCCCTTCAATCAACTCTCAGAACTCTCCTCACTGAGCTGTGCAGAGTGTAATTTCAGCTCCCCACCTCCTATTTTCTGAACTCCCAGACAAGCTTTATAAATTTAGCACTTTGAACAGATGTAGAGAAGAAAAATACTGCAGATAGACAGGTACAACTTATGTAGGAAGATGTGTTTAATCTCTTTGTACAACTTGAGGCCCAGTCACTGGGTATGTGTAAAGGTTTACAACCACTTTAAAATAACTATGATCACATATAGGGGTAAATAGTGTAAAAATAACAGCACTATTAGGAACACAGACTATTAGGATTCACACATTCATTACAACAGAAATAACTTGCTTTTATCAAATTTAAAGCATCATTACTGGACTTGTTTTTGGCAGTACTCTCTGATCCACCTCCACATCTAGGCTATCCTTTTAGGCTTTTATTTCCCCCTTACCTTGTGAAGTCAGATAAAGTCCTCCATCCATGCCCCACACTGCCACGACTGGAGGGAACCACTCCTCCAACACTGTGATGCACCGCCCCCCACTCTGATAACCAATCCCCTCGCTGACATCTGCCGTCTTCCTGAGCAGTCACTTCTGCAAGCCATCCAATATGAAGTGTCCATGCCAGGCAGGCACTGACATGGACACCGGAAAAAGGACCATCCAGATAGCAAACAGTTGCCAAAGCATCATGTGACAACAGCTGCAGCTAATAAGGGCTTTTGGACAGGGTTTTTTTAATATAGTGATTAGTTCGAACTTGGTGGTTGAGAGCACTCTTAAAGAAAAGCTCTCATGAGTATTAAAAGTTTAAGTACAAGTCCATATATTTACGTATAAATACCTTTTTTGCCTCCTTAGGAAAACACTAAAAGATTGTGAAGAAAACTCTTCAAGTCTCCAATTTCTGCCTGTCAGCTCCTCCCTTGCCAGAAGTCCAATTTGAGGACGTTGCTATTGTTGACCCCTGGTAGGATGCACAGGGTCAGGATGCACAGGGAAAAAAAATGATGTTGTGTGACTCAGCTACCTGCATCCTTGCAGTTGCTAGATGGCTGATCCAGCTTAGCCTCCGTGAGTCAACCGGAGGTTTTACCATGGGAATTTGATGAAGAGGAAGCTGGATTATTGTGACCGGGGGCAAGCCATCTGATACACCCCATTCCCCTTACATTCCAAATGACAGCACATGTCTTGTACAAGCACTGGAGACCAGTGCCATTAACCAAACGCATTTGTAACTCATCCCCTTGCTAGCTGCATGGTTAGACAGCAGAAAGAAAGGGGGCACGCCCTGACTGACAATGCAGCTAGCCTTAGACACAGGTTGAAAACTGATGTGCGCATTAGTTTTGGTCATGAGCTTGGAATGTTCATGCACTTTAATGTGTGTTTATAACAAGGATTTTTTGATCTGATCACTTTGTTTGCCCATCCAACCGGAGTCAGAGTTGAGTTGGCACCCCCAATTACTGAAGAATTTGGTGTTGCACAAACCAAACCGAGAAAGGCCCGTGGCCAAATGGGTTTAGGCGTTCTTATTAGAAAAAAAAAAAACAAAAAAAAACCTCCGACTGATGATTTCCATATTTCGCATTGGCTTTTAATATTCTTTTATATGGGACCATGCCTACTAACTCCCTTATGGCCTACATATCCTTGATCCCTTAAGAGGACAATAATCCTTTTCAGTTTGGAAGCTACAGGCCCATTGCTTTGCTGAATTTAGATCTGAAATTTTCCAAAATATTAACAAATTGGTTGTTACGGCACTTACAAAAACTCATCTATATGGATCAGGCTGGCTTTGTGCCCCAAGAACTTCAACACATTATTAGGGGGTCTTTAACCTTACCCATATTGCCAGGACTTCCAGTGCTTTCAAATGCAGAGAAGGCGGTTGGGCACAGGGTTGGTTGAAAGTTCATGCAGGCCACACTCCACATTGGGCTCGGGGCAAATATGATAAACTGGATTTCTTCACTTTACTCGGCCCCATTGGCGGCTGTAAGAGTTAGATTACTTTCCCAATGCAAACAGGACCAGACAGGGTTGCCCCCTCTCACACATTATCTTAATTTTGACCCTGGAACTCCTCTTCTGTACACTATGCTGCAACCCCAATACCGTGGGATACACTAAACCACCGAGAACCCACAATGTTTCTGCTTTTGCAGAGGACTTGATCTGTAATCCTCTCCCCAAGCTCCCAAATATCCTGCAGGCATTGAACGATTATGGATCCCTTTGAAATTTTAAAATTAACTTATCCAAATCACCTGTTCTCAATATATTAGTCCCCTAGGCTACCATTAATCTTCTCCGACCTCAGTTTCCTTTCCTTTGGGTGCCTGGCCATATCTGCTACCTCAGGGCGAATATAACCTGTCAACCCAGCAAATCTGTATGCTGAGAATTTTTAATCCCTGCTACGCAAAGCAAAAAGGAAGACAGAATCCGAATCGGTAGGGCCTGAAACATAGTATACAGGGCAGTATGATCATTATCAAAGAATTACTTTGCCCAAACCAAGTCAGGGTAACAGAATTCTATTGCACTACCATGGCTTTCAACTCCTCTACATTCTCAGTTTAGAGATCAGCCTACTTTGAGCAGCACAATCTTAGTGGCTGGGAAAGCTTTCAAACTTCCAACATATTACTTTCTCCTTCACTGCTTATCCCGGTAATAGGCAACCCTGAGCAAATATTGGTATACTCAATTTTCATAGACTTTTTCTACGTGCAAAAATCTCACATCATAGACTTCTTAGTTAAAGACAGCATACCCACTCCTGTAGTATTGACTTAATCCAACAGAAAGGGATTGCTGTGACAACATTTGAGTCTTTATGCCATGCTGGGGGACCTACCCACCAAGTACTCTCAGCCACCTATTCCTCACCAGACTTTGAGTTTATCCCCCTTTTCTTCAAAAGTGTGAAGCCGAACTAGCTATCCAACTTACAGCCATTGGTAACATAGCAGTGGGGGAAACAAAAAAGTCAGTCGCTTGCTGGACTAAAATAAAATGCTGCAGAATGATGCAAGTGAACAACAGCCAGTAAAGAAGCAACTTAATAGGAAAAGTTAAGTGGTTATTTAGCGAATCTGTCATTAACAAGGTGGAGAAATGAGACAAGATAATTTTGCCTCCTTCACACAAGTGTACTTAAAGAATAAGTTCACCTTTCGTAACCTGTTACACCCATATTCAGGGTTTAACATGTTGCAATCAGACCGGCCCCCGCTTTGACAGATCTCACTAGCTGTCAATTTTTATTTTTAAAAAGTTGACTTTTTTTTTTTTTTTTTTTAACAGTCCTCTCTGAATGAGAGACTACAAGTCCCGACAGCCTTAGCAGCTGTCACCGTGGTAGTTCATTCATTCTGTCAGTACATCCCATACAAGCAAGCAGGTATATGGACAGATCTGCAGCAGACCTACAGGCACCAGCGATCTGCTGATCACTGGTGCAATGCTTTAGAGGCTCCTGCAGACAAAAAATAATAAATGCGCATTTCTTTACCTGCAAAAAAATGTGCATTTATTATTTTTTACTAAAAGGTGAACTTATCCTTTAAGCGCATGCGCAAGCGAGGACTGTGTTAGCACAGGTGTTTGCAGGAGGTCTATATAAAAACATCAACCTTAAACTTCAAAATTTCAAAAGTCTAGAGATAAGCTAAGACAGGGGTGGGCAAACTTTTTGACTTGAGGGCCGCAATGGGTTCATATATTGGACCCGTGGGCCGGACCAAGAGTAGATGAATGATGTGTATGTGTCATCCATAGTAAGTATAGTAATATTCCCCCATAGTAAGCATAGTAATTCATCCCCCATATAGTAATTCATTCCCCATATAGTATTTCATCCCCCACAGTACTATTCCCCCCCAAGTAGTAAGCCAAGTCCCCCCTGTGTCAATTCACTTACCTTTGCTCCACGCGTTCCTCTCGCCGTGTTCCCGCGCCATTCCGGTCTTCAGGGCGGACTGTGAGGAGCCTAGCTCCCCTCACGTTCCTCACGCTGCCCCGCCTACACACATTCTGACAGCCGATGTTTGCCACGCTCCGCGGGCCGGATTAAGAGGTCCGCCAGGCCGTATACGGCCCGCGGGCCGTACTTTGCCCATTGCTGAGCTAAGACAACCTTCATTGTCACTGTATAATACATTTACCACAAGATCACAATGCTACCTTTCCAAATAGGAGAACAAAAATTGTTTATACAGAACGCATAAAACAGATTAGTGAAGTGAATGTTTATTTTACATTTGCATACAACACATGATTAGCTAACAATAACCCATGGCCACTTGGCTAATTAATTCTATTTATTTTTTCATATTTATGGCGCTGATGGCCCTCAGGTTAAAACAGAGCTTTTTCAATTTGTCCTCACCTTGATATTTCTGAAATGCCTACCTGGAGGCAAGCCTACCTGAGATGCAGATTACTGAAATCAAAGAAATGATATTTTAGAGCAAAGTCCACTTACCATCGCACTATTTTCACAGGGTCCTTTTTTGGCATAATCTGGTTGAGCCATTGGTCTATCCCAGGGAACTGTTCATTCAGCTGGTTTTTAATGCCTTTTATTACTGAGGTTTTTAACTGAATGCAGTTGGATACATTTTCTTTTTCATCAAATCTGAAAGCATATTGAAAAAAAATGAATGACATTGACATAAGACAGCATTTTTTCCTGAAGAGGCTTTGAAATATATCAATATATACAGCAGGGAAAATTATTATTTGATCCGATGCAGATTTTGTATGTTTGCCCACTTACAAAGAAATGAAGGGTCTATAATTTTATCATAGGTGTATTTTAAATGATAGAGACAGAATATCAACTAAAAATCCAGAAAAAAACACATGATAAAAATGTTACAAATTGAGTTGCAGTTCAGTGAGTAAAATAAGTATTTGATCCCCAAGCAAAACATGACTTAGTACTTGGTGGAGAAACCCTTGTTGGCAAGCACAGAGGTAAAATGTTTCTTGTAGTTGGTTACAAGGTTTGCACACATCTCAGGATGAATTTTGGTCCACTCTTCTATACCGATCTTCTCTAAATCCTTAAGGTATCTTGGCTGTTGCATGACACAGCCAAGAAGCAAACACACTGATCTAGTGTAATACAGTTTTAAATTTATAAAGGTAAAGTGGGGAAAATAATTAATTTGATCCCCTGAAGATTTGCCCACTTACAAAGAAATGAAAGGTCTATAATTTTTTATCATAGGTGTATTTTAAATGATAGAGACAGAATATCAACCGAAAAAACACACAATGCAAATGTTATAAATTGAGTTGCAGTTCAGTGAGTAAAATAAGTATTTGATCCCCAAGCAAAACATGACTTAGTACTTTGGTGAAGAAACCCTTGTTGTCAAACACAGACGTAAGATGTTTCTCGTAGTTGGGTATCAGGTTTGCACAAGTCTTAGGAGGGATTTTGGTCCACTCTTCTTTACAGACCTTCTCTAAATCCTTAAGGTTTCTTGGCTGTTGCTTGGCAACTTGAAATTTCAGTTCCCTCCATACATTTTCTATAGGATTAAGGTCTGGAGACTGGCTAAGACACTCCATGACCTTAATGTGCTTCTTCTTGAGACACTCCTTTGTTGCCTTGGAAGTATGTTTTGGGTCATTGTCATGCTGAAAGACCCATCCATGGCCAATTTTTTATTTTTTGTTGAACTGGGTGGACTTCTGTCTTTTATTAGAAAGACTATGTAGCTATGTAAACTTCAGTGTTCTGGCTGAGGGAAGAAGGTTCTCCATCCAAGACTTTACAATAACTGGCCCCATGCATTGACCACTCAATGTGGCAAAGTCAACCTGTATCTTGAGCAGAGAAACAGCCCCAAAGCATAATGTGTCCACCTCCGTGCTTGACTGTAAAATGGTGTTCTTAGGATCACAGTCAGCATTTTTCTTCCTCCAAACACTGCAAGTCAAGTTAATGCCAATGAGCTAAATTTTGGTCTCATCTGACCACAGCACTTTCTCCCAATCCTTCTCTGAATCATTTAGATGTTAATTGGCAAACTTCAGCCAGGCTTGTACATGTGCCTTCTTGAGGAGGGGGACCTTGCAGGCGCTGCAGGATTTCAATCCATGGCAGCATATTGTGTTACAAAGGTTTGTTTGGAGACTATGGTCCCAACTGCCTTGCGATCATTCACAAGCTCCTCCCATGTACCTCTGGGCTGATCCCTCACTTTTCTCATGATCATCCTTACCCGGAAATGAGGCGAAATCTTGCATGCAGCTCCAGACCAAGAGCAATTTATGATTATTTTGTATTTTTTTCATTTGCGAATACTCACTCCAACAGTTGTCTCCTTCTCACCAAGCTTCTTGCTGATGGTCTTGTAGCCCATTCCAGCCTTGCGCAGGTCATCAGTCTTCTCCCTAATGTCCTTTGCCAGCTCTTTGGCCTTGCTGATGATGACAGGTTTGATGTTTGTCTGGACAGTGCTGATTGGTCCTGTGCTGACCACATGCACTCTTCCAAGAAATAAAAAGAAACCTCTCCAGCAATACAGATATAATATAAACTCTATATATCCCTACGAAAAGTATCACTCTCACCCTCGAAAGTGTAAATAAAATATAAATAATATCTTTTCAATGCTCCCTCTATCACACCCCCAACAGTTGCCCTCATAAATAGTGCAAAAACATATATCAACAAATGTCCACATATGAGTCCATGTATAGTGCTTTTTCAAACGTTGAGGACTAATCCACTTTGCTGCTCTTCAATCCAAGACACCCAAATCAGGATACCTCAAAAAAAATATAAACTAAATATAGTGCATTATCGTTTCAACAGAAAAGAACACTCGTGAGACTAAAAGAGATTCCTCCTACACTCCCACCCGTGACAAGTCAACACTCCAAAAAAATGTGATTCAGTGCAACACTCCACAACCAGTGTCACCATCCAAATGTAATGAAAACCATTACCCTCTCATGGATGATGAGGACTACTAGTGATCACATGCATCAAAAATGAGTAGTGCCATCACTCTTGTGGTATAAATACCATTACCCTCTTCAAATGCAGACCAAGCAAAAACTTCTTCAAGGCAATCCAAAATATCCCCCTCTCCGGAAGCTTCCTGCTGCTTCCAATCCACCTTCCCCGTTCCTCAAAGAGGCAGATAATATAAGACTCAGTGGAGTATATAAAAAAGAATTCATAAATTTATTCACAGCTTACATAGAAAACGCCAACGTCCATCCTCTCCCACAGTCCATATAGCTGAACTCCAGTATCCAAGATGGCCGTGCCGCTCCTTCCGGTTTGAAGTTCTAGTGTAACGTCCTTACGTCCTTAAGGGACTTAAGGACGTTACACTAGAACTTCAAACCGGAAGGAGCGGCACGGCCATCTTGGATACTGGAGTTCAGCTATATGGACTGTGGGAGAGGATGGACGTTGGCGTTTTCTATGTAAGCTGTGAATAAATTTATGAATTCCTTTTTATATACTCCACTGAGTCTTATATTATCTGCCCCTTTGAGGAACGGGGAAGGTGGATTGGAAGCAGCAGGAAGCTTCCGGAGAGGAGGATATTTTGGATTGCCTTGAAGGAGTTTTTGCTTGGTCTGCATTTGAAGAGGGTAATGGTATTTATACCACAAGAGTGATGGCACTACTCATTTTTGATGCATGTGATCACTAGTAGTCCTCATCATCCATGAGAGGGTAATGGTTTTCATTACATTTGGATGGTGACACTGGTTGTGGAGTGTTGCACTGAATCACATTTTTTTGGAGTGTTGACTTGTCACGGGTGGGAGTGTAGGAGGAATCTCTTTTAGTCTCACGAGTGTTCTTTTCTGTTGAAACGATAATGCACTATATTTAGTTTATATTTTTTTTGAGGTATCCTGATTTGGGTGTCTTGGATTGAAGAGCAGCAAAGTGGATTAGTCCTCAACATTTGAAAAAGCACTATACATGGACTCATATGTGGACATTTGTTGATATATGTTTTTGCACTATTTATGAGGGCAACTGTTGGGGGTGTGATAGAGGGAGCATTGAAAAGATATTATTTATACTCTCTAGCAATACACACCAAACTGAGCACGTGCAAAGTGACTCCACATGATATGTCAGGAGATAAGAGGGGGGACACAGGAAGTAGGGGAGGATCGGAGAAGTCAGGATAAAACAGCATTTTTTTGTTTTACACAATGCAGAGGATTAACACCTTACTGCATATACAGACTGATTTTACTGTTGTGGGTTTAGTAACACTTTAAAATACACCTATAATAAAAATTATAATTATCTTTGTGTTTTGGCAAATTTACAAAATCTTCAGGGGATCACATAATTATTTCCACATTGTAACAGAATAAAAAATATATCTACAGTGGAACTGAGCTCAAATCCTTCATTTAGCTTTCAAAGCAGTAAGGGTTAAAGCATTTATCTGCTTTTTATTGCTTTCTGTGTCCACATTGGAGTGATTTCCCTTTATTTTCTGTTCTGGTGACCACTATTTTGTCACAAGACACTAGTCGGTCACATGGCTAGATGGTGAACTTTTCCCAGCTGTGTTCTCTACCCAAGCTAAAGACAGGTCCGGATGTAGATTGTGTTGCACCGTTTAACAGGCTTTACTTTAAAGCCCAACTGAAGTGACAAAAAAAGATATTCAGCTAAGCAAACAGCTTAACAGATTATTTCTGACTCTTCAGTTCTGAGGTTAAGGCTCTGTTCACACTAGAGCAATTTCAGATGCACAGAATCACATGAGAAGGGAAATCACATTTTTTTTTTCAATGGTCACATCAATGCAACTCAACAGAGCAATATTTTGGCCCTATAGAATGTGCAAACCACTTCAGGACAGCACTGCATAATTGTACTGGATTGCAGGAGTGTGACCCTAGCTCTGCACAGCTCTGCCACACAACAAAGCCCTGTCTGCAGGATGGAAGGCCTCATTTTCCTAAGCTGCAGTGAAAGGACACCAACAGGTCTTGTACCACCCAAGGATTGGACTGGACATTGGAAGGAGAAGCAGCAAACCGATAGGTTCATCTCTCCTGTAATAGCAGCACAAGAGACAACTGAACATCCAGGCTGAGCTCTGCTGTCCAGGGGATTATAAAAGGCTACAAAAAATGAAAGCCCAATCGAACCTTCAATTTTTTTTTTTATTGTTAGAACTGTTGCGGCTTCCCTGTAACAGCAGTACACAGAAAAGCCAGACTGCAAGCACAATGCAAGGGTTAAAAGAAAAGTATGGGATTGTGTATTTTTTTTAATCATACTTATCTAGCTGGATGCAGCAATGACTCGATGCTGCATCTGTCTCCCACTGGCTTTAAGGAATAAAACTGAGCGATCAGACGCTGCTGATCACTCAGCTCTCCCTGCTGCTTTCAGCAGATTGCAGGGACTGGCAGTCACCGCTGTCTGCTCTGCCCCCGCCCCCACAAGCAGCATTCAGAATGTGCTGAGGAGTTGGCACATTGCTCAGCATGTCTGATACTATCTATGGGGAAATGGCTAATAAACACGATGACCAGCTTGGAATGAATGAGCCCAGCGAGCATCAGCACAGCCATCAGCCTTTATCTCCCAGTGACAGCTGCCTGTCAGTCCTATAGTTTGCCTCTGATGGGAATCCGCTCACATGTGTCATCTGTCATTCACTCACTTTTTGAACATGGTGCTGTCTGTCTCCAAGGGCCCGCTGGCTTATGGAAGTGTTCGGGAGTGAAGGAGCACGTTTACATCCGGAGTACAACTAGCAGTGGCCCTCCGACCACGCCGCCTGCAGAACCACACCGGCACTAGGCTGCTACAAAACCTGGCGGAAGTGAGGTAACCCAGGCGGAAGTGGTGAACTTTGGGCGGTAGTGATATCACGAGGCGGTTCTTTAGTGAGGGCAGACCCTAACGCGTCTGTTGCTATGGTGATGAAAAGCGTGTTTGCTAGTTCCCGGAAGTGTAACAGTTATATAATATCATGTGTGCGGGAGGCTGTGACCTGGCGCTCACATGTGTTACGCAATGTATGAAATGTGCACAGTATACCATATTTTATTTTCAATTTAAAAAGGTCTCATTAGGTTGAGGACATTTTTTTTTAAAGAATTCCAAGTGTGGCATTTTTACACAGTCTTGGTTTTTCTTATTGTAGCTTTATTGAAATGTCATAAAATGACATTTCATTTGCCTCTGAGCAGCATGTCTTGGCATAAACGTAAACTGTCGTACTTTTCTTGCAGCGCCTTGGTGTAAACTGATACCATAGGACGCAAGAAAGAGTGCCTCCTGTCTGTGTCGGTGCTACAACCAGGGGCGGACTAACAACTCATGGGTTCCCCAGGCAATAAGGGTTCATGGGGCCCCGGTGTCCTAGCCAACACTCAAACTACACCCAAAAAAGCCTATGAAAGGTACCAGGGACATCTCATGGGGCCAGCTACTGACCCCGGGCCCTCGGGCACTGCCCGAGTTCCCCAGTGGTCAGTCCGCCCCTGGCTACAACCCAGCGGGACTGGGACAAAGGAGCTCTCAATCTATCCTCTGCTTATTCTGCTCTTCCCTCCACCTCCCTCCATGACCAGTTGGCAGTGGATGAGAAGGAGGGTGGGAGGTGCCTCCTCTGAAACGTCTTATTAGTTACCGCTACATTTTAGGGTGAGATTTTCCCAGGAACTGCAGAAGGCAGCACACTCTTATTCGCGGGACATTGAACAGGACAGCCAATGAATGCCAGGGTTCTCTGATTGGGCAAAGTGGATAGGTGGTTGGTGATGTCATGATCTCCACCTCATCCGATTATTATTATACCATATTTTTATTTCTCCAACAGTTTATGCAGCGCTTTACAATATAAAGGGGGCCAGTACAATTACAATACAGTAAAATATAGAAGGAATAGGAGGGCCTTGCTCGTGGAGCTTGCAATCTAAAGGGAGGGGGTGGTGGTACAAAAGGTAATAGCTGCAGGGGATGATCTCATGGAGGTGACTCAAGTACAGTTCTTAGGTGTAGGATGGGTAGACTTCCCTATATAAATTCATTTTCAAGGATCGCCTTGAAATCAGGGAGCTCCAATCAGGGAGTCCTTTGCAGTTATTGAGAAAAATGTAAATGACAACCATGCGCAGCAAGCAAACCACTGTGGTTACTCAGCACAGGACCCAGAAGACAATGGCGATCACTGTAGTAGTGGGGATGACTACAGTGATTCTCTGCTTCCACATCAGTCTCACAGGTATGACACATGCATTCGTCCTTTCATCTGAGCTGAACCAATGGTAACTATTAGGGTTGCACCAATACTGGTATTGGTATCAGAGCCAGTACTAAGCATTTGTACGAGTATCGGTACTCGTGCAAATGCTCCGACACCTGAACCCGAAACTTTCAGACTCGGGGTCTTTCAACTGTCAGCGGAAATG
This sequence comes from Staurois parvus, assembly GCF_062004578.1. Taxonomy (NCBI): domain Eukaryota; kingdom Metazoa; phylum Chordata; class Amphibia; order Anura; family Ranidae; genus Staurois; species Staurois parvus. The sequence continues at coordinate 131,623 of NW_028318161.1, read as the reverse complement.
TCAACTGTCAGCGGAAAAGAGCTGGCAAAAAAACAAAAAAAAGGCCAATTACTGGTTGGTAAGACATGGGGCACAATGTCCTTAACAACCAATGACTCCTTCAGCTGTCAGCAGAGTTCCCCTGCTGACAGTTGAAATGTAAACAAGTCTTAGCTGTCAAAAAAAAAAAAAGTAGCCTGACAATATTTATCAACAACATTGCTCAACATTGTTTAATTTTGTATCTTTCTGTTAATTCTTCTACACTTCAAATGGATGAACTTAGATGTGCAGATGAAGTCAGTTAAAAGCAACCTGTCAAGTAAAAAACTGTTTTGTTTTTTTAATTAAATGTTTCTCTGTTTAACCCCTTAATAACCCTTAATTTACGCTACTCAACTCTAACACCTTATTCTTCTTTTCCATTTAATTATTATTTTCATGCTGAATTTTTTGTTCATTTTTATTTTATAAACTATTAATAATTCATTTCTAAATTTTGTTAATTAATATGTTTACACTTTTAACATATATTTACATGTTTCACATTGAAAAAAGTGCAAAATTGAAAAAAATGTATTTTATTTGTAAATAACTTTTCAATGCTTTGTACCAGAATCATAATTTTAGTGGCATTTTAAACAGAAGCGATTACAGATTAAAGTGCACACTTTTTATGTGCAGTTTTTTTAAGAGGTTTTTTTTTTTTTAGTTTTGTTACATTTAGGTGTCCTTTTATGAAACTGAGATCAGCGGTGGTCCTGAGAATCTTTGCAGTTCTCAGATCATTAGTGGTTTAGGAAACAGAGATGATCAGCGGAGAACATGTTCTCCGCTGATCATCTCAGCACACAGATGGCCAATGTATGAAGGAGTAATGTCAGTCTTTCACTGGCGATCCGTGTTCTCCCTTCAGATTCTTCAGTCCAGAGGTGGAGAATCGGGGGAACCACAAAGGAAGCAGCGCTAAATTACTGCTGCTTAGTAAACTGTGTTTGACTGATCTCTTATTGTAATCTCGCGAGATTACAGTAACAGCAGCCGTTTTCTAGCATTCAAAGCATTTGTAGATTGCTTCTCTCCTCATTAGAAGTGATCTACACTGCTTCATAAAAAAGACATTCAGAGGAGAACTGTCTCCTCTGAGAATGCCAGAGAACTGAGCAGCGGTCATTTACCACTGCATGATAAAAGGACACCTTAATTGTCTAACAGTTGTGAAAAAAATATTCTTGCAAGACAATATTCACGAAAAGAAAGCCTTAAAAAAAAAAAATACATGCATTACACTGTTATCTTAAGTAATGACAAAGTTACTGCTGAAAAAACAGGTACAAAGCAGAAATGTAAAATTATTCTGGTCCAAAAGGGGTGAACAGGTGTGAGAGCCGAAGTGGTTAAGCAGTGAGGTCACCGTGTCCTCAACAACTGATCATCCATTTGGCTGTCAATGGGGTTCCCCTGCTGACAGCAGAAGTGTAAACAAAACAGTCGCTGGGAGATATCGGTAATTTGTATTGGCAAGTACAAAAAAAAAGTATCTGTGCATCCCTAGTAACTATGCAAAATCTATACCTGCAGTTCAGCTTTAAGGTATAACCAAAGGCAAAGCTTTTTTGTATTTTTAATTTAGATTTAGAGTGATTAGAACCATGGTCAAGTTTGTACCTGTGTCTGTGTCCCTGCTAGGGAGATCCACTTTCTCCAATTGTTGTTATCACCAATGTCATTAGGAATGTTTAATAAACTGCTGATGTCTCAATAAAGAATACCTGTGACGTGCCCAAAGCAGGGCTGACGACATGGCAGAATTCCAATACAGCAGTGTCATTACCATCTACTTTAACTCCGGTAGGTGTTGTTGGAGGGGCCTTTTGGCTAAGATCAAGTGTAGTATCTGTTCTTATCAGTGTCCAGTGGGGGTGCTCCCGGCCATTCTAGCTTTGCGGGGATGGCTGTTGTATAGTACCCTCACTGGTATGATGGGGGTCCGGAAGGCTAGTACCAGAGGGACAGAAACCAGGGAGCGCCATGATTCGTTCTGGGGCCTTGGGAGTAATTCCTACGGGAACACTGGAAAGACCCAGTACCTCCTGATTTGGATGGATCTACCTTGGTCTGGCCAAAGGCTGAGGAGGCAAACTCGGTGCCCCCTGAGTAGACGCTCTCAGGGGTGCCACTAGTAACACCTGGGTGTGGGACCCCACTGTGTGAACATGGCACATGGTCACTGTTTTTACATTCTTTTTGCACAGCGCCCTAAGGACCAGGCCTTTTGGCTAGGACCAGGGCAATTTTTGCTATGGGCCTCAGGGCCTGGTCTGTGCACAATTTGGCACGGTACCACTTTTTTTATTTTCTATTTATTTAATTTATTTCACCTCCCACGTTTGTCACTTTTTCTGTTGCTTATGCGTGTGTTTTCACGGATGGAGGGTGTGGGTCCTCGGGCCTACCCTGAAGTCTAGGGGGAGGATGTGTGGCCTTTTGGTTCCTTCCTCCCCTGATCCCTAGGGGGCTTTTCTTCGGGAGAGCCCCCTGACCAAGTACTGTGTGTCTGGCTTCGGCTGGACACAAGGAACGGTGGTCCACCAGGCCTTTTGGCCAGGAGGACCAATTGGGAACCTTGTCCCCGTCAGGAGCTTCGTGCCCCGAGGGATCAGGGTAAGCGGTCCAAGCCCCTTTAGGGGTAGGACACAGCACACCCCTAAGTGCACTTTTTCGTGTGGTGTATTGCACTTGCACATTTTTTGTGAACACTTACGGGTTTTTACGTTTATAGTTGCACGTTTGCGGACTTAAAAAAGAAAAAAAAAGGTGTTGTTGGAGGGGAAAACAGTATCTTCCCACTAGCCACACATTACACAGAGGTGCCAGGTTTTTGTGGTCACTTGGCCGCATAAAAAATTAAGCAAAAAACGGTATCTACTTTGTGAATGGTGCTTCATTGTATGCAGTGTGAAGGGGGGCGGTGGGGGCATTTAAAAGGCAGCAGTTATAATGCCTAAACTTCTACTTTAAAGTTCCATTATACAATATCCTTATTCTCCAAAAATAATTCATACACATTCACCAACTACTCAGTGTTTGCCACCCCTCTCTGCCAATACCTCCACTGGCTTTTGATTGCCCAGCGAATTAAATTCAAAATGCTAACAACAATATACAAAGCCATTCACAACTCTGCCCTGAGCTACATCACCAATCTTGTCTCAAAATATCACCAAAAAACTTCCTCTCCGCTCCTCCCAAGACCTCCTGCTCTCAAGCTCTCTTGTCTGCTTTTCCCATGCTAGTTTACGGGACTTATTCAGAGCTTCTCCCATCCCTGGAACTCTCTACCTCAATCTGTCCAGCTATCTTCTACTCTGGCTGCCTTTAGGCAATCCCTGAAAACTCATCTCTTCAGGGAAGTCTATTACACCTCCAAATAACAACTAGACGTTTAACTCTTCCGTGAGCTCATCCTCCAAATTTATTGCCTTTTGTACCACTTGCCCCACCCTATTAGATTGTAAGCTCTTGTGAGCAGGGCTCTCTTAAACCTCATGTATTTATTGTATTGTAATTGTACTGTCTCCCTCCAGATTGTAAAAGTGCAGCAAACTGTTGCTCAGTAATCCTGTAAAATAATAATAATGCAGTAGAACTAAAGGTAAAACTGTTATGATTTTTAATAGAGAAAGGGAGTGATATAACTCCTGAACATTTTTTTTTGCCATCTGTGTCACTTTTGCGAGCTTTCCTTTCACTTCCTTTCCCATAGCCAAAACAAACAGTGAGAGAAAGAAGCTGATATGTGAGAAAAGTCTGAAAGTGGTGGGCATACAGTTGCAAGAAAAAGTATAGCACTGTTGCTACTCTCCCTAGGCGTGAACTAATAAAAAAAGTAAGTCTGTCAGGAATGGACTCGCCAATGGTGGTGGGACTCACCTGCCTTGTGGGCTGCAGTACCAAGGCTGGCCAGCGGGTGCTCTCAGCAGCCAGAATCTCACTCCTGCAGTCAGGCCATCACCTGAGGCTGATTGCAGAAGGTGTATTTAAGGAATGGCCAGACCTGCAGTCAGTGCCTTGGTGTATGTTTCCTATGAGCCCCTGTACCTGCATCCTGTCTGCTTCCTGCCTGATCCTGCTTTGATCCTGACTCTGAACCTGACTCTGAATGAACTCCACCTGTCCTGACCTCGGCTATTCCTGACCACTCTTCCGCTCGCTCCTGGTACCCTGTTTGCCTGTTAGCTACCGACCCGGCCCGCCTGACTACGTTGTGCTCCATATATATATATACATATATATCAGTTTAGGTTTGGGTTTGTTTCACCTTGTTGTATGTATTTGTGCTAGTTTTGGGTTTGGTTTGTTGCACTGCATTTATGTTTGTGTTGTCCTTAATAAATTATCTTGTTTACACGCTATACCTGAAGTCTGTGTTTCCCTGTGTCGGTCCACACACCTCTGGTCATTCCCGGAGCCGTGACAAAGTCGAAGGAATCTGGTGGGGGGATGTGAAGGGTGAGAAGGGACAAGAATATAATGATATCACATTAATCACTTCTTCAATAGAACCAATTTACATCAACACATCAACAATTTACCTGTCGGCCTTGGTGTTGTGAGGAGAGGAGGAGACCCTGCTTTGCGTCTCGCTGGTGGCCTCTCGCTGGAGTCCGGCTCTTCCCAGTGTGACAGGCTTCTTGTTTGCCATTCCAAAAGAAATATGAAACTGTTCTGTACAAGGCTGTATGCAGAGTATGGGATAACGAAGGGGATCTGACCAGATCTGACCAGACCTCTGATGACATATTGGAAGTCTCTATAATATATAAAGGCGCATAAAGGTTGCGCATCTGGTGAGTGCGTAAACTGTATCCTCACTGTTTCACCGTGTGCACAGTCTATGTCGTTTGGAAGTCTATAGATCGATTGAGATCTTGCTCACATCTTCACGTTGGACTTATCTGTGGACACAGCAGTTTTTCCTCACGTTATATTAGCCACTGTATAGTGGTATATATATGAGTGCACAGCATCACTTTACATCTTTTGCATGATTTTATACATGTATATATATGTTCATTTATTTGTGCTCTAGCGCTGCACCTTTTTTGTATATTCTTATACAATTAGGGCTTATACACACTGAGCTCTTGCTTAGTTCCACTGAATGCTTTTTCTCCTGCCAAGAGAAAAGGTGCTTAAAAATCGTGCCTATAGGCATGCATTTCACATACATTTAGGAGGGTCAAGCTTTTCAGCATTAACAGAGAAGCATGTTTTTTTTTAAAAATCATACTCATGTAGATGGATGCAGCATCAATCTGATGCCCCATCTGTTCCCCGTTGCTTTTAAGACTGAGAAATGAGTGATCAAAGACAGTTCTCAGCCTTCACATAGCAGAGAGCTGGTGACTGTCAGTCTCCAGCTCTCTGCTCTGCCCCCCCCCCCCCCCCCCAAGGCTCTCTGGAGTTTTGGGCTGTGGAGGGGGCTGGAGCGGCTGGCTCAGGCTCTCAGTGGCTGAATCGCCTGAAAATAGAAGAAAGAAAGAAAATGCAGCCACCTCATTTAAGGATTGGAAAACTGCAATATTTAAAATTTTGGGTTTAATACTGCTTTAAAGACTCAAAGCTAAAGTATTTTTTATATTTGCATGGGGATTTTGCTAAAAAAAATGCATACTGCGAGTTTGCTTGGATAACATCAATAGCATAACCAGAAACAAAATGATCAGTATTACACAATATGGAAGGTATTTGGTTTTGTTTGAATGCAGCACATTTTAATGCAATATCATAACAATGGAGAGCCTTGTGATAGAATGCCATAACAAAATTTGCTTTTCTTTATTACCAAAAAGATTGTTGCCAAACTTTCATGAACGTAGAATTGTGCAACTCACAAGACAAATGAACTTTAACTCATTATCTTGTGTTTTTGCAATTGATCATATAAACCTAAAATGCACCCCCTGATGATCTTCATTGCCCAGTGCCTCAGAGCAGCTCATAAAATGCTCTAACTCTCGTACACAGTCCTTGATGCTCGCATATCACAAACTTTATTAATTTCAGTGGAAAAATCTACAGCAGATTTGTAGAGGAGCTGCTCAAAATTGCTAAAACAATAAACGGTAAGAAATATAGAAGATGTTGATCTAACCATGTTGAACCTTCAAAAAATTACTGGAAAAACATTCTTTCACTATGTTAACAGTAATAAACACACTATAAACAGAATTAAGAAATATTGGATTTGAAGTGTGCTGATTTCAGTGTATGGATGGCCACATCAGAGCCTAAATATAACTGAAGGTGTGTGAGACCATTTGGACAGGGAGAAAGGCAAAAATGAGTTAAGAGGAGAAAAGACAGAAAGCATATCAATAAAATATTCTTAGGGTAATGCAGGAAACCCAGAAAACCCCCCAAAAATTAACAGGGAACAAAGTTAAAGTCCACTACTACACCAAAATAAGGTGTGGGTCACAGTACCAAAATACAGTATAACTATAAAGCAAAAAGGAGAAGGAAGCCCTAAAAAAAGAAGGTAACTGTCGTGATCCAAGTAGTTTGACTAAATAACACATTTTAATGCAGAACCATGAAAAAAATCAACAAAATAAAAAAGATTTTTCAGTGCAAAAATATTCACCTCCACCCATCACCATTAAACGTCTGACAACGTTGTCAATGAAAACCAATGAGCCCAGACTGAAGGTGATTTAAGAGAGACGTGTGACCCTCAGTGTATGTCTTGTCTTATATCATGAACCTCTGCTCAAAAACTGAGCATAAAAAGATTAAACAATGTATCAACTTGAAAGGAGGAAATTGATAGGACCTAATGCTGAGGATAACAACTCCTTTGCAACACTGTATAAACCTATCTCACCTAAATGCAAAACAGCTGATATAATGTATTTAAAAAGTAATAGTGAAGCAAAGGGAAAACCTGAGAATGTCCAGAGCAGAATGAAAGGCTGGATAGAAGCATTTGACTCACAGCTATTGCTGATGGAAGTATCAACCCAACACATTCAGGGGATATTATTATTATTATTATTATTCAGTATTTATAAAGCGCCAATAGTTCGCTCAGCGCTGTACATTACAAAGGGGGACAGAACATGTGACAGAACAATACCAATACAATGCAAAACATGAGGGGATCGAGGGCCCTGCTCTTTCGAGCTTACAATCTAGGAGGGAGGGGATGGTGGCACAGGAGGAGATAGCTGTGGGGGATGGAGTGGTAGGAAGAGTGGAGGAGGTCGGCAAGTTAGCAGGGGGCGGGGTAGGCTTCCCTGAAGAGATGGGTTTTCAGGGTGCGCCTAAAGGAGAGGAGAGTAGGTGATAATCTGATGGGTTGGGGCAGGGAGTTCCAGAGGATGGGTGACACCCTGGAGAAGTCCTGGAGGCGGGCATGGGAGGAGGAGACCAGGGAACTAGAGAGAAGGAGGTCTTGTGAGGAGCGGAGTGTGCGTGCTGGGCGGTACTTGGATATTAGGTCAGTGATGTAGTTCGGGGCAGTATGGTGGACAGCTTTGTACGTCAGCGTTAGGATTTTGAATTTGATCCGTTGCGCAATCGGAAGCCAGTGGAGGGATTGGCAGAGGGGGGTGGCGGAAACGGAGCGGTTGGAAAGGTGAATGAGTCTGGCAGCCGTATTCAGGATGGACTGAAGCGGGGATAGCCAGCGGCGAGGCAGGCCAGTGAGGAGGGAGTTGCAGTAGTCGAGTCGCGATATGATGAGGGAGTGGATGAGCTGTTTAGTGGTTTCTGGAGTTAGGAACGTGCGGATTTTGGCGATGTTGCGGAGGTGGAGTCTGCATGAGTTTGTTAAAGAGTGGACTTGGGGCTGGAAGGATAGGTTGGAGTCCAAAATGACACCAAGTACTCTGGCCTGCGGGGCGGGTTTGATGGTGGCGTTGTTGGACATGATGGAGAAGTCAATGGGGGGTGGTGTCCGGGCTGGAGGGAAGACAAGAAACTCGGTTTTGGAGAGGTTCAGTTTAAGGAAGTGGAGCGACATCCAGTCTGATATGTCGCTCAACAGGTGTGTGATTCGGGCGGAGACCGAGGGGGTGAGGTGGGGGGTTGAGAGATAGATTTGTGTGTCGTCGGCATAGAGGTGGTAGTTGAAGCCGTGAGAGTGTATGAGTTGGCCAAGGGAGGAGGTGTAGATGGAGAAGAGAAGGGGCCCGAGGACAGAGCCTTGGGGGACCCCAACAGAGAGGGGGAGTGAGAGGGAGGTGGTGGCATTATAGGTAACGCTGAAAGAGCGTTGTGACAGGTAGGATGAGAGCCAGGAGAGAGCAGAATCTCTGAGGCCGAGGGAGTGTAGTTTTTTGAGGAGGAGGGGGTGGTCGACTGTGTCAAAGGCCGCAGAGAGGTCAAGGAGTAGGAGCACTGAATAGTGGCCATTAGCTTTGGCGGTTAGCAGGTCGTTGGAGAGTTTGAGTAAGGCAGTTTCGGTGGAGTGTAGGGGACGGAAGCCGGACTGTAGGGGATCGAGGAGGTTGTTGTCGTTGAGGTGAGAGCATAGGCGGGTGTAGACTAGGCGCTCGAGGAGTTTAGATGTAAATGGGAGCAGGGAGATGGGTCTGAGGTTGTTCGGGTCATTGGGGTCCAGGGAGGGCTTTTTAAGTATGGGGGTGATGTGTGCATGTTTCAGAGGGGAAGGGAAAGTGCCGGAGGAGAGGGAGAGATTGAAGATGTGGGTGAGGGAGCGTAGGATGGAGGGGGAGGGAGGTTGTAGGAGTTGTGTGGGGATAGGGTCAAGGGGGCAGGTGGTGAGGCGGGCATCAGAGAGGATCTTGGAGACTTCTTCGATGGTAGTAAGGTCAAAGGTGCGGAGTGTTGGGGGAGCTTCAGTATGAGGAATGTAGGGTGGGGTGGGAGAGGAGGTCAGAGCAGTGGTGGGGCCGTGGGAGAGGGGTGTAGAGGGGGTAGCTGAGTGAGGGGGAAGGGGGTTGGAGGGAGTTTGAGCAGCGACGAAGTCCCTGTGGGTTATGTCGAGGGGGAGGGGGGATGAGGGGGTAGCTGTGTGAGAGGGGACGGGTTGAGAAGGCGTGTGAGTTGCGGCAATGTCCCTGCGAATTGTGTCAATCTTGTTTTTGAAGTGATTGGCAATCTCAAGGGCAGTGAGTGAGGTGCTGGGTGGAGGTGGGGGTGGCGAGAGTAGAGAGTTGAAGGTGGAGAAGAGTCGGCGAGGATTGGAGGAGAGGGCCTTGATGAGGGTCAGGAAGTAGGCTTGTTTGGCAGTATGGAGGAAGGAGGTGTAGGTGTGGAAGGCAGATTTGTATCGGGTGAAGGCTTGTTGGGATTTGGTTTTGCGCCATAGTCGCTCCAGGGCACGACTGTGTCGTTTGAGGGTTTTGGTGTGATCAGTCTGCCAGGGCTGGAGCGGTCGGGGTCTGATGTTGCGTGTGGTTAAAGGCGCTAGTGAGTCAAGGGCTGTTGACAGCGCATTGTTGTAGGCGGTCATAGCCAAGTCGGGGCAGGACAGGGGGAGGATGCTGTCATGGAGTTGATCAACTGCGGAGTGGAGGGAGGCAGGGTTAAGGTTGCGGAGGTTACGGCTGGTAGTAGTGTGACATTTGGAGGGGTAGGCGTTGGAGGATGAGGAGATAGAGAAGGTGATCAGGTTGTGGTCAGAGAGAGGGAAGGGGGTGTTAGTGAGGTTGTGGGGAGCGCAGCGGTTGGAGAAGACAAGATCAAGGATATTACCGTCGGAGTGGGTGGTGGATTGTATGCACTGTGCAAGTGCAAAGGAGGAGGTTAAGTGGAGGAGACGGGCTGTGTCCGGGTTGTCGAGGTTGACAGGGATGTTGAAATCCCCAAGGATGATAGTGGGTAGCTCAGAGGAGAGGAAGAAGGGTAGCCAGGAGGAGAAGTCTTCCAGGAAGCGGGTTATGGATCCAGGAGGCCGGTATATCACAGCAATCTTCAGGGGGGTTGGGGAGAATAGTCGGACGCAGTGGGCCTCGAAGGAGGAGAAGGATAGGGAGGGGGGGTTTGGGAGGACTCGGAAGGTGCTCAGCGGTGATAGGAGCAGGCCAACCCCACCACCTTTACGACCGTTGGGCCTGGGTGAGTGGGTCCAGGTGAGACCGCCGTAGGAGAGTGCAGCAGGGGAGGTAGAGTCAGTGGGCTGGATCCAGGTTTCCGTAATCGCCAGGAGGTTGAGGGAGCGGGAAACAAAGAGGTCGTGGATGGCGGTAAGCTTGTTGCACACCGATCGGGCGTTCAGGAGTGCACATGAAAACGGGGGGGAGATTTTAGGGAGCAGGGGGATAGATACTAAGTTGCGGGGGTTGTGGCAGGACGTGGAGGTGGGAGGGTTTTGTGCGGGTGAGGGAGGTGGTGGAGGGCCAGGATTCGGGGAGATGTCCCCCGCGGTTATGAGGAGGAGAAGGGTGAGAAAGGTGGCATGGGAGCGGGATGTGCAGGAGCGTGAGAAACTACTAGTGGAGGTGTTGGGGTCAGTGGGAGAGTGGAGTAATAGGAGGAGGTGGTGGGTGCCATAAATGGGTGAGGGAAGCAGTGAGGGCACAATATACAAATGTTTGGGAGGAGCAGAGGGATATAGTGAATGGATTTTGGGAACAGAGGAGAGGAAAATGAGAAGGAGGAGTGGAAGAGGCATTTTGGGGAGGTGATGAAAGCAATAGTAGGGAGATGATAGCAATGAGGGGGAGATGTACAAGTTTTGGGGTGGAGCAGAGGGGTAAAGAAATGAGATTTGTGAACAGAGGATAGTAATATGAAGAGCAGAAGAGGGGTGTATTATATAAAGGTACACGGAGTGGGACTCAGGTGTGTAAGAGATGTTTCCCAGGGTGTTTCCTTGCAGTCTGTCCAGCATGCAGTAGAGTTTCTTGCTGTTGTTGTGTCTTCCTGCTGCTTACGTTCTCCTGCTTTAGTTCAACTGCTGTGTTTAACTGCTCTGCACTCATTCAAAGCCGCACTCCATCATAAGCAGCACCCCCATCAGAGACTGTGCCCCCCATCAGAGATCTCCCCCATGAGCTGAACTAAATTTATAGGGAGATGCTCAAATGAGCATTCAACTCCGCCCCAATTAGAAGCTGATAAGGCTCACATGAATAGGGGGGGATGATTCTTAGGAACCAGGCTACAGTCGTAAACCTGAGTGCGCCTAGAGGTGAGGACAAGTCAACAGATACACAGATATAATTACAACATTTGGTGAGAATTTAACAGGAGTCAATGCGTTTGTCTGGTTAAGAGTGGAGGTAGCAGATAAATGCAGTTACCCAAAGAAGAACAGCAGGAGTCAATGCGTTTGTCTGGTTAAGAGTGGAGGTAGCAGATAAATGCAGTTACCCAAAGAAGAACAGCAGGAGTCAATGCGTTTGTCTGGTTAAGAGTGGAGGTAGCAGATAAATGCAGTTACCCAAAGAAGAACAGCAGGAGTCAATGCGTTTGTCTGGTTAAGAGTGGAGGTAGCAGATAAATGCAGTTACCCAAAGAAGAACAGCAGGAGTCAATGCGTTTGTCTGGTTAAGAGTGGAGGTAGCAGATAAATGCAGTTACCCAAAGAAGAACAGCAGGAGTCAATGCGTTTGTCTGGTTAAGAGTGGAGGTAGCAGATAAATGCAGTTACCCAAAGAAGAACAGCAGGAGTCAATGCGTTTGTCTGGTTAAGAGTGGAGGTAGCAGATAAATGCAGTTACCCAAAGAAGAACAGCAGGAGTCAATGCGTTTGTCTGGTTAAGAGTGGAGGTAGCAGATAAATGCAGTTACCTGTGAAAGTAGAGAAGGCATAATTAAAGTGCTGTGTTTAACTGCTCTGCACTCATTCAAAGCCGCACTCCATCATAAGCAGCACCCCCATCAGAGACTGTGCCCCCCATCAACATGATTGCTGTAGGATATAAAAAGTCTACACATCCCTGTTAAAATGTCAGGTTTCTGTGATGTAAAAAAGTGAGACAAAGATAAATCATTTTAGAACTTTTTCTACCTTTAATGTGATAAACTGTACAACACAATTTAAAAACAAACAGAAATCTTTTAGGGGGGGGGGGGGAGTAAGCATAAAAAACGAATATAATGTGGTTGCATAAGTGTGCACACCCTCTTATAACTGGGGATGTAGCTTTGTTCAGAATAAAGCAGTCACATTCAAAATCATGTTAAATAGGAGTCAGTACACACTTGCCATCATTTAAAGTGCCTCTGATTAACCCCAAAATAAAGGTCAGCTGTTCTAGTAGGTCTTTCCTGACATTTTCTTAGTTGCATCCTACAGCAAAAGCCATGGTCCACAGAGAGCTTCCAAAGCATCAGAGGGATCTCTTTGTTAAAAGGTATCATTCAGGAAATGGGAACAAAAGAATTTTCAAGGCATTAGATATACAATGGAACACAGTGAAGACAGTCATCATCCAGTGGAGAAAATATGGCGCAATAGTGACATTATCAAGAACTGGACATCCCTCCAAAACTGATGAAAAGACAAGAAGAAAACTGGTCTGGGAGGCTGCCAAGAGGCCTACAGCAACATTAAAAGAGCTGCAGGAATATCTGGAAAGTACTGGCTGTGTGGTACATGTGACAACAATCTCCCGTATTCTTCATATGTCTGGGCTGTGGGGTAGAGTGGCAAGACAGAAGCCTTTTCTTACAAAGAAAAACATCCAAGCCCTGCCAAATTTACCAAAAACACATCTGAAGTCTCCCAAAAGCATGTGGGAAAATGTGTTATGGTCTGATGAAACCGGGGCGGATTGACCATTTGGAAACTCGGGCACTGCCCGAGGGCCCGGGGTCAGTAAGGGGCCCCATGAGATGCCCCTGGTACCTTTTTCATAGGTTTTTTTAGTTTGGGCAAGGACACAGGGGTCCCATGAGTTGTCAGTCTGCCCCTGGATGAAACCAATGTTGAACTTTTTGCCCATAATTCCAAAAAGATATGTTTGGTGCAAAAACAACACTGCACATCACCAAAAGAACACCATACCCACAGTGAAGCATGGTGGTGGCAGCATCATGTTTTGGGGCTGTTTTTCTTCAGCTGGAGCTGGGGCCTTAGTCAAGGTAGAAGGAACTATGAGCATTTCCAAATACCTACAGTTGCAAGAAAAAGTATGTGAACCCCTTGGGATTACGTGGAGTTTTGCATGAATTGGGCATAAAATGTGCTCTAAACATCATCTAAGTCACAACAATAGAAGAACACAGTCTGCTGAACATAATGCTACACAAACATTAGATGTTGCCATGGTTTAACTGCACATAACATGTAAACATTCACAGTGCAGGGAGGAAAAAGTATGTGAGGCCCTAGCTTAGTGACTTCTCCCAAAGCTAATTGGAGCCAGGAGTGAGCCAACCTTGACTCCAATCAGTGTGATGATATTGGATGTGTTGCTGACAGCTGTCCTGCCCTTGAAAAACACACACCTGTTTTGGGTTTACTGGTTTCAAGAAGCACTGTCTGATGTGAACCATGCCTCGCAGAAAAGAGCTCTCAGAAGACCTACGATCAAGAATTGTTGACTTGCATGAAGCTGGAAATGGTTACAAAAGTATCTCCAAAAGCCTTGATGTTCATGTGTCCACGGTAAGACAGACTGTCTACAAATGGAGAAAGTTTAGCACTGTTGCTACTCTCCCTAGGTGTGGTTGTCCTGTAAAAATGACTGCAAGAGCACAGCGCAGAATGCTGCATGAGGTAAAGAAGAATCCCAGAGTGTCAACTAAAGACCTACAGAAATCTCTGGCACATGCTAACATTTTTGTTGACACATCTACAAGAATGAAAACATTAAACAAGAATGGAGTACATGGAAGGACACCACGGAGGAAGCCATTGCTGTCCAAAAAGAATATTGCAGCACGTTTGAAGTTTGCAAAAGAGCACCTGGATGTTCCACAGCACTACTGGCAAAATATACTGTGGACAGATGAAACCAAGATTGAGTTGTTTGGGAAGAACACACTATGTGTGGAGAAAAAAAGGCACAGCACACCAACATCAAAACCTCATCCCCACTGTAAAACATGGCGGAGGGAGCATCATGGTTTGGGGCTGCTTTGCTGCCTCAGGGCCTGGACGGATTGTTGTCATTGATGGGAAAATGAATTCCAGAGTTTATCAAGACATTTTGCAGGAAAACCTATGACCATCTGTCCACCAACTGAAGCTCTGCAGAGGATGGGTGATGCAACAGGACAATGACCCAAAGCATACAAGTAATTCAACAAAACAATGGCTGCAACAGCACAGAATATGCCTTCTGGAGTGGCCCAGTCAGAGTCCTGACCTCAACCCGATTGAAATGCTGTGGCATGACCTTAAGACAGCGATTCACACTAGACATCCCAAGAATATTGCTACACTGAAACAGTTTTGTGAAGAGGAATGGTCCAAAATTACTCCAGATCGTTGTGCAGGTCTGATCTGCAACTACAGGAAAAGTTTGGTTGAGGTTATTGCTGCCAAAGGAGGGTCAACCAGTTATTAAGTCCAAAGGTTCACATACTTTTTCCTCCCTGCACTGTGAATGTTTACATGTTATGTGCAATTAAACCATAGCAGATCTAATGTTTGTGTAGTATTATGTTCAGCAGACTGTGTTCTTCTATTGTTGTGACTTAGATTACGTTCAGAGCACATTTTATGCCCAATTCATGCAAAACTCCACGTAATCCCAAGGGGTTCACATACTTTTTCTTGCAACTGTATCAATATTGGCACAAAACCTTCAGGCTTCTGTTAGAAAGATGAACATGACGAGGAACTTCATCTTTCAGCAAGATGTGCCATGCTGATAGACTCATACGCAAAAAGACTAAATGCTGGAATCAAATCAAAAGGTGCTTCAACAAAGTATTAGTTTAAGAGTGTGCACACTTATGCAACCATATTATTTTAGTTTTTTATTTTTACTTCCCTCCACCTAAAAGATTTCAGTTTGTTGTTCAATTGAGTTGTACAGTTTATAGGTCACATTAAAGGTGGGAAAAATTCTGAAATAATTTTTCTTTGTCTCGTTTTTTACATTACAGAAATCTGACATTTTAACAGGGTTGTATAGACTTTTCATATCCACTGTATATTATGGCAATTTCGCTTCGCCCATATGCAACGCAGTAAATAGGTTTTATGATAAAGAGCACATGCATAAGAGGGCCCTTAAATCCAATATGAGGTAAAGACAGTCCTGCTGATAATTTGGAGGTATCACAGTCTCAACAATTTGGTCCCAGATGTAGAAGACTTATGCCGGCCACAGACGGGTCGAAAATCAGCCGATTTTCGCACCGTTAGTGGGTTAATTGGTCGGCCGTTTTTCGGGGTTTTTGCACATTTTTTTTATCAGTCATGTTGGAAAATTTGCGGCCGATTTTAAGAAGAAGGAAGAAGTAGAAAAAAGAAGAAGAAGAAGAAGGAGGAGGAGGAGGAAGAAGGAGGAGGAGGAAGAAGAGGAGGAGGGAGGAAGAAGAAGAAGGAGGAAGAATATGAAGGAGGAAGAAGAAGAAGCTCAAATCACACCGCACAGAATTCGCATGTGATTTGCACAGGAATGCGGGGCGGTTCCTGTGCAAATCACATGCAATATGCCGCACTGCACAAGTGTGAACACAGGGTCTAATCCAGCTATGTGCCCCTGCAGTCTTCATTCAGCACTGCCATACACTGGATGTCACCTCCTGCTACTTTATTCCATGTGCTCCCTCTCTCTGCTTCCTCCCTCCAGAGTCTGCATTCACTGCTGCCATACACAAGATGTCTCCTCCTGATCAAGCCATGTGTTCCCACTCTCTGCACTCCACTCAATGCCACCCTCTGAGTTCACAGGAACCACAACTACAGAGGAGGCATCAGGTATTAATGCACACTGTCAGTGCGTATTAAAAACAACATTGGGTGGATATACATCCGCCACAATATTGATCTGCGGTGGAACCCCATGTGAGAAACCATGTGTTATGGATTTGCAGAGCTGTGCAGGAAAGCATACTGTTATTTACTGCAGTGTTCCCCACAGGTCCTCCTCTTCTGTCTCAGGCTGTTAAATGTATTATCACCTGGGATGGATGAAATGAGGGCTAGTGGGGATCAAGAAAAGGAATGTTACAACAGTTTCCCTGCACTGCTCTACATTTGTTTGTTAATTGTTCCTATATCTAGAGCTCACTGATCGGACCCAATGTTCCATGAGCTGTAGATCTGAATTTTTTTTTCTGGGGTTCCCCGCGATCTCAAACTTTTTGCCAAGGGGTCCTCCAAGGTAAAAAGGTTGAGAAACACTGGTTTAAACAGTACTTGTCACCTGTCAGATGTAGCCTTCTGGCATTACAGGGTCTGTGTCTCCAACGCGCAGATAGCCTCTGTGACCCTGGGTTCGGATACCGCCAGGTGGATACAGCATCTTACTGTGCCCAAACAGAGCACTGCTCTCCTTCCCTGGCTCACATTGCTTCCTCCATTGCAGTGTGAGGGCCGCACATGCACAGAAGGGGCTTTTCAGTACTAAGCTCTGCTTCACCGCCATTCATGACAGTACTTGCCAGACATCAAGTCACAGTACCAAGGACCCCATGATTATGGAAGCTACTGTCAATGCGGTTTGTGCGCTTGTTTAGACACAGGCTTCCTCAAGGAGTTAGACAAACAAAACCAGCGCTCCAATCTTCATGCAAACCAAGGAATTGCCAAAATGCCAATCGAAGAGGTGCTGCCCTTCTGAGATCGGGAAATCTGACCACTGGTAAATGAAAACAAACAAGGGCGCACTCTCACCGTGCATTACCGTGGTATACCACGTAATTTATTGAATAAAAAAGAATGTATACTCACAAACCAACGTGATTATAGGCAGTATGGGTGATCCACAAAGACAGTCACAATGCAACTGTGTCTAATGATACGGATAAACTGACGCGTTTTGGGGGCTGGACCCCCTTCCTCAGAGCTCAAGACCAGTACTGGGCACCAACCTGGCTTTAATTTATAGACGTTGCTAATTATACACATCCTTTCAGGCAGTAGGTGGCAACAATTACCTGCTTCAGTCAGCAATGTTAGATAAACATAATAACAAGATAATGCATGCTGTTCCAAATATTCAAATATACAATTAGTGATGAAATCTAGAAAATAATAATAAAGGCTAAGGTACAGACGTGGAAAAATAGACCAGCCATCCCAAGATCTTCAGTAGCCATAGAGACCAAGGAATACCAGTGAGAACCAAACCATAATTAAAGATATCGTAATCTTACTGTTCAAGAAATACCCCAAAATTCAGTTCATGGTTTAGCCCTTTAAGAATCAGGGTGTCAGCACACGAGTGTGCGGCGGAGGGAATATAGTTACAACCTATATATCCATCGTTTTTCATGTTGGAGAAGAACTTTGTCAAAGTCACCATGACGTGTGGATAGCTTCAGGGAAAATATCCCTTTTGCCCTGAAGCCAGAGGCGAAACCTCTATGTTTCTCTTTGAAAATAAGTGCTACAGGATTGATTATATCAGCTGTTTTGCATTTATGTGAGATAGGTTTATACAGTGTGTGAGAACTAGCATCAAGGGTAGAGCTTTCAAGTATACCGCCACTCACTTTCTTCTTTTTAAGGGCATTTTTTACCCAATTTTATTTAAAAGAAAGTTCCATAAATCCAACACAATATCTTTCCCTCACAGGGGTGTTCAGCATTTCACTCTTCTAAACACAGACTTTTAGCCTCCTGCAGGGGTGGACTGACAACTCATGGGGCCCCCTGGCAATAGGGGATCATGGGGCCCCTGTATCCTTGTCCACACTCAAACCACACCCAAAAAAGCCTATGAAAGGTACCAGGGGCATCTCATGGGGCCCCCTACTGACCCCGGGCCCTTGGGCAGTGCCTGAGTACCCAAATGGCCAGTCCACCCCTGGCCTCCTGGCTTATACATACAATCCTCCAGCTCTTTCAGGCACACAGCTAGCAGCCCCTTGCTGCTCAAGCTCTGGCTCTGGTTCCCTCTCCCTCTCCCTCTCCCTCTCCTCCTCCTCCTCCTCTTCCGTGGAGCTC
This sequence comes from Staurois parvus, assembly GCF_062004578.1. Classification (NCBI taxonomy): domain Eukaryota; kingdom Metazoa; phylum Chordata; class Amphibia; order Anura; family Ranidae; genus Staurois; species Staurois parvus. The sequence continues at coordinate 113,595 of NW_028318161.1, read as the reverse complement.
TCCTGACTCCTGGGCAATAACCTCCTGTCTGCCAGGGTGGAGCCCAGAACCCTAGTCAGGTTATTACTTAAAGCCCTGTGCACACCTGTACAATTAGTGTTGTGGGATTTCTGCAAACATGGACCCAGGATTGGAAATTTAAAAAAAAAATTAGGAAACTGAAAAGCCAGTTTCCTCTGCATTAGGCAAACTTTATGGAGTCCCTCAACCTGCCTGGATGAGAATCCTGCGTTATAATCCTCATTCAGATCCTGGCAGGGTACCGCACTGCCACAAGTGTTGCAAAGGAGCTGTTATCCTCAGCATTAGGTCCTATCAGTTTCCTCCTTTCAAGTTGATACATTGTTTAATCTTTTTATGCTCAGTTTTTGAGAAGAGTTTCATGATATAAAACATGACATAGCTGAGACATCGCTCTTAAGTCACTTTTAGTCCGGACTCTTTGGTTTTCATTGACAACGTTGTCAAATGTTTGCTGGTGATGGGTGGAGGTACATATTTTTGTACTGAAAAGTCTTTTTCATTTTGTTGATTTTTTTCATGGGTCTGCAATAATATTTGTTACTTTGTCAAACTACTTGGATCACGACAGTTACCTTCTTTTTTTAGGGCTTCCTTCCCCTTTTTACTTTATAGAAAAGACAGAAAGTGCCTCTAAGTGCAGTAAATGCACATACAGTATATGTGGATTGGATGAGGTTTGAACCGCATCCAATCTGAATAATTTGTGAAATAACATTGCTTCCTATGGTGCCTGTTCACATATGTCTGGTGCACTGGTGGTATGGATTCAGTGTGGTTTGAAAAAGAGTCCTGTCTGATTTCTGAGCATTGCCTTCAGGTTCAGGTGCCGATTACAGGCTATTGACTGTTTCTAAACTGCATATGTGTGAACCTGATAAAATCCAGACCTAATCTTGTCCTGAACCTGATGTAAATCTGACATGAACCCCTGAACAACTACTGTATCAATTATCTGTGAAACCTGAGCTTCAATCTGCACCACACATGTGTGAATCAGCTCTAAGGCTTTTTATTCAAGGACCAAAAGAATCATTCACAAATGTTGTCTAGCATCTCCACTATAAAATTATGACTTGCTTCCTGGTCTGGCACTGGCTTGACAAAGGAGCACATGCCCTGAAACGCGTTACCACCCCACCCCCCCCAATGTGTGACATTCCTCTGTGGATCTGGAAGCACAGGAGTGATCTAACTCAGCAGCACAGACTTCACATGTTGATCCAGACAGGCGATGGATGTTTCCTTCCCCTTAGTAGTCTTTTGATCTGAGATCTGAGATGAGCTTTCTTACTTATTACATTTGTGAGTGTTTTTAATCCTTTAGCCCTTGAATAAATAGCCTTACTGCACTTCAAGGTGCTTTTTGTCCTTTTCTTAGTACAGAGTTTGCTTCCACTCTCTTGCGAGCTGCCCACTTGATTATAGGGACTGTTTTGTTGGAATTTTGGTTTAGGATTTGTATGAGAGATCAATTACTCCTAGTGTGCCCATCTACTGTATATGTTTTTTTCCAAAAATAAGTTAAGTGTATGCCAGGGTAAAAAAAATTAAACACATATGCAACACATTTCTGCCATACATGCACAGTCCTTCGTGTTATCACTTTAAAGATTCTTCAAGTGCACAAAAATAAGTGTTTATCTAAATACACTCGGCTCTTAAATCCCCTTGTGGGCTGACAACACCATTTTGTGGACTGAGTAGTGTCAGTCCTGCCCAACTTTTTTTCTTTTTTTTTATACTAAGCAGCTCAAACCCTTCCACTCTTCCAGTCATTACAACATACACACTAATTATTCTGTAGTCAAAAATGAGAACCAGAAAGGCAAATTACACTGCTTGAGATAACGTGCAAAGGACACAGCACAGCTCTAAATTTCTGACATGATCATCAGATTTTTTTGTATAACTTATCAAACAGATAAAACAAAACAAATCAAAACACTTTTACTGTTATATATAACAGAACAAAGAGTAGGAAATAAGAAAAGTGTATTGTGATGGTGTACTGTACATACATTTTAGCCCTGGTTCACACTGATGTGGTGAGGAATTCGCAGCATGTTCACTGCAAATTCCGCACCGCATCACAATTGCACCCCGTTCATGCGAACCGATGCGGGTGTGTATGTTAAGTTAACCTCCCTGGCAGTGTGATTATTTCAGATTTTTGGTGCTGAAAGCGGTACCATTATTTTGCATGGAAATTTGGCAATTTATATTGTAGGCCTGTAATTCTTTGGAATAACTCACTAAAATCTGTCCGAGCAAGAGTCTAGTAAACATCCCGGGTAGGATAAAACTCGAAACACGAAATCATAAATTATAATTTAATAAATAATCATAAAAAATAATAATATAATAATAATAAATTTAATTCAATAATATAATCAAACCAAAAACACTGAAATTTGAAATATAGCGCCAAGTTTGCACATCACTGAGCAAAGTCGCAAAATTGTTTTCAGTGTCTGATGACAAATTTCCCCACGAATCATTATCACTCAATTCTGCAAGTGGTTCTGATTTACTATCGCTGTTCTCTAGCTGGTCTAAAACCGCTTTTGACCTAAAGGGATGCTTTTTGGACTCCATGGATGTTTCTCAGTTTCCAGGCAATAAGAACAGTAAAATTGCACGCAGGGCACAGGACAAAGCACTAGGGACAAAATGTATGTGAAATGGTTTGATACAGGAATGTTTTACTATGTGATTTTAGTGATTTTAGTGAATGTCACTTTTTGTCATTTTCAAATTTCCCGCCGTTCCGTCCCCTGTACGTCCCGACGCTCGCAGGGGACGGAACCCAGAAGATAGATGCCGGCATCCGCCGGATTACATTGCCGGTCTCGCTGCAGGAGGGACATCGCGGGAGCGCAGGACAAGGTAAGTGATCGAGGGATCGCGGAGCAGCGCCGCATGGTATTCCCGAGTGTAGCTCGGGGTTACCGCTTGTGGTACTGAAACTTTACCCTGAGCTACACTTGGGAATACCGCCAGGGGGGTTAACAACACCCCGACATCAGTCCGCAAAATGCGGTGCGATGTGCAGAATTGGATCGCATAGGTGTAAATACCTATGCGATCCGATTCTAGTGCGGGCCAATAGAGGGTCCTGCACATTTTTGGTGCAGGTGCGGTGCGAATAGAGCCATACAAAATGTATGGCTCTAATCGCACTGCATACAAATTGCATGTGATTTGTGCAGGAATGCGGTGCGGTTCCTGTGCGAATCACATGGGATTTACTGCACCGCTGTAGTGTGAACATAGGCTCAAAGTCAAAGTGGTTCTAAAGGCAGAAGATTTTTTTTACCTTAAAGTGTTACTAAACCCACAACAGTAAAATCAGTCTGTATATGCAGTAAAGCATGCTTGTTATACTCACTGTGGAACCTAAGGGGTTAATCCTCCGCATTGTGTAAAAAGGCTGTTTGATCTTTTCTTCTCTGCCCCTCCTCTTGTTGAAATAACCACCTGATACAGACTGAATCTATAGTCACATGCACATGCTCTGTTTGGTGTGTATTGCTAGAGAGGTTTTTTTCTTTTCTTGGGAGAGTGCATGAGATCAGCACAGGGCCAATCAGCACTGTCTAGACAGAGGGTCACGGGTTTCACATCCTCCTAGAGCAGAAAGAAAACTCCTCCTACAAGCTTTAACCAGTGCTCTGCTGAAGTCACAAGACTGCTCTAACTGCTGATGAGAAAAGGTATTTAGCAGTTTATATTTACTAAAATAATTGCATTCCCATGTTTGGTGTACTGTGGGTGACCAGATATAGTGAATGCAGGGTCCTGCGTTTAGTAACACTTTAATGCACTCTGCATTGAGGTAAAATACCTTCTGTGTGCAGCTCCCCCACCAGTCCCCCTTATACTTACCTATGCTGTGCACAAGAGCAAAATTGCTGTTCTCTCTCTTCTCACTGGTTCAGAAGCAGCAGCTGGAGCCATTAGCTCCTACTACTGTTAATCACAGCCAGTTAGGATGTTGCAGGGGGCAGAGCAAGATGCACTATGTGTGTCAATAGACAGGGCATGGCTCGGGAGTGTGCCTGCATGAGTGCCCCCATAGCAAGCCACTTGCTATGGGGGCACTTAGCAGGGGCAGTGAGCCAGGAACACCAGAGGGGGACCCAAGAAGTTGAAAATCGGAGCTGCTGTGTGCAAAACAATTGCTGTACTTCCTCTATTATATCTGGTACCTAGAAAGCCACTGCCATCTAGTGGACACAATTAATTTTTGTTACCTGTGTGAGGTGTTTTCGAATTAAAAAAAAACCTCAATATAATCACTAGGCAGCACTGACGATACAGAAATCACATATACCGAGAGACAAAATACATTTGTCCTAATTTTGCGAATGTGTATTAAACCACACACCCCGGCACACCCTACATACACCCTCTTCCAAATTATTATGCAAATTTATTTTTCTCATTTACCTAAATAATTGATGTCAATAAGCATAATTCTCATGTTGTCAACTATTAAGAGTACAATTCACATTTTTTTGAACAAACCTCCTAATGATAACAGTATTTTTGTTAAACATAAAACATAAAACATAAAACACTTACAATGCACTGTTCCAAATTATTATGCACAGTAAGTTTCAAATCACTTTATAGGTTGTAAAGAACTGAAAATTGTCATTTTTGTGTTAGCAGCATATTTACTGAAATCAAAAGCTATTTCAATCAAACTTTTAACAACATTTTAACTTTTTAAACATTTTAACAGGTCACAAGTCTTGCATCCATTGAACTTGTGAGTTTTTGGACAGTTTCTGCTTGAATTTGTTTGCAAGATGTCAGAATAGCCTCCCAGAGCTGCTGTTTGGATGTAAACTGCCTCCCACCCTCATAGATCTTTTGCTTGAGGATGCTCCAAAGGTTCTCAATAGCATTGAGGTCAGGGGAGGATGGAGGCCACACCATGACTTTCTCTCCTTTTATGCCCATAGCAGCCATTGATGCAGAGGTATTATTTGCAGCATGAGATGGTGCATTGTCATGCATGAGGATGATTTTATTATGGAAAGCATAGTTTTTCTTCTGTACCAGGGAAGAAAGTGGTCAGTCATAAACTCCACATACTTTGCAGAGGTCATCTTTACACCTTCGGGGGCTCTAAAGGGGCCGACCTGCTCTGTTCCCATGATTCCGGCCCAAAACATGACTCCACCACCGCCTTACTGACTTCACAGCCTTGTTGCAACAGGGTGGCCATCCACCAACCATCCACTACTCTATCCATCTGGACCATCCAGGGTTGCACGGCACTCATCAGTGAACAGGACTGCTTGAAAATTAGTCTTCATGTATTTTTCTGCCCAATGCAGCCATTTCTGCTTGTGAGCATTGGTTAGTGGTGAAGGTTTATGCACAGTTGCAAGACTCTGGAGGACTCTACACCTTGATGTCCGTGGGACTCCAGAGGCACCAGCAGCTTCAAATATCTGTTTGCTGCTATGTAATGGTATTTTAGCAGCTGCTCTCTTGATCCGATCCATGGATCTGGCAGAAATCTTCCTCAATGTGCCTTTATCTGCACGAACCCGTCTGTGCTCTGAATCAGCCACAAATATCTTAATAGTGCAATGATCACGCTTACGTTTTCGTGAAATATCTAATGTTTTCATACCTCGTCCAAGGCATTGAACTATTTCAATCTTTTCGGCAGCAGAGAGATCCTTTTTCTTCCCCATATTGCTTGAAAATGGTGCTCTGTTTAATAATGTGGAACACCGTCTGTAAGGGACCGCCTGGCGACACCACTAGCACTCCACTAATCAGGCGTCCCCAGCGCACGGAGTCTAAGTCCCAGAGTACTTGTTCACCAGAGCCCCTGATGGTGGGGATGGACTTGGAGTACCCCGGGACCAGGTCGTGCTTACTGAGGACACCCGTCAGCGGTAGGGGTGGTCGCCAGGGGCTCCCACGGGAGAGAGCCTGATATGAGGAGGTCTGGGAACCCCGCTGAGAGGAATGGATGGATGGATGGCGGAGCAAGTGCAGAGTCAGGCAAGCCGGGTCGGTAACGGGGAGGACAGCGCGGTACAAGGCAGCGGGCAGAGAATAGTCGGGTCACACGCCAGGTCATCAACAGTAGGTCAGATCCAATAGGGGACATACGGAAGAGAGGTCAGGCAAAGCAAGGGTCTGGGCAGGAGAATTCAGCAGTGGTCAGGTACAATCCGGGTCAGCAACTTACAGGTTCAGGTTCAGATACAGGATACAGGGCAAGGACAAGACCAGAAGGCACTGAATGACAGCTCAGGGCCGTTTAAATATCGCGCCCTGCGCTGCCATTGGTGCCCAGCGGGCGGCCGCGGCTCCTATTGCGCATGCGCGAACTCACGCGCCGCGGCCGGCCCGGACCTAGAGCCCGCGTCCCTGCACAGGGCGGCATACTGCGCCTGCGCCGGGACCATCGCGGCGGGGATCGAGGGGATCCCTGACATTGCCCCCCCCCTACGGGCAACCTCCGGATGCCCACCCGATCTCTCCACCACGGGTGGTCACGAAGAAACCGCCGGACAAGTCTGGGTGCATGGACATTATGGGCTGGTTCCCAAGAATTGTCCTCGGGGCCATAGCCCTTCCATTTTATAAGAAATTGGGTCTGGCCCCCCCTTCTTCGGCACTCCAGGATCGTTTCCACCTCATATTCTTCTTGTCCCTCCACCGTTATGGCCTCCGGAGGTCTGGATTCACGTTCTGGGAAGGCATCCGGGATCACAGGTTTAAGTAAGGACACGTGGAAAACAGGATGAATTCTGAATGTTTCAGGGAGGGTAAGTTCATATGTCACCTCGTTGACCATTCGCTTCACACAAAAAGGCCCCACGAATTTAGGTCCCAATTTCTTTGAGGGACAAAGCATTCTCAAGTTGGTTGTTGCCAACCAGACCTTATCCCCAGGCTTCAGCACCAGATTCCCTCTTCGTTTCTTGTTATATGCATTCTTGTTATCCTCCTGGGCCCGAGCGATGGCTTCCTGTAGTACTTTGTTGTTCGAGGAGAAGAAGTTTAATGCGTCTTGCGTTGCCGGAACTGGGCATTCAGAGACCAAATCAGGAAGAAAGACAGGGTGAAATCCGTAATTAGAGAAGAACGGAGATTGCCCTGTCGCTGAATGGCTTGCGTTGTTATATGCAAATTCCGCTAAAGGTAACAGTGGTAACCAATTATCTTGAAGGAAGGATGTGTAGCAACGCAAGTATTGTTCTAGGGTCTGGTTGGTCCTCTCGGTCTGTCCGTTGGTCTGAGGGTGGAAAGCAGAGGAGAGGGACAACTTGATATCCAGGGCCTTGCACAGGGCCCTCCAAAATCTAGATGTAAATTGGACCCCACGATCCGAGACGATGTCCTCCGGGATTCCATGTAACCTTACGATTTCCTGGATGAATATTCGCGCAGTCTCGGACGCAGACGGAGTCCTCCTCAATGGTACAAAGTGAGCCATTTTCGATAATCGATCGATGACCACGAAGATCGCGGTGTGTTCTTGGGATGGTGGGAGCTCGACTATAAAGTCCATTGCGATCCCTTGCCACGGTCGATCAGGAATCGGCAAGGGACGCAGCAGTCCCCAAGCCTTGTTCCTCGATGGCTTGTTTTTCTGGCAGACGGTACAGGATCTTACATAGAGTTTACAATCCTTGGCCATACTTGGCCACCAAAAAGAGCGTTGGCGAAGCTCCAGGGTCTTGGCTGGGCCAAAGTGTCCCGCCATCGGGTGGTCATGGCAATGTCCCAGGACAAGGGTCCGGACCTCTTCAGGGACCATGACCAACCCATCCTTCCATAGGAGTCCCCCCTTGTTCTGGAGGGACACACCAACTGGGACTGACGCGGCCGTGGATGCCTCCAATAGTTTGGACCGAAGGTCCGTCTGGAGCGCCAAGAAATTTCCTGCAGACAGAATCGTATCAGGTACCGGATCTTCTTTGGAGTCTTCAAACATGCGAGATAGTGCATCAGGTTTCGTATTTTTAGATCCGGGCCTATACGTGATGTGAAAAATGAACCTGGAGAAGAACAATGCCCATCTTGCCTGCCGTGGGCGTAAGCGTTTGGCGGTCCTTAGGTACTCGAGATTCTTGTGATCAGTGAAGATCAAGATGGGGTGTGAGGCACCTTCCAGCAGGTACCTCCATTCTTCGAGAGCTGCTTTGATGGCCAACAACTCTCGATCGCCGATATCGTAGTTCTTTTCTGCTGGGGTAAGTTTCCTTGAGAAGAACGCTACAGGATGGAGCAACTCTTTGGTGCCCTTTCGCTGGGACAGGATGGACCCCACCGCATTCTCTGAAGCGTCTACTTCCAAGATGTATGGCAGGGCAGCGTCCGGGTGGCCCAGAATGGGTGCCGAGGTAAAGAGTTTCTTCAAGGCCTCAAAGGCTTCCTGAGCCTCCGGCGTCCATCTGAACCGGGTTCCAAGCTTGGTCAACTGAGTTATGGGGGAGACCAGACCCGAGAAGTTCTTAATGAACTTCCGGTAGAAATTCGCAAAACCGATAAACCGCTGGACGCCCTTCTTGTCCGCGGGTACCGGCCACTCCAAAATCGCCGAGACTTTCTGAGGGTCCATTGTGACCCCCGCGGTGGAGATAATCAACCCCAGGAACGTAATGCTAGGTTGCTCAAAGCAACACTTATCTGCCTTGGCATATAACCCATGCTGACGTAACCGCCCCAACACCCTTGCCACATGTATCCTGTGATCCTTCAGGGAGGATGAGAAAATCAGTATATCGTCCAGGTAAACGATAACGAAAATGTCCAGGTAATCCCTAAAAATATCGTTTACGAAATGCTGAAATGTGGCTGGTGCATTGCACAGACCAAATGGCATGACCAGGTATTCAAAGTGCCCAAACCGTGTACGGAACGCGGTTTTCCACTCGTCCCCCTCCCTTATGCGAACTAGGTTGTACGCCCCCCTTAGATCAAGTTTAGTAAATATGACCGCAGTCTTCAGGCTCTGAAATAACTCTGGCACTAACGGTAATGGGTAACGATTTTTAATCGTGACCCTGTTCAGCTCCCGGTAGTCTATACATGGTCTCAGAGATTTGTCTTTTTTTTCCACGAAGAAGATCCCCGCCCCTGCTGGCGAAGTGGAGGGACGGATGAACCCCTTCTGGAGACTGTCCTCTATGTATTCCTTCAGGGCCCCCAATTCGAGTTCCGATAGGGGAAAAATTTGCCCAAAAGGAATCTCAGAGCCGGGTAACAGGTCAATGGGACAGTCATACGGGCGGTGGGGGGGCAGGGCATTTGCTCCCCGTTTACTGAACACGTCCAGGAATTCATGATATTCTGTGGGAATAACCTGTTTCAGATCAGAATCCCCCTCGGAGCATAGGAGGACCTGGGGGCCTGCCGGGCCTGAAGTGCGGCAGTGTTCCTGACAGTATGGGGAAGGGAACAAGATTGACCCGGTTTCCCAGTCAATTTGGGGGTTATGGGCCCGTAACCAAGGGAGCCCCAAAATGACTGGGAACAGAGGTGACGCAATGGCATCCAGGCGGAGGAATTCCCGGTGTTGGTTGGCAATGGTAGTGGCAATAGGGGGAGTTTCCTGATTAACCACTCCTGATTTTATCTGGGAACCATCGGCCAAAAATATGTTAAAACCCCTCTTTCTGGGTTGGAGGGGAATTTTCTGCTGACGAGCAAAGTCTAAATCCAGAAAACAACTGCATGCCCCCGAATCAATTATGGCTGTCACTTCCACGGTCCTTTCGGGGAGCTGAAAGGAGAGGGGTACAACTAAGTATTGGGAAGGACTGACATTGCCAATAGACAAGGAAGAAAAAGAGGTACACTTACTCATTTTCTGAGGGCAGGATCGTACCATATGACCGGCTTCCCCGCAGTAGAGGCAGAGGTTCTGCGAGCGTCTCCGCTGGTGTTCTTCTGGCGATAATTTGGGCCGAGCCAGGCCTAGTTGCATGGGTTCTGGAACATCTCCTGGGAGTGGATTCTGGATACTTGGTCTAGGTGGTTGGCTGGGGCCTAGGAATGGACCCCAGTTGTTTCCACGACCCTGGCCAGACCTCTCAAACCTGCGTTCCCGCAGTCGTCGGTCAATCTTTATCGTCAGGGCAATTAGGTCCTCTAATGACTCAGGAACCTCCACCCGGGCCAGCTCATCCTTTAGGGGTTCTGATAGCCCCATGCGGAACTGGTGCAACAAAGCAAACTCGTTCCAGCGAGTGTCCCCCATCCAGCGCCTAAAATCTGAGGCGTATTCCTCGGCCGCCCGACGGCCCTGTCGGAGTGTGTATAAGATTGCTTCGGCAGAAGCAGCCCGCTGCGGGTCATCATATAGGATGGCCATCGCCTCAAAGAAGTCCTTGACTGTTCCTAGGTGTGGGTCATTGTTTCCCCTTAACCGATGGGCCCAATCTTGGGGTTCGCCCTGCAACAGTGAGATTATAAATCCCACCTTCACTGATTCGGTCAAAAAGGTACGGGGTTGAAGTTCAAAAAATAGGAGGCAGGACTCACGGAATGACCTGAAGCGTGTGCGGTCCCCGTGAAAACGCTCCGGTAGGGGTACCCGGGGTTCCGCCATAGGTAGCGGGGCGGAGGCCCCTGATGCTGGCTCAAGAGCAGCCGGGGGGCTGGGTCAGATAGGGAGCAGGTCTGGAAGCGGTGCTCCAGCTGCATGCATTTATCCTGCAGGGCTGCTACGGCCTGCGTCAGGTTAGATAGATGCCTGCAAATTTCTTCCAGCGGGGAGGGCCCTCCTCTAGGCTCAGTCATGGCCTTCTGGTACTGTAAGGGACCGCCTGGCGACACCACTAGCACTCCACTAATCAGGCGTCCCCAGCGCACGGAGTCTAAGTCCCAGAGTACTTGTTCACCAGAGCCCCTGATGGTGGGGATGGACTTGGAGTACCCCAGGACCAGGTCGTGCTTACTGAGGACACCCGTCAGCGGTAGGGGTGGTCGCCAGGGGCTCCCACGGGAGAGAGCCTGATATGAGGAGGTCTGGGAACCCCGCTGAGAGGAATGGATGGATGGATGGATGGATGGCGGAGCAAGTGCAGAGTCAGGCAAGCCGGGTCGGTAACGGGGAGGACAGCACGGTACAAGGCAGCGGGCAGAGAATAGTCGGGTCACACGCCAGGTCATCAACAGTAGGTCAGATCCAATAGGGGACATACGGAAGAGAGGTCAGGCAAAGCAAGGGTCTGGGCAGGAGAATTCAGCAGTGGTCAGGTACAATCCGGGTCAGCAACTTACAGGTTCAGATACAGGATACAGGATACAGGGCAAGGACAAGACCAGAAGGCACTGAATGACAGCTCAGGGCCGTTTAAATATCGCGCCCTGCGCTGCCATTGGTGCCCAGCAGGCGGCCGCGGCTCCTATTGCGCATGCGCGAACTCACGCGCCGCGGCCGGCCCGGACCTAGAGCCCGCGTCCCTGCACAGGGCGGCATACTGCGCCTGCACCGGGACCATCATGGCGGGGATCGAGGGGATCCCTGACACCGTCCTTTAGTAGTTTTTCCTTAAATTGGGCTCACAGGCCAATCTAATTATCACAGGTGTTCGAGATTGTTTTCAGTGATCAAAAGAGCCCTGACACACAATGCCATCCATGAGTTAAACTGAAAAACAAAATATTTAATCTTTGTGACACTTAAATAGAATTTGCATAATAATTTGGAACGCGGTGTATAACAGTGTCAGTCCCTGTGAATATAAATCAATGTTCAATATGCTGGTTATTAACCTCCCTGGCGGTATTCCCGAGTGTAGCTCGGGGTAACATTTCAGTACCAAAAGCGGTAACCCCGAGCTACACTCGGGAATACCATGCGGCGCTGCTCCGGCATGTGTTCTTCACTTACCTTACCCTGCGCTCCCACGATGTGTCCCCTGCAGCGTCCCTGGCCATCTCCTCCGGCTTCTGTGTCCTGTCCCTGTGACGTCGGGACGTACGGGCGCCGCCGCCCCCGGCGGCGGGAAATTTAAAAATTTTAAAAAATGTCATTTTTTTTTTTTTTCATTTTACACAGTAAAACATTGCTGTTTCAACCTATTTCACATACATATTGTCCCTAGTGCTTTGTCCTGCACCCTGCCTGCATTTTGTCTGTTCTTTCTGCCTGGAAACTGAGAAATGTCCATGGCGTCCAAAAAGTGTCCCTTTAGGTCAAAAGCGGTTTAGATCAGCTAGAGAACAGCGATAGTAAATCAGAACCACTTACAGAATTGAGTGATAATGATTCGTGGGGGAAATTCGTCATCAGAAACTGAAAACGATTTTGCGACTGAGCTCAGCAATGTGCGAACTTGGCGCTCTATTTCACATTTCAGTGTTTTTGGTTTGATTATATTATTGAATTAAATTTTTTATTATTTTTATATTATTTTTATGATTATTTATTAAATTATAATTTATGATTTTGTGTTTCAAATTTTATCATACCCGGGATGTTTACTAGACTCTTGTTCGGACAGATTTCAGTGAGTTTTTCCTAAAAATTACAGCCTACAATAAAAAAAATACATATTTCCATGCAAAAAAATGGTACCGCTTTCAGCACCAAAAATCTGAAATAATCATACCGCCAGGGAGGTTAATATAGGTCCATCAGCCTTATTTAGATCTTCATATAGTCCCCAGTACTTGGTGCTCCTTCAAAACTATGTGCACAGCAAACCTATTTGTCCTCTTCTATTCAAAATACCTCTGTCAGGAGCCGCCGCAGCGTGGGGCGCGGCGCAGTGTGCCGACTCGCACTGGTGTGCGGCACTAGGTCCTGGCCGGCCACGGCAGAGACGGAACTTGCGCCTGGCACAAATGACAGCGCAGGGCGCGGTATTTAAATCCACTCTGCGCTAACACTGGCTGCCATTTGGTCTATCCTATGTTCCTGCTCCTGTATCCTATGCTATTTGATCGTTGCTGACCCGGATTGTTCCTGACCGTGCTGTATTCTCCTGCTCTGACCCCTGGCTTGCCTGACCTCTCTCTTGGATGCCCCTCATTGGATCTGACCTTCTGTTACTGACCCGACGTGTGACCCGACCATTCTCTGCCTGCTGCCTTGTACCGCGCTGCCCTCACGGTTACCTTCTCGGCCCGTCTGACCACGCTTCTGCTCAGCCATCCATCCGTCCTGCTCGGGCCCATCCGCCCCTTCACATCAGGCTCTCATCCTGCAGATACCTCTGGTGGATCCCTCTACCATGGGTGGATGTACTCAGGGGCCGTGACCTGGTCTCTGTCTGCTCCAATCCATCCCCACCATCAGGGGCCATGGTGAACAAGCAAACTGGGACTTAGACTCCGCACTCTGGGGAATCCTATTCTGTGGATTGCTAGAGGTACGTCCAGGCGGTTCATTACAGTACCAAAGGGCCCTGACGGAGCCTGGAAGAGGGCCATCCCCACTAGAGGACATATGCGAGCACCTGGCGGCTCTGACCCAAGTCGTCAAGATGCTGCAAGATGGATACACACATCTGGAAAACCGCATTCAGATGCTAGCCGCACCTGCCACCACCTCCCAGAATTCGGCTACCCCTGCTCCGTCCGGAGAATCTCCAGGACCATCTACTGGAGCTATAGCTGCACTGCCTACTCCAGAACCCCGTGTTCCATTGCCGGAACGTTTTAGCGGGGACCGAGCACGATTCAGGACCTTCTGGAATGCGTGTCTACTTTACTTTACTCTGCAGCCACGCACATTTTCCACGGAGTCAGTTAAGGTGGGATTCATCATATCCCTGCTCCAGGATGAACCCCAACCTGGAGACGGTAACGGACTTCTTTGACACAATGGCCGTGTTGTATGATGACCTGCAGCGGGCAGCCTCCGCAGAAACGGCCCTGTACTCCCTCAGACAAGGACACTGGGCAGCGGAGGAATATGCGTCAGAATTTAGACGATGGATGGGGGATACCCGGTGGAACGACGCTGCCTTACACCACCAGTTCCGCATAGGGCTCTCCGAGGCTCTTAAGGATGAGTTAGCTCGGGTAGGCCTACCCGATTCTTTGGAGGACCTCATTACCTTGGCTATTCAGATAGACAGCAGACTGCGGGAACGCAGATTTGAGAGGACCAGCCAGGGTCAGAGAGCAACATGGGTACCCCCTCGGGGCTCAGTCCAACCTTTGCTGGGAGGAAACCGGATCTCAGAGCCTGAGGATAACCCCAAACCCATGCAGCTTGGATTGGCTCGGCCATCATTGTCGGACAAAGAACGCCAGAGAAGACGGTCTAGGAATCTGTGCCTGTACTGTGGAGAAGCCGGTCATATGGTGCGTTCCTGCCCCGTGAAAATGAGTAAGTCTGCCTCTATTTTTTTCTTCTGTATCTGCTGAAAGTCTCAACCAGTCTGATTACTTAGCCATACCTGTTTTCTTTAAGCTCCCAGGAAGAACCGTGTCGGTGACGGCAATAATTGATTCCAGAGCATGCAGTTGCTTTTTGGATTTAGACTTTGCCAATCAACAGAAAATCCCCCTCCAGACTAGGGAACGGGGTCTTAACATATTTTTGGCCAACGGGTCACGTATCAAGTTGGGGTTGGTAGACCGGGAGACTCCTCCTATCTGCACTACAGTAGCTAGCCATCACCGGGAGTTCCTCCGACTGGACACTATAGCCTCCCCTCTGTTCCCAGTCATTCTGGGGCTTCCTTAGTTGTGGGCCCATAATCCCCAGATTGATTGGGAGACTGGGTCCATTCAGTTCCAATCCCTGTATTGTCGGGAACACTGCTACGCCTCGGGCCCCGCGGCTCCCCAATTCCTCTTATGCATGGACGGAGATACCAACCTAATTCAGGCCATCCCTCCGGCCTACCACAGTTTTTTGGATGTCTTCAGTAAACGAGGGGCGGACGTCCTTCCTCCACACCGAACATAGGACTGTCCCATTGGCCTCCTACCCGGTTCTGAGATTCCGTTCGGTTGGATTTTCCCCCGGTCTGAGCTAGAATTAGGGGTCCTCAAGGAGTATATCAATGAGAACCTCCAAGAGGGGTTCATCCGTCCCTCCACGTCACCAGCTGGGGGTGGAATCTTTTTTGTTGAGAAAAAAGATAAGTCCCTACGGCCCTGCATTGGTTATCGCGATTTAAACAAAATAACGATAAAAAATCGCTACCCACTGCCCCTGGTCCGAGAACTCTTCCAGAGACTAAAATCAGCAGTGATCTTTACGAAGCTAGACTTAAGGGGTGCATATAATCTGGTCCGTATAAGGGAGGGGGATGAGTGGAAAACGGCGTTTCATACTCGATTTGGCCATTTCAAGTATTTGGTCATGCCATTCGGACTCTGCAATGCCCCGGCCACGTTCCAACACTTCATCAATGATGTATTTCGAGATTATCTTGATGTTTTCGTGGTCATCTATTTAGATGACATATTAATCTTCTCTCCCTCACTTGAAGCTCATAGGAGTCATGTTACCAGTGTATTGGAGCGATTACTCCAACACGGACTGTACACTAAAGCTGACAAGTGCAGCTTCGAGCAGCACAGTAATGTGTTCCTGGGGTGATCATCTCCACCACGGGGGTTGTGATGGATTCACAGAAAGTCTCGGCGATCTTGGATTGGCCAGTACCCACGGACAAGAAGGGCGTGCAACGCTTTATTAGCTTTGCAAATTTTTATACAAAGTTTATCAGGAACTTCTCTGGTCTGGTTTCCCCCATTACCCAGCTGACCAAACAGGGGGTCCGTTTCAAGTGGACACCCAAGGCTCAAGCGGCATTTGAAACTCTGAAGGGATTATTCACCACCGCTCCCATTCTCAGTCATCCTGATTCCTCCCTGCCTTATGTCTTGGAAGTTGATGCCTCGGAAAACGCAGTAGGGGCCGTCCTGTCCCAGAGAAAAGGCACCAAGGAGCTCCTGCACCCAGTGGCGTTCTTCTCGAGGAAACACCGGCATAAAGGAACTACAATATTGGAGATCAAGAACTTTTGGCCATAAAGACCGCACTGGAGGAGTGGAGATACTTGCTGGAAGGAGCCACGCATCCAATTCTGATCTTCACCGATCACAAGAACTTAGAGTATTTGAGAACGGCAAAATGCTTGAGACCACGCCAAGCGAGATGGGCACTCTTTTTCTCCCGGTTCTCACTCCACATCACATATAGACCGGGCTCCAAGAACACGAAGCCCGATGCCCTTTCGCGCATGTTTGAAGACCCTGAAGAGGTCCCTAAACCAGACACTATCTTGTCTTCGAGGAACTTTCTTGCCCTCCAAACGGAGCTACGTTCCAGGCTACAGGATGCCTCCGTGGGAATGCCAAACCCACCCGGGGTGTCCCTCCAGAGCAAGGGAGGGCTCTTATGGAAGGAAGGGCTCATCGCGGTACCGGAAGAGGTCCGAACCTTGGTCCTGGGACACTGCCATGACCACCTGATGGCAGGTCATTTCAGGATGGCAAAAACCCTAGATATACTCCAGCACACATTCTGGTGGCCAAGTATGATCAAGGATTGTGAGCTCTACGTCAAGACTTGTGCCACCTGCCAGAGGAACAAACCCTCCAGGAGCAAGGCCTGGGGTTTGCTACGCCCACTGCCTATACCTGATCGGCCGTGGCAAATGATCAGCTCTGGAGACAGCGCAAATCTTCATAACAGAAGTGGTAAGACTGCATGGAGTTCCTGAAGACATTGTCTCAGACCGAGGAGTCCAGTTTACCTCGAAGTTCTGGAAAGCGTTATGTGAAGCATTAGGAATCAGATTGTCCCTTTCTTCCGCTTACCACCCACAGACAAATGGGCAGACGGAGAGGACAAACCAAACCTTGGAGCAATACTTGAGATGCTACATGTCCTTCCTGCAGGACGATTGGCTGGCACTCTTGCCACTGGCCGAATTTGCCTATAACAACGCAAATCATTCAGCTACGGGACAATCCCCATTTTTTGCGAATTATGGGTTCCATCCCATATTTATGCCTGATCTGATTGCTGAAAGCTCAGTTCCTGCCACTCAAAGCACGCTGAATTTTTTTTCTGCCAACAACAAGGTACTTCAGGAAGCCATTGCAAACGCCCAGGAGGACAACAAAAGGGCCTTCGACAGGAAGAGAAGGGGGGAACTAGTGTTGCAACCTGGGAATCAAGTCTGGCTGGCAACAACGAATTTGAAGATGTCTTGCCCGTTGAAGAAACTGGGGCTGAAGTTTGTGGGTCCATTCCGGGTGAAACGAATGATCAACAAGGTAGCATATGAACTCACTCTTCCGGAAACTTTTAAAATTCACCCAGTTTTCCATGTGTCGCTACTGAAGCCAGCTACGCCTGACCCCTTCCCGGATCGGAAGTCCAGACATCCAGAAGCAATAACCATTGATGAACAAGAAGAATGTGAGGTGGAAGCAATCCTGAATTGCCGGAAAAGGGGGGGCCAGACACAGTTCCTGATCAAATGGAAGGGTTATGGCCCTGAGGAGAACTCATGGGAACCAGCCCAAAATGTTCATGCCCCCAGACTTGTCCGGGAATTTTATCGGAACCACCCACGGAGGAGAGATCAGTTGGGCACCCGGAGGTTGCCCGTAAGGGGGGGGCAATGTCAGGAGCCACCGCGGCATGGGGCCCGGCGCAGGCGCAGTGTGCTGACTCGCACTGGTGTGCGGACACTAGGTCCTGGCTGGCGGAGACGGAACTCGTGCATGCGCACTCAGGACCGTGGGTGCGCGCCTGGCACCAATGACAGCGCAGGGTGTGGTATTTAAATCCGCTCTGTGCTAACACTGGCTGCCGTTTGGTCTATCCTGTGTTCCTGCTCCTGTATCCTTTGCTATTTGATCGTTGCTGACCCGGATTGTTCCTGACCGTGCTGTAATCTCCTGCTCTGACCCCTGGCTTGCCTGACCTCTCTCTTGGATGCCCCTCATTGGATCTGACCTTCTGTTACTGACCCGGCGTGTGACCTGACCATTCTCTGTCTGCTGCCTTGTACCGCGCTGCCCTCACGGTTACCGACTCGGCCCGTCTGACCACGCTTCTGCTCAGCCATCCAATCTCCCCTTCACATCAGGCTCTCATCCTGCAGATACCTCTGGCGGATCCCTCTACCACGGGTGGGTGTACTTAGGGGCCGCGACCTGGTCTCTGTCTGCTCCAAGTCCATCCCCACCATCAGGAGCCCTGGTGAACAAGCAGACTGGGACTTAGACTCCGCGCTCTGGGAAATCCTATTCCATGGATTGCTAGAAGTACCGCCAGGCAGTTCATTACAACCTCAAAACAAATAAACTCAACATTATCCTTTAATGCAAGTATAACAGGTGCGTGTGAATTATAATCCATGTCCCCATGATTAAATTCATAAATAACTTCGCTAATCAAAATTAATAACCAGTACTTAATACTCCACACTCCTCATACACAGTGAGTATGTGCCACGCCACACTCTAAATGGTGACCATACAGTGAGTATGTTCCACACCACACTATGGAAAGTGATCATAAAGTGCAATCAATCCAGTGTTTCTCCTGTTAATCCATGTGCCTTACCAAATCAACAGGTAGTGTAGGCTAAGTCAATCAAATACAGTGCTCCAGGACTCTGCTGCCCCTACAAGATCAGCTAATATTCCTGTGATGTAAACTGGTGCCACGCTAAACTTCATAAAGTGGTCAATATCCTTCATGGTCTAATTATTAAAGCACCTATCAACCGATATACCTTACCAGAAGACAGGTAATGCAAGCTTGACTCAGACCCAATAGTCACTCCAGGCTCTTATAACCAATGCTATGAATGCTGCTGCTAGACTCATACACCTTACCAACCGATCAGCAACTGCTGCCCCTCTCTGCCAATCCCTCCAGTGGCTTCCATTAACCCAACGTATAAAATTCAAAATTCTAACCACAGCTTACAAAGCCATCCACAACACTGCCCCTAGCTACATCACCAACCTCATCCACAGATACCGCCCAAATCATCCACTCCGCTCCTCCCATGATATCCTCCTCTCTAGCTCCCTCATCACCTCTTCCCACGCTCGCCTCCAGGACTTCTCTAGAGCCTCTCCCATCCTCTGGAACTCCCTACCACAGCATGTCCGGTCAGCCCCCACCCTGTCTGCCTTTAGGCGATATTTGAAAACTCACTTATTCAAGGAAGCCTACCCCACCTCCACCTAAGAACTGTACTTGAATCACCTCCACCAGATCATCCCCGCAGCTATCACCGTTTGTATCATCTCCCCTTCCTTTAGATTGTAAGCTCCATGAGCAGGGCCCTCACATTCCTTCTGTACTGAAATCTATTGTAATTGTACTGTCTCCTGTTATATTGTAAAGCGCTGCGCAAACTGTTGGCACTATATAAATACTGTATTATAATAATAATAACTAGAAAATCTACAATTTCTGGGGAAATTGTGTGAAGTGTTCTTGCCTCCATCAGTAGTATACAACTGGAGTGGGCGGAGTAACTGCTTTTGTCACTCTGTTGCCTGCTCACACACCTGGGTTCCTATGGCAACGCACTCTACAGCAAGGGCAGAAGAGTGGTTAAAAACAAACTGTTCCAACTTGCTCATTTCACTGGCAGTTGCCATCTTCAAATGGTTGTAGTTTTAAAATTATACATCGTACACCAAAGAGCTTTATATTGTGAGAATCACAAGACCCAGACCTACATTTTGATGCATAGTATGTCTCTGAAATATTAAAAATGAAGGCACAGTTGCAGTTTAGAAATTGCCCTTCAGATTTGAGGTGGCTAGAGTGGAGTTTCAATGAATGTCAATGGGTGGCGTGAGTTGCAAACAAATGGTCATATTGTGAAAACTATCAGGACTATGGCTTAGCTGTGGACATTTTTAGTGGCAGCAGGGATAGCTGAACGTTTTTATGTAAGATTTGTGTAGGTGGGCTTAAAAATGAGGGAGTGATGGCAGTTTAGAAATCATGTCCTGATTTTTCAGCTCACACTCTAGCTTTTGTCAGCTCCCACTCTAGTTTTGAACATTGCGCCATTCATTCCTATGGGACCAATTTCACCACAAAAACACCGATATTTCTTGAACCATTCGGCGAAACGTTCCACAATAATAGCACACCAATCGGGAACAATCCGCACGTTTCGGTATATTACTGTCTATGTAGTGTAAAAACTGTGGGAGGAGTTAGGATGGTAAATTTGGCTATAATAATAAGAATATATATGTGAGATAACAGTAAGTGGTCTTGCCATGCAAGAACACTTAATAATAATAATGCTTCAAATCAGTGATGAGAATACCCAAAAAGAAAATACAGTATAATCGTGCAAAACCTTCTTAAAAGTATTGTAAAACTTTATTAAAAGCGCTTACATCAATGCAGAGTATATGCAGCTTTAAAATCAGCTAAATAGCTCGCTATCTCCTCATGGTAGTTCGGACCTCATCCAAGATGGCTGCCGCGGTACATCCTTCACACACGATGCAACAGGAAGAAGGGTCAGCCACACAATGGAGGATTTATGAATATAGTGAATATTTATTGATCCATAGGACACAAAAAACACCAGGACATGAATACAGCACCTTTTAAAGCGTTTCACACGATCTAGTGCTTAAGCATAACTATGATTAAGTACGAGATCGTGTGAAACACGTTAACAGGTCCTGTATTCATGTCCTGGTGTTTTGTGTGTCCTATGGATCAATAAATATTCACTATATTCATAAATCCTCCATTGTGTGGCTGACCCTTCTTCCTGTTGTCCCTGAAGCTTCCTGGAATGTGTAACATTAGTCTCCCTAGAGACTGGCTCCTGCTGCTCTCAGGGAAGTCTCAAACACTGAAAACCAGGGACCAGGGCACTAAGGTGAATGCTAGGTGGTTATTGAGTATCAGTTTGTGGCATGAATGGCAAAATACAGCAGCTCACATCATCATATGAACCAGATGAAGAGAAGAAGTACAAATGTATAAGAAGCACCAGAGATTGGAGTCGACAATAAAACAAATTTGTCACCTGGAGAGTAAATGGAGGTAAAATATATATGATATATTTATTGAAGTCATGCAAGTATTAAAAGCACTGGTGCATAAGGTCACAAACCTTACATGAGGTTGTACAGAAGCCTGAATTGCCTTGATGATTTATTGCCCTGGTGATGTCCAGCTGAAAAGATGGAAGGGTGCCAGCAGTGATGAAATCCCACATATCGGGACACTAGATCACAGGGGAGGATGCCACCATCGCACCGGAAGTGCGTTGGTAAACTGGTAAGAAGCCTACTCGATGGAGGGGCCAGTGTGGGCAGAAGGGAAGTGATCTTATTGAGTCCTCCCCAGTCTTGATGCTGGACAGGAAGCAGCTGGGCCGTCAGGCCAGATATGACCCCATGGCCCTGGCGTGATGCTGAACTAAAGATTGGGCATAAGGGCAAATTAGGGCTGGAAGTCAGGCTGAAA
This sequence comes from Staurois parvus, assembly GCF_062004578.1. Lineage (NCBI taxonomy): Eukaryota > Metazoa > Chordata > Amphibia > Anura > Ranidae > Staurois > Staurois parvus. Next base: position 92,126 of record NW_028318161.1, on the reverse strand, counting down.
CCAATACACAAGTAGGGTATAAAACAGCCAGTTACTAAAACAACATTATTATGGGGCACACCCCTTTTTCAGGTCATCTCTCAAAGCAGAGGTGGCTTGCAGGCTGAAATACATGGTGGCTATAGGCAGGACTGCTGTTAGAAACCATGGGGCTCCATACAGCAAACCTGGCAGGGCCCCACTTCCAAAAAAAAAAACATAGTTTACTGTGCCTCAGTTATGAATGATCAGTACCATTCAGGAAAGGAAGAGGCTGGTAAATGTAATGCACACAGGGGGGTCCGGGCAGCAGAGGGAAACATATGGTTTCACAGGGAGGGTGATGGGTGCAGCAGGGAGAAATTACTGGAACCGATCCCCTGTATGGCTCTCTGCAGCAGCTGAAAGCCAGCGGTAGGGAGAGGAGAAGAAGCCAATGTTCAGCTGCTGCAGGAAGAGTCTTACAGGGGATCGGTTCCAGTAATTACCCCCCTCCCACCATACCAGTTCCCCTCCCTGCCCCCTTCCAATTCACCCAGCTGCCTGGGCCCCCTGCTGGCCTGGGCCCTGTATAGGAGGACTGGTGGTACCCCCTTATCCACAGCCTGGGCTATAGGGATAAATGCCCCAATCTCATAATTCCTGGCTCTAAAAATGAGTACTCCTTCGTGTACAGCCGCTGTGCACTTCAGCCTGTCTGTCAGGATTCTGATATGCTGCTAATAGATTGCTGTATGCTGCATCTATGCCTCCCTCATGCCCAAAAGCTCCTGGTTTTTAGGCTTTACGAGCCAAAATGTCTGTTTCCACAAGCTCTTCCACAAAAATATATAACAAATAAATCACGCATGATCTGTGCAAAATAACTTTGAGCTCTGGTTCACGCTAAAGTGATTTTCCAGTGACTTACGACATTCTGACAACATGTAAAATTGCAGGTGAAGTGAAAACACAAAATTTTCTGTTTCAATCAACTTTATTAGGTTTACAATTAACAAAAAATGATACAGAGTAGAATGAAGACATACATTACAGAACATTTAACATAAAGACTGCCAAGAGCAAAGCCTGGCACAGAAGATGCTGACAAAAGGATCTTAAAACAGGCCAAAAGACAATGATGAATGATTAAGCAGGTACGACTAGAGACTGGGCTCCACTGTGAGGCCAAGTCCAGCCACTAGAATCATAGACATAAAGGGTAACCACCTAGGTTAGAAGTACCTTTGAAATCAAAGACCGCATCCTCCTTTACACAATAATATGTCACATGTAATGAGCAAACAAATAACCAGAAGTTGGGACAGGTGTCATGACAACGGTGACCAACATGAAAAGTAAAGGAAGAATATGGAAAACAGGAGTGAAAAAAGTAGAAAGAAAAGAGTTGAGAAGAATGAGAGAACAATCCAGGGATCTATCACCTTCTCACCTAGGAGCCACCTCTAGTTATCTGGTACCTTTAGATAAGAAAGCCAAGTGTTCCAGATGCAATCACATAAGGTTTTTTTATCCCGTAAGAAACCCACAATCTTTTCATTGTAAATAATCCAGGTTAGCTTGCGCTTCATCAAGGCCTGGTCAATTACTGCCTTTTCCAAACTGTCGCAATAGAGATTTTGGCCGCTAAAAACATGAAATGAATCAAAGTTTGCGTGTGTCTTGGGATATTGTCCACTGGGGCATATAATAATGCTCTCTTTGAGGATGTTGACCATGGTGACAGAGGGAATGGACCCATATCCAAAAGCAATGGACTTTAGGACAGGTCCACCAACAATTAAGGGCTCAGCTGGCCACATCCCCAGAAGCAGGAGAACAGGGAGCCTGGATACATTTGGCAAGGCGTACCAGTACCAAATACCAACTAGTTAGTTTTTCTCAACATTTTCTACACAGAGGTACCCTTGAAATAACTTTCCAGTCTCAGGGAACCCCTGAGAAATAAGACTATATTTACAGCTCATGATACATTAGTGTGATGGTCAGTGGGAAGAATGCTCCTTACACTTGTGGCCATTTGGAAGAATTACCCCATTACAGATAGCTAAAAAGACCAATGGTGTCAGTGGGAACTTATCTGAGAGGCAGAAATTGCTCACTGCTTAAGGAACCCCTGGAAACCTCTGGAGGAACCATAAGGTTCCATGGAACCCTGGTTTAGAAACCCTAATCTAGTGTATATCTTGTATCCTGCTTCCACCAATGCTACATTCATATGGATACATGCATTCCAGGCATTCCAGTCCTCCACCTCAGGGGCTATGTAAGGCTAGGTTCACACTAGGTTGTGGGAATCAATGCGATTCCGGCACCCACATTGAGCTTCTCTTGTGAGATGTGGGGGGGTGTCATTCATAATGAATAGCTCCCCCATGAATCCCATCCTGCAGCGTGATCATAGCATGATTACAGGTGAGGGAACCGCACGGAAACCGTTCCGTGTGGATGCATTTCAGAAAAGGTGCATGCACCTTTTTCGTGTGTGAAATGCTGGCACAGCGGCCTATTCAAGTACTGTGCCCATGCTAATGAGCGATGCATGGCCCACACTAGTGTGAATCAGGTCTTAAGGTCTTTTTCTATTTGATAAGAATGTTTTGATGCTGGAGTGATAGATAATTTGTAGAACATCGAGATGCCACCCTGCTGTAGAGTTTCTCTTATACACCTGTTTTCAAGCAGTGATCGCTGTGCAAGATCGGGCTGGATTTATGTAGAGAACAAAGAAAATGGAAGATTTGTTGCAAATGAAAACTTTCAGAGGGGGGCATCTCCAGAGTTTGCACAAAATATGAGGGACACACACTCTAAACGATGCTTCACATATACAGTGGGGAAAAAAAGTATTTAGTCAGCCACCAATTGTGCAAGTTCTCCCACTTAAAAAGATGAGAGAGGCCTGTAATTGGCATCATAGGTAGACCTCAACTATGAGAGACAAAATGAGAAACAAAAATCCAATCACATTGGCTGATTTGGAAAGAATTTATTTGCAAATTATGGTGGAAAATAAGTATTTGGTCACCTACAAACAAGCAAGATTTCTGGCTCTCACAGACTTGTACCTTCTTCTTTAGGAGGCTCCTCTGTCCTGCACTCATTACCTGTATCAATGGCACCTGTTTGAACTTGTTATCAGTATAAAAGACACCTGTCCACAACTTCAAACAGTCACACTCCAAACTCCACTATGGTAAAGACCAAAGAGCTGTCGAAGGACATCAGAAACAAAATTGTAGACCTGCACCAGGCTGGGAAGACTGAATCTGCAATAGGCAAGCAGCTTGGTGTGAATAAATCAACTGTGGGAGCAATAATTAGAAAATGGAAGACATACAAGACCATAATCTCCCTCGATCTGGGGCTCCACGCAAGATCTCACCCCGTGGGGTCAAAATGATCACAAGAACGGTGAGCAAAAATCCCAGGATCACACGGGGGACCTAGTGAATGACCTGCAGAGAGCTGGGACCAACGTAACAAAGGCTACCATCAGTAACACACTACGCCACCAGGGACTCAGATCCTGCAGTGCCAGACGTGTCCCCCTGCTTAAGCCAGTACATGTCCAGGCCCATCTGAAGTTTGCTAGAGAGCATTTGGATGATCCAGAAGAGGATTGGGAGAATGTCATATGGTCAGATGAAACCAAAACAGAACTGTTTGGTAGAAACACAACTCGTCGTGTTTGGAGGAGAGAGAATGCTGAGTTGCATCCAAAGAACACCATACCTACTGTGAAGCATGGGGGTGGCAACATTATGCTTTGGGGCTGTTTCTCCACAAAGGGACCAGGACGACTGATCCATGTACAGGAATGAATGGGGCCATGTATCGTGAGATTTTGAGTGCAAACCTCCTTCCATCAGCAAGGGCATTGAAGATGAAACGTGACTGGGTCTTCCAACATGACAATGATCCCAAACATACCGTCCGGGCAACGAAGGAGTGGCTTCGTAAGAAGCATTTCAAGGTCCTGGAGTGGCCTAGCCAGTCTCCAGATCTCAACCCCATAGAAAACCTTTGGAGGGAGTTGAAAGTCCGTGTTGCCCAGCGACAGCCCCAAAACATCACTGCTCTAGAGGAGATCTGCATGGAGGAATGGGCCAACATACCTGCAATAGTGTGTGCCAACCTTGTGAAGACTTACAGGAAACGTTTGACCTCTGTCATTGCCAACAAAGGATATATAACAAAGTATTGAGATGAACTTTTGATATTGACCAAATATTTATTTTCCATCATAATTTGCAAATAAATTCTTTCCAAATCAGCCAATGTGATTGTCTGGATTTTTTTTCTCATTTTGTCTCTCATAGTTGAGGTCTACATATGATGCCAATTACAGGCCTCTCTCATCTTTTTAAGTGGGAGAACTTGCACAATTGATGGCTGACTAAATACTTTTTTGCCCCACTGTATGTGGATTGGATGCGATTTGAACCACATCCAATTCGCATGACATGTGAAATAACATTGCTTCCTATGGTGCCTGTTCACATATGTCATATAGTGCAGATTCAGTGCGGTTTGAAAAAGAGTCATGTATGATTTCTTAGCAGTGCTTTCACGTTCAAGTGCAGATTACAGGCTATTGACTTCTATGTGAACCATTTCTAAACTGCATATGTGTGAACAGGATAAAATCCTGAGCTAATCCTGTCCTGAACCTGATGTAAACCTGACATGAACTGCTGAATAACTACTGTGTCAATTAGCTGTGAAACCTGAGATTAAATCAATAGCTCGATGTACTTGATCCGCCACCTGTCTGAGGGGCAAAAACCTGACTTGGTCGGAATGAATGTAGTGGACCTGAGAGGCCAATAACATGTTCACAAGTATTTTAGTGATTAACTTTAGGTCATTATTTATCAATGAAATTGGACTGGAGAGTGGTTAGACCAGGTGGTCTCCAGAATCTTAGATAATGTCTTTAGGGGTACTGTGGTGGAAGATGTGAAAACAGGGAATGATGATTTGGGAGTTTAAAAGCTCATTGGTGTTATGAGGGGAGGTGATGAACAATAATAGCTCATGGGCAAATAACATGCATTCGTAGCTCCTGCCCCCACTTGTTATCCCCAGGATATTGGATCATGGCGAATTGCTAGGACCAATGTTTCTATAGCTATTAGAAATAAGAGGGGAAAGTGGGCAGCCCTGCCTTGTGTCGGAGAGGTTGGAAAGAGGCTCCAATTTGTGGCCTCACAATGTATTTTGGGCTGTTGGCATATTGCATAGGGAATTAAATTAGGTGAAGAACTTGGGACCGAAATATCATCTCACCAGTATATGAAAAAGGTAAGGCTATGAAAGGGAGTCAAAAGCCTTGTGTATATCAAATAATAATACAAGATCATTCCTGATCCGCTTCCTCATACCATGAAGAATGTAGAGGGGAGATTAAATCAATAGCTCTATGTTCTTGATCTGTCACCTGTCTGTGGGGCAAAAACCTGACTTGGTCCGAATGTATGTAGTGGACCAGAGAGGCAAATAATATGTTCGCAAGTATTTTAGTGAATAACTTCAGTTCATTATTTATCAATGAAATTGGACTGGAGAGTGGTTAGACCAGGGGGTCTCCAGAATCTTAGATAATGTACATTACGGGTTTTCTGGTGGAGGATGTGAAAATGTGTTGGGATGATTTGGGGGTTTAACAGCTCATTGGTCGTGCCAAAACAGTGACTTCACTCTACTCTAGAGGTACTTTTCAGGGCTTTTTCTGCCCACTTTTATTTAAAACAAAAGTACTCAAAAAGGGCTTCCCAAGCAGGGGTTCTCACCATCAAATACAAATGGTATTCAACCTCATGGCTCTTTACCAGGGGCGGACTGACAACTCATGGGGCCCCCGGGCAATAGGGGATCATGGGGCACCTGTGTCCTTGCCCAAACTCAAAAAAGCCTATGAAAAAGGTACCAGGGGCATCTCATGGGGCCCCCTACTGACCCCGGGCCCTCGGGCAGTGCCCGAGTTTCCAAATGGTCAGTCCACCCCTGCTCTTTATGCAGCTTAGCAGCACAGCTTAGCAGTGTTGGTCCTCCTGAGCAGCAAACACATCCAGTGTTTGTGTCCTAAATGCTGTCCTTTCAGATCTGTGTCCTTTCTGCAGCTTCCCAGCTGCTGTCTTTCCCAGACTGTCTCTTTCTCAAGCTTGGACCTTGATCTGACCTGACCTGGACAGTATGGTGCATAGCAGTTTCTCTCACAGTTCCCTTCACACACTGACTTGCTGATCTCTGATCCCAGCTCCAATATGAAGGAAACACACACCTTGCTCACTAATGTGCTTGTTTTCTTCATAATCTGGCCTAAACTGCCAAATCACACTGCGGAATGGCCTTGCCCTGACACAGTGGTCAATCCAGGAGTAAGTGGAGTGGACATGAGACTAAGGTTGCCACCTGATTCCTTTAAAACTGAACACATACTAATTACACAGGTTCTGTGGCTAATTAAGGTGGTAATTTAACTCACTTAGTGTCTTATCTGTGTTAAATTAGCCTCAGAATCAGTTTAAATAATGTGTGTTTGGTTTTTCAGGGATGAGGTGGCAACACTACATGAGAGTAGAAAGTGTAATCATGTTTGGTTGTGTTAAATTCCCTCCAGACACCTACTAAGTCACAACCATTCAGTAATTTAGCAAATCTGGTGCTCAACTTAGGTGTTTTTTGGATAGGGGAGCCAAGGGGGAGCGTTTGATCTAGGGATGATTCCAAAGCCTTATTACAGTCCCTTCCTAGTAAGTGTGCCCTGGAAAAGAAGGAACAGTGTTTGAGACAGTGTCTAAAAAAAGCTAAGTTGATCGGAGTTAGTACATAAGGAGTGTAACTAAAGTAACCTCCAAATCCCCCATTCACTAATAAATACCTACCTTCTGGATCACTGAATACCTAAGATGGTGAAAAAGATAAATATTTGGAGATTCAGATTGCTACCCCCATGCTTTTATCTAAGGCATTGGCTAAGAAAAATGTAGGGTAATGTTTATGGAGGAAATTAGGTTTATAGAAGGAAGGGAAATTAATTTCTTGTAGAAACACTATTTCCGCCCACACAGAATGGTAATAATTAAAGACCTTACATCTCTTTACTGGTGAATTTAACCCCTGGGCATGTTGTGTCAAAACTGAGATGGGCTTCACAGTGGATATGTTAGCCATGGTCAAGTGTAAAAGGGCAGGTTAAAGCAGAGCTCCAGTCAGTTTTGTGTTTATTAAAGGACAGCAGCTATTTACAACAGTGGAAAATCCTGAGATTCTTACTGTCTTTAGACAGATATAAAGCTTTTGATTATCTATCCTGGAAATATCTGCGGTTTATGCTGTCTTGTTGGGACTTTGGGGACTCTATTCTGTCTTGGATCCAAGCCTTGTATTCTTCCCCTTTAGCTTTGGTTAAATACGCTGGGTATTTCTCAGACCCCTTTCCTATTTGGCGAGGGATGAGACAGGGATGCCCCTTGTCCCGGAGCTCTTTGTCCTAGTGCTTGAGCCGCTGGCTTTAGCGCTCCGGGCTGGTTGTAATATATCGGGTGTTCCATACGCAGGACAGGAATTTGAGTTGAACCTTTTTGCGGATGATGCCCTCTTGACTCTCACTAATCCCATGACAATGCTCCCAAATTTCCACCAGGTTCTTGCACACTTCTCCTTGATTTCGGGTCTCCGTATCAATTTGGATAAGACTTTCGCTCTCAATATTACTTTGACCTCAGATTTGGTTTTGCGCCTACAATCCCACTTCCCCTACAAATGGGCTTCCTATTCATTTGAATACCTGGGCATTCGCTTGACCCCCATCTATGGCTCGTTGTTTGCTGCAAATTATTATCCATTGCTTCGCTCTCTTTCCTATCTTATGCATTCCTGGCAATTTCCACACCTGTCTTGGATAGGACGGGCTAACTCAGTGAAAATGACCATCCTGCCTAAATTGTTATATTATTTTCGCACTCCCCCAGTGTGGGTTCCTCCTTATTTCCTTCAATTAATTCAGGCAAGGATTATGTGATTTATCTTGGCTGACAGGCACCCCAGAGTCTCCAGGAATACACTTTTTGTCCATAGACTCCAGGGAGGTCTAGGGGTGCCTAATGTAACTAAGTATTATCAGGCAAGCCAGATTACCCTGATGTCTATTTTGCATGCTTCCTCTGACGTTACTCTCTGGGTCCTGCTGGAACTACCCAATTGTGCGCCTATGGTGACATCAACACTTCTATGGCTCTCTCCTGCCCTACGCCCTATGACACTGAGTCAGATTTTGCTCCAGGGCCTACAAGTGTGGGACTCAGTACGCTACTCCAATGGCTTGATGTCACCTTTTCTACCTTTGCTCCCAATTATTAACAATCCTCTCTTTCCATCGGGTTTGGATCAACCAAGGGCGTTCTCTTGGTGGGTGGCCAATGGTTTTTCTCAGGTGTGACTCTTTTTGCTTTCTCGGTCCTTCCACACCTGGAATTCTCTTCAGGAGTCACAGGATGTCCCTCAGGCAGAATTTTTCCGCTACCTCCAATTGCGGCATTGGCTGACCTCACTGCGGGGCTCTTCCGCTTTCCTGCATCAGAAATCTGACTTTGAACAGCTTTGCCAATAGGGCCTTATTTCCCTACTTTATGCATCTTTGAATAGATGCTCAATGCGTACTTCTCTCTCATATGTCGCTCAGTGGGAGCACGACTTGGGGGCGGTCGTGGATCTGGATGACTGTAATAGAGGCTGGTCATTTATAGCTAAATGTTAATTTAATACAACCATGCTGAAGGTGGCATACAAAGTATTGTTTCATTGGTATTGGGTCCCGGCTCGTTTGGCCCAGGTGAACCCTGCCTGCAGTGATCGATGCTTTCGGGGTTGTGGTCATCGTAGAGATGTGTTGCATATATAGTGGTCATGCCTGAAACTGATTCCTTTTTGGTCTTGTGTGTTTGGCATGCTTTTCACTTTGTTCCATCTCTCCATACGCCGGGATGCTCGGTATGCTTTGCTTCATTGTGCCATACAGGGCCTGTTGGCTCACCAGCAGAAGGTGGCTTCTTATTTGTTCTTGTCAGCAACTAGAACAATTGCTTAGGCAGGGAAGAGCCCCTCTGTCCCTCTTCAGGGGGTGCGGAACCATATGACCACTCTGATGCTTAATGAACAGATGTCGAGTATCTGAAACTACTCTCAATGGAAATGTTTGAAAATATGGTGGTTGACATTTGTCTTTCCCACGCTCCCCCCGGCTAGTCTGGGTTTGTGATGTTGTTCGATATTGGAGTTCCCGGAGCTGGAAGTGGGAGTGGGCACCTGTCAAAAACAGGTATCCGCTCCCCCCAAAAAGGTGCCAATTATGACAGTGGAAGGGGGGGAGGCAAATAAGCGGAGCTTCCGCTTTTGAGTGGAACTCCGTTTTAAGGGCAGGCCAGATTCTGAAGTGAAAACAGAGAGACCAAATCTTAGCACAAAAAGTAAACAGTAGCAATTAATGTGTCATTAATCATCAGATAATCTACCTTAGCTGCAAAAATTAGACCAGACCCTGGTAGGGCCTGAAACGACGGAGTCCATGTCCACCAAGGATAAATAATGAGGTAGAGATGGAGCCAGAATAGGGTGCCGGACTCATTGAATCAGCCTGAGCCTCCCATCAACAAATCCATTGTAAATAAAGTTTGTCAGTGTTCATTATAACATTCTCCGAGCTAAGCATATCAGAGGATAAAATAATGCTAAGCTGTAAAAAAGGCTAGTGGTTTGAGGGAGCAAGTAAAAAACATATTTTAATGGTGCTGTCCTTAGAAGTGCTAACTATTTAGCCACTGTGCTACCCAGTAATTGCAGCTTAATTGTTATTGACACCCCAATCGTGTTTTCAGATGTGTCTTTTTGCTGAACGACAAAATGTGCTGCAAATGAGCACATAAAAAAATGACATTCCACGACTGTAAACATTCTAGAGCTACTTTGGGGCATTTGTCATGCGTAGGGCAGCCCATTCAAGTGCATATAATGGAAATAATGTATACGAGCGCACCTACAAATGTGATATAGCAGCTGTACACCAGGTAACCATAAACCCAATAAAACAATAATTTATATCATTCAAGTGCATAGCCTGCCCTATGAGCAATGGAAGTTTGCTCTCAAAAAATGCACAAAAAACATGCGTTTCCACTATGCTACTAAATAAGTTTTTAGGCAACAAGGATGACCAGGGAGGAAAAGTGAGGGTTAAAAAAAAAACACTGATCCATCAAAGTCCTATAGGAATGCTTTTTATCAGTAAAACCGCTTTGAAGTCCTCTAAAGTCTATTGTGAACCAGGATTGAAACCTGTGTTTCCGTATAAATAATTGTTACATAAAAAAAGATACTGTCACACAGCCAAAACATACATGTACAGCACAATGTTGCAGTAAACAGATACAAAGTGAATACAAAGTCTTTCAATAATAAAAATATTTACAGTATCTCACAGAAGTGAGTACACCCCTCACATTTTTGTAAATATTGTATATCTTTTCATGTGACAATACTGAAGAAATGACACTTTGCTACAATGTAAAGTAGTGAGTGTACAGCTTGTATAACAGTGTAAATTTGCTGTCCCCTCAAAATAACAACACGCAGACATTAATGTGTAAACCGCTGGCTACAAAAGTGAGTACAACCATAGTAACCCCTGTTAATGATGTCAGTGGAAGAAATAGTAACCCATTGTTGGTGTCAGTGGGGAGAATAGTGCCCCATTGTTAATGATGTCAGTGGAAGAAATAGTAACCCATCGTTGGTGTCAGTGGGGAGAATAGTGCCCCATTGTTAATGATGTCCGCGGAAGGAATAGTAACCCATCATTGGTGTCAGTGGGGAGAATAGTGCCCCATTGTTAATGATGTCCGCGGAAGGAATAGTAACCCATCGTTGGTGTCAGTGGGGAGAATAGTGCCCCATTGTTAATGATGTCCGCGGAAGGAATAGTAACCCATCGTTGGTGTAAGTGGGGAGAATAGTGCCCCATTGTTAATAATGTCAGTGAAAGGAATAGTAACCCATCGTTGGTGTCAGTGGGGAGAATAATGCCCTATTGTTAATGATGTCAGTGGAAGGAATAGTAACCCATCATTGGTGTCAGTGGGAGGAATAGTGCTCCATTGTTGGTGTCAGTGGAAGGAATAATGATCCATCGTTGGTGCCAGTGGGGAGAATAGTGCCCCATTGTTAATGATGTCAATGGAAGGAATAGTAACCCATTGTTGGTGTCAGTGGGGAGAATAGTGCTCCATCGTTAATGTCAGTGGAAGGAATAGTGATCCATCGTTGGTGTCAGTGGGGAGAATAGTGCCCCATTGTTATTGATGTCAGTGGAAGGAATAGTGAGCCATCGTTGGTGTCAGTGGAAGGAATAGTGAGCCATCGTTGGTGTCAGTGGAAGGAATAGTGAGCCATCATTGGTGTCAGTGGAAGGAATAGTGCCCCATTGTTAATGTCAGTGGAAGGAATAGTGAGCCATCGTTGGTGTCAGTGGAAGGAATAGTGCCCCATTGTTATTGATGTCAGTGGAAGGAATAGTGAGCCATCGTTGGTGTCAGTGGAAGGAATAGTGATCCATCGTTGGTGTCATTGGGGAGAATTGTGCCCCATTGTCAATGATGTCAGCGGAAGGAATAGTGAGCCATCGTTGGTGTCAGTGGAAGGAATAGTGCCCCATTGTTAATGTCAGCGGAAGGAATAGTGAACCATCGTTGGTGTCAGTGGAAGGAATAGCGCCCCATTGTTATTGATGTCAGTGGAAGGAATAGTGAGCCATCGTTGGTGTCAGTGGAAGGAATAGTGATCCATCGTTGGTGTCATTGGGGAGAATTGTGCCCCATTGTCAATGATGTCAGCGGAAGGAATAGTGAACCATCGTAGGTGTCAGTGGAAGGAATAGTGAGCCATCGTTGGTGTGTAAATCTGAGCTCCTCTTTCACAGCACGTGGCTACGGAGGTAACACACACCACATGTGCGCACCAAGGATAATAGACAACATTTCCTGAAGACTTGTGCGCGCCCACATTCCTATAGTGGCCCCTGACTCCCCCCTGACAGGTTCCCTTTAACCACACACTTCCTTTAAGCTCCAGCAATGCCCGAGCCAGGTGAAAAGGGCGGAGCCGAGTGGCACGCGGATGACCTCACGTCACAGGCCCGACCAATACTGCCTTCGTGACATCATGGACTGGGAAGCGGACGCCCCCAGGCTGGCTCCTCCCATTGATCCTCAGCACCCCGCTCAATCCCTCCCAGTCCCCGAACTCCCCGCCGGGACCAATCAGAGCGGCAGCTCGGCGAGGGAAAGGCGACGGATGAGGCCCGCACGGTCGGGCATTATGAAAGACCTCGCCGCCAGCCCTTCCGGTGAGTGAACGGGACGTCTGGGGGGGATGTCACGGAGGGAGGCGGTTGGGAAGCAGCCACGGGCCGCCGGTGGCCTCTTTAGGCCGCTCTACCCGAGATGCCTTGAGAGAGGAAGTGAGGCCATCTTTTCTCTGGTGACAATAAACAAGCGGAGAGTGGCCTTTCCGGAGTGCAGATCCAGGCAGGGGCCTTGTTAGAGCCGGGGGTGGGAGCAGGAAGCAGGCTGTCCAGAGATTACATGTGTGCTGTGTTCATGTTCCCCTCAGGTTTATCGTCCCCCAACCCTCCCGCTCAGGAGGTCAAGGCAGAGGGAAACAGCAGCTCCAAGAAGAGAAAGTTGAATAACAGTAACAGCAGTGAGAAGGACGACTTGGACTCCATCGCCCCCCAGAAGAACTCCTCATCCTCCTCCAACCACATCCAGAAGAAGCTCCGCTTTGACGACAGCCTGGACTTTCTAGGACTCGATGTGAAGATGGCTGAGGAGTCTCCCTCCTCCTCGTCTTGTTCTTCTGCTGCCCCCCAACCCCTGAGGAGTAAGAACCTGCTCATCTCCCCCGTGGCTGCCGGCCATCATGCCAATGGGCTCACCAAAGCCTCCCCCGTCTCCAGCTTTGCCAACAGCAAGCCTGGATCCGCCAAGAAATTAGTCATCAAGAACTTCAAAGGTAGAACCAGTTCCACTGTCTCCCACAAATGTGTGTTTGGGGGTCTGTGTAGCTGATCGGGTGAGTTCTCGGTGGGAATGCCGCCTCAGAGTGTATGTATAATCAGGAATGGAAGTGCTTCTAAACTTCAGGGGTTTTTTATCTTCAAGTGGAACTTAATCAGAAAATGAAGTCCTTCTAGATGACTTCAGGCTGGCATAGCTGTGTAATGCTATGTATACTGTTTAAATCCAGTAATACACTGTCTCACCCTGCTCTGCACATGCCCAGTTGCTCTATTTTTAGGTACCATGCTGAATTTGTAGAGGCCCATCTGTTGACAGTTTAAAGATTAAATTGGAACTAAACTCAGCGATTTAACAGTTTCCAATAACCGTTCCATTTGTGGCATGCCAGGAATGCTGTTATGTCTTGCTTGTATTTTCATCCAAACTGTCAAACCATGAAATGATTGGTGCTATACACTGATCACGTACAGCCCTATGGCAGTTGCAGATCAAACAGATGGCAGCTTCCTTGGCGGAAAAGTATAGGAGGGTTTAGTTTTGTTTTAACTGCCAATCAGGGGTCTGGGCTTCAACAAAATGGCAGCCTTCAGCAAGAAGAAGCAGGAGCGATGCTGGAAGCAATTTGCAGCAGACACTCATTCTGATTGCATAATTATTAATCTGGAAAGTGTGTTCCTTTCTAAAGAACATTATTTTTTTTAAATCAATTATCATGAATAAAGTTCTGCTTTAAAGTGTTTACCTAAAGGTGACCTGACACCAGATCTCTCCTGGGGGCCCACTATGCTTATCTCCTTTTGCTTCTGAGCTGTTAGGGCTCCCTCAAGCCACTCCACAGATCCAGAGATTTTTGAAATCCTTACTGCTTTCTCTTCACTTCCTACTGTCCTAACAGCATAGACTAGATGGATTCTGATTGGCTAGTGGCATCCATGTGACGGTGCTGACCAGTTAAAACCCATCTGGTCTATATCAGCAGTGCAGTATGGAAAGAAGAGAGCGCAGGGATTTCAAATCCTTGTATTGGTGGAGCAGTTTGCAGGAGCTCTGACAGCTTAGAATCATGGGAGGAAGGGACAGTGGGTGGGGGGGGGAGGGGATTTGGAGTTTCTGGTGTTTGTTCACCTTCACAAATTTTCTTTAAAGTATAACTAACACTTTAAAATGGTTGTAAGCCTGAAATCTGAACAAAGCACATCCTTCTATACTGTGTACTTGTCTCTGTGCAAAGCTCTGAGTGTGATAGAAGTTGACGGGAGGAGAGCTCAAGCACACAGCCTGTGATTGACAGCCTCTGCTGTGCTTGTTCTTCGGAGGGGGGGGGTCTCTTCCCTCAAATCAGAGCTCTTCTTCTTTAGCTGTGCAGTGTGTGAGTTCAGATCCCCACCTCCGGCCTTGTGCTGCTGGAAGATGCTGACAGATTTTGTGTAAATTCTGTATGTTGTAGAAGGCTGTACAGGACAGATGACATGTCCGCAGATAAACAGGTACAACTTGTATAGGAAGATTTGTATTATCTGTGTCACCTGAAAGGTGTTCTAATCCCTCACCACTCTATCCGATATAAAAAAAAAAGTTTTGCTTTAAGCTAAAAATTCACCCTACTAGTCCCCCCACCTCTCCTTACACACTTCCCTGACACTTCTCACGCCTTGCTCTTCTCTCTTCTTGGCTACACTGAGAAAAGTAGTAGCCATAGGCTACTGCCGGTATCAGTCAGATCCAGTGAGGAGGGAGTGGGGTATGTGACCAAGCCGCACTTTGTGTGTCTTTATTGATTCACACAGTCCAGCTCAGTAGTGCACCCATGCAGGTGCCCCCATAGCACATGGCTTGCTATGGGGGCATTTGGAAGAGAGGAGGAGTGGATAGTGCCAGCGGGGGACCACCAAAGAAGAGGAAAGGGATGGTTCTGTGCAATATTGTTGCATAGAGCAGGTAAGAATAACGTGTTTTTTTTTTTTTCTTCAAATTAAAAAAGATGAGTTTAATATCACTTTAACGTGTGTGCTGTGGCTGGTCATTGCAATGTCTTCTGTCTGGTCTCTATTTCATTGCCACTTACAACAGGAGACCTGCATTTTTCTGCATCCGTAAAAGGCGAGCCTGCAAAGAAAACACTTGTTTTCTATGTGCACATTCACACTGCACCATTCCCTCACTGCCTGGAAAACAGATAGCAGCCCTCATGCTACAATGGAGCATTGTAGCATGCAGGCAGTGCGAATGTGCCCAAAGTCTCTGAATCTATCTGTTGATCCTGCCACAGAAATTTGTAGGAATCCAAAACCTGTACTCTTGTGACAGTGCTGAAGCACGGTCCCTGAATTTTCCAGCAGCACAGTCACTCTTTTGTGAGGTGTTGCTCTCTAAAGTTACAACTGTATATTCTGGTGTTAGCTCTTCCTCTTAAAAAGAGCCATTGGATACCACTGTGGGAGCCGTAGTTTGAGGTACTTTCCACATGTCTGAGATGAGATCTACAGGTGCTGATGCAGCCCAGCCTTCAAAACACTTAAGAAAATACACTATATTGCCATAAGTATTGGGACACCCCTCCAAATGATTGGATTCAGGTGTTCCAATCACCTCCATGGCCACCGGTGTAAAAAATCAAGCACTTATGCAGGCCGTAGACGGTTAATTTTTCGGCCGTAAAACGAAAAGTCGGTCGTTCTGTTGCCACCAATGATTGTGAAAATTTGCAGTTTTTCGCAAATTTTCCAGCATGACCGATAAAAGAAATGAGGAACCGCAAAAATCGGCTGATGACATTGCCCCACTAACGGTGCGAAAATCGACCGATTATTCTTCCAGATGAAAATTTGGGCGATAAACGAACCGTCTGTGGCCTGCATAAGGCATGCAGACTGCTTCTACAAACACTTGTGAAAGAATGGGTCGCTCTCAGGAGCTCAGTGAATTTAAAGATTTCCTTTCTACTAAATATTCCACCATCACAGTTCGCAGAAGTCGCCAACTATCTGCAGAGTCAATAGCTAAAGACCTCCAAACTTCGTGTGGCCTTCAAATTAGCACAACGACCATGCGTAGAGAGCTTCATGGAATGGGTTTCCATGGCCGAGCAGCTGCATCCAAGCCTTACATCACCAAGTGCAATGCAAAGCGTCGGATGCAGTGGTGTAAAGCATGTCACCACTGGACTCTAGAGCAGTGGAGACATGTTCTCTGTATTGACAAATCACTATTCTCTGGCAGTCCAATGTGTCTGGGTTTGGCGGTTCCCGGAGGAATGGTACATGACTGACTGTATTATGCCAAGTGTACAGTTTGGTGGAGGGGGGATTATGGTCTTGGGTTGTTGTTTAGAGCTTGGGCTTGGCCCATTAATTCCAGTGAAGGGAACTCTTATGAAGTTGGCATACATTTTGGACAATTTCATGCTCTTAACTTTGTGGGAACAGTTTGGGGATGGCCTCTTCATGTTCCAACATGACTACTTACCAGTGCACAACACAAGGTCCATATAGACACGGATGAGCGAATTTGGGGTGGAGGAACTTGAGTGGCCTGCACAGAGTCCTGAGCTCAACCCGATAGAACATCTTTGGGATTAATTAGAGCGGAGACTGTGAGCCAGGCCTTCTTGTCCGACATCAGTGCCTGACCTCTCAAATGTGCTTCTGGAAGAATGGTCAAACGTTCCCATAGACACATTCCTAAACCTTGTGGACAGCCTTCCCAGAAGAGTTGAAGCTGTTATAGCTGCAAAGGGTGGGCCAACTCAATATTGAGCCCTACGAACTAAGACTGGGATGCCATTAGTTTGCATGTAAAGGCAGGCGTCCCAATACTTTTGGCAATATAGTGTATATTTTATGAAATGGAATAGAGCAAACCACTACAGTACATGACACTGTATGAAAGAACTACGAGGTTTGCATTCCTTTTGGTCTCCTTTTACACACCAACTGGGGTGAAAAATATCCTGTATGAGGTGAATGCCAATAATAATAATCAGGTTATGAATTTATTTATTACACAAACCTATTTTGTTTCCCCTATGTTTTACATGAAGACCTGGCTAGGGACAGTTGCTTTTGGGATAAACCATTTACATTGGCAAGGGTGCTTTGCAGGCCCGGACTGGCCCTAGGGCACACCGGCATTTGCCTGGTGGGCTGGGTTCTCCGGGCAGCATGTCCTAAGCATGATCAATCCTACACCCCGCCATGTAACGGCTCACACATGGCAATGATGGACAAGGAGCGGGATGCTGACGCCAGGGGTGGACTGACCATTTGACACTCAGGCACTGCCCGAGGTCCTGGGGTCAGTAGGGGGCCCCATGACAGTCTTCTGGAGGGATGGGGCAGGATGGATGGAGTAAGCAGGTTCTGGCTCCGGTCCTGAGAGGATAGAGAGAGAGACTGACAGAGACCGAGCGAGCCCGAGGAGGTAGACACTTTCCGCTTCGGTGAGAACTCAGGCTGTAACACTGGGAGGAAGGGTTGGAGAGCTGTGTGTATGGGGGGGGGGTCTGTATTTTATTTAGAGTTGGGTGCTGTGTGTGTTCTGGGGAAGGAGGGGGGGTGCATTGTACCATAATGGGAGACCCTTCATGTGTTCTAAGAGGGGGAAAGGAGAACTTGAACTCTGTTCACCTAGGTGAAGTGGGAACGGGTACCTGTTCAAAACTAGGTACCTGCCCTCCAAACCCCCCCTAAAAAAAAATGATATGCCAAATGTGGGAGGGGAGGAGAACTTAAATTGCAACTTCACCTTTTATATGGAGTTCCTCTTTAAGGAAGAAAGATAAGCATTGGCAGCCTCCATATTTTTCTTTCTTACCAGGTTCAGTTTAAAGAGCCACCAGCCTATTTAGGGCAGTGTAACTGTGTATGTATAAAACTCACCCCCAACCCACTGATCTTCTTCATTGATCCACTGCCACTTTTTCTCCACAGCTATTGGGATCTATATTTACCTCAATCCAGTGGCCCCGGGTTCTAGAATTTGTTTACATCTGTGAAGTTTTTCTCTGCACTGTCTGTACAGTGGCCTTTTACAGGAGTGTCTTCTGTGCATATTTGTCCTTGAGACATGGCCCCATGTATGTGGACTCAATCTGCCATAATACAGGCATACCATGGTTAATAAATTTCATTCGTTCTGCGGTATCTTTTGTATAGTGAAACATTCATAAACTGAAACGCCGTTTACCATAGGAATGTATTGAAAACCAATTAATCCGTTCCTGAGGTCATAAAAAAGTAAACGCTACTAAAATACCGCATGAGTTATTTTATCAAGTCATGCGGTATTTTAGTAGTGACAACCATGTGTTAATGTTTCAGCTGTCAGCGGGGTTCCCCACTGACAGCTGAATGTAAAAGAATTGCCAGCTATTAAAAAAATAAATGAAAAAACGGCTTGGGGTCCCCCCCAAAGTGTAAAAAAAAAAAAAGGCCATGGGGGTCCCCCCAAAATCCATACCAGACCCTTATCCGAGCATGCAGGTCAGGAAAGGAAGGGGGGGGGGGCAAGTGAGTGCCCCCCCCCCCCTCCTGAACCATACCAGGCCACATGCCCTCAACATGGGGGGTGCTTTGGAGCAGGGGACTCTTCCCCACAACCCTGGCTGGTGGTTGTGGGGGTCTGCAGGCAGGGGGCTTATCCGTATATGGAGGCCCCCTTTAACAAGGGGGCCCCCAGATCTTGGTCCCGCTACTCATTCACAAAAAAACAAAAAGTGTAGTGTGAAAAAAGACAGGACACGGACTAAAGGAATGTCCCCCGCAGTAGATCCAACGTCAATCACGATGGTTTTTTTTTTTTTTTTTTTAAATCTTGGCGTGGGAGTTCTCCTCAAAATCCATACCAGACCCGAAGGGCTTGGTATGGATGGAAGGGGGGACCCCACGCTGTTTTATTTATGTTGCCGGTTTTTAAATGTAATTTACCGCCCCTTTTTGGGTTTTTTTCTCTTCACTATAGCTCAGAGATTCAGCTGTCACTTCCCCCAGTTAAAAGAAAGTTTAGTTTCCTTCTAGTTTTTCCCCCCCCAAGTTAAAAGAAACCATGTTTCCTTTAACTCCAGGGAAAGTGACAGCTAATTCTGTGAGCTAAGAATCGGCACCGAAATACACTTCGTACTGCGAAGAAAATTCGTAAACCGAGGCATAATTTTCAATGAATTTTCATTCATTAACCGAGGCGTTTGTAAACCGAGGTACACCTGTACATCTTAAAGGTATAGCTGCCTGTGGGCAGGAAATGCTGTGATCCTTGTTTTTTCAGCATTCCTCTCCAGAGGCCATAAAGCTTTACACATGCAGGGGAAAGCACCAGTTACATTTTAGTTACAGCTCTTTCAGTAGCATATAGTTGTTTCCTTTTTTTTTTTTTCCTCTGCTGATCTGTTTGACTGACAGAACTAAGGAAAAATACCCAACACCTCTGGGTATGAAGGAACATGTGACTTGCTCCCTAATAACCCAGGTAAAAACACTGGTGCTGGTGATTGACTGCTCTGTAATCCAATGCTCTCTTATGTCATGTCCTCAACTCTGTGTGATTTGAAGCTTACAAATGGCTTCTCTTTGTCATTGCCAACAGCCAGATAGATTGGGGGGGGAGAGAAAATGTTTATGGGCAACAGATGGTGCTACTAATAAAGTAAACTTATTGTGATGACCTTCTTGGAGAAAACACAGGTTCACATTTTCTATCATTTTATAGTGATCCTGTCACAACAGGCTCAAACTCGAATAAGAAATCTGTCAAAAACCTAATGGGGGTTTCTCTTGTGGATCAGCTGCCCTCTTACAGTACCTGCTACATGATATACACTTTCTTTATACAATGCAAACATTCTTCCCAAACATCATGTTGAAAATGACCGAGCCACCTAGCATGGAACATTAGTATGCCGGAATCTCATATAACCGATGGAGCTGTTCAAGGCCTGAAGGACCAATCTGAAAAACCTTTTCAAATTTGGGCCCTCTGGATCCTATACATAAAATCCTTGACCTCTGATGCTAGGACTCCTTTGAAATGAACCTGAAGCCTTTAAATTCAATCCCTGGGGGGGAAAGAAGGTCTCCCTTTCTCCATCCCCCCTCATATGAATAATACAAATATGTATGTATATAGTGAAGGAGATAAGTATTTGATCCCCTGCTGATTTTGAATGTTTGCCCACTCACAAAGAAATGATCAGTCTAAAAATCAAATGGTAGGTGTATTGTAACACAGAGAGAGAATAGCAACAAAAAATTCAAAAGAAAAGCATGTCTAACAAATTATGCACTGATGTTCATGAGGGAAATAAGTATTTGATCCCCTATCATTCAGAAGGATTTCTGGCTACCAGGTGTCTTTCATAAGGTAACAAGGTGAGATTAGATGCAGTCTCTTTAAGGGAGTACTGCTAATCTAATTTTTTTACCTGTATAAAAGACACCTGTCCACAGGAGCAATCAAACAATCAGATTCCAAACTCTCCACCATGGCAAAGAGCAAAGAGCTTGCCAAGGATGTCAGGGACAAGACTGTAGACCTACACAAGGCTGGACTGGGCTACCAAACTATCGCCAAGCAGCTTGGTGAGAAGGTGACAACAGTTGGTGCAATCATTTGCAAATGGAAGAAACACAAAACAACTGTCAGTCTCCCTAGGTCTTGTGCACCATGCAAGATCTCACCTTGTGGAGTGTCAATGATCATGAGAACAGTAAGGAATCATCCCAGAACTACACGTGAGGATCTTGTCAATGATCTTCAGGCAACTGGGACCACAGTCACCAAGAAAACAATTGGTAACACACTACGCCGACAAGGATTGAAATACTGCAGTGCCTGCAAGGTCCCTCTGCTCAAGAAAGCACATGTCCAGGCCCATCTCAAGTTTGCCACTGAACATCTGAATGATGCAGGGGAGGACTGGTTGAAAGTGTGGTCAGATGAGACCAAAATCGAGCTCTTTGGCATCAACTCAACTCGCTGTGTTTGGAGGAGGAGGAATGCTGCCTATGACCCCAAGAACACCATCCTAACTGTCAAACATGATGGTGGAAACATTCTGCTTTGGGGGTGTTTTTCTGCTAAGGGGACAGGACAACTGCACCGCATCAAAGGGACGATGGACAGGGCAATGTACCCTCAAATCTTGGGTGAGAACCTTCTTCCCTCAGCCAGGGCATTGAAAATGGGTCGTGGATGGGTGTTCCAGCATGAAAATGACCCAAAACACATGGCCAAGGCAACAAAAGGAGTGGGTCAAGAAGAAGCACATTAAGGTCCTGGAGTGGCCTAGCCAGTCTCCAGACCTTAATCCTATTGAAAATCTGTGGAGGGAGCTGATAGTTCAAGTTGCCCAACGTCAGCCACCAAACCTTAATGACTTGGAGAGGATCTGCCAAGAGGAGTGGGCCAAAATCCCTCCTGAGATGTATGTGAACCTGGTGGCCAACTACATGAAACGTCTGACCTGTGTGATTGCCAACAAGGGATTTGCCACCAAGTACTAAGTCATGTTTTTTTCCCTCATGAACATGCAAATCAGTGTATAATCTGTTAGACATGCATTTCTTTTGATTTTTTTGTTGCTATTCTGTCTCTCAGTGTTAGAATACACCTACCATTTGATTTTTACACTGATCATTTCTTTGTGAGTGGGCAAACATTCAAAATCAGCAGGGGATCAAATACTTATTTCCTTCACTGTATGTATGTGTGTATATGTATGTATGTATGAATGTGTGTGTGTGTGTGTGTGTGTGTGTATATATATATATATATATATATATATATATATATATATATATATATATATATATATATATTTATATTTTTTATTCATATGACTTTACCCCCTCTTCCGATCTTGCCTTATACCACCCTTATCTTTGTTGAGGGGACTGTTTCCCACCCCACACTTCTTCCTCATCATTCCCTTTTCCTTTAACCCATAAATGTGAAATGTGACCCAAAACTGGGGAAACGGCCATATGAAGTTTTTTTTCTTCAGTTTGTTAGGAATTCTATGGATTCTGAGTGTTTATTCTGTTTAGTTCTGTGAACAATTATTTGTACGTATTTAGATTCACATTGTCTGCTATATGTAAATGACACTGAGAAGATACCAATAATAAACTTCCTGTGCTCAAAGGACTGGATAAGGCATATGTGAAAGGATCTTCATAGACCTTAGCATTCGAACCAATACGGCAGTACTGTGCAGCCCCCTGAGGGCTGGGGTAGCCCAATATGGTACTTGAAAATAAGAAAGGAAAAGAGGCGCACAAGCCTTGTGTCTTTTACCTCAATAAATCATACAAAATAGCAGATGCATACTCACAAACAGCAAATGTAAACAGGCATATCATGACCGACAATGGTCCATGGTCTGAAAAGGTTCTCAAGTCCCACATGTGAAAAGGACACTTAGGAATGGCTGACGTGTTTTTGAGGTGCAATCCCCTCTTCATCAGAGCCTACCTGTAAATGACTGCAATGTGAGATGTCAGACTGCATGTTTAATCCTGTCTCATTTCCATCTAGATAAAGAAAAAAAACTTGCATAAGCGAAGTCTGTAAAAGGTGTTTATTTTTAGTGGCTTATGTCTTAACTTTGCCACATTGCTGATTTATGGCTACAGCAGGTACCCGACACTTCGGGTGTGTCTTGCTCCACTTCTGCGTTCCTGGCTTCCATGTCACTACAGGGCATTTGAGACAGCAGGAAGAACAGCAAGAGCAGGTATTTAGCAGATCTGAAAGTGTTTGTTACCTGCAGTGGCCAGAGATCATCAGCATGGTAGAGTTTTAAGACATGCTGCCAGAAAGGCAAGTATGCAGCAGCTTTTTTCCAGGTTGGGCTTACTTTAGTTTTGACCAGGTAGTGACAGGGTCCATTTAACAGAAAACACAATTTCTAGTTTCATCCTTATGCTTGCAAGCATGTCCCCACAGGAGATAGTGTGCGTGTTTTGTTTTTTTTTTTTTTTTTTTTAGTCTTTTACATCTTTTTCAAAATTCTAATGTGACTTAGTCATCACAGTATATGTACTATTTGTTTCAGTTAATGTAGAGTATGATACCAGGAAAATAGTACATTTTAATTGACAAATGTGGACATGCACTTTTTAGGTTGCAATACTGTGGATTATCCAGAGTATAGTTTGCAAATCTATCACAAACCTTAAAAATATCTGTGCATATAAAATAAATACATAAGCGAATTGCTACTTTCAAATGAAGATTGTCAGAACAGTTGGTATATCGGGAGATAATGTCTTTTAGAATTTTATGTAAATCTCAACTGTGGAATGTGGAAAGTTCCACCATAGGTGTCATTCCGATGCCAATTGATGTGAGTTATCCAATGGTACCTGTATATTAGCAGCTTCCTGACACTGCAGCTCTGCAAACCTTTGAGCTGTTGTCTTTTCAGAGTAATGCTGCTCAAGCTTGAAAATTCAGTCAAATCCCAAGCTCAGTGGACATCATCTGAGCAGAGTAACCAACCCCTAGATGGGGTTTCCACTTTCCTGTTGAAAGTGTGGTGGCTGAATAGTTGGAGGCTTAGGTGTTTGCCTGGGTAAATTCAAAAGTGTCTGATATGCTTCCACTCGGTAACAGAGTTCTATAAATTAGTGCTGCAGAATGACACAACCCCACAAGATACATCTATCAATTATTTAAGTACTTGTTTTAATTTATATAAATAGGCATCAAAAAGCTAAAATGTCTCCATCAAAAAAAAACCCACAAGTAGTACAGCTTTGCCAACTCATGCATGTTTCCTCATGTTTGACCCTTTTTTGCAAACACAGTAAAATGTTCCTGACAGAAATCCAGTGAGCTCTTACAAGAGAAGTGTAGGGTTAAAAAGAAACAAAAAAAAAAAATTAAATCCTCACCTATGTTGCTGAAGTGGTTTCCTGCTAGCTCTAAGACCGGGAACTGAGCAATCAAGTAACTGCTGAAATAGCTGTTCGTTTTCACTGAGCAGAGAGTGGTGGCTGTTAGTGGGGTGGAGGGGGCAGGAACAGCAGTCTTAAAGTGATTGTAAAAGCTCAAGGTATTTTACCTTCATGTATTCTATGCATGAAGGTAAAAAACCTTCTCTGTGCAGCAGCCCCCCTAATACTCCTCCTAAGCTTGGTCTTAGTCCAGTGATCTGCACTGGAGTCTCAGCTATCTCTGAACTCCCTCTCCATCAGTTGAGACAACAGTAAGCCAATGAGAAAAGAGAGGGCGGGACTTTTAGCCGTGGCTGTGTGTGTGAATGGAAACATGGAGCAGCTGCTGGGGAATGTGCATACTTGGGTGCCCCTGACAGGTGGGAGAGGCCAGGAGCACCAACGTCGGACCCGAGAGGAGGATCCGGACTGCTCAGTGCAAAATCTCAGCACACAGCAGATAAAGGCGTGTGTGGGGGTTTTTTTTTTTTTTTTTTTTTAATTTAAGCCTTTAGTATCACTTCAAGCTCTCATTGGCACGCTGAGAGGCTGAGCCAACTGCCGGTTGGCCATCTGGGTGGATGTCAACAGGTTCTTGCAGAGCCTGGACCCGGTTCTGTGATGTCCTGCAACTGTGGGATTTAGCATGCTGTTGGCTTAATCTGGGTCACAGGAGTGCAAAAATTAGTCCTTTGACCCACATGAGAAGTATGGCCAAAAAAGCTTTGATCATACTTCTCCTTTTAAAACCTCCTTTACAGAGAACTGGACAGTGCAGTCTCCTCAAACAGGAAGATGGGATCCCTACTGGCAGATCAACAGATTCTGTGTTTTCAAAGTGACAAAATATAGAAAAATTTGGATGTGTTTGAGGAAAGCATTAAAAGTTTTTTTTTTTTTTTTTTTTTTTTTTTTTTTTTCCCCTGGTCATACACACAAGATATATTGAGTCAAAACTGGGAGAAATGAAAATGAAAATTCTGCCTCGCATTTGAGAGATGTTCTTCCATATGCACTCACTGGCCACTTTATTAGGTACACCTTGATAATACCGGGTTGGCCCCCCTTTTGCCTGCAGAACTGCCTTAATTCTTTGTGGCAGAGATTCAACAAGGTGTTGAACATTCCTCAGAGATCTTGGTCCATATTGATATGAGTTAATGTTCCCTTTCTCTCAACTGGAACCAGTCTGCCCATTCTCCTATGACATCAACAAGGCATTTTCGCCCACACAACTGCCGCTCACTGGATATTTTCTCTTTTTCGGCCCATTCTCTGTAAACTCTAGAGATGGTTGTGCGTGAAAATCCCAGTAGATCAGCAGTTTTTGAAATACTCAGACCAGACTGTCTGACACCAACAACCATGCCACATTCAAAGTTACTTAAATCCCCTTTCTGACCCATTCTGATTCTTAGTTTGAACTTCAGCAAGTAGTCTTCACCACGTCTAGATGCCTAATTGCATTGAGTTACTGCCGTGCGATTGGCTGATTAGCAATTTGTGTTACCAAGCAACTGTACAGGTGTACCTAATAAAAACATGGACGAGTGTATTTTGTGGAAGGCTCCTTGCTGTCTTCCTACTTGTGCCTAGCACTCTAGCAAAGTCAATAATGTAGTTTGGAAAGTAACATTTCAGATTGGTTGTCCAGCCTTTTCTGAAGGAGCCCACTCATAACCACCATTTGGTGATTATTGAAGGGTATGTACAAGTCAGTTTAATATACCGTATTTTTCGCTCCATAAGACGCACTTTTTTCCCCCCAAAAAAGGGGGGAAAATGTCAGTGCGTCTTATGGAGCGAATATAAAGCGGCCGGTCCGGTATTTCTGCCGCCACCATGTCAGAATACCGGGCCGGCCGCTCAGCTGTTCTCTCCTGCAGGGCCTTACCTGTTCCTCGCTCCAGCGCTGCACAGTCTTCCCGCGCTGGCTTCTGTGACAGCCGGGTGTCCACTGCGCATGTGCTGGGCTTTGTGAATGATCCGCTGTCTTCTGGGACACATGACAGGTCCCAGAAGGCGCCGGGCCATTCACAAAGCGCAGCACATGCACAGTGGACACCCGGCTGTCACAGAAGCCAGCGCGGGAAGAAGAGGGAAGGACAACTCCGCAGAAGTGGGAGCGGGTACCTGTCAAATTCAGGTACCCGCTCCCCCTCCCTCCCTAAAGGTCAGCAGTCTCTGGTCATCCCCTGCACTGTCTGCAGTCTCTGGTCATTCCCTGCACTGTCTGCAGTCTCTGGTCATTCCCTGCACTGTCTGCAGTCTCTGGTCATTCCCTGCACTGTCTGCAGTCTCTGGTCATTCCCTGCACTGTCTGCAGTCTCTGGTCATTCCCTGCACTGTCTGCAGTCTCTGGTCATTCCCTGCACTGTGTCCGCAGTCTCTGGTCATTCCCTGCACTGTGTCCGCAGTCTCTGGTCATTCCCTGCACTGTGTCCGCAGTCTCTGGTCATTCCCTGCACTGTGTCCGCAGTCTCTGGTCATTCCCTGCACTGTGTCCGCAGTCTCTGGTCATTCCCTGCACTGTGTCCGCAGTCTCTGGTCATTCCCTGCACTGTGTCCGCAGTCTCTGGTCATTCCCTGCACTGTGTCCGCAGTCTCTGGTCATTCCCTGCACTGTGTCCGCAGTCTCTGGTCATTCCCTGCACTGTGTCCGCAGTCTCTGGTCATTCCCTGCACTGTGTCCGCAGTCTCTGGTCATTCCCTGCACTGTGTCCGCAGTCTCTGGTCATTCCCCTGCACTGTGTCCGCAGTCTCTGGTCATTCCCCTGCACTGTGTCCGCAGTCTCTGGTCATTCCCCTGCACTGTGTCCGCAGTCTCTGGTCATTCCCCTGCACTGTGTCCGCAGTCTCTGGTCATTCCCCTGCACTGTGTCCGCAGTCTCTGGTCATTCCCCTGCACTGTGTCCGCAGTCTCTGGTCATTCCCCTGCACTGTGTCCGCAGTCTCTGGTCATTCCCCTGCACTGTGTCCGCAGTCTCTGGTCAATCCCCTGCACTGTGTCCGCAGTCTCTGGTCAATCCCCTGCACTGTGTCCGCAGTCTCTGGTCAATCCCCTGCACTGTGTCCGCAGTCTCTGGTCAATCCCCTGCACTGTGTCCGCAGTCTCTGGTCAATCCCCTGCACTGTGTCCGCAGTCTCTGGTCAATCCCCTGCACTGTGTCCGCAGTCTCTGGTCAATCCCCTGCACTGTGTCCGCAGTCTCTGGTCAACCCCCTGCACTGTGTCCGCAGTCTCTGGTCAACCCCCTGCACTGTGTCCGCAGTCTCTGGTCAACCCCCTGCACTGTGTCCGCAGTCTCTGGTCAACCCCCTGCACTGTGTCCGCAGTCTCTGGTCAACCCCCTGCACTGTGTCCGCAGTCTCTGGTCAACCCCCTGCACTGTGTCCGCAGTCTCTGGTCAACCCCCTGCACTGTGTCCGCAGTCTCTGGTCAACCCCCTGCACTGTGTCCGCAGTCTCTGGTCAACCCCCTGCACTGTGTCCGCAGTCTCTGGTCAATCCCCTGCACTGTGTCACTATTTTCACCTGCTGGATTTACCTTTTTTTTTTTTTCCCTTTTTTTAAAAGATTTTTTCTTTTTCTTTTTTTTTAAAGTAATGTGTTTCCTCTTAAGGTACAGACATTTTGGATCCATTTTCTTTTTTCTGGTACCAAACGTGATTATATATAACATCTTGCAGCGGCAATCTTTTCAACAGCTCTTATGAGTTTGTTGTTTGTCATGTTTATACGTGTCAAACATGCCTCTTTTTGCTTGATTGCAATGTTAAATTAATTACAATATGGGCACCCAGCTATTTTCTCAGTTTGATTTTTGTATGTCACATGTTTAGGTTATAAAGCTGCTAATGATGCATAAATGCTCATACATTGCTCCATGATCCCATTTCTGAATAAGCTCTGGGAGCGTTGTTAAACACATCAGGCGGCACGGCTTTGGGGGGAGCTGAAGCTGAGGCCGTCTTCCACTTACACTGCACTTTGGGCTGTCAGTGCGGCATCTTCACACCACATAGTGTAAATACCTGTCTACTATTTATATAAATAGTTAGATAGGCCTTTATGCTGCATACCTAATCCTTAGGGGAAATTTGAAGAGTTTGTACAAACAGGTTGAAATGTGTGTGGCCACATCTAAGCATGTCGAGGTTGGGTCCCTTTTATAAACTCTTATTCCTGGATGAAGCCCTGTGCATAATAACAGCCCTCTTGTGTCAAAGCCATTCTGCACATTATTGCTCCATGTGGTATCTTTAAATCTATTAGGCCTTGTTCACACTAGTATGATTTCAGATGCAATTTCAGTCACACAGAATTGCACAACAATGGAAGTTGTGTTATGTATATGACATCTATTCACATCAATGCAGCACAGTGTGTTTTTGGAAAAGGTACATTTGCTTCTTTGGCACGGTTGCAACTCGATTATGGCCCTATAGACTTTTGTGTTAAATAAAAACCGTAATGCCACACTACAAAATCTCACTAAAAATTAGGTCAAGTTGCAGATGCACTAATGTTAACCTAGCCCTATACTGCACTGTTTAATTTATTAGAGGGTTACGTAGACCTGGTTAATTTTGTTTATGTTCGCAGATAAACCAAAATTGCCTGAAAATTACACCGATGAAACCTGGCAAAAACTGAAAGAAGCTGTTGAAGCCATTCAAAATAGCACTTCAATAAAATACAACTTGGAGGAATTATATCAGGTGAGTTTAACAAATCTTGTGAGTATAGGTTGGTTGTCCATAAAGTGGAGTTCCAGCCATTTTTAGTGTTTATTAAAAGTCAGCAGCTACAAAAACTGTGGCTACTGACTTTTAATAAACACACACTTACCTGTCCCAGGGTCCAGTGATGTTCTCACCCATGTGGTCCCTTCTCTCCGGCATCTCAACTGTGGGCACCAAGGTGTGACTGCTTGCGGCTTCACAGCCTGGTGCCCACTGTGCATGCGCGAGTCGTGCTGTGCCTCCTGATTAGTCTGTTCGTCTCCTGGGGACCTGTGAAAGGGACCAGGAGACTGCTGGAGGGAGCATGGGGCCGAACTTCCGACTCAATTTGCCGTGGTGAACTGACCCGGAAGTGGGAGCGGGTACCTGTCAGACAGGTGTACTCCCCCCCCAAAAGGTGCCAAATATGGCGGTGGAGGGGGAGGAGGTAAAGAAGCGGAGCTTCCACTTTTGAGTGGAACGCTGCTTTAAATGGCTGTATTCTGCCTCCAGTGGTATGCTGTGGTGCCTTCACTTGTAGAATAAAGTAGGATCAGTGCTTTATGGGGAAAAAAATGTGTTCATCCCTTTCATATTTTAAAAATAGAGGTACAGACTTCAGATGCTGACAAGTGTTCTTACTTGCCAGGTGTTGTTTATATCCTGTGGTATTTTTACATCCTTTTAAAATGTAGTGTGCATACTGAGCCATCCACATTAATTGCCCTCCAAAGCCTATGTCTTAAGCTTAGGACCGGAATAGTAATTTTTTTCTGGTTAAACACAGCATGTTCACAGTGATTTCAGGACATGTGAATTTAAAGATTGTCAGACTGGAATAGTAGAAACTCCCTAATTTTCTTCCATTTACAAATGGGAGTTCTGATTTGAATTGCAGCATGCCTGTTTCATGGCATTGGTTTGGAAACAATTGCAGCTATTAGAACAACATTACACCTCCTGAACACGTTATTTCAGGATCACAAAAGCCGTGGCAGCCTGTGTATTTCACAGGTTTCCTTCAAGCACTACCATATATGTTACCCTGTGATTGGACTCTTAAAGAGACAATCTTTTGTCTTACTAAACCCACAACAGTAAAATCAGTCTGTATATGCAGTAAAATATGCTTGTTATACTCGCTGTTGAACCTAAGGGGTTTATCCTCTGCATGGTGTAAAAAGGCTGTTTGATCCTGTCTTCTCGCATCTTCCCTTTCTTCTTAAGTCCCCTATTTGTTTGCTGATGGTACAGAGCCCTAGGAGGCGCTCTGTACATGCTCAGTTTAGTGATTAGCAAAGGGCCAATCAGCCCTGTCCAGACAGAGGGTCATGGGTCATGCAGACTCACAGGACAGTCAGAGGAAAATGAACTCTTCCCACAAGCTTTAACTAGTGCTCAGCTGCACACTAGTAGAAGTCACAAGATTACGATTTACTGCTGATGAGAAACAGTATTTTGCAGGTTATATTTCCTAAAATAATTGCATTTACATGTTATGTGTACTGTAGGAGACCCGATATAGTGAATGCAGGGTCCTGGGTTTAGTAACACTAAGATTTGTATTTAAAGAATTGTCACAGTTCTTCCATATATGTTTGGTGTCCCTGGATACTTGTGGACTGTACTGCTGGATGCAGTGCAGAAAGAGCAACAGGGCAGAGCCGGAAAGGAGCCCCATTCGCAAAGGCACTGTCATCTTTGCCCTGAATGGGCAAGATGAAAGTGTCTCTTTAATACAAAGTTGTGTTTTGTTTTTTTTGTATTATTATTATTATTTAGGTCAATGTAGCTTGTGCTATTGATGTTTATTATTTATTTCAGGCTGTTGAGAACCTTTGCTCTTATAAGATCTCTGCAAACCTCTACAAACAATTGCGACAGATTTGTGAGGACCACATTAAAGCACAAATTCACCAATTCAGAGAATATCCTTTTTGTTGGGACTTTTAAATCCGAACTCCCTTATGCTGTTATATAGTTATTAAAAATCATCAAATATGGTTTAAAAGGTTTTTTTTTTTTTTTTACTTTGTTAATCTTTTTAGTGAAGCATTTATTTAATCACTGTCATAGCGGACATGGGGGTCACGTGATCAGGAACCACTTTAATTAGTGGAGTGAGGTGGGGGATACCGTAGCTGACCCCACCTCTCCCCATACTAAGCTTTTTCAGAGAATGGAAGTAAATACCTTGTGCTTCCATCTATGGAGGAGCTTGTGACTGGGTTGGGTCCCATAATGCTCCATAGCTGGAAAGAAGACAAATATGTGTTGCTGAGGAGGGTTAAGTTAACCAGTTGCAGACTCTGGGTGTGTTGGGCACACCCAAAAAAAGTCATTATACACAGGGCATGTGTAGGACTCGGTTCACACTGCTGCTACTTGGAAGACCCCAAGTCGCATGACATGTGAAATCCCATGTTTAGTCAATGAGAGCTGTCTTAATTTGCACTACTGTAGTCGCTCCGACGTTTGAAAAGGTTCCTGTACTACTTCAAAGAGACTTCTATCCAACCTGTTCCCATAGACTTTAACGGAAGTCATCTCCTCATTTATATTGATGTGATTAGGATCCGACATAACCGGAAGATTACCCAGGCTAAGATGCATGGCATGCAATCAGGCATCAAGTCGCCAGAAAGTCACCTGAGAAAGTCGCCCAGTATGTAAGCAGTAGTGTGAACTGAGCCTAACATGTCCAGTCCTTCTGCCCTGCTAATAGTACCTCCCCTGTCCCAGTACTGTGCAATTCAACCCTGATTAGTCAAAGTTGCATTGCCAGTATACAGAGAAGGTTTTGACAGCTGGAGCTGTCAAAGAAAAGCAGTGTGGGAATGTTTAGCAACAACATTGCTCAATGTGAATACAGAATCAAACAAAGAAACTATGTTTCAGTTTGTATTTTTCTGTTCATGTTCAGATCAAAGTGATCAAACTTCAATTTGCAGATTAAGTCAGTTAAAGCAACCTGATAAGTAAATTAAAAAAAGACTTATTTTTTTTTTTTTTTATTGTAGTAAATGTTCCTTTAAAACAAAAACCCTTGCTAACCCTTAGTTTACTCTAAACAGCCTTAATTAACTTTTATTTTCTTGCTAATTTTTTTTTTTTATTATCAAAGAGATACTAACCCTAAAAATGTTTTTTTATGTTCATACATTAATTGCGTGAAGGTAAAAAAACATTTTTAAATTCCATGTGCTCTCCCTTCCCTGTGTGAAGGGGAAGAGGGGAGAAGAGATCAGAGCTGTGGATGGCTGCATCTCTTCTCCCCTCACTTCCTCTTCACACAAGGACTAAAACCGCAGCAAGAGCCATTGGCTCTGTGTTTTGTTTTGGTTTTTTTTTTTTCTTTTAAATTAAAAAAAAAATTCTGCCTTTTATTAACGCTTAAAAGGATAAGTTCACCTTTTGTCAAAAATTAATAAATGCACATTTTCATTTTTTGTTGCAGTAGCCTGGAAAGCATCGTACCAGCATTAAGTAGATCACTGGTGCCATTCAGGTCTCTTGCAGACCTGTCTTTTTTGTTTTTTTTCAAAGTCCACAAAGGTGCGAAAAAACAACCCGCAAGTGAACAAAAAAACGTGCAAGCGCAAAACACAAACACCAAAAAGTGCACTTAGGGTTGTGCCTTAGTCCTCTACCCTGATCCCCTGGGGCGCAAGGCTCCTGACGGGGACAAAGGTTTCCACGTGATCCACCTAGCCAAAAGGCCTGGCGGACCCCTTTCCTTGTGGCTAGCCAAAGCCGAGTACTAGGTTAGGGAGCTTTCCTGAAGAGAGACCCCCCCCCCACCCCCAGGAACAGGGGAGAAAGGAAGAAAGGAACCTAGTGCCCACACATCCTCCCCCCTAGACTTCAGGGCAGGCCCGAGGACCCACACCCTCCATCCTAGTGAGGAAAAAAACACACACAAAAGTGAAAGGTGACATAACAGTGGGTAGAAAAATAAATAAGTGGCCGTGCAATTGTGCATTGGCTAGGCTCAGAGACCTGTAGCAAAACAAATTGCCCTGGACTTGGCTAAAAGGAGCAGTGTGGAAAAAGTATTTAGAACAGTGACCATGTGCACTTTTCACACTTTGGATCCCACTCCCATGTGCAACTAAGAGCACCGCTGAGGCGACCGCTCTCGGGGGGGGGGGGGGGGGGGGGGCACTGCTCTGCGGACTCTCTGCCTCCGCGGCCCCTGCAGACCTGTCAGTATATCTGCTGACATATACTGACAGGAATAATTAATGAACTACCAGGGCGTTCCACAGTGTCGTGGTAGTTCATTGAGAACTACAAGCCATCAGCTGCTAAGGCTCGTGAGACTTGTAGTTCATTCATTCACAAATCTCAGTGAATGAATGACGCAGGTGTGTGGACTGAGCCATGCATGGCCAAGCTGTTTTTTAAATAGTGACAGCTTGTATGGGGAACTTCTCCCTGAGAATCGGGCAGGGGCTGCAGCTTTGGGAACACGTTCCACCCTAAAAACTGGTGAAACATGTAACATGTTCCCAAAGGTGAACTTATCCTTTTAACTAATATTTAAACCTTTTTTTTTTTGGTTAATATTTTTACACCTTTAACCACTTGCACTCCTGAGGATTTACCCACCTTCCTAACCAGGTCATTTTTTGCGTTACAGTGCTGCGTTACTTTAACTGACAATTGTGCGGTCATGCAACGCTGCACCCAAATGAAATTTACTTCCCTTTTTTTCCCCCCACAAATTGAGCTTTCTTTCGGTGGTATTTGATTGGCTGTGCGGTTTTTAATTATATGCGCTATAAAAAAAAAAAAACTATTTTGTGGAAAAAACAGTATTTTTGACTTTTTGCTATTAACCGCTTCCCGGCCGCCCTATAGCAGAAATTCTGTTACAGGGTGGCACGGGTGCGCATTTCCGGGTAGGAGGCACGCGAGCACTACCCATGCTTCCATTTGCGGCTGTCAATCACCAGGTTATGGCCGGTGATTACTTACCGGCGCCTGGTGATTGCCGAGGATCTCCGACGGGGAGGATAACGGTTTGTAAACAAAACCATTCTCCTCCCTGTCAGCTCGTGCACACTTCTTTGGATGGCTGTGCACAGCCATGCAAAGCAGTGTGCTTACAGTGAAGCACACGGACAGAAGACAAAGTGAAACAGCACACAGTTAACCCTTTGATCACCCCTCATGTTAACACCTTCCTGCCCAGTGCCATTAGTACAGTGTCAATGTTTTTTTTTTTTTAAGCACTGATCAGTGTATTGGTGTCACTAGGGATGTCAGTGACACCAGGTCAGTTCCCCCCAGTGTCAGAATGTCCACCGCAGTCCCACTATAAGTCACTGATTGCCGCCATTACTAGTAAAAATATATATATTAAAAAAAAAAATCCCAGTGTATATATACCGCCATTTGTAAACACTATAACTTTCACGTAAACCAATTAATTTACACGTTTTGAAATTTTTTTTTTTTTTTTTTTTTAGCAAAGATGTAGTAGAATACATTTTGGCCTTAATTTATTATTTAAATTTTTTTTACTAGACCTGTTTAACCGTTTCAATACCGTGCAATTTTACACCTTCCTGCCCAGGCCATTTTTCAGGTTTCAGCGCTCTCACACTTTGAATGACAATTGCGCGGTCATACAACATTGTACCCAAACTAAAATTTTATCATTTTCTTCACACAACTAGAGCTTTCTTTTGGTGGTATTTAATCACCACTGGGGTTTTTATTTTTTGCTAAATTAACAAAAAAACCAAAAATTAAAAAAAAAACAACACATTTTTCTTTGTTTCTGTTATAAAAGTTTACAAATAAATAATTGTTCTTCATAAACTTAGGCCGAGATGTATTCTGCTACATGTCTTTGGTGAAAATAACCCAAATTAGGATGTATTTTTTAGTTTGTAGGAAAGTTATAGAGTTCACAAACTATGGTATAGATCTGAATATTGATCAATCCTGAAGTACTGACGGCCAATCTAATTTCTTGAGGTCCAAGAATGTCAGAATAGTACAGATATCCCCAAATGACCCCTTTTTGCAGAGTAGACAGTCCGACGTACTTCATAAGAGGCATGGCGAGTTTTTTGAAGTTGTATTTTTTTGTCATAATTTTTCGGAAAATGAAAAAATTAAAAACATTATTTTCACTATTTTTTTTTTTTTTTACATACTGTCACCAGTGCAGTACAGTGTCATCATATAACTGGCATGGCGGTGAACAGGGACACTGACTGGTGACAGTATGAAAAAAAAAAATATATATATATTTTTTTTAAATTTTTTTTTTATTTTTTTATTCTATTTAATTTTTTATTACATTTTTTTTTTATTTTTTTTAAGATTTTTTTTCATATTTTACTATGACCAAAGTAGTACATTGTTACCATAGTAACATTGTACTACTTTGGGGAAGTGATCAGTATTTTTTTTTTTTACACAATTTGCTTATAGCAAAGAATGACTTTGCTATAAGCAAGCATTTGACTAAATGAAATCGATTCATTCAGCTTTTTTTTTTTTTTTGTGCTTAGCTGTGATTTGGTCACAGCTAATCACATGACATGTGCATGTGATTAGCTGTGACCATTCACAGCTAGGCACTAGTATACAATGGATGGCATCATGAATGAAGCCATCCATTGTATACAACTGTCATGTGACCTGCTGTGATTGGTCACAGCAGGTCACATGGTACCAGCAACGGGAGCCGGTACTCGGATCTGTCATTGGCCGTGTCCCAGGTGCACGGCCGGTGACAGATCGCACTGCTGCGCCGCTCTGCATTAGCGCAAACTGCGCATGTGCGGGAGCACGCCAAATGGCGTGCACCCGGAGTGGAGAAGCACATCTGAAGCCGCCAAACGGCCATTGGCCGGGCGGCTAATGGTTAATAGCAAAAAGTCAAAAATAGTTTTTTTTTCTCAAAATTGTTGGTCTTTTTTTTTTTCATTTATAGTGCAAAAAATAAAAAATGCACAGGCGATCAAATACTACCATAAGAGCTCAATTTGTGGGAAAAAAAAGATGTAAATTTCATTTGGGTGCAGCGTTGCACAAATTCACAATTGTCAGTCAAAGTAATGCAGTGCCGTCATGCAAAAATGGCCTGTTCAGGAAGGAGGGTAAAGCCTCCGGAGGGCAAGTGGTTAAACATGTCCATTAAAAAAAAAAATCAAATTTCGTCAAATTTAATCCAAAATGTTTTCTGCTACATGTCTGTGCTAAAAAAAAAAAAAAAAAAAAAAAAAATCCCAACACGTCTAAAGTAATTGGTTTATGTGAAAGTTATAACGTTTACAAATGGTGGTATATATACTGACATTATATATATATATATATATATATATATATATATATAAGACCTGGCAACCTACCCTCTAAAATAATTGCTAAGAGAATTCATGGAAAAAGGCGTTTACGAGTGACGACCCATGCAATCGCCAAGGGTTGGATACGACTGAATGGATATATATATATATATATATATATATATATATATATATATATATATATTTAATAGTAATGGCGGCGATCAGCGACTTATAGCGGGACTGCGGTGGACATTCTGACACTGGGAGGAGCTGACTTGGTATCACTGCACTGACACTGTACTAATGGCACTGGGCAGGAAGGGGTTAACATGAGGGGCGATCAAAGGGTTAACTTTGTGCTGTTTCGCTATGTCCTGCGTTTGTGCTTCACTGTAATCACGCTGCTTTGCATGGTTGTGCTGTGCACAGCCATCCAAAGCAGTGTGCACGAGCCAAAAGGGAGAACTGTCTTGTTTACAAACGGTTATCCTCCCCGTCTGAGATCCTCTGCAATCCCCGGGTGCCGGCGAGTAACCACCGGCCGGGACCCAGTGATTGACGGCCGCGAATGGCGACATGGGTAGTGTGCGCGCCTCCTACTCAGAAATGCAAAATCACATATATTCATATAAATCACACAGTATTTCTGCTATAGGGCAGTCAGGAAGCGGTTAACCTATATTTACAAATTTCACATTAAAAAAACGAAAATGGGGAAAAAAAACCACCCCACTTTACTTAATTTGTAAACAACTTTGTGTAATTTTAAACAGGCCAAATTACAGAATAAAATGTGCACTTGTTATATGCAACAACACTGTTTATTATTTAAACTAACAGTTGTTTAAGGATTGCGAGAAAAAGTCATTGTTTTCAAGAAACCCCACATAAAGAAAGCCTTGCCCTTTTAAAAAAAGCAATATATGTATTATGTTTTTATCTTAAGTATTGACAGAGTTATCACTGAATAAACAGGTCCATAGCAGAAATGTAAAAATTGCTCAGGTCCTTGGGGGTGAACAGGTGTGAGAGGCGGAGTGGTTAAAATCATCTTGTCACTGTATTATTATTCCTACTGCTAGCATTTGACACTCCTTTAAGTATGCAGCAGATTTTTTTTTTTTTTTTTCTCTCGCTATTTAAAAAAAAAAAAAAAAAAAAAAGTATTTTACATCTTGAAGTTGATTTAGTTTCTGCTGGCGTTCTTAAATTGCAATCTATTTTGTTCGTTTGTGTTCCCTTAATACATTCTTTACAGATTCATTGGATAGTGTTCTTTTCCTAAAGAAAATAGATAAGTGCTGGCAGGATCATTGCAGACAAATGGTAGGTTATTTTTCATCCTCCCTTTTTTTGCATATTTGGTAAAAGGAGAGCATTGTTGTACCTTTAATGCGGTCATGCAGTGCTGTACGCATACGAAAGTTATTTCATTTTTTTCACACAAATAGAGCATTTCTTTTAATGGCATTTGATCACCGCTGGTTTTTTTAAAAAACATGTTTGCGATATAAACAAAAACAGATGCAATATTTAAAAATAAATATCAATATTTTTTAATTTCTGCTATAAAATATATCCAGTAAAAAAATATATAATTTCTTCATACATTTTTGGCCTAAATGTATTCTACGTGTCTTTGATAAAAGAAATCCCAGTAAGTGTATATTAATTGGTTTGCATGAAAGTTAGTATCTACAGCTTTGGCCAAAAATATTAAGACTGACACAAATATTAATTTTCACAAAGTCTGCTACCTTAGTTTTTTATGATGGCAGTTTGCATATTCACCAGAATGTTATGAAGAGTGATTAGATGAATTGCAATTAACTGTTCCTCTTTGCCATGAAAATGAACTTAATTCCAAATAAAACGTTTCTCTTACGTTCACTGACAGACACAGTGTCTTCCTCTTTAACACTAACGGAGTAGGATCAGGACACTAGGCAGAAAAATAGACTTGGCACCTCCTATGGGCAGTCCTCTCGGGATGTAAGCACCCCTCTCTGCTATAGGTCTCCTGTCTTTCTGCCTAGAGTCTCAGGAGTATGGACGTGAAGTTTTTTTCTGGGACTTGTGATTCCACAACCTTTCCTTTTTTTAATTTTTTTTTTTTTTTTTATTTTTCCTGGATTTTTGTGTTTCTGCAGATATCTTCTATCAACAGTTGGGCTGGGCAATGGGTTGGATAACCTAGATCCAGTGGTCACCCCTGTCTGACCAACTAGCGCGTACAGACTGCCAGCTCCACGCTTGCTCGGCCACCACTGTGCCCTATTGACTGGGGTGGCCAGTGAGTTTAACGCCTCGTGGGGACGCATGTATGTCACTGGGCGCCTGTAGTCTGTGTTACAGTGTACCCCTGGCCGACAGCAGGGATGCCACAGTGGAGGCTTGGGCTTAGGCTGGGAACCATATTCCAGACTGGAACCTGGTAGTGCGAACTAAATCTCTCCTCCTGTGTTCTGGGGCTAGAGGGGGCATTGTCCTGCAGTGGGGGGGAGAAGAATGGTGGTGGGCTTCATGTGGCTTGGATGGCCGGCGGCCATGTTATTGTAGCCGCAGTGGCCATTTTCTTGGAGGTTTCTGGCCAACAGCCTCCCGTGGGTACCTTGGCAGTTCCTGGAGGTGGTGGTGAGTCCTCCCTGGGGGTCTCTCTCTCCCCTCTCCCGACTAGGAGGGTCCAGATGACCTCTTGCGGCGGTGTCTAGCTGCGGGGCAATGTTCTCATGGAAGCCTATGCTGTACCTCCAGGGCCCCCTCTGGAGGTTCTTGGTCCCTCAGTTCCCCTAGACGCATTGCCAGCCGTCCTAAAGACGTTCGTGTCCTGTGTTTAGGTGGCAGTTGGCCGCAAGGTGAGCAAGAAGTGCCCCCCTGCCATCGCCCTTGTCTTCGGATGATTCAGATCCCGTCACCGTGTTGGTCCAGGGCTTTAGGGTACATTTGTGATGCCGCCCTTGATGCAGCTCCACTTTTCTCCAAACTATCCATCCTTAAGAAAGCTCTGGAGGACCTGCCCTTTCGGGGCGACCATCTTTTTGGCTCTACCCTGGATGACATAAAGAACTTTACTTGGGGCAAGAGTACCGTCCTCCCTCAGGCCAAGAATGGGAAGGAACCTCGTCGGAAGTTGGGGCCAGCATTCATGGCACATAAATGCATTTTTATTTGTCCCTCCGGCTCTGCATCCAAGAGCTCCAGCCCCTTCAAGGCCCCCCGCAGGTGCCATCAAGTGTCCCTGGCCCTAGAAGCCCGCAGATAAGTCTCCATCTGCAAGAAGGTTTACCCCTACCTGCTTCCAGAGTGGAGGGGTGACTTTGCAGATTTCTGGGCCAGTGGACCTCTCATTCATGACAAGTGGGTCCACGAGATCATTCTTTCAGGATACAAAATAGTTTTATTCCCTTCTCCTGGATAGATTTTTTTTTTATTTTGTTTTCCCCCTCCTATCTGTGGCTTTCACCAGAGCTCCTGCAAGCCCTCTACGGGACTGTGCAGGAACCGCTGCTCTGTGGAGTGGTTGTCCCAGTACTCGATTTGGAGCGCTTTCGAGGTTTTTACTCCAATCTGTTCACAGTTCCCGAGGAGGACGGGGTTTGCCCGATTCTGGACCTCAAGGCCTGGAATGTCTTCATGCGGGTTCACATGTTCAAGATGGAATCCATTTGCTCCATGGTGGCTTCCCTCCACCAGGGAGATTTCCTGGCCTCCTTGGACTTTAAGGATGCTTACCTGTACATCCCCATTTGCGAGGGGCATCAGCGCTTTCTACGCTTTGCCATCAGGGACGCACAATATCAATTCATGGTGTTGCCTTTTTAATCTGGCCTCCACATCCCGGGTGTTTACCAAGGTCCTAGCCCCGGTCCTGGCCTTATTGTGACAACGGCGAATTGCAGAGACTCCGCTCCTCGTTACTAGACAGTGTGGAGGTCACCATGTGCCCTCTACAGGACTTAAGGTGGATCCTGAACCTCAGTAAGTCGGTGTTGACTCCACCCAGGTGCCTTGAGTACCTGAGGCTTATTCTCAATTCGGAGCAGGCCATGGTGTTCCTTCCATCAGAGAAATCTTTGAAGCTCCAGTCGGCGGTTCGGCAACTCTTGGCTTGCAGGCAGCCCTCTGCTTTTTTGCATGCGGCTGTTAGGCTTGATGGTGGCTACCTTCGAAGCTGTTCCGTATGCCTAGTTTCATACAAGAACACTGCAGAAGGAAATCCTGTCAAAATGGAACAGGGCGTCCGCCTCCTTGGACCTTCGGATTCACCTGGAACTGACGAGGGCCTCCCTTCTTTGGTGAATGAGGTCCCCGGCTTCAGAAGGTAAAGTCCTTCCTCTCCGTTCACTGGACTGTGGTCAAGACCGATGTCAGCATGTAGGACTGGGGAGGAGTCCTGGGATCGGACTCTGCTCAGGGTTGCTGGACTCTGCGGGACGCCCACTTAGACATCAATATCCTGGAGTTTCGGATGATCAGGTTGTTGCTGACACATTGGATGGATGGTCTGTCTGGTCTGCTGACTAGGATTTGGTCAGACAATGCCACTGCGGTGGTGTATGTCAATCATCTGGGGGGCACGAGAAGTGCAGCAGCGGTGCTGGAGGCATCTCCCATTCTGCAATGGGAAGAGAGGTTTGTTCTGGCTCTGACTGCTGTACACATTCCAGGCATCAAACTGGCAAGCTGAATATCTCCGCCATCAGACACTGGATCAGGGCGAGTGGTCCCTACATCTGGAACGTTCCACGGTTCGTTACACCATCGTTGGATCCCCTGTTGGAGGCAATGGATTTGCTGGTGGCTGTGTGGGATCGGTACACTCATCTACGCCTTCCCAACCCCCCTACTGATTCCTTGTTTGCTATGCAGGATAAAGGCTGAAGTGATCCCAGTCATCCTCATTGCATCGGACTGGCCTCGTCCGTGGTACACCGACATGGTGCGATTAGTGGTGGAGGCTGCCTCTTCGGAAAGACCTGTCTCAAGGGCAGGTATTCCACCATGCTGTTCCGTTGCTGGCTTTAATGGCTTGGCTATTGAGAGACAGGTTCTGAAGGACAGGTTGTTGTATGGCTCGGCGATTCCGACTGTGTTGAAAGCCTTTTAGTCTACACTCCCGGAACATTTATCATCGCACTTGGAGAGCCTATATTGGTTGGTGTGAAGCTTTGTGGTTCCATTCTCGCTCCTTCGTTCTGGCTCGGATGTTGGCCTTCCTCCAACGTGGTGTGGGTCAGAGGCTCACATGGAGTACGATCAAAGGCCAAGTCTCTGCTCTGGCTGTTTTCTTTCAGTGGCCCTAAGCTGCGTATTCTTTGGTTTGCATTTTCATTAAGGATGTTTGTCGTGTGATCCCACCTGTACACTCCCCTTTGTCACCGAGGGATTTGAATTTGGTGCTGTCCGCTCTTCAGAAGCCTCCATTTTGAGGCCATTTGGGACATCCCCTTGCTTACTCTTACGCAAAAAGTTGCCTTCCTTGTCACTATTACTTCTGCTCGGACGGAGTTGACTCCTTTTTATATGGTTTTGCGCAAGAACAAGGTAGTGCTGCGGCCTTCCTCTTCCTTTCTACCAAAGGTGGTGTTGGATTTTCCTTTTGAGGATATTGTTCTTCCCTCCTTGTGTCTTCAACCACCCTAAAGAGGTGGCCCTACATTCCCTTTATGTGGTCCGTGCGTACCTTTTCTGTAACGGCTGCGTTTTGAAGGTCCAACTCTCTTCGTCCTCACGGATGGTCCAAAGAAGTGCCTGGCAGCATCTTCGGCCACTATTCCTCATTGGATTTGGCAGACGATTGTTCAGGTGTATGCTGTTAAGGGGCAGGAACCTCCCTTTCTGGTTATGGCTCACTCCACTAGGGCAGTCAGTGCCTCCTTGGCGTTGCGACAGGCATCTGTTTCTCATGTTTGCAAGTCGGCAACCTGTTCGTCTGTGCACAGTTTCCGAAGTTCTATAAAGCTGTGTCTGCTAGTTTTGACACTGCTTCCGATGGACTGGAGACCTATAGCAGAGAGGGGGTTTTATATCCAGGGAAGACTCCAGACCAATTGGAGGTGCCAAGTCCTTTTTTTTTTTTTTTTTTTTTTTTTGCCTAGTGTCCTATTCCTGTAGGTGGGGCTATACAACCCTGCTTCCACAAAAGGACTAGCTGACATGTCAGTGTTTTTCTCAACACAGGTGTCAGTGTTGACAAGGACAAGGGTGGAGATCACTCTGTCATGCCGACTGAGTTAGAATAACAGACTGGAAGCTTTAAAAGGAGGGTGGTGCTTGAAATAATTTGTTTTTCCTCTGTTAACCATGGTTACCTGCAAGGAAACATGTGCAGCCATTATTGCTTTGCACAAAAAGGGATTCACAGGTAAGGATATTGCACTAAAGCAACCATTTATTGGATCATGAAGAACTTCAAGGATAGATGTTCAATTGTTGTGAAGAAGGCTTCAGGGTGCCCAAGAAAGTCCAGCAAGCACGACAGTCTCCTAAAGTTGATTCAGCTATGGGATCGGGCACCACCATTGCTGAGCTTGCTCAAGAATGGCAGCAGGCAGGTGTGAGTGTATCTGCATGCACAGTGAGTCGAAGACTTTTGGAGGATGGCCTAGTGTAAAGAAGGGCAGCGGAGAAGCCACTTCTTTGATATTCTGCAAAAGGTACAGGGATTGGACTGCTGAGGACTAGGTAAAGTAATTTTCTTTGATTAAATCCCCTTTCCGATTGTTTGGGGCATCCGGAAAAAACCTTGCCTGGAGGTGAGCGCTACCATCAGTCCTTTGTCATGCCAACAGTAAAGCATCCTGAAACCGTTCATGTGTGGGGTTGCTTCTCAGCCAAGGGAGTGGGCTTACTCACTATTTTGCTTAAGAACACAGCCTTGACTAAAGAATGGTACAAAAAACATCATCCGAGATCAACCTCTCCCAACCATCCAAGAACAGTTTGGTGATGAACAATGCCTTTTTCAGCATGATGGACCACCTTGACATAAGCCAAAAGTGATAACTAAGTGGCTTGGAGAAAAAATATTTGCAAATTTGGGTCCATGGCCAGGAAACTCCCCAGACCTTAAGCCCAATGATAACTTGTGGTCAGGAGGCGTGTGAACGAAAACAAAACCCCACAAATTTTGACCCATTGATTATGCAGTCAAGATGTGGCCCAGAAGTTGATTGACAGCATGCCAGGGCGAATTGCAAAGGTCTTGAAAAAGAATGGTCAACACTGCAAATATTGACTCTGCATAAATTGAATGTAATTGTCAAAGCTTTTGACACTTATGAAATGCTTGTAATTATACTTCAGTGTAACATCTGACAAAAAGATCAAACACTGAAGCAGCAGACTTTGTGAAAATTAATATTTGTCGTTCTCAAACCTTTTGGCCAGGGCTTTACAAACTATGGTATAGATGCTGGAATTTGTATTTTTCATACTAGTAATGGCAGTGATTAGCTTCTTATAGTGGGAATGCAATAGTACAGTAGTCAATCTGACAAACGGACGCTGGGGGGAACTGAATTAACTGCCACTGACAAATCCAATGACCCTAA
Organism: Staurois parvus; assembly: GCF_062004578.1. Classification (NCBI taxonomy): domain Eukaryota; kingdom Metazoa; phylum Chordata; class Amphibia; order Anura; family Ranidae; genus Staurois; species Staurois parvus. Next base: position 48,551 of record NW_028318161.1, on the reverse strand, counting down.
TACAGTGATCAGTGCTAATAATCTACACTGTCAATGTACAAATGACTCTGGTTGGGAAGGGGTTATCATCTAGGGCAATCAAGAGGTTAAATGTGTGCCTAACAACAATGTTTAGTGTGTGTACGGTGTTCTGTTTTACTAAGCAATTGCAGGGGGAAAAAGACGACACATCGCTACTGTCTTAAGAGAGCTCTGTGTTTACCAACACAGAGCTCTCTCCTGTCATTCCCTGAGCCGATCAGCAGGTTCTGGCTATAAATCATTGGTGGGGACCTGCTGATTGGCTTGTGCTGCAGCGAATGACAGTCTTCCGGGTCCGTGCACACATGCATGAGTGGACCCGGAAGAAATCTGTGACGTACAGGTATGTTATTGTGCCTGTACGAGCTGACCTGCTGCAGTAAATGTACTGCTTTGGGTTGGCAAGCAGATAATGTGGCTATTCACAACTAAGGGAATTCGTTTTTTAAACTGTAGCTAGCTTTTCTTAAGTTTGCTTCTTTAAAGGAATCAATGATTGGATTGACTTCTGCAAATGGACAAGTTGAAAAACTTGCGTTGATGAACGGCAGCAGCCACTAATAAGTGTATTCTGACAGTGCTGGGGGCAGTTGGCAGAATAGGGGGAAAAAATACTTGCATATGGCTAGCTTAAAGCGTTACTAAGCATTCTTTCTTATTTAAAAAAAAAAAAAAAAAAAAGAAAAAAATGTTATACATACTTGCTGTGTGCAGTGGTTTTCCACAGAGCAGCCTGGATCCTCTTTTCTGTCGGGTGCCCCCATAGCAAGCAGCTTGCTATGGGGGCACCCGAGCAGGCTCTTTTCCGAGCCATTGCTCCATGTGTTCATTAACACACGAAGCCACGGCTTGGCCCTTCCCCTCTTTCATTGGCTGACTGGCTGTGATTGATAGCAGTGGGAGCCAATGGCAATGGTTTCAGCCAATGAGGATGCAAAGACCTGGGACAGCCGAGGCTGTCGTGCATATCGCTGGACTGCGATGGGGCTCAGGTAAATATTGAGGGGGCTGGGGGCACTTCTGCATACAGAAGGTTTTTTAACCTTCATGCATAAAATGCACAAAGGTGTAAAAAACAAACCTTGAGCCTTTACAACTGCTTTAAATCAGAATTTTGACATTAAAGCCGAAGTATAGTTAAACATTAAAAATGGCTGACTGGTAGGATCTTGACATAATAGAACCTATTGGTCTATTCTGTCATAACTGCTAGCCTCTGCCCATTAGTGTTTGTGTATGCTGTGCTGCACGTGCACACCTCAACGTATATTCACGGTGCACCCCTGTGCACATACACAGAATTTGTGCTATTCTGGCCTGGCAAAGCAAGCAGCTGTAGAATCTGAACCCAGAAGGAAGACAAGGAGCATGGGTGCTGATACCACAGCGCTGGAGGGGATTGCTTACTAGGCAAGTCTGTCTTAATGGGCTGAAATGCTGGTTAAAAGCTCTTGGGGCACACATTTGTTTAACAATTTTTTTCCATATGTTTACATAGTGTTTGTAAAGGCTCAAGGTTTTTTACCTTCATGCATTCTAAAAAAAAAAAAGAAAAAAGTAGGAGTGTAAAAGAAGAGGGACACAGCAATATAGTAAGTGGAACCGCAATGCATGAAGGTGATTGCAGGCATCTGACACGTCCTTTTTCACAAGGTAAATTCTTCTGGTGAGTGAAACTCTGCAAGAGAGCTGTCATCAGAGACATGGGTGGTTCAGAACCAAGTTCAAGTGATATGCTAATCCTTAGCCTGGGTTCTGCTATTGCGATTTATCTGTTCCTAAAATGGTAGTAAAGCCTACCATGGTCACTTAGATACCGTAAATATCTCCTAAACATGCACCATTTAGGAGATATTTACTATAGTAGCAGCCGGTTACATCACCGATGCATGTGCATTGAGCTCTGAATGAATGGCGTGCCATGGCCATGACTCCAGTTAAACATCCAAAGTCCGTGATACAAACCATTTACCACGGACAGGGGTACTTACAATGATTTGGATTTTATTTATTCATGTAAAACCTTTATCCCTCTGGCTTTAGAGTGTGAGCTGGAGTTTGACATTTAATTTGTTAGTGTATTTACCCCTTCCCGTGAGCCCTGTTGTTCTAGGAGGATGTTATTCATGCCTTTCTTTGTGCACTATTGTGATGAGCTCTGTGATTGGTCACAGTGATTACATGGCACAGACAGGGCCAATCACAGCTAGGCACGATAGTGTAAACTGAATAGTTTTCATTCAGAAAAAAAAAAAGTGTGTGTGTGTAAAAAGATGAAATCCTGATCACCTGCCCAGAGTAGTACAGGGTTACTATGATAACGCTGTATTGCTCTGGTCACTGTATGTTCGTAAAAAAAAGTAATGACAAAAGTGACAAAAAACAAACTACAACCTCCAGAACCAAAGGGGTCTCTTGGGAAGTATTTGTACTGTGTGTGTGTGTGTGTGTGTGTGTGTGTATGTGTGTATATATAAATATAAATTAGTCTACACACCCCTGTTAAAATGTCAGGTTTCTGTGATGTAAAAAAAGAGACAGAGAAATAATTTCAGAACTTTTCCCACTTTTAATGTAATCTATAAACTGTACAACTCGGTTGAACGACAAACTGAAATATTTTAGGTGGAGGGAAGTAAAAATAACAACCTAAAATAATATGGTTGCATAAGTGTGCACACCCTTAAACTAATACTTTGTTGAAGCACCTTTTTATTTTATTACAGCACTCAGTCTTTCTGGGTATGAGTCTTATCAGCATGGCACATCTTAACTTGGCAATATTTGCCCACTCTTCCTTGCAAAAACACTCGATCTGTCAGATTGCAAGGGCATCTCCTGTGCACAGCCCTCTTCAGATCACTCCACAGATTTTCGATGGGATCCAGGTCTGGGATCCCATCGAAAGTTCAACCTTGGTTTCATCAGACCATAACACATTTTCCCACATGCTTTTGGGAGACTCCAGATGTGTTTTTTTGCAAAATTTATTCGGGCTTGGATGTTTTTCTTCAAAAGAAAAGGCTTTTGTCTTGCCACTTTACCCTATAGCCCAGACATATGAAGAATATGGGAGATTGTTGTCACATGTACCACACAGCCAGTACTTTCCAGATATTTCTGCAGCTCCTTTAATGTTACTGTAGGCTTCTTGGCAGCCTCACAGACCAGTTTTCTTTTCTTCTTTTCATCAATTTTGGAGGGATGTACAGTCCTTGGTAATGTCACTGTTGCGCCATATTTTCTCCTTTTGATGATTACTGTCTTCACTGTGTTCCATGGTATATCTCATGCCCTGTAAATTCTTTTGTACCCTTCTCCTGACTGATACCTTTTAACAATGAGATCTCTCTGATGCTTTGGAAACTCTCTGCGGAACATGGCTTTTGCTGTAGGATGCGACTAAGAAAATGTCAGGAAAAACCTACTAGAGCAGCTCAACTTTATTTGGGGTTAATCAGAGGCACTTTAAATGGCAGGTGTGTACTGACTCCTATTTAACGTGATTTTGATTGTGATTGCTTCATTCTGAGCACAGCTACATCCTCAGTTATAAGAGGGTGTGCCACACATATGCAACCACATTATTTTGGTTTGTTTACTCCCCCCCAAAAAAAAAAAGTTTTGTTTTTCAATTGAACTGTACAGTTTATAGGTCACATTAAAGGTGGAAAAATGTTGTCTTTTCTTACATCACAGAATCCTGACATTTTAACAGGGTTGTGTAGACTTTTTATAACAACTGTGTGTGTGTGTATATAATATATATAAAAAAAAAAAAAAAAAATATATATATATTTTTTTTTTTTAATTTTTTTTTTAATATAAGGAACACTTTTTAATCAGAGTATAGCATCACGTCAATTAATCTGGTCAGTTAAGCAGCAGAGGAGGTTGTTAATCAGTTTCAGCTGCTTTGGTGTTAATGGAATTAATAAAAGGTGCTCTAGATGGGCAACAATGAGATGACCCCCAAAACAGGAATGGTTTTACAGGTGGGGGCCACTGACATTTGTTTTCCCTACTCATATATTTTCTGACTCTTTTTCACTAGTTTTGCATTTCTCTATGGTCAATGTCACTACAGGTAGCATGAGGCAATACCTGGACCATACAGAGGTTGCACAGGCAGTCCAACTCCTCCAGGATGGCACTTCAGTATGTGCCATTGCCATAAAGTTTGCTATGTCTCCCCAGCACAGTCTCAGAAGCATGGAAGAGATTCCAGGAGACAGGCAGTTACTCTAGGAGAGCTGGACAGGACCCATAGAAGGTGCTTAACCCATTAGCGGGACCAGTATCTGCTCCTTTGTGCAAGAGGAACAGGATGAGCACTGCCAGAGCTCTAGAAAATGACCTCCAGCAGGCCACTGGCATAAATGTCTCTGACCAAACAATCAGAAACTGACTTCATGAAGGTAGCCTCAGGACCTGATGTTCTCTAGTGGCCCCTATGCTCACTGCCCGGCATTTGCTATTGAACACCAGAAATGGCAGGTCCGCCACTGGCAGGCTGTGCTTTTTACAGATGAAAGCAGATTCACCCTGAGCACATGTGACAGACATGAAAGGATCTGAAAAAGCTGTGGAGAATGTTATGCTGCCTGTAACATCATTCAGCATGACCATTTTGGTGATGGTCTGGAGACGCATATCCATGGAGGGACTCATAGACCTCTACAGGCTTGACAATGGTACTTTGACTGTCATTAGGTATCAAGATGAAATCCTTGGACCCATTGTCAGACCTTAAGCTTGTGCAGTGGGTTCCGGGTTCCTCCTGGTGCACAACAATGTCTGGCCTCATGTGGCAAGAGTATGCAGGCAGTTCCTGGAGGATGAAGGAAATGATACCACGTTTGCCTCACCTAAATCCAATAAAACACCACTGGGATATCATGTTTTGGTCCATCCAACTCCGCCAGGTTGCACTGCAGACTGTCCTGGAGCTCAGTGATGCCCTGGTCCAAATCTGGGAGGAAATACCCCACAACACCATCCGTCGTCTCTTTAGGAGCATGCCCGGACATTGTCAGGTATTCATACAAGCATGTGGGGGCCATACAAACTACCATTTTGAGTTGCTGCAATTAAATTTCGGCCAGCTGCATCATTTTTTTCACTTTGATTTTCGAGGTGTCTTTGAATTCAGTCCTCTGTAGGTTGATAATTTTAATTCCCATCAAATGAAGGGGCATCTATACGTTCCCAACACATTACCCAATCCATATCAGTATAGATATCCAGCATGATATACACACTGTCTTGAGTTATTTTCATGAAAGGAAATGTATACATTTTGGCTTACATTTATGAAGAATGATTTTTTTTTTTTCTTCAAAATTTTTGGCCTTTTTTTGTTTAGTATGAAATAAAAAAACCCAGTGATGATTAAATACCACCACAAGCTCTATTTGTGTGAAAAAAATTGATAAAATATTTCATATGGGCACAGTTTTGCATGACCGCCCAATTGTCTTTCAAAGTGTGACAGCGCTGAAAGCTGAAAATTGGCTGGGGCAGGAAGGGGGTAAAATTGTTCAGTATTGAAGTGGTTAAATCTGCTAGTACATCACGCTAACCCCCGAATGACAATTCTGCTGTGACCCCTGTGCTCTTTCAACCAGAGTGGATGCTCTCTAATACAGGAGGTGTGCTACTGGCTAGATCACCAGGTGAAAACAGAGGGGGGAAAAGCCTGAAAAAGATGTGGGAGCCACATTAGTTTTCTAATGATTGGTTCGCTGCAACCTATTAAATTTTTTTTGTTTTGGGATTAATACTGCTTTAAATTTAATTTTTTCCATAATATATTACATTTTTGTTTCCCCATCTTCTGGAACTGTGCAATGTGTTAATTTTACTTAAAGTGAAACCACGCTAATTTATTGCTTTTAATTATTATTTTTTTTTTTTTTTAAGATCATGATCAGAGGCATCTTTCTGTTCCTGGATCGAACCTACGTCCTTCAGAACTCAATGTTGCCATCTATTTGGTAAACTCTTAAAATCACTATTTAAATAATTGCTTGTTTAGAAGATGCAGTGTATGACAGGCTATTGCTGACAAAGACTTCTTTCTTCCTCCATTGACTCCTACAAGAAACAGATACAGCCCTCAATTCCATTCCATACTCTACCCAGCAACTAGGAGCCAGGGAATGTGGTGGGCTCCAGAATGGAGAGCAGTTGATTTTTTGGGCCATCCAATTACCAGGCACTATTTTAATGTGGTGATACCCAGTCTCTTTGGCAGTGCAGTAGGTTAATGATACAGGGGTGTGGACATTTTTTTAAAAAACTACTTGTCCAACTACTAAATCGAGATCCCAGTCTACTTGTCCTGGTTAGAAAAAAACATTCTAACCAAAGCTGTATTTTAGGTCTGGGGTGCTTTTAGGAATGTCTGGAGCTTTTAAAAATAAAAGGGGCTTTATGGCAACTTGAACTTTTAATGTTTTTAACATTGTGCTGTTTGTCTTCCTCACCTCCCTGCCTGTCTTCAGCACCACATCCGGGAGTAGCAGGGAGGTGGGAGGACCTTGCAGTGTGACGAGCACTGATTGGGTGCTTGTCAGGAAAGGGAAGTGTCAGGCTTTCAACACTCAGATCTCACGTATCTGCTGAGCAGTAAATGAGGCGCCAGCCCCAATGAGAAAAAAAAACCCACAAACTTTATTCCTTCAGGTTACCCTCACACACTGAAACATGGGTGCTGTACAGGGGGCAGTACAATTGCATGCTGAGGAGCCAAAGGAGCTGTTAAAGCATTGCACCAGCTATCAGATCGCTGGTGCCATGCAGGACTCCTGCAGACTGTCAGTATATCTGTCTGTCTTTACATTGCACAGGTAGGCAGTTTTACACTGTCAGAATCAATGAACTACCAGAGCGCTCAACAGTGCCGTGGTAGTTCATTGAGAATTACAAGCCAACATCAACAAAGGATGTACTAGTTGATTCATTCACAGAACTCTGTGAATGGATGATGTGGCCATGTGGGCGGAGCACTGCACAGCCGCTCTCTTTAAAGAAAAAAAAAGTGACAGCTGGTATGGGGAACTTCTCCCTGTACTGCTGTCACACAGAGGCAGCGGATTGCTGAGCCACTGCAGGAGCAAGAACATGTTACATGTTCCACCCAAAATAAAAGGGGTGGAGCATGTAACATGTTACTGAAGGTGAACTTATCCTTTAACCCTTTTGCTGCCAGAGCCCTTTTTGCATTTTGTGCACGTTTTAAAAAAAAAAAGAAAAAAAAAAAAACAGAGGTCTGAAGATTACACAAAACCCCTAAAACATATATATTTTCTGAAAGCAGACACCCTAGAGAATAAAATAGTGGTAGTTCCAATTTTTTCGGCCGCATGATATTGCCACAAAGGTGTAGAAAACATAAACTTTCAGTAAAAAACACACATTTAATTTTAGGGCACAAAAGGCCAATAAATTGCCAATTTATTCTGATAAATTATAATTTTTTTTTCTATGGGTGACACTTTTTTAAAGCCTCCTGTAGGTCATCAGTTTATTGGTATGGAGGAGGTCTGGTGCTAGAAATCTTGCTCTTATTCTGGTTTGCGCGGCGATATGCAAGGTGTTTTGCAATCGATGTTTTCATGCACAATGCCCCAATGTATCGCGCTGCATTACATTCTTTCCTGGCCTCAATGGCTGGAAAAGCTGTCAATGAGGACCCGAAACAGTACATGTCACTTCCAGGTCAGGTCAAGAAGGGGAGGTGAGCGGACTTTGTGTGTAACACACACACACACACACACACACACACACACACACACTCATTTTTAATTTCTGCATATATTGGTGCGATCTGAGTGATGATCCTGCCCCTTTAATGTTTACCTAAATAGTATTTTAAAACTTCTCTTTTACAATTTTTTTACTTTAATCTTTAAAGCTAATCAGTTGTAGCTAGGCTTATGCAGGAATTGAAATGTTCAGTCTTAAAGCCCAGCTTTGATAAACACTTTTTTCTTTTGTTTTTGATTGAGCTGAGAACCCCTGCATGCAGTTATGTGGCATCAGCTTGAATGGAACACACACACTCCAGTGTAAAATGCAGAGACAACAATCTAGCCTGTGCTCCCAAGTAGAATGCAAAGAAGCAAACTGACCATGCCGGGAGGGATGTGCTGGTGTGGTCAATTTGAAATGGTAAAGCAGGAGGAAAGAAAGAAAGCGATGCAAAGAGAACTGTGTACTTCTTAATCCAAAACATAGTAACTCAGAAAAATTAAATGCTGGGGTAGCATACTCTTTCAACTAATATAATTCTGTAGCAACGCCTAGATAAAGGAGATAAAAGGGGGGCACTGGAAGAAGGGGAGGATCAGAGAAGTCAGTATCAAACATCCTGTGGAACCCCTTCAGGTCTGCAGTGAGTATAACGAGCATTCTTTACTGCATATACAGACTGATTTTACTGTTGTGGGTTTAGTAACACTTTAAGTAACCATAACCACATTAAACACAGAGTTGATTTTTCAACTGCATTGATATGTTTGACACTATTATGTACATTCAAGAGGCAGAATTGAGTTGACTTACTAAAACTGGAGGGTGCAAAATCTGGTGCAGTTGTCCATAGAAACTAATCGGCTTCCGGGGGGTGTTTTTTTAACTTTTGTCAAAGCTTAATTGTACAAACTGAAGTTAGAAGCTGATTGGCTACCATGTACAGCTGCACCAGATTGTGCACTCTGCATTTTTAGTAAATCCTCCCCCCCCCCCCAATGTGTTTTCAGCATGAAAGGTTGGGCTGCTCGGAAAAAATAAATAAATATGAACAGGTACTTCCATCAACACACGTAAGGTGCACAGAGTAATCCTCTCTGCGGAGACGTGTTCTGGCAGGGCGACTCCTTTGCTCTCAGGATGCACTGATCAAGAAAACTTTTCCTTCGAAAGAAGTTGAGCATTAGGTTGACTTCTCTCAAGGAAGAGCAGCCAGACATGGATCGAAATTTGACCAGTTTAGCAGGGATCCATGTACAGCCAGCTTTAATCTATCTGACTACCAAACTGAACTTTCACGCTTGCAGGACAGCACCACATACACCCTATCGGCTGGTGACCCCATATTGCGGATCAAAAACGAGCTCTACAACCTGCTGAGAGGAGGCTACTTATAGTCTTCGGTCTCTGATGAGCATGGTTTCCTGCCTACTAACCATCTCCATTGTCCTGTTTATTCACTACCCAAGGCTCACAAGGATCCACTACACCCTCCAGGATGCCCCATTATGGCTAAGTTCAAGCTGTTGCGGGTGCAGTACAGCATGTAAATAACACATGTTCTTTCTCCTGCAGCCAAAACACGCGATTTTTCAGACTCATTGGGGGTGCCATTTATTCCTAATGGCACAATGCATCTTTTTTCAAAGATGCATTTTTTCCCTGTTTGGCGCACTTCCCTCTTTTTGGGGTCTCGGTTTTTTGTTTGATATAGCTCTCTGCTCAGGCCCTCTTGTTAACATAGCACACTTTTTTATATTTTGTTCCTAAAGCTCTCTTGATGGGTTGTCCATATCTCTCTTCCTTTCACAGATTTGCCTACTTGTGTTTTTGGTTCTTTTCCACTTGTACAATGTTCCCAGCATTCCATGCTTTGAGTTCCTCAAGTTTGGTTATGCCTTTGCCTCCTTTAGCTACTGTTAATTTTCATAGTATTTAAACAGCCCTGCGATTATTTGTAGTAGGAGATATCTGTGAATAGTGCTAGCTGCTTTTGCAATGTATTTTTATTTTTCATGCACTTATTTCACTTGGGTGATGTGGTCACTGTGGGTGGTGGTGAGAGAGGTTGTGGGATTTTAAACCTCTGTGTTACTATTGTATGTGGGGCTGTGCCCCACCAAAACATTGACCTTAAACCATGTTGAAAATTCCTCCTACTGCAAGTCCCATTGAGTTCACCTGCTGCCTTCTTCATATTCTACATATTTTTTCATGGGTTAAAAAAGAAAACCATGTTATTCCTCTTCACCAGACATGTGTACAGCACCCTCACTGGTGGTTTATGACCCCTTTTACTTGAAAGGCATCACAAAACGCTTTATGCATCCCCAGTTGTCAATCTCTCACACCAGACCATAGAATTCAACTTTATATTCCAATTGGTATGGCATCCCATACATGCAGATAAATGGATAACACCTTGCTCTTGGTGGTGCTCCTGCTCCTTTTACTACTTGCCAACTGCAGATAGCCCAATGACTGCTACATTGCGGTCGGCCAGTTCTGGGAGGGCGTTATATGACATCCTCCCAGAACGCGCTGTCCTGCACGCCCCCAGGGGCGCACACCCGGCGATCTCCATGATCACTGTGTCCTACGGACACAGATGATCACGTGATGTTGTAAAAGGCCAATCACAGCGGCTTTTTATCACGTGATCAGCCATGTCCAATGACACGCTTATCACCGGGATATGCAATTGCCAGTTCTTGGCTGCACTTTCCTCACACTGTCGAAGCGCGAGGAAAGTACTGCCGAGAACCGGCAGTTGTCAGAGCAGGGATCGGCACCGATCATCAGGGCACTGATGATCAGTGCCCAGCAGTGCCACCCACCAGTTCCGCCCACCTGTGCCCAGTAGTGTGCCCAGCAGTGCGCCCACCTGTGCCACCCAGAAGTGCCACACATCAGTGCAGCCCAGCAGTGCTGCCAGTCAGTGCCACCAGTCAGTGCCCAGCAGTGCCGCAGTCATTGCCCAGCAGTGATGCCAGTCAGTGCCACCTATCAGTGCTGTCTCAGTGCCGCCTATCCATGACACCTCATTAGTGCTGCCTATCAGTGCCACTTTTCCGTGCCACCTCATTAGTGCTGCCTATCAGTGCCCATCAGTGCTGCCTCATCAACGCACATCAGTGAAGGAGAAAAATTACCTGTTTGAAAAATTTTATAATAAAAACAAAGAAACTTTTTTTTTTTTCAATTTTTTTTTACACTTTTTTTTGTTTATAGCGCAAAAAGTAAAGTGCCCAGCGGCGATTAAATACCACTAAAAGAAAGCTCTATTTGTGAGAAAAAAATAAAAATTTCATATTGGTACAATCTTGCATGACCGCACAATTGTCAATCAAAGTGCGACAGCGCTGAAAGCTGAAAATTGGCCCGGTAAAGAAGGGGTATAAGTGCCCGGTAGGCAAGTGGTTAAGAGGCTCTGCATACAGTGGATATAAAAAGTCTACCCACCCCTGTTAAATTGTCATGTTTCTGTGATGTAAAAAAATGAGACAAAGATTAATCATTTTAGAACTTTTTCAGTTGAGTTGTACAGTTTATAGGTCACATTAAAAAGGTGGAAAAACAAACTGAAATCTTTTAGGGGGGGAGTAGACATAAAGAAACTAAAATAATGCAGTTGCATAAGTGTGCACACCCTCTTTTATAACTGGGGATGTAGCGATGTTCAAAATTAAGCAATCATATTTAGAATTATGTTAGAGGAGTCAGTACACAGCTGCCATCATTTAAAGTGCCTCTGATTAACCCCAAATAAAGTTGAGCTGTTCTAGTAGGTCTTGCCTGACATTTTCTTAGTCGCATCCTACAGCAAATGCCATGGTCCACAGAGCGCTTCCAAAGCATCAGAGGGATCTTATTGTTAAAAGGTATCAGTCAGGAGAAGGGTACAAAAGCTTTTCCAAGGCATTAGATATACAATACCATGGAACACAGTGAAGACAGTCATCAAGTGGAGAAAATATGGCGCAACAGTGACATTACCAAGAACTGGACGTCCCTCCAAAATTTATTAAAAGATGAGAAGAAAACTGGTCTGGCAGGCTGCCATGAAGCCTACAGCAACATTAAAGGAGCTGCAGGAATATCTAAAAAGTACTGGCTGTGTGGTACATGTGACAACAATCTCCCATATTCTTCATATGTCTGGGCTATGGGGTAGAGTGGCATGATGTAAGCCTTTTCTTATGTAGAAAATCATCCAAGCCCAGCTAAATTTTGCAAAAACACATCTGAAGTCTCCCAAAGCATGTGGGGAAAATGTGTTCTGGTCTGATGAAACCAAGGTTGAACTTTTTGGCCATAATTCAAAAACAATGTTTAGCACAAAAACAACACTGCACATCACCAAAAGAACACCATACCCACAGTGAAGCATGGTGGTAGCAGCATGCTTTGGGGCTGTTTTCCTTCAGCTGGAACTGGGGCCTTAGTCAAGGTAGAGGGAATTATGAACAGTTCCAAATGCCAGTCAATATTGGCACAAAACCTTCAGGCTTCTGCTAGAAAGCTGAACATGAAGAGGAACTTTATCTTTCAGCATGACAACGACCCAAAGCCTACATCCAAATCAACAAAGGAATGGCTTCACCAGAAGAAGATTAAAGTTTTGAATGGCCCAGACCTGAATCTGATTGAAAATCTGTGGGGTGATGTGAAGAGGCCTGTGCACAGGAGATGCCCTTGCAATCTGACAGATTTGGAGTGTTTTTGAGAGTGAGCAAATATTGCCAAGTCCAGATGTGCTATGCTGATAGACTCATACCCAAAAAGACTTTTTTTTACAGAGTGCTGTAATAAAATCAAAAGGTGCTTCAACAAAGTATTAGTTTAAGGGTGTGCACACTTGTGCAGCCATATTATTTTAGTTTTAAATTTCCCTTCACCTAAAAGATTTCAGTTTGTTGTTCAACTGAGTTGTACAGTTTATAGGTTACATTAAAGGTGGAACGAGTTCTAAAATTATTTATCTTTGTCATTTTCTTTACATCAGAGAAACCTGACATTTTAACGGGTGTGTAGACATTTTATATCCACTGTATGTCTCAGTCCACATCAATAAAAAAAAAAGAGGGGCCTCTCCTAGTGTAGTAAATTTAGTTTCGTGGATAAGAGTATAAATGCACTTATATCAAGTAAAAACACTCAGGCATTGAAATAAAAATGAAAAATACTGGTTAGAGTTCCCCCTGCGTTCCAGTCGGTGGAAGCGATGTGTCCCGGAAGTCCTGTTCAATGCCTTTCATCAGCAACGTCTGACGTCATCAGGACCCAGATTGAAACGCAGGTGGAATGCAAACCAGCATACTGAATGCAGGTGAAACGCAAACTGGAAGACTGAGATTGAGCTCTGCAGTCACTTTTGCAATAGCACTTTTTTCAGGTCACAATCCTGCGCAGTGTCCTATTCAGTTGACCATGTCAGTTGCGCTTATGTTTATCAGACTGTTTTCCCGGAAACTGTATATGCTGTCCTAACCTTCGATACTGTACCTTGTGACACCGCAAATTTGCAACTTCAGTCATAGGCACCAGCTAAGCATGCACTAACAATTTACCCTCTTTAAAACTTTTTTAGCTCTGACATGACTCTGTATTACTAGTAGCACACGCAGTGAATGACGAAAGTGAGGTTTCCCACATGTTAGCTAGGTGTCTCCTCACACAGTGAAAGCAGAATATTGTTACATCACTTACGCTTTCAATGGGCAACGTCATCATTTTCACACCTGCATATCATGTAGTGTTTCCATATTTTTGTCCAACTCCTGTATATGCGTGTGTTTTTGTTTTTTTTTGTTTTTTTTTCCCCCTTTGCAAATGTTAACTGTTTTTCTTTTTTTTTCTTCTCTTTTAGGGACATGGGCCTTGAGTTGTTTAGAACCCACATAATTAGTGATCAGAAAGTTCAGAACAAGACAATTGATGGTATTCTACTGCTAATCGAGAGAGAAAGAAATGGGGAAGCCATTGATAGAAGTTTGTTACGAAGTCTACTAAGTATGCTGTCTGACCTGCAGGCAAGTTGTTTGAACCTTTGTGACAGTGTTTATTCAGTTACTGGTTCTTTTAGTTTTAAAGCTTAATTGCATGAAAACTAACAATCCTCTCAGTGGGGCTGTGCTCACAATGCAAGGGTTAACTGCTCATTTCTGTTTAGGACACTGAAAAAGCTGTTTTACTTAGCTGATCCTTCACTCTTCCAGCAGACAGCTCTCCCCTATGCTCTGGCACTGGAATGTCTCTTGGGGTCCTCATATCCAATGCAAGGCTATGAGGCCCTGCAACAGTCTTGATGATGTCAGGACCTTAGATCGCTGGATCATAGGGGATCTTAAGAGCCTGTGGGAGCAGAGATCAGGTATGTAAAGCTGCTGCTGTACCTGGTTCCTCTAGACCTAAACAACCAGTTAGTCCTTATTGTGGGAAAAGCAAGAAAATATTTTTAGTGTAAGCTTTTAAGTTTGTGTAAAAAAAAAAAAAAAAGTTTTAGGTACACTTGTGTACTTTTGAGCAGATTAAGTGCATGTCAAACTGCTTGCAAATGCATGGAGACAGGTTTGCTATTATAACATTTGCATTGTAACTGTTCGTAGTAAAAAGTTCTCTTCACTATATAGAATCGTGAGCAGTTTCTTAGCAGTCCTGACACTGGAGAGTTGTCACTAGTGTCTTCATCACCTGTGTGACATGGACCTAAGATTTGAAGGGTTTGGCTTACATAAATGCTTAAAATATAGCACTATTGCTTTTGTTTTTCTCTAGATTTATCAAGAATCATTTGAACACAGATTCTTGGAAGAAACAAACCGTTTGTATGCAGCAGAAGGTCAAAGACTTATGCAAGAAAGAGAGGTAAATTTTTAAATATCCCATGCCGTAAAGTGTTTATGTAGCATTTTATCAACTCAGCTGTGTCATCTTAGTGTTGGTGTTTGTGGGGAATCTTGGTTAAGATACTCTGCTGTCGGTCCAGGCACTTAAAAACTATAAATGTTGTTTTTTTTTTTTTGTTTTGTTTTTTTGGTCTCTTTACTGACTTCACTGCACAATTGAAAAGGCCAGCTTGTGATTCTATAGTCCAGCATTTTGTGATTATTTTTGTTTAAAGGGTCAAAATTACTAAGTTCTGGCAGCAGCAAAATTTTATTGCTGTGGTTAAAGAAAATGTGGACTGTCCTTTGCTGGAATTATTTTTTTTTTTTCTTACATTTTTAGGGGATAACTGCTGCAATCTATTACTTAAAGTATGTTTTTGGTTAGGTCTTGGTCTTTGAGAACGTTTAATAATAGCTATATTGATATTTACAGGTTCCAGAATATCTCCATCATGTTAACAAGCGCTTAGAAGAAGAGGCAGATCGTGTCATTACATATTTAGATCAAAGCACACAGTAAGTGTTATAGAATACATTGCTGTATTATCCATATGTTTTGCAATGTACCCTTTAACAATTTGTGGCCCAGAATCAGCTGCTTGTCCAAAATCAATTCAGCACACCAATGAATGATGCTGGAAGAGGAACATTACTGTTAGTGTTTGGTGTCCCTTTGAAAATGCTCAGTCTCTTCAATTGGACTGATTGGGATATTTATCTTAATCATTCCATTAGCATTAACCTGAGTCAACCTAAGGTAATACAGAATATGTATTGCAGGACATCATTTCAAATACATAGAGTGCCGCAACCAGAAGTGTTGTGGCACTTAATGTCTGAACTGCAAGAAGAGTAGACATTTGCGGCTTTTCACAAAGGGCTTAAAATGGCTGTAAACCTTAGGTATGAAAACTTAACAAATTTGTAGTGTATATTAACCCATGTCTAAAGCACAGCAGAGTTTGGTTCTTCTCTGATCCATCTACTGTCTGCATAATTTTGTGAAAACAGGAGAGAGAGATGGCCTTCTCCCCTCCAGCACACAGCAGGTAACTCTTGACTTGGCTCTGTGTTTTTTTTCTATTAGCTTGTTGTTTTGTCCCTTCCGTCCAATCAGCTGTCAGATATCTGGGAACTCTGTTCTCTAGACCTGCAGTGTGTGTGACATCAGATCCTCACCCGCTGCTTTGTGAGATTGAGAATCCTTCGATTTTTATGTTCTAGAAGGATGTAGAGCAGAGATGGCTGCAGATGAACAAGTACAACTTATGTAGGAAGATGTTTTATTTCTGTGCATCACCTGAGGTTAGTCACTTCATTGACTATATATAAGGGTTTACAACCACGTTAAGGAAGGTGTGTGTATAACTTAGGATTGCGCTTTCCTCCTCCTAATTCACACTGTTTGAAACTATAAGTAAACATTTTGTAAGAAAACCGTGGTTCTAGAACTGCTCATCACCTGTATATCTCTGAATTCAGTACTTAACTTTTAGGCTTTGTGTAATACTAAAATGATTCTCATGTTGTGTAGAAAACCATTAATTGCCACTGTTGAAAAGCAGCTTCTCGGAGAACATCTAACAACAACGCTACAGAAAGGTATGTTTATAATTGTTCATCATGTAGACTTGGGGTTTCGAACTCCGTTTAATCGCAGGCCGTATCAGCATTATGACTGCAACTCAAAGGCCACTTTTCAACATAAATGTATCTACGCTTTATCTTGTTAAAAAAAAATGCCTCTGCATTAGATTTCTACTAGATTTAGTAATGACTTAAGACTTCTCTGAATAGCAGGTGCAAACCAGCATGGAGCCCATTTCCACTCCTGTAGCAGATGATGCAATTTTGTAAAGGTGGGTCGCGCACCGCCGCTTTCATCCACAAGAAACTTTATAGGAGACTGCTCTGACAGAACGTGGTTCTGCCATGGTATTATGTCTTCTGGGCAGTTTCCAATAAAATTGCTTGTGGATGATACCAGTGGTGTGTGAGCCTCCTTTTTCAACTAGCGTAGAATTGTAGTTTTCTCCTAATAAGTTTAAGCTGATGTCCAGAGCAGCCCCCTCATTACATCAAATGTCAAGAGTCCTCCACCCTCCTTTTACATCACAGTGCACCTCCTGTACCTTGTGCTGCTGCCAGGAAGAAGCTGGGGGTGGATCTGGGAAGCAGAAAGTGCATGGCCCGGAGGAGGGCTGGAGTCAGCTGAATGTTGAGACAAGGGAGTGCTGTGGCCGCACAGAGAGACATGAGGGATTCGCCTTCATCTGAAAATGTGAATTTGTTCCAATAACACTGTACACACACACACCATTTTTCTCAGTAAATTTATTTTTAAAGGTGCTATTGAAATGAAATGTTCACCACGTGTCGGTAACAACCCATGCAATCCATACATACAGATAGACAAAACAAATAAGTTCAGAAATTAAAATTATGTGTAATAAAAATTGAATGACACAGGGAAAAAGTATTGAGCACACTAACTGAAATGCATTTAATACTTCATACAGAACTCTTCGTTGGTAATGACAGCTTCAAGACACCTCCTGTATGGAGAAACTAGTCTCAGGCATTGCTCAAGTGTGATTTTGACTCATTCTTCCACAAAGTTTTCAAATCTTGAAGGTTCCGTGGGCCTCTTCTATGAACACTGATCTTTAGTTCTTTCCATAGATTTTCTATTGGATTCAAGTCATGTGATTGGCTGGGCCATTCTAGCAGCTTTATTTTCTTTTTTTGAAAACAAATTGAGAGTTTACTTGGCTTTGTGTTTGGGATAATTGTCTTGCTGAAATGTTCACCCTCGTTTCATCTTCATCTCCTAGATTGTAAGCTCCAAGGAGCAGGCCCTCCTATCCCTCTTGTATTGAACTGTATTGTTGCTGTATTGTCTCCCTTTATATTGTAAAGCGCTGAGCAAACTGTTGGCGCTATATAAATCCTGTATAATAATAATAATAATCTTCATCATCCTGGTAGATGGCAGCAGATTTTTATCAAGAATGCCTTGGTATATTTTTCCATTCATCCTTTCTTCAATGATATGAAGTTTGCCAGTACTGTATGCAAAAAAAAACCCAGTTCCACACCATGATGTTCCCACCTCCAAACTTCACTGTTGGTATGGTGTTTTTTTTGGGTGATGTGCAGTTCCATTTGACCTCCAAACATGGTGTGTTTTTATGGCATCCAAAGAGTTAAATTTTGGTCTCATTTGACCAGACTATATTCTCCCAGTATTCCAAAGGCTTGTCTAAATGTTGTGCAGCGAACTTTAAATGAGCTTCAACATTCTTCAGCAATGGAGTCTTGTGTGGTGGGCATGCATGCAGGCCATGGCGGTTGAGTGTGTTACTTATTGCTTTATTTGAAACAATTATGCCTGCTAATTCCTGGTCTTTCTGAAGCTCTCCACAAGTGGTTCTTGGACAACTCTTCTGATAATTCTCTTCACTTCTCTGTCAGAAATCTTGCGAGGAACACCTGGTCGTGGACGGTTTATGTTGAAATTATGTTCTTTCCACTTCTGGATTATGGCCCCAAAGTGCTCACTTGAACATTCAGCTATTTAGAAATCCTGTAACCAATGCCATCAGTATATTTTGCAACAATAAGGTTGTGAAGGTTTTGAAAGCGTTTTGTTTTTACCCATCATGAGATGTTCTTGTTTGACACCTTGGTAATGAGCCACCTTTTTATAGGCCATCACCTCCCTTTTTTTATGTGTTCAATGCTTTATGCACTCTCACCACACAAGACTCCATTGCTGAAGAAAAAGCATGTTGAAGCTTGTTTTTAAAGTTTGCTGCACAACATTTAGACAAGCCTGTAAAATACTGGGAGAATATAGTCTGGTCAGATGAGACCAAAACTGAACTCTGAGATGCCATAATACACACCATGTTTGGAGGTCAAATGGCACTATACATCACCCCAAAAACACCATACCAACAGTGAAGTTTGGAGGTGGGAACATCATGGTGTGGAGCTGTTTTTTTCATTACACGGTACTGACAAACTTCATGTCATTGAAGAAAGGATGGATGGAAAAATGTACCAACGAGGGAGGATTTCTGCAATACAATGATCCCAAACACAAAGCCAAGTAAACTCTCCATTGGTTTCAAAGAGAATAAAGCTGCTAGAATGGCTCAGCCAATCACCTGTCTTGATATCAATAGTTAATCTTTGGAAAGAACTAAAGATCAGGGTTCATAGAAGAAGCCCACTGAACCTTCAAGAATTGAAGACTGTGTAGAAGAATGGGCCAAAATCACACCTGAGCAATGCATGTGATTTAGTTTCTCCACACAGGAGGTGTCTTGAAGCTGTCATTACAAACAAAGGATTTTGTACGGAGTATATTAAAAAAAATTTCAGTGAGCGTGTTCAATACTTTTTCCCTGTGTTGTTCCATTTTGTTACACATAACTTACCGCATTTTCCGGCGTATAAGACGACTTTTTACCCCTTGAAAATCTTCTCTAAAGTCGGGGGTCCTCTTATACGCCGGTATACGGCATGCTGACACTGCCCCCCCCTCCTTCCAACGGAAGGGACACTATGTACAGGGGTGGGCAGGGGCTGCTGTCTCTTACCTGGCTCCGGTCCCACGACGATCCAGTCCAGGAAGCGCGGCTGCTCCTTCATTCTTTTCGGCCACTGGATGTTACCGCGGCTGCTCGGCTCTGCCTCCTCACCGGTGATTGGCCGCCAGAACTGTAGCTCAGGAAAGGCACACAGGCAGCCAATCACCGGCGAGGAGGCGGAGCTGAGCGGCCCCGCGAAAATCGAGTAAAGGAGCGGCCGGTAAGTGTGCCGTCCAGAGCTGCTGCTGCAACCACATATGCTGGCTGCAGCAGCACCATACTAGAACAGGGGTCAGCAAGTTTAATTGGTGCCAGTGGGAGGAATAGTGCCCCATCATTGGTATCACTGATACCAATGATGGGGCATTATTCCTCCCACTGACACCAACGATAGGGCACTATTCCACCCCACACTGACACCAATGATGGGGCACTATTCCACCCCCCCACTGACACCAATGTTGGGACACTATTCCTCCCACTGACACCAATGTTGGGGCACTATTCCTCCCACTGACACCAATGATGGTTCACTATTCCTCCCACTGACACCAACAATGGGGCACTATTCCTGCCACTGATACTAACGATGGGGCACTATTCCTGCCACTGACACCAATAATGGGGCGCGATTCCTGCCACTGACACCAATGATGGAGCGCTATTCCTCCCACTGACACCAATGATGGGGTGCTATTCCTCCCACTGACACCAATGATGGGGTGCTATTCCTCCCACTGACACCAATGATGGGGTGCTATTCCTCCCACTGACACCAATGATGGGGCACTATTCCTCCCACTGATACCAATGACGGGGCACTATTCCTCCCACTGACACCAATGACAGGGCACTATTCCTCCCACTGACACCAATGACGGGCACGATTTTTCCCACTGACACCAATGATGGAATACGATTCTTCCCACTGACACCAATGATGGGGCACGTTTCTTCCCACTGGTGTGCATTGGAAGAGGGGTAGTCTTATACGGCGAGTATAGCCCAAACACTACATTTTAACAAGAAAAGTAGGGGGTCGTCTTATACGCCCAGTCTATAGTTTGGTGCTGGTGGAGGATTTGAGAGAGGAGTATTTTTTTATTTGCTTTGGGGAAAGGGATATTTGTAGATAAATTTTCTCATTGCTCTAGATATGAGGTTTTGTTTATGGTTTCTTGGTTGGGAAAATTTGTTTGTGCAACTATTGTTGCACAAAAGTCGTCCAGCACACAAGCACCCCTGCATTTTTGTTCCTTCAATTTGATTTAGTTTACAGCTACTAGTTTTTTTTTGCGTGTGCTTTTCAGTATTTGTTTACCTTGATTTGTGTGGTTTTAAGTGTATATTTTGTCCTTTAAAAAGGTTTGAATCATCTTTTGGATGAAAACAGAATACAGGACCTCTCCTTGTTGTACCAGTTGTTCAGTAGAGTCCGAGGTGGTGTGCAAGTTCTTCTACAGCACTGGATTGAGTACATTAAGGTAGGTTTTTTGTTTTGAACAAAATCGTATATAATTTGATCAGGTGTTTTCTCTCTCATCCTTTTGAAGGATGCAGGAAGTTCAAAAGCTGCTGCCACCTATGGGAGGAGTTGACCGTGGCAATTAAAAAAAATTTAAAAAACTACGCCAGCCCAAAATAATTACTCCACTACCAGCCTGCTTTAGTTTCCCAAATAAACTCTAAAGTTCAACAGGAAATACAAACCAGAAAGAGACTAAAAGCTCTTCCCTCCCTCTCAATCTCAGTAGTTTTTTTTTTTTTTTGACTGTCCAAGAGTACATTTTGACTTTTCCCATCACTCATGAAACTTTGGTCTTCATTCTTTTACAAAATATTTGAGATTTTAAAATAACATACAGCTCAAGAGCTCCATATAAAAAGTAGTACATAGAGATAAGATAATATGGGCCAGTGAGCCCATAGCATGGGAGAAGTGTAATACAATTTGGCTTTTGACACCGTAACAGCCCAAAAAGGCTGTACAGCCAAAATACAGGTATACAATTGCACACAAGATAATTTGAACTCGCAGGGTTTTCACTTCTTGTTTCATCAGGGCTGCTTACAGCCTTATGGAGGAGGCAGTACCCGCACTCTGGAGGAAGAACCCAAAACAGAAAAACTGAATGAAGGGAAAGAAAGGGGGGCAGAAGTAGGAGGAGGATAGGTCCTGTGGGAGACCACCACATAGCCACAGCTAGGGCTGCCTCATCTTCTTCAGGTCAAGAGCAAATTCCCACTGTTTTGAGTGCCCCCAGCTCAAAGTCTGACAGTATTGGTGGTGTTTGCAGCGTGCCTTTGACTGTGCCATCCTCTGCAGCCTGAAATCATGTTCTGCTTTGTTGTTAGTCCTCTTGGTTTGGTCTGGCATTACTGGGCCCTCTTCCCCCTCAGCTAAGGTTTTACCATAGTCCTGCAAGATTTTATAACCCAAATTACCCACATGCTGACTCAGATTTTAGATCTGATTTGCTGTGGCCTTCGCAACTTCCAAGTTGCTTTAATGAATTGGCTGTTGAAGCCCAGTTTCGGAGGGACAGGGGCCTCTGAGTCTGTGATTCCTAGGAAAAGCTAGGAAATCTACTTGCAATATTATCAGCGGTGCATACTTGACTTGGTCTTGGAGTTTTAACACCATGAGTTTCTCATTGAGACAAGTTCTTGCCTTCCTGAAAGTGGGTCTGGGCCAGTGTTTGTCTGTCGGCACCATCAAGGGTCAGATTTCTGATTTTCTATCTTATTTTGGAGACTGTTGGCCTCACTGTAAGACCTTTTCTTCAGGGGTCTCCCATGTAGCTTTCCTGTGATTTGGTGGTATTTGAATCTGGTTTTATTCTTTTTATGCTTCAGAAATTGTTGGAATCCAAGAGATCTTCCTCTCTCTTCTTGCCCACAAAGTGTAATTGTTTGTGGCCATCACCTCTCCAAGGTGAGTGCCTGAACTGTGACAAGGAGGTAGTTATTGAGGCCCATGATTACCTTCTTGACTAAGAGAGATTGTTTCTGCCCTCCACCTCAACCAGGATATTGTTCTTTCGTTCCTCTGTCTATCTGTAGTTTACTAAAAGAATATTTTCCTCCATTGTCTGGATGTGGTTGTGATCTGAGGGGTTGATTTACTAAAACTGTTGCACTCAGAATCTCGTGCATTTGTGCATGGTAGCCAGTCAGCTTCTAACCACAACTTTTTCAATTTAGCTTTGGCAATAAAACCTAGAAGCTGATTGTTTCTCTGCAGAGCTGCACCTGATTTTGCACTCTCCAATTTTAGTAAATAACCTCCTGGGAGTCCTATTCCTGGGAGTCCTATTCCTGGGAGTCCTATTCCTGGGAGTCCTATTCCTGGGAGTCCTATTCCTGGGAGTCCTATTCCTGGGAGTCCTATTCCTGGGAGTCCTATTCCTGGGAGTCCTATTCCTGGGAGTCCTATTCCTGGGAGTCCTATTCCTGGGAGTCCTGTTCCTCAGCCTTGGTTCACACTGATGCAGTGCGGAATTCTGTGCCATTTCCGCACTGCATTATAATCGCACCCTGTTCATGCGAACCACTGTGGGTGTGTACTTTAAGTTAACAACACCCCGAATTTGATTCGCAAAACATGGTGCGATATGCAGAAATGGATTGCTTGGGTGTGAACACCTATGCGATCAGATTCTGGTGTGGACAAAAAAAGGGTCCTGCGCTATTTTTGGTGCAGATATGGTGTGATTTTGAGTCATACAAAATGTGTGGCTCAAATTGCACTGCACAGAAGTCGCATGTGATTTGCTCAAGAATGTGATGCTGTTCCTGTGCGAATCACATGCAATGTGCCATACCGCATCAGTGTGAACCAGGGCTCAGACACTGCTTCTTCCTGGAAAACTACTTCCCTTTTTGAGATCCCTGATGAACCCTGTAAACATGCTGCAGCTTCTCATTTCAACATATCTAGAGGGTTATACTATTGTTCAAGCTTATGTTCCTAAAGATCAGGTTCCACCTTTTCCTGTCAAGGCACACTCTACTACATCTCTGAGCTCTTCTTGGCTTCAACACTTTAGAGGTTCTACATTACAGCTTCATTTGATGCCTGCTTTGGCCATAAGGCACTTCAGGCAGATTTTTGAGCTGCAGACAGTCCCCAGTTTTTTGAGCCAGCTGGTGGTTTCACGCACCTCAGTTGGACTGCTTTTTTTTTCTAAAGGTTTCAGACCTCCTTTTTCCCCTCAGTGAAAGAAAATAGAAATTTTGTACTCAACAATAAAAATTAACTGAGGAACACAGGTTTCGCCTTGTGAGTTTATGATCCTGCACTCAGTAATGCTTTGGTACAGACTTGAGGCATGCTGTTGGAGGGGTTATCCTGAGCTGCCCTAGAGATTTTGTTTTATGCCTGCAGTTTTTTGCATTGTCCCAATCCCCCAGTAGATGGCTTCAAAGGTTTCAGGCTTCCTGTTTTCCTCAAGGGACTCCAAGAAAATGATTTTACTTTGAGTCCTAGTATATTTTAAATCGGTAGAGGTGTAGATGCCCGTTTATTATACCAGAATTTGTCACATTATAATACCTTATTTGTTAACATGGATTTAAACAGAATTTTTCTAATTCTTTTTCAGGCTTTTGGCAGCACGATTGTGATTAATCCAGAAAAGGATAAGACTATGGTACAAGAATTGCTTGACTTCAAAGACAAAGTTGACCACGTGATAGATGTTTGTTTCATGAAAAATGAGAAGTTTGTGAATGCCATGAAAGAAGCCTTTGAAACTTTCATTAACAAGCGACCAAACAAACCAGCTGAGCTTATAGGTAGTAATATTCAATATTTTTTGTTTGGCTACAAATATATATTTTTCTTCTTGTTTTTTCAATTCATGTACAAGAAAAGGGGTGAAAGCCCGAGTGTAGCTCCTTTTTTAGACAAAAATTAACAATAAACAGCAGCATGCATCATATTAATGAGAAACTGTTGAGTCAGGATACAGTGACATACATCTTGTGTGACAATATGGGATATTAGCAAGCAAGTGGTCTTACAGGTGGGTAATTTGTTTTGAAAAAATATAAAAGTCTTAAATACCACTGGTGCATAGCAACAACGTCAGTCTTTTGATATTGAGGTACTTCTGGTTTCAGTGGGTTCAGTGGCCCCACCATGCACTGCTTGAGTGTTTTAAAGATTCAGTGATGCAATGCCTACAAGTTCAGTTGGGCGTATGAAATCCATGGCGACTTTTTTTTTTTTTTTTACATTTTTTTTGCGCAGGTGTCAATTGAAATAGCTGACAATTTTTTCATTTGCAAGGTTCCTTTCAGTTGGGAAAATACTTCAGAAAAATTTATTACAGAAGATTCCTATGAATGGGCAATCGTTTGGTTGCATAAAAAGAAAATAAAAAGTGATTTACTTATTTTTTCTTCGCAATGTGGGACATCTGTAGGGGGTTTGTTCAGCAAGGCCCTCTATGGGGGTCCTGGAGATTAGTTTTCTTCTGTCTTGGCAGATACCGTATTTCGCGCTCCATAAGACGCACCTGACCATAAGACGCATCTAGGTTTTAGAGGCGGAAAACAAGAAAAAAAATATTCTGAACCAATGGACTGCAGACACAGTACAGGAAATGACCAGAGACTGCAGACACAGTACAGGAAATGACCAGAGACTGCGGACACAGTACAGGAAATGACCAGAGACTGCGGACACAGTACAGGAAATGACCAGAGACTGCGGACACAGTACAGGAAATGACCAGAGACTGCGGACACAGTACCGGGGATGACCAGAGACTGCGGACACAGTACAGGGCATGACCAGAGACTGCGGACACAGTACAGGGGATGACCAGAGACTGCGGACACAGTACAGGAGATGACCAGAGACTGCGGACACAGTACAGGGGATGACCAGAGACTGCGGACACAGTACAGGAGATGACCAGAGACTGCGGACACAGTACAGGGGATGACCAGAGACTGCGGACACAGTACAGGGGATGACCAGAGGCTGCGGACACAGTGCAGGGGATGACCAGAGGCTGCGGACACAGTGCAGGGGATGACCAGAGGCTGCGGACACAGTGCAGGGGATGACCAGAGGCTGCGGACACAGTACAGGGGATGACCAGAGGCTGCGGACACAGTACAGGGGATGACCAGAGGCTGCGGACACAGTACAGGGGATGACCAGAGGCTGCGGACACAGTACAGGGGATGACCAGAGGCTGCGGACACAGTACAGGGAAAATACCAGGGACATAGTACAGATGACCAGAGACTGTGGACCTTTGGGGAGGGAGGGGGAGCGGGTACCTGAATTTGACAGGTATCCGCTCCCACTTCTGCCGAGTTGTCCTTCCCTCTTCTTTCCACGCTGGCTTCTGTGACAGCCGGTTGCCCACTGCGCATGCGCGAGAAGCGCTGCACTTTGTGAATGGCCCGGAGCCTTCTGAGACCTGTCATGTCCCAGAAGACACCGGACCATACACAAAGCGCAGCGCTTCTCGCGCTTGCGCAGTGGGCACCCGGCTGTCGCAGAAGCTGGCGCGGGAAGACTGTACAGCACTGGAGCGAGGAACAGGTAAGGTCCTGCAGGAGAGAAGATCTGAGTGGGTGGCCCGGTATTCTGACATGGTAGCAGCAGAAATACCGGACCGGCCGCTTTATATTCGCTCCATAATACGCACTGACATTTCCCCCCTTTTTTGGGGGGAAAGAGTGCGTCTTATGGAGCGCAAAATACGGTAGCTTAAATGTCTGTTGCTGTAACTCTGATGGGGGTGTGTGTATAGAGACATGTACACACACTGGCTAGTGGCATGCTTTAAAATGCTAATATCATTTTTATTATATTACAGCAAAGTATGTTGATTCAAAACTGCGAACTGGAAACAAAGAAGCTACAGATGAAGAGCTTGAAAAAATGTTGGATAAAATCATGATCATATTTAGGTTCATTTATGGTAGGTTTCTGAAGAGTTGAACCTGCACTTATTGTGTGGACTTGCTAATACAATTTATTATATATCCCTTCGTTAAGGATCCTATCCTAGAGTCTATAAAAGAAAAAGACACTTGTGATCTAGGTACAGATTTGCTGATAACTGTTCAGGATAATGCATTCTGCATATGCTGTTGCCTCTCTGTTTTCAGTGGAATTTAGTCTATCCAGAAATTTGACATCTGGTTTACCTGTGGGTTTTTTTTTTTTTTTAACCTTGTTTTAGCTGCCATGTAGAAATCATCATTGGATGACACAATTATTGTTTACACCACTGCTACTTAAGAACTAATCCTGGAACCTATATGGGCTACTGTATGTGAGTGGTTACAAGGAACAGTAATGCTTTTGATGTGCACTCATTTACTATTTAGCATTTGGTGCCAAACTGCTGCTTCTTTACGCTGTTTTAATTTCTCTGTGGTGCATTTTTACTGCTGTAGTTTCCTGGGACATGGGGTTGCCCAGGAGCCTCTAGGCGCCAAATGCAAGAGGCAAGGAGTTTCTCTTCGCTCCCTGCATTCTCTCAGGTGCATTGTGGTCCATGCCTGCAAGTGCAATACGGCTGTGTCATGAGTGAGGCGAAGCACCCTGCCGGCTGCTATTTTTACTGCACATGTGATTGGCAGTAGACAGCTCTTCTGCTGCAATACGGGTGTGGTGGTGGGGCTACAGGTCACAGCTGGCGAACAAATAATTCTTGTCGGACTACATGTTGCAGCTGTGCGTTGCTGGTTGGACTGCAGGTTGCAGTACAGCCTTCCTGGTGGGACTTGTGGTCGCAATAAGTATTGGAAGGCCACTCTGTGCCACCTTTACTTTTGGGGGATACTGGCAAGTTTTTGTAGTAAATTTTCTAGAGTAACCCATGCATTGTTGCTTATTAGCCTAGTGCTGTCTTTGGCTGACTTGGACCACTTTTTCCAAAGCGGTCCCTATACACGCATTAACAGGCCATGTTTCAACTAATGCATAGATGAGGGGATGTAAGGGATGAAGAGTCCCAAGTATCTTCTTCAGACAGGGGGGAACCTGGATGCAGCCCCCCATACAATTTAACCCCCTGTGGATTAGTTAGTTCATGCGGCTCTGACTTCCTCCACATGACAAGTGTCTCCACTACCTCCGGGAACCTTCATCCAGTTCCTTATGCTATTGCTGGGGTACAGTAGCTGTTTTCTGGGATTCCTGCTGGCTTACACTGCCTTTAACACAGGCGGAAATGTTCCTACTCCCCATCTCCCCTTCCCCCATCTCACAGGTTGGAATGCTGAAAGGATAAGTTCACCTTTGGGAACATGTTTCATCCATTTTTAGGGTGGAACATGTGACGCGTTCCCACTGATTTGGTGTCTCCCTGATCCACCGCTTGTTGTTACAGCAAGAGCAGGGATCTTTTCCCCAATCTCGCTGTAACAAAAAAACCAAACAAATAAAAAAAAAAAAAACACAAATACGACCACCTGGCAGTTGGCATTGAATTACCAGGGCGCTGTTGAGCTCTAGGTAAACAGCACTGCTCGCTCTCCCTGTTCACAGGACTGCTGTCAACCACAGCCTGTAGGAAGGGGGAGGTTTGAGGCCCGAGCCACACGGTGTGTCAACAGAAGCACACAATGTGGCTAGGGATCAAGCCCACACAAGTGCCCCCATGCCAAGTAGCTTTCTTTGGGGGCACTCTGAAGGCTTGAGGAGACTCCAGAAGAAGAGGATCGGGGCTGCTTTGTGCAAAACCATTGCACAGAGCATGTAAGTATTACACATATACAATCACTTTAAAGTGGTAGTAAAGTCTTTGTAATATTGTAAAAAAAAAGTGACCCCTGCAAGTTTGTCATAATCTACTAGCATGTCTTGCATACTAATACATTATATCAGACTTGCCTACAAACTGAACCCTCCAGTGCCACGCTCACGGCTTGCTTGAATGGCCAGGCTGAAGTATCATTACTTCTGCACATGTGTACGGGAGTCACATCACTGTCAGACACAGAGCAGGCTGTAAATGTGGAGTGAGCTGCTCATATACGGCTCAGATCACATTACCCTCTGACAGGCAGGGGGGATATTTATGACGGACTTTTGGTGTCCCTTCTGTTACAGAAACCCTGTCTGTCAACGGTTTTGCAGTTCAGATTACCAGCACTTCATGGGCTCTGTACTGGGAAGATCATTCTCTAAACCCAGAGAAGCTGGAATCTGATAGACTGGAGGGTATATTAAGGCATTACAAATTAAACTTAAAGAAAAAGTTTACCAGTATTGTGCATTATATTTAAATATGATTTAAAAAAAACCCTGACAAGCTGTTTGCTCCCCCAAATGCTTATTGTACCCATTTTGAGGAGAATTTTTTTTTTCTTGTTACAAAACATTCTCTACCCCCACTGTGGATCTGGCATTGGTACAAAGCAACTTCCATACCAATAGAGGATGCACACATCTTTACAGACGCAACAGATAAGCGATTGGTAGAACTCTTCTCTTTTTAGCAAGCTTTACTCTTCACCCCATCTTGGCTGTGATTTTATTGTGCTAAATCATGGCTGCCCAGGTAAAATACCTTAAAAGAGATCTATCCACTGCCAAAGTTGATCCCTTGCTGATGGAATGTATGGAGCAAATGTCTGTAGCTTTGACTTGTTTTTCAATATGTAAAAGAAGAAAAATAAATAAATTTGTGATGCTTTTGCTAAAGGCCTCCTAGCTTACCTCTGACATGGATCTTTTGTCAGAGGAACATTCATCCAAAAAGTGTTGGGTCCACTTCCTTTCAGGGATGTATCTTCAGAATTACCATAGATAACACCATCAAGGACCCTACTGGTGGCAAAAGCACCCATATTGTTCAGTGGAAGAAGCCTAAGGAACAGACTGCACAGTCTTTTCACTCTTTATCTGTTTTTTTTTTTTTTCCCCCATTCCTGTGCCCTACATGTTGCAATCACTCAAGTCTATTCACTCCCAACCCACCCATAAGGTGGGGCATAAAGTCTGAAAAATTCACAAACAAGCCTTCCTCCATATAATAGTGTGCCCCCACTTTCTAGAGTGGGAGGAGACATTTGTAAACCTTTTGAAGACACTTGGACATCATGTATCTGAGAAACTTGGGTGCAGGTGGCAGTTTCCCATATCTACCTTCCTGTGTCACTGTCAAGATTATCAGATCTCCATCAAGCTCCCTCTGTTCTTCTGTACCAAGGTGTTATTTCCCCATTTTTGTGGCAGAAAGATTTCAAGGATTCTCCTTGATCCTATTCAAAGTTCCTAAATCCAAAAGGAAGCTGCTCTATCTTGGATCTCAAATCTGTGAAGGTCATCATCTAAGCTCAGATGCAATCCACCATGTTTGTCATCGCCTCCCTTCACCAGGAAGACTTTTTAGCTTCTGTGAGCCTGCTGCACTACCAATTCAAGGTTTTGATGTTGTCTTTCATGTACAATTAAGGTGTTCATCACGGTGCTGTTTCCAGTACTGGCCCTTCTGCAATCTTGTGGCATCCCCATTGTGGGATACTTAAGATTACCTCTTGTTTAGGGAACAGTCCGTGTAGGCTCTGCCAGACAACAAAGCCTTGACTGTTCAGGAATAACAGTGAGTCTGATCCTGAAAATCCAGAATTCCTCAACCTATCGGTTTGAGCACATGGGTCTTAGTCCTGGACACAGCTTAAGCCAGAGTGTTTAGATCTGAGCTCTCCAGTCCAAGAATTGTCCAACGCTTCACTTTTGAATGACCGTTTTGGGCCTTATGGTGTCCTCCTTGAAGGCAGTCCTATTTGCCGATTTTTCATTCAAGACTTCTACAATGCAACATTTTAATGTTATGGTTAAGCCAATCAAGTCCCTGGACTGACTGATTTAGTCTGGCACAGAGGACTAGGTTATCCAAAGCCTGGTGGCTAAGGAATCCATGTCTGGAATTAGGAATCCTTTCTTTTGTCTTCTGGAAGATCCTCATGATGGATGCCCCCTTGTTGGGCTGGGGTGCAATCTTGAGCGCTTGTCAGTGCAGGGGACTAATATCGGAGTCTTATCTCTTGATCAGCATTTGGAACAAGCAATTTGGTTGTCTCTGCAGCGTTGGGCCATCCTGCTGGAAGATCATCTGATTCATAATCAGTTGGACAGCAATGGTGTACTGTAGCCATCAGCAAGGAACAGAAGTCTTGCTACCGCAAGAGAGGTAGATCAGATCCTGTCCTAGACAGAACTTCAAGTTCCTGCCTAGTCTGATGTGTACAGACGTGGACTGTTGAGAGGCAGGCTTCTTCTGTCAGTGCCTAAACCAAGTGGGAGTGCTCCCTACACCTAGTGGTTGTTAACAGTACCTGTGTCACAGGGGGGAGGCACATCAAATGTGGTCCTCCTAGCCTCCAGGATCAACCACAAACTGGACAAGTTTGTCTCCGGGTACAGGGATGCTCTATGCCTTTCCTCATTCTCATCTGTTCCATGAGGGTGAGATGAAAGAGTGGTACAGTGGTGCACTGACCTGGTGAGACTCATGGCTGACACTCTAACAGCTGTGTTCGGTGAATATTTTCTGATCTATTCAGGTTTACGTGTAATGTAATCTCCTACAATTCTGGTCATTCACAACACAGGCTAATCAGAATTTTTTTTTCTTCTCGCTTGTCTTGTTTAACTGTGTGTGATTAACTGACCCGCAGATTAAAGTTTAACACTTTGGTCTGCAGATGATTGGAACTGCGTAAATACAAATGTAACTGTTTTTTTTACTTTTGTATCAAAAGATCCCATACACTGTTTTTTTGAAGGTCCCTGTTTTGACAGTAGCAACTGTAATGGCTACTGTGTTTATACAATTGCTTGCAAAAGGCAGTGGGTAGATTGATAGGGTATACTACACTTGCCATGTGCACTTCCATGTTTTTTTGGGCTTGTAGCACACCAAATGTACACCCTGGTTAATTTAGATTGAAATTTAGATAAAATACAGTGTGTTACTCCACAGTCAAATGTTAATGAGGCTATGGTAGAGTTCACATAGCATGAGTCTGTAAATGAAACACAAGAGTTTTAACGAAGTCCTGTTATTTGTACACTGGATTTGTTGTTGCATGCAGTATAATTTAGTCTGACTTGTTTTATTTCTATATAATACATTTTTTTATTTTTTTTTAGGAAAAGATGTCTTTGAAGCTTTCTACAAAAAAGACTTGGCCAAAAGGCTTTTAGTTGGGAAAAGTGCTTCTGTAGATGCTGAAAAATCAATGCTTTCTAAACTAAAGCATGGTAAGAATACAATTATATACAGTCATGGCCGAAATTGTTGGCACCCTTGATATTTCTCCAGGAAATCATGTATTTCTCACGAAACGTATTGCATTAACACATGTTTTGCTATACACATGTTTATTCCCTTTGTGTGTATTGGGACAAAACAAAAAAAGGGAGGAAAGAAAGCAAATTCGACATAATGTCACACAAACCTCCAAAAATGGGCTGGACAAAAGTATTGGCACCCTTTCACAACTGCGGATAAATAAGAATGTTACAAGCATGTGATGCTCCTGTAAACTCACCTGGGGCAAGTAACAGGTGTGGGCAATATAGAAATCACACCTGAAAGCAGATAAAAAGGAGAGACGTTCACTTAACCTTTGCATTGTGTGTCTGTCTGTGCCACACTAAGCATGGACAACAGAAAGAGGAGACGAGAACTGTCTGAGGACCTGAGAACCAAAATTGTGGCAAAATATCAACAATCTCAAGGTTACAAGTCCATCTCCAGAGAACTAGATTTGCCTTTGTCCACAGTGCGCAACATTATCAAGAAGTTTGCAACCCATGGCACTGTAGCTAATCTCCCTGGTCGTGGACGGATGAGGAAAATTGATGAAAGATTGCAACGCAGAATAGTCCGGATGGTGGATAAGCAGCCCCAAACATGTTCCAAAGACATTCAAGCTGTCCTGCAGGCTCAGGGAGCATCAGTGTCAGCGCGAACTATCCGTCGACATTTAAATGAAATGAAACGCTATGGCAGGAGACCCAGGAGGACCCCACTGCTGACACAGAGACATAAAAAAGCAAGACTACAGTTTGCCAAAATGTACTTGAGTAAGCCAAAAGCCTTCTGGGAAAACGTCTTGTGGACAGATGAGACCAAGATAGAGCTTTTCGGTAAAGCACATCATTCTACTGTTTACCGAAAACGGAATGAGGCCTACAAAGAACAAAACACAGTACCTACGGTAAAATATGGTGGAGGTTCAATGATGTTTTGGGGTTGTTTTGCTGCCTCTGGCACTGGGTGCCTTGACTGTGTGCAAGGCATCATGAAATCTGAGGATTACCAAAGGATTTTGGGTCGCACTGTAGGGCCCAGTGTCAGAAAGCTGGGTTTGCGTCCAAGATCCTGGGTCTTCCAGCAGGACAATGACCCCAAACATACGTCAAAAAGCACTCAGAAATGGATGGCAAAGAAGCGCTGGAGAGTTCTGAAGTGGCCAGCAATGAGCCCAGATCTAAATCCCATTGAACACCTGTGGAGAGATCTTAAAATTGCTGTTGGGAAAAGGTGTCCTTCCAATAAGAGAGACCTGGAGCTGTTTGCAAAGGAAGAGTGGTCCAAAATTCCGGGTGAGAGGTGTCAGAAGCTTATTGATGGTTATAGGAAGCGACTGATTTCAGTTATGTTTTCCAAAGGGTGTGCAACCAAATATTAAGTTAAGGGTGCCAATACTTTTGTCCAGCCCATTTTTGGGGTTTTGTGTGACATTATGTCATATTTGCTTTTCTGCCTCTGTTTTATATTTGTTCCAATACATACAAAGGGAATAAACATGTGTATAGCAAAACATGTGTTAATGCAATACCTTTTTTGTGTGAAATACTTGATTTTCAGGAAAAATATCAAGGGTGCCAACAATTTCGGCCATGACTGTAGTTCTCAACTTTTGTGGGGTTTTTTTTTTTTTTTTGGCCTAGACCAGGGGTCTTCAAACTTTCTAAACAAAGGGCCAGTTTACTATCCTTCAGACTTTAGGGGGGTTGGACTGTGTCTATTGGAAGCAGAAAAGGTCCCAACATCAGTTGGAAAAAAAAAAATGCCCCGTCTTTGAAGTCAGTGGGAGGAATTGTGCCCCAACGTTAGTGTCGATGGAAGGAACTGTGCCTCATTTGTGTCATTTGGTTCCCTATCTTTGTGTCTCATTGGTAGAAACTGGGCCCCATCGTTGGTGTCCTTCGGAGGAATTGTGACTTTTCGCTGGTTTCCGTGGGGGGAATTATGCCGCATTATCAGTGGATGAAATATTGCCCCAAGGGCAAGATAAAAGCAAACAAAGGGCCACATCTGGCCCTTGGGCTGCAGTTTGGATTCAATAGCTTGAAATTTAAGTCCTGAGCTACTAGCCAGGCCTTAGTTACTCGCCACCAACAAACACACACAATCGGAGACACCTATACACACACACACACACACACAGACATGTACATACACACACAGAAACATGTACACACACGCACAGACACATGTGCGTGCACACACACACGTATATACACACACAGTTACGTACAGACACGCATACACACAGATACATGTACATACACACAGACATGCAGACACATGTACGTACATGTACACACACACACACACACGTACATGCATGCACACACACACACATGTACACACACACAGACATGCACATACATGCAGACACATGTACAGATACACACATGTACATACACACAGACACGTACAATTGTACATGCATACACAGACACACACACACACGTACACGTACCCCCTTCCCCCCCCCATAAAAAGTTGCAGTACTTTGTTGTTCACTCACAGATCCGGGTACTGCACTCTAGGGGGAGGCAGAGAGCACAACACACACTCCTTGCTTTGCTTTCTCTGCGCTCAGCTATTGAGCAGTCTGGCGGCTCCCATTGCCAATGAGAGATCCTGCCTGAGCTCCGAGCCTGCTCAGCAAGACGGACCTGGGGGACACACTCGCCCCCACCATCATTTCCGCTCGCCATTGGTGGGCAGGCGAGTGGAAATTTCAAGCCCTGGCCTAGACTATAACAAATTATTTTCTTCTATTCTGCTAACACGCTCACTCACACTGCTCTGGAAACCAGTCATTTGTTTCTTTAGATTTTTTTTTTCTTTTTTATGCTTTGTAATGGAGTTTAAAGCAGAAGGTAAAGTACAACTAATGGCTCCAGTATAAAGTTCAACAAATGCCAAATCCAGTTACAATGTGATGCACAATACTCGTGAAGTAAGCCACAAACTTCTTTTAACATTCATTACTGTGGCACATTCTGTGTTTCCTGATTGAGTCAAGATACCTGCCTGCAATGTTTATCCTACTGCTATAGTTTCATTTTAAGCCAGCCATAGATTTGATCCAGTTATGGACTGGCTGATTTGTACTGAAGTTGATACCACCAGCCTGTCAGTTGTGCATGCGATTCACATCTGGCAGGTATTAGTGATGATTGTGTTCTGAGAGCAGGAATATTTTACTTTCCACCTAGGTTGGAATGAAAGAAAATTGTATAATCTGTGGCTTTTTTTAAAGTGGATCTCTACTCTCCCCCCCCCCCTCTACTCCTTAATTTTGCTACTTCCTTAATTAGGTTTCTAAATTGACCTGTAATTTTGTGTTTCCTTTGGGAAGATATAGCTAGTGAGTTTGAGTTCATTTGAATATACTGCCTTGACTGGTTTAGGTTTATGGAACTTCATGTATGCCATCCAGTTGTATTTTGCCATGTACTTGCCTTTTCCATGCTCTGAAATGTAGCAATGTATCAGCCACATGATATTTGGCTATCGTTCATCTGGATAAATGTAATTATGGCAAATATAGTACTGTAACAATTTTTGTTTTGTGTAGAATGTGGATCTGCCTTTACCAGCAAGCTTGAGGGGATGTTTAAAGACATGGAGCTCTCAAAAGACATTATGGTTCACTTTAAACAGGTATATCACCAATGAAAATTTATAAGTGAATCTATTTGGTGTCAAATCATTTGGCCGATTTATGTTTACATTTTTTTCTTGCAGTACATGCAGAATCAGAATGTTCCTGGCAACATTGAATTAACTGTGAATATCCTTACAATGGGTTACTGGCCAACATATGTGCCTATGGAAGTTCACCTACCTCCTGAGGTAATGTATTAGATGCATTGGTTACATTAAATATGCATGTAAAATGTATTTTAAGCTGGGTGTTTCCCAACATGGTTGTATCCTATTTACTTAACCACTTGCCCTCCTGGGGATTTACCCCCCTTCCTGATCAGGCCACTTTTTGTGTTACGGCGCTGTGTTACTTCAACTTACAATTGCGCGGTCATGCAATGCTGCACCCAAATGAAATTGACGTCCTTTTTTTTTTTTTTCCCACGAATTGAGCTTCCTTTTGGTGGTATTTGATCGCAATTTTGTGGGAAAAAAAACTTTTTTTTACTTTTTGCTATTAAACCTGTCTAACGAAAAAAAAAAAAAAAAAAAAATCATATTTCGTCATTAATTTAGGACAAAATGTATTCTGCTGCGTCTTTTTTGCTAAAAAAACAATAAATCCCAATACGTGCAAATGTATTGGTTTACGTGAAAGTTATAGCATTTACAAATGTATATTTACTGGAATTTTTGTTTCTTTTACTAGTAATGGCGGCGATCAGCGACTTATAGCGGGACTGCAGTGGGCATTATGACACTGAGGGTAACTCACTTGGTGTGACAGACATCCCCAGTGATGCCAATATACTGATCAATGCTAAAATAAAAAGCACTGACACTGTACTAATGGCACTGGGCAGGAAGGGGTTAACATGAGGGGCGATCAAAGGGTTAACTGTGCTGGGAGTGTTTTTACTGGGGGCGGTGTTGGTGCTTTCAGGAAACGGTGATTGACAGCCACGGCCGCGAAAGTCAGCGCAGGTAGGGCTCGCGCACCCGCCTCCTTCCCGGAAATACAAATTCAAGTATATATACATGATTTTGCGCACCCCTGCCGCCCGTAGCAGTATTTCTGCTATAGGGTGGCGGGGAAGCTGTTTAAAGCTCCATTTATCTGTTTTGCATGTTGCCAACAGTTTTCTCTCTGCCTGCAATTTTAGGTCTAAAGTATGTGATTTTCAGCCATATTATGGCAGGTGAAAGGTCACCCTGAATCTCTGATTATTACTGTAAACGGGCCATGTATGGAATGTACTCACTTCACAGTGCAAACATTCAAACTTGATGCTAAAATTGAAATCACTCAGAGCTCAGTCTCAGGTGGATGACAAGGTGTTACACTACTGTGCAAACATTTTTAGGCAGGTGTAAATAAAAAAAAAATAAATAAAAAAATTTTGTAAATTAAGAGTGCTTTCTGAAAAAGAGATATTAATAGTTTATTGTTATCAAAATAGAAAGTAAATGACCTAGAACTCCCAATGAAATCAATATTTGGTGTGACCACCCTTTGCCTTTTAAAACCACATTAAAGTAAAAGTATCCAACAATGTGCCATCTCTGGAACTCACTACCGGCTGCTGACATCTTCTGGTGGCTGACCCCCTGGGACTTGATCACCTGCCGCTGTTCAAAACTCTGCTTCCACACCAGTTTATTTCAAAGACTGTCCAAGGACAGGTGGATTTGCAAAAGGCCATGAACCACCTCTTGTCCCAGAGATCCATTGTACCAGTACCTACGTAAGACTGGTTCAAAGGTTTCTACTCAGACCTTTTCATATTACCAAGGCACAATGGGATATTCACCCTATTTTGGACTTAAAAATCCCTTGACAGACTTCAAGTTACAAAATTCAGCATGAATTCTGCAAGGTCTGTTATTGCCTCTCAGTGGAATACATGGCATCAGTGGATGTCCAAGATGCTTATCTGCATGTTCCCATTTACCCACCTCAGCTATGCTTTCTGTGCTTTGCAGTGGCAGAAAATCACTGTTTGTCCCACCGCCCTTCAGCCTATCCTCAGCTCCCATCATGTTCCCAAAGTTCTTAACACCTCTGCTGGCCTTGCTCAGAGCTCAAGGCATTCAAGCTATGTGCTATCTAGATGACCTTCTGAAGGACTCATCTACTAGTCAGTGGTCGGAAAATGTCCAGGAGACAATTTGCCTGCTACAGGCTTTCAGCTGGGTGATGAATTAAAAAAAAAAATAAAAACTACTCTTCAACCTTCTCTTTGTCTTAGGCTGGCCATACATTATACAATTTTCTTGAGAATTTTTCTTTAGATTTACCACAAATCTTATAATATGAGGTCAAACCTAAACAACACTTTTAAATTGTATCCAAATAGGCAGGCCCTTGCACTACATAGTTGAAGGTAAATCTAAAGGAAATTGGACAGAAAATTGTAGTGTATGGCCAGCGTTAGAATAATTGGGTGTGGTGCTGGACACGTCCCAAGTACGTAAGTCTTTCTTCCATTCATTAACTCTACAACAAAACGTTTTGTTGGCAAAAGCAAGGCCTTTTCCTCTATCTACAGTTGTGCTCAAAAGTTTGCACACCTGGCAGGAATCGTGAAGTTTTGGCATTGATATTGAAAATATGACTGATTATGCCAAAAAGCTGTCTTTTATTTAAGGATAGTGACCATATGAAGCCATTTATTATCACATAGTAGTTTTTCTCCTTTTTAAAATCATAACAGAAATCACCTAAATGGCCCTGATCAAAAGTTTACATACCCTGGAATGTTTGGCCTTGGTAGAGGTACACAAAGTGACGCACACAGGTTCAAATGGCAATAAAGGTTACTTTATCACATTTGTGGCTTTTTAAATTGCAATTAGTGCCTGTGTATAAATAGTCAATAGGTTTGTTAGCTCTCACATGGATGCACTGAGCAGGCTAGATACTGAGCCATGCGGAGCAGAAAAGAGCTGTCAAAAGACCTGTTTAATAAGGTAATGGAACTTTATAAAGATGGAAAAGGATATAAAAAGATATCCAAAGCCTTGAATATGCCAGTCAGTACTGTTAAATCATTTATTAAGAAATTAAAAATGTTGGTGATCTCTTGATGCCAAGGTCAGGTAGACCAAGAAAGATTGCAGCCACGACTGCTGGAATTGTTGGGGATACAAAGAAATACCCACAGGTAACCTCAGAAGAAATACAGGCTGCTCTGGAAAAAGATGGTTCTGTTTCAAGGATCTCAGTACAACAATATGAGCTACATGGCTGATTTGCCAGAAAGACACTTTTACTGCACCAGCGCCACAAAAAAGCCTGGTTATAATTTGCCAGTCAACACCTTGATATGTCTCACAGCTGTTGGCACACTGTAATCTGTAGTCATGAAACCAAAATAGAGCTTTATGGTCACAACCATAAGCACTTTGAAGGGGGTCAGCAAAGCCTATAGCAATAACAATACCATCTCCACTGTGAAGGATGGTGGTGGCTTCCTGATGTTTTGGGGTGGTGTGAGCTGTAAAGGCATGTATCTTGTTAAAATTGGGAAGAAGAATGCAGCATGTTATCAGAAAATACTGGCAGGCACTGTATTCTTCTGCATGAAAGCTGCTCATAGGACACTCCTTGAACTTTTCAGCATGACAATGACCCTAAGCATGAGGCCAAGTTAACCCTCCAGTGTTTTAAGTGGTATATTTAACACACCAAAGGGAAAAAAATAAATGGTCAATGTTACATACATATACTCTTACTTAATCTTTTTTTTTTTTTCTTTTTTTTTAAGATGGTGAAGCTTCAGGAGATTTTCAAGACATTTTACCTTGGAAAACACAGTGGCAGAAAACTACAATGGCAGTCAACTCTGGGCCAGTGTGTCTTGAAGGCAGAGTTTAATGAGGTAGGTTGATGTAGTTACTAAATGTTGTACCCATATTTTCTTTTCTCGTTTGTGTGATTCCTCTTAATTTCAGCTAAGCTATTTCCTCAAAATATCTTCCACTACTGTGAGCATGGAGATAGTTATGATAGAACATGCTTCACCCATGTATGAACCAGCATAAACTTTGTTTTTCTTTGTGCAAGAACTTTCTGTAATAGACTGGTCATCAGGCCATCAGGGTCCTCTCTAAATTTATTTATATATTTTTACAGTTGAAACATGGAAAATTCACTGCCAGCACATATTTTTACTGATAACCTAAAATATTATAAAAATACCTATTCAAAATTAAGAGAATTGATGTCTAAACTGTTCTCAATTCATTTATAAACATAATGAATACCCATAACACCCATCAAAAAAGCATGAAAAGAATGTGAGCATACCTAGGGTTATGGCTTTTTGGTTACTGTTGGTGGCAATACTTCAGGACTGGTATAACACACGCAAAGCTTACATTCAGAATATGTTCAAAATTCCATAATTTATTAACTCGAGTCTTGTCTTGTTTGTCTATTCATGGTGATATTGTTTTCTACTATGATGTTTATGCTTTTTTTTTGTTTTGTTTAGATTCCACGCTGGTGGTTCTTTTAGACAATGTTTTGAGTTAATAAATTATGGAATTTTGAACATATACTGAATTTAAGCTTTGCATTTGTTAGACCAGTCCCGAAGTATTGCCACCAACAGTAACCACTGTGCCCATCTTATGGGCTTTGCGGTTTGTTTAGTTGAATTTGGTTACAGTGACAACGCCCAATTCGAATGAAGTTCTGGCATTTTTGCACATCAACCTCAAGTGTTTCTTTAAATAAATTGACAATTTGACCCTGGGATGAAGCGGGAAAAACAATAGCTTTTTGATGTGCATATTGCGCTTTGACAAATAGTGGTCATAGTCAGGTTGCACCTGACAGTTGGAGTGACTTAAAGAGATGCTTAACCACTTCCCTCTAACCTGGTGTGTGTGTGTGTGTGTGTGTGTGTGTGTGTATGTATGTGTGTGTGTATATGTATGTATATATGTATGTGTGTGTGTGTATATGTATATGTGTGTGTGTGTGTGTGTGTGTGTGTGTATATATATATATATATATATATATATATATATATATATATAAAATGTGTGTGTATATATGTGTGTCTGTGTATATGTATTTATGTATATATCTAATACGGCCTCTCGATGGGTGGGCTTATACTTAGCAGCCACATATATACTTCCCTAAGTGAACACGTTACTGTGCTTAAAGTGCTGTCTTTGCGCGCTCCCAGCACAGTAATGAGCAGGTCCTGTAAAGCTCCCTATGCATACGCATACTAGAGATCGGGAGCTTTCCAATCGTGACTGTAAATCACAGTGGTCACATCTGAATGCCCCCCCCCCCCCCGTGCATTTAAATCCTGTTAAATGGCTGAGAGGGGGTGGCAGGAAGGGGTTATTTAAAATCTGAGCCTACTTGCTGTATACACTGCACGCCTACGCCACAGTTCTTGTACCTACAAAATACCACTAATTAGTGTGCCACAAGTGACAGTCTAACAGATATCCATAAACCGAAGGTCAAAGGATCATTTTTAAAACTGAAGCTGCAGAGCTAGGGTGGAAAGTAGAGCAGATCAGCCTGTGTCCTTTCAATTAAATCAGGGAGCAGTGCTTTTCAGGAGAGACTCTAGGAAATGGACATGAACTGAAACCTTAAGTGACAGCTGCAGTATTTTTCACTGACTGGTTCCCTTGTACATGGACTTTTACAGAAGGGGGAAATTAGTTTTTTGTTAACAGTCTGAAAATACAGGCTGTTGGGAACCCAGACAGTCATTGCCATTTTCTCTCCTTGTCTGGTCTTATATCCAGCTTGTAGGCTATTGGGTTGATTTACTAAGACTGAGGAGTGCAAAATCTGGTGCAGCTGTGCATGGTAGCCAATCCGTTTCCAACTTCAGCTTGTTCAATTAAGCTTTGACAGAAAAAAGCTGGAGCTGATTGTTTTTGTATGCAGAGGTGAACCAGATTTTGCACTCCCCAGTTTGCCATACTTACCTGCTCTGTGCAATGGTTTTGCACAGAGCTCTTCTGATCCTCTTCTCGAACCTCTACTGGCACCTCTGGCCCCTCCCCTCTGCTGAGTGCCCCCAGAGCAAGCTGCATTCTCTAAGGGCAATTGTGCGTGCACGCTCCTAAGCTGCCTCTGTGTGTCTGAGACACACAGAGTATGGGTCAGTCCCAGCCTGCGCTCCCTCTTCTCTGTGGAGGGAGCCGGGGTTGGTACTGTCTAGCTGTGATTACCAGCAACGAGTCAATGGCTTCCTCTGCTGTGTCTCAGCCAATGAGGGGAGAGAGACTTGGGAGAGCCTCAGCTCTCGTGCACATCGCTGGATCGAGATTGAGCTCAGGTAAGTATTAAGGGGGGTGCTGCTAGTGGAGCTGCACACTGAAGGATTTTTACCTTCATATATAGAATGCATGAAGGTAAAAACATTCAGCCTTTACAACCACTTTAATTGTACAGCGCAGGACACAGGCAGCTCATTCATGCACAGTGGGTTATAGGCTCATCCCTTCAGGTGATTGAACACTGGCAAGCTTTTGGGGACATGATCCCCTGGCACAGCTTCCCTATAATCCCACTCCACTCTGTGTGTCCTCAGTTTTTTGCTAGTGTCAGAAGGTGATGGACCTCTTTTTCATGGAGAAATTCTCTTCTCTAGGTTATTTTTTTTTCCTTATTGCCTTGGAATGCTTCAATCGACCCTCAATGTCTTCTAATGCCTGTACAGCAGCAGTGTATGTGGAACAGTGCAACTTCTGTAAAACCTTAGAAGCTGTACCCCACGCTGTGGGAATGGCCTGTAATGTTGCCTTGGGCAATGGATCATTTTGTTGCTTGGTGCAATGGATTGAGTTAGCTGCCAGGCACTGTACAGAGCTAGGGCCATAGTCCATCGATATGCAGCCCAGACCCTGAAAGTCCTTTCTGGGTTTCCCTGCCCTGATGGGCAAAGCCTGGTTTTTATATGCAGTCCAGTGTCATGGACAGGTCATCCTGTGTTGCCTGACCAGTGCTGTAATGAGGCTTTGTTTGGAATGTATTCATTTCACAGTGCAAAGCTTTCAAACTTGGCGTCAAATTCAACATCACACCACTGGTCGCACACTTTTAACACCAAATCTGCCTAGAGACCTTATGAGGTAAGGTACTTAAAGTGCTTTTGCCTGTTCATTGGTCAAGGATTTATTGCAGGATGGTCTACACTTGGGTTATTGCCTGCTCCTTCCAGACATGCTTACTCTATCGCCCAATTTTACTTCAGAAGTACCTACTACGTGAAAGGGAGCCCATGCAAAATAGTAGGCATATGTTCACTCTGCCAAAGGCCCGCACAACATTAAACTTCAATGTGACAATGCGTCCTTTGCACCAGAGCAGGACTTGGTTTTAACACTGGGAAGCATCTGATTTTAAGCTGTATTTCAGGCAAGGAACAAGTGGCTTATTTGACAAATAGAATATCCAATATCTGTCACAGTTTTTTGTACAGATTGGGGCCTCAATACAGCCATCTTTTTTCAGGGAACAAAAACGCCTGGCCAGTTTTCCTACTTCCATTTTTTTTCTCAGCCACAGTCAGACCCTGATATGATGTTACCTATAAGATGCAGAATCCATAGGGAATGAAGAGGATGTTAAGGCACTGTTGGAGGAAACTGGAATATTTCTTTTCCCCACATTGCTACTACTGTATATTGAAGAGGGAGCTTCAGTCAACATGCTTGCTAATGTTAAGTTCATTGCCTCTGTCCTCAAAAGCCTTGAGATTGTGCAGATTGACTCTGTTCCATTTTGCCATGCCCCTTTTGAGCTCAGAGACAAAAATTTGCAAAACTTTCCCTGGTCATTAGAGACTAGAATGTACAGTTTATGATTCCTCCAAAGGTTTTCACTCCCCCAAAAATCTTTGCTGAACTCTGTCCAGTGGAAAACAATTGCAAAAAAGTGGGCTAGATTTCTCATTAATCCTGCTGTCTCTGTCCTTATTAAAGATGTTCCTACTTTCAAAGAATCAGCTGATCGAAACCTTGAGTTGCTCTTCAAAGCTACTTAACCTGGCAAGTCCAGGCCTGCAACCAGTTCTCGCTTCTATTTCTGTATCTCAAATTGCAGCCAACTTGGCGCTCTTTTACACTTGTTTTTGGGGTGGGTGGGTGTAAAACCCC
Organism: Staurois parvus; assembly: GCF_062004578.1. Taxonomy (NCBI): domain Eukaryota; kingdom Metazoa; phylum Chordata; class Amphibia; order Anura; family Ranidae; genus Staurois; species Staurois parvus. The sequence continues at coordinate 5,201 of NW_028318161.1, read as the reverse complement.
GTGGATGAACTGCATTTTTACCATCCCTCAACCAATCCCCCCTTAACTAAGAAGGTAGCGGCTGGGGGTATACATGTGCCACAACAGGAATTAAGGAATTATGCCCCCTGTTGTACATGGTGGGCATTTCCTGCTGAACCCAACCCATTCAAGTAAATGGGGCCTCTGTAACTTTTTCACAACCACACACTGCATGTGGTTGCATTTCGGTAGTCCAGCATTTAGGGGGTTAAAACTGTTTTATGCTGTTTGCAGAGTGATTTGAATGTGGGCCTGTGGGCCCCCCCCCCCTTTTTTTAATTTTGTACATTATTTTGTTTACAATTGTAATTTAACTTTTATGGGGGCGGTTGCTTTTGCTTCTTTTTTTTATTTATTTATTTTTTTACATTTGAAAAAAAGAAAAATCACGGTCACCAGAGCAGTGCAGTGTACTGCTCTGATCAAAAATCAGTGACACTGTTGCTTCAATGTCATCATAGTGACACTGTACTGCTCTAATGACAGCAAGCAGGACTTTTAAGAATGGACCGGACCAGTGTGAAGAGTTCTATTAAGGCAGCACAGTGCCTAAATGGTTAGCACTTCCACCTGGCAGCACTAGGGTCGTTGGTTTGAATCCCAGCCACGGCACCACCTGCCTGGAGTTTGCGTGTTCTCCCTGTGCTTGCGTGGATTTCCTCCGGGTACTCCGGTTTCCTCCCACACTCCAAAGACATGCTGGTAAGTTAATTGGATCCTGTCTGAAATTGTCCCTAGTATGTGTATGTATGAATATAAGTTAGGGACCTTAGATTGTACGCCCCTTGAGGGTTAGGGACTGATGTGAATGTATAATATATATATATGTAAAGCGCTGCGTAAATTGACAGCGCTATATAAGTACCTGAAATAAATAAAGTATAGGGTTTAAAGGGATTCATTTTTCATGCATTTTTCTTTCGCTTTAACGGAGCTGATCAAAAACTGATCAGAGTGAAAAGGGCCTTATTATGCATGTTTAATATGTAGACTTCTATTTAACCTGCAGGTGGAGCTCTAGTCTCCTTTTCACATGTTCACTTTTTATCTTTTGCTGAAAGAAGCCAGCTGGTAACAGAACTGGTCAGGAGTCACTAGAGCAATGACTGATGGCTTATTAGACAGCAAAACAAGCTGCTTTACTGTGTGGTCTTTAGATAGCCCACAATGTTTCTTGTGATGTATTGAATGTTTATTTGCATCATGATTATGCATAGTTTATGCTAAGTTTCCTTTAAACCTAATTTAAGGTTTTACTCCATACATAAATTGTGCCATTACATGACAGACATCTGGTTTATCTAATTTTGCCTACTCCATATCTTTCAGTCTGGTCTGCATGTGCTTTTCCATGCTTACTGTAAAAATGAGTTATATTCATTTCGCCTTACAGATTTTGCTGTTTTTTTATTCTTTTGTAGGGTAAAAAAGAATTACAGGTCTCGCTCTTCCAAACCCTTGTATTGCTTATGTTCAATGAGGGAGAAGAATTCAGCTTTGAAGAAATTAGACAAGCAACTGGCATTGGTAACGTAGGCTAATGCTGATCTTTCCTGCAGTTTTCAGGTTAATCTTACTATGTATAAATAAATACTAATTTCTTGTACATCATTTCTTAGAGGATAGTGAATTAAGGAGAACGCTCCAATCATTGGCTTGTGGAAGAGCCAGAGTCCTTGCTAAGAATCCAAGGAGTAAAGATGTAGATGATGGTGACAAGTTTACTTTCAATGATGATTTCAAGCATCAGCTCTTCAGAATAAGGATTAATCAGATTCAGATGAAGGAAACGGTATGTTGTATATTTCATAATAAAATGTATAGTGTGTGCCCTAGGGAGGAAAGAATGTCATACTGTGTGACATGGAGCATCTTCTGAGCACTGCCTCTGAAAAGTCTGTACTACTAAAAGTGTTTGCTGGTTTACACCTTCTCAAAACCTCCTCTGCCAGCTGTTAAAACTCTGATTTGGAGTTCTGCCAGTCCCCCTATTATACTTCTTTGCAGTGCAGGTGCTCTTTGTTGGCTGAATTATAGCAGATATTGAGGATTCCTGAAGTGAATGGGGTAGAGTGGGCACTTGCTGGATGCCCAAAGACGGCTTTGAAAAGCTGTAAATGCAGGAGTTCTTGCTTTTCTTGGCTAGTCTCTGTTAAAACTGAACTTCAATCGATTAGAAGGCCTCATTCCCATGGGCGTATTTTAGCTATACACCCATGTGAGGGCAGTGTTTGCCTATTGGATACATAGATGTTCTGTGCAACTTCTTGCAAGCTGTTCCATTTAAGTCAGTTGGGACGCAGGAGCTTCAAATGCACAGCCGCTGCTCCCAGTTTGACATCTGTGTGCACCTGTTGCTGAATGTAGACAGTATGGGCTCTGAGACATGCACCTACATTGATGTCAAGTTAGGAGCGGTGACTGTCCATGCAGGCAATTTGGGTCCTTGCGTGGGTTCATGCTTAAGTTCAGTATGAATGAAGCCCTAAAATCCCCCCAATTTATCTCTCTTTGGATAAGAAATAAACAATGCTTTCTTTGCTACCTGCTCTTCAACACATCCATGAAAAGGTTGGCCTGTCAACATCCTCCTGTACAATGCAGTGCTGCAATGTAGGTGGTTTTTGGAGAGGCAATGACCGATGAAGAGAAGGTGCTCTGTAGGACCATTGCAGCTGGGAGGAAGGCTTGCAGGAATGAAGAATAATGTAAATATTTTACTTCTTCCTGGGCTTAATGAGACCTTTTTCTTGGACGGGTAAGGGGGCACTGCCACTGACTAGCATTCAATATAAATATACAGCGGGTAAAAGAAGTATTGAATACATCACCATTTTTCTAGGTAAATATATTTCTAAAGGTGCTATTGACATGAAATTTGTACCACATGTTGGTTACAACCCATGCAATCCATACATACATACAAAGAAATCAAAACAAGTTCAGAAATTGGGTAGTGTAATAAAATGGAATGACACAGGGAAAATGTATTGAACACATGAAGAAAGGGAGGTGCAAAAAGGCATGGAAAGCCAAGACACCAGCTGAAATCTCTCATTAATTTTTACTGACAAGGTGCAGGATTGCTTTCTAATTACTATCAGCTGGTTGTCCTATAAAAAGGTGTCTCATTAACAAGCTGTCACAAAAGATACATCTCATGATGGGTAAAAGCAAAGAGCTCTGTGCTGTTTTTCAGCATGCAGTACTGGCAAACCTCATGTCATTGATGGAAGAATGGATGGTAAAATGTACCAAGACATTCTTGATAAAATTCTGCTGCCATCTACCAGGATGATGAAGATGAAACGTGGGGTGGACATTTCAGCAAAACAATGATCCCAAACACAGAGCCAAGGAAAATCCCAATTTGTTTCAAAGAATATAGAGCTGCTAGAGTGGCAAAGCCAATCACCTGACTTGTATCTATGGAAAGAACTAAAGATCAGATTTCATAGAAGAGACCCACGGAACCTTCAAGATATGAAGACTGTGTGGAAGAATGGGCCAAAAAAGCACACCTGAGGAATACATGCAACTAGTTTCCCCATACAGGCAGCATCTTGAAACTGTCATTACCAACAAAAGATTTTGTGCAGTGTGTTATATAGATTTTCAGTTAGCGTGTTCAGTACGTTTTCCCTGCTGCATTCCTTTTTAATACACAATTTCTGAACTTACTTGGTTTGGGTTCTTTGTATGTATGGATTGCATGGCTTGTTACCGACATATGGTGAAAATTTCCTGTCAGTAGCACCTTTAGAAATATATTTACTGAGACAAATGGTGATGTGTTCAATACATATTTTATCGTGCTTTGCAGCCTGAAATGAAGACACACCATTTTTTGTTTTATCCGCTGTATTTACTCAGTGCAGCTTATAACATCCAAGTGAAAGATATAACGTCAACAAAAAATAAAAATCAGTCACTGAGTTGGAAAAAGGATCCACCCCCTTGTGTCAATATTTTGTTGAACCACCTTTTGCTTCATTTACAGCTTTTAGTCTGTTGGGATATGTCTCTACTAACTTTGCACATCTAGACTTTGCATTACTTGCCCACTCTTCTGTGCAATACTGCTCAAGTTCAGTTAAATTTGATGGTAACCATTTGTGGACTGCAGTCTTTAAGTCATTCCACAGATTTTCAATAGGGTGCAAGTCTGGGCTATGGCCATGTAAGGACATTCACCTTTTTCTTCTTTTAACCACTGTGTGGACATTTTTGCTGTGAGCTTTGGGTCACTGTCATGTTGGAAGGTAAACCTCCTTCCCATTGGCAACTTTCTGGCAGAGGGCAGATTTTCCTCAAGAATTTGACAGTATTTTGCCCATCCATTTTTCCTTCTATCCTGACAAGTGCTCCAGTACCTGTTGCACAGAACCCCCCCCCCCCCCCCCCCCCCATAACAGGATATTACCACCATTAGGCTTTACTGTAGGAATGGTGTTATTTCACATCATTGAGGACAAATAATTCAATTTTAGTCTCATCTGACCAGAACACCTTTTTCCATGTGGCCTCAGACTTCAAGGTGCATTTTGGCAAAGCTCAGTCGTGAAGGCATGTGGACTTTCTTGAGGAGTGGCTTTTTCCTTGCAAAACTTCCATACAAGCTACATTTCTGGAGAATTTGTGATGTCACATGCACACAGTGACCCCTCTGTCATAAATTCCTGCAACTGCTTCAGAGTTGCTGTAGCCCTCTTGCTAGCCTCTCTGTCCAGTTTCCTCTTGGCTTTTTCATCCAGTTTGGAGGGACATCCTGGTCCAGGTAAGGTCTGTGTCGTACCAAATACCTTCCACTTCTTAATAATAGACTTCACTCTGCTTCTAGGCATTGATGAGGCCTTTTTGATTTTATTTTTTTTTTGTATCCATCTCCTGACTTGTGCCTGTCCACAATCTTATCCCAGAGATCTTTTGACAGTGCCTTGCCACCAATAGTTAATTGTTTGCTTCATTTGCACTACCAGACTGAAGTGCTCCAGAAAAGCTCTTTATACGCTGAGCTAGTCAAAATGACCACGGCTGATCATAGTTAAGTCAAATGGCTTTTTGTGCCATTGAAAAGGTGCTTAGCTACACCTGATTGTGTTTACAAGTCATTTTTAGGAGGAGGTGATCCTTTTTCCAACTCAGTGATTTCTGCACTGAGTAAATACAGCTGGATAAAA